>NC_088795.1:55227442-55891965 GCF_011386835.1 Chrysemys picta bellii | reverse complement strand
CAGGAGCACTGCAATGGGAGGTCTGGCCTTTCAGGTATGTCATTTTGAGACCACCCTACTAGACAAGGCAACAAGAACACAAAGCCAAGGTCAATCAAGGCAGCCCCTTGTAACTGGATACTAATAATGGATTTAAGGTGAAAAATTCACTTAAACCCATACACCAACAGACTAAACAATCAAAATGAGGCTAGCAAGATTTGTGTTGGGAAAAAATGTTTTAATTCTAGAAAGCATACATAAAACACACATAATAACCTTGACTGACAGACTGTACTCGCATCTGCTTCCTAAATAATTGCAGTATATCTGGGTGGGATAATAATCACAGACCCTTAGAATTGTATTGTCACTAGTTCTAAATGCAATTAATTTATTACTACATTCACATCATTATCATGTGCTGTACCAGCAACAACATTCAGAGTTTCAACTCTTGTTAGAAGACAAATTGTTCACAGGAGCAGTAAAAAGATGATGAATATGTGGACTATCCTCATGTGAACAGGAAAATATGCTGAAGTAGATCTAAGCAGCAGGCAGATCTGAATGATTCTAATAGTTCTCTGAAGGATGGTTGGGTGAAAGTAATTAGTACAACTGGTTCAATGGTTGTTGCCCTGTTTTCTTTTATGTTACCATTGGGTTCAATCTTGTGGCCTGTGTGCATGTTTTTGCAGGATGGAGGTGTAAGAGGCTTAAGATGACACAGGCCTAGTCTGATGAAGCTGCTGGTGCCAGGGGAAGAAAAGGCCACCTCTCTAACTAAGGTGAGTTCCCTTTAACTGCATTTCTCCTGTTACCCCTGATGATGAGGACGTTGGTGTATGGAAGGGAGGGGTTTTGTGCAAAGTTTTCAGATCCCCTATCATTCTCTTGGAAGTAGTTGCATTGTAGAGAACTTGAAATTGGGGTAAAGGGATTTGCTTCTTCATATGTTGACTGGTGTATAGGGTAGTATAGAAAGAACTTGGGCAATGTTTTTGTTCATTTGAGTCTGACAATTCTCATTTTTGATGTACAACTTTTGGTGCTAATTACACCTCGGAAAACCTTTTTGGGTGATTTTAATTTCATCCCTGTTTTTATCACAAGTCAGAATAATTTTATTGAGTCTATGGATTTTGTTTTATAAATCATTTGGGTAGGATTTGGGGGCCTGTTAGAAATAGTTGCTGGTTTTTAGGTCTTCAGACACAATTTGGAGTATTCATTTGGTGGCGGGGAAACAGAAGGTTCTTGTATGGCCTTTGCTTTTCTGGTCACAGATAAATTCTGGGGTGCACTGTTTATTGTACAAACTTACCTGGAGAAGAGGTGGATGACAGCAAGTTAATCCATGCATATTACTGCCTGGAGGCAGAGATATCTCTAGAAACCATTGGGCAGATCCTCAGCTGGCAAATCAATGGGGATCTGCCCTCATATGTGTCCTTCCTCTGTGTGGGATCTCCCATACAGGAGAAAAAAAGGAATGCTTTGGGGAGAAATGTGTATGTTCCTCATATAGTCATTGTCAGCCAGTTCCATATGTGAACTACTACACCATTTTGCACAGCACACCTGCTGGCCTTGGGCATCAGTCACTAAGACAGGAAGAATTTGTTGTCCTGCCACCAGAGAGTACTGTATATTCTCAGCTGTAGGCACTGATGATTCAGAATCCCAGCAGAATCTTCTATGTGGATTGGTTCAAAAGGTTCTACTGTAAATATGGGAGTCTAGGCTGACACAAATTTACCCAAATACTCTGAAAATATGAGCATCAAGGCTACAGTAGGGTAAGGTCCAGAGATTGAGGAAGATGAGATATAGGCTGCGCATGAGAGTTTAAAAAATCATGTTATAGCATTTAAATGATACTTCATAGTGGTTACTTTTGGTGAGTGTTTGTGTACCAGCTGGTGGCTCCTACATCTGCTGCTAGGAAGCCTCTTGAGAATTTCCCTCAGTTTTTGTTCAAGCATTACATGACCAGAGCTACGCGGAAAAGTGAAGCATAAATAATTTGTTCTGTTTCACAGAGTATTTATTTTATATTTTGCCCCAGTTGTTTTTATTAAACTGCTTAAGAACAGATTGATCTGAGTCTGTGATGTGAATAAAGCAATGCTTACCGTTTGGGGTCAACAATCTTGTAGAGTTTCCCATTGTGAGACTGTGACATGCTTTTGCTGCTTGATAAAATGTACACCTCACCTGTTAAAGAAATAGATCTAGTAAAGTAGTGTTCTTTAATAATACGCTGTACCTCTGACTTATCATCTAGCTCTATTTGCAAGATGATGAAAACCTCATGAAATAAATATCTTGCATTATTGGAAAATACAATGTAATTGTACTGTTTGAAAACATGTCTGAAACAATTCTTACCAATTAAAACTAGAAATGTGAAACAAACTTTGTCATGCAAATTTAAAACCAAATTTTTCACTTTTAACATTTTATAGAGCTAGTTGAAGATTTCTGGATTTCAAAATTTAGCTATAACTTCAAAATTGGGGGGTGGCGGGGAGAGGAGGAGGAATTTCATTTGCCCACTCAATAACTTTACTATTGAAATATGGAGTTATATACATGTACATTATTTTTTGTGATGTGAATATGTGCAATGTATGACAGGCTCTTTGTTACAAAGATGATTAACTGCCTGTGGGCTGTTCTGACAAATATCCATTATGATTTAAAAACTATATATACTAGAAAGCATCTAACACCAAGTTTTTCCTTTCTAAAGGTGGTGGTGTATGCATTTGTTGTTCATAAAAGCGAAGGAATAGCATCAGCTAGAGCTAGATGCTGTGCAAACATCCTATTGAATTGCAGTCCCATTGCCACGCAAATCCTTAGTATCTATTAAGAAGACATTCCTGCCAATTGCGTCAATGGAGTTAATGATCTTTTGATGTCATGAGTGTGAAATCATCAAACTCATTTTTCCTTTACACCAAATTCAGGATTTGAAGTCAGATTTCTAAAGGTGAAAGGCTAGTGTCCTATCCTACTATGGCACTGAACTTCCATAGTTAATTATTTAAATGAGTGTTGAGAGGCAAATATAAGTCAATTACTAATTTAAGAAAATCTCTCATTGGTCTTTATGCAAAATCCAGTTAGCATGAATGAGAATTTTAAGTGCTGAAACAGGAGGAATAAGTAGCATTTAGATATTTTCATCCAATTCTTGACCTCCTTTTGATGTGTGTCTTATGCTCATGGAACTTAAACTACATTTGTGCCTTTCACTTAAGTTCATACCCTCTGCGTTTCTGCAGAGATTGAAAATAGGAACCTTCACCCATTCTGCTACCTCATGGTCACGCTCCCTGTTGCTTCTTACATAGATGCTAAAGAGTAGGAGGGACGATACTATAGCAATCTTGGTCAAAGAATTGAAAAGAAAAGAAAAGCTATGCTGTAGAGACTGATACAATTAAACACCTACTATAATACTATATGGTGCAGCATGTAATTTTGGTAAGATTTATTTTGTAACTTAATAAGAGGTTTTTCTATTATACCTGATTCATCTTCACCAAATCCCAAAACGTGTCCCGAAAAGAAGCCTCTACATGAGCCACTGTTGCCAAGACATAGAGGTTTCTCTTGCCACTGGTTGGTCACAGGACTCTGTTGCAGCGTTAAAAAATTTCTGTAATCAAACACATACAATGCAAACTGTTATATAGCATTTGAAAAGAGAACTTAAAGTGTCGAGATAATAAAAAGGAGTTGCAGTAAGTAGTTCCATGGACATTTCTATAAAATTAATCACAATATAGTTTCCCAGCAGGCATTGTACAAATATAAAAAAAGCATAACATTCATCCTTCTGCCATCCTTACTCAGGTTGCTTAGTATCTATGTGTGGCAGAATTGAGCCCAAAGTATTGTAAATATATATATCCTGAAAATACTTTGTATTATATTTCTCTTGCACATTGGTACTAAGCATTTCTCTTGCTTGGTGAGACAGGACTGCACCCATTCATCCAGAAAGCATTATTTTTTCTCTATCATTGATGTTTCCATGAGACCAAGATTCAAAGCTGCACTGTTAATCAGTTAGACCCCGATCTTGTAAATACTTACACACATGCTTAAATGCTTGATCCATTGAAGTCAATGGGACTACTCGTGTACTTAAAAGTTAAGCATGGGCATAGGTGTTTGGAGGATCAGGGTGGATTAGGGGGTCCCTGAGGAGCATTTGGGATCAATATCTCCATTTCAACCTCCTTTAGAGATCAAGTATGTCACCTCTGCTGCTATTCATTAGAATGCCATGACTCAGAAAGTAGTGGTCCCTATCTTGTTTCCAAACCCGGGGATTTCTCTATGGCATTGCCACACTTCAAGGTTGGCAGAACTACTTTAATATGCAAACATGCAAAATATTATTGTTGCTTTATATGTACCATAAGTGAATATATTTTAAGACTGTGATTTTAAGAAACCTACCCGTTGCGGTCTCCAAACACATAACTTCCATAAAGTCTCTGAGATTGGCAACCTCGGTATACAAATCCACTGACCAATGGTCCACTACTGAATGGTTTGAATTCTAGAAGTGAAGGCTCGCTCTCTAAAAAGGAACTACCATAGCATTAGATCAAATACAATTTCATATATTAAGAACAATTATGCAAATACTATATGAAGAAAAGTTATTGCCATTTAAATTGCACCAATGTTGAGATGTACAGGATGTATAAGACAGGAAATTGAGTATAAGGGAAACCAGAAAACACCATCATAAACATAGAGGGACATAGCCTAACCTAAGGCTGAGAGAAGAATAGAGCCAAAGGGGTCATATCCTAACTATCCTATTGAAGTTGATGGGAGTCTTGCTATTGACTTTTATGTGACTGGAATTTCACCCAGAGAATGGATCTGTTATGCTTCAGCATTATAAATAATAAAGGGGGTGGTTTAGGGATGTAGGAGTACAAGTCCCATTGACTTTCAGCGGGACTTGTGCTTTTGAAAATCATGCCCAAAGCTACCTTCTTTTAAGGTCAGTTTCTTAATGCAATAAGCCTGTATTGTTCAGTATCATGCATCAGTATTGCTGGCTGTAGTTTCTTATTTAGGCTGAGGCCATTATACTGCTGCTAGGGTTGACAACAGTTACATGCATTTTTTGTCTTACAGAACTGCACTGTTAAATCATATCAGATAATCTTCTCAACGATGTTAATGTGTAAATAATCCTATGTATGCAATTAAACTATATTTAAAGACTACATAGGTTAAAACCAAGCTCAGATTTTGTTACGACTATGTAATTTTAAATCAAAGTCACAGCCAATAGATATTTTTATTTTACATGAATATTGTTGCAGTTGGACTGCCACTTGTAAGTCTTTGTTGACTGAATTTCCCAGGTTAGATTATGAGCATAAGGGATGAAATTATACAAGGGAGAAAGCAAAATTATGATTTTTTTCTTTTATTTAAGCAACTGACCACTGCACAAGCTCTGGCAAGTTCTTCTGGATGGACACAATTCCATACCACAATATTGTTTAGTTTGATCTACGGTAGAGATGCAGTCAAAATTCCATTGGAGCAGTGGTTTACCAAATCCATTTTAAACCACATTTTTCTTTGGCTTGGCATTCATAAAATGACAACACCAAATATGTGAAATAACTAAAATTGAAGTGACTGTATTATATATGTGGACTACTGCATGAGCCAGCTCAGCTGTACTACTTTCAAAGTACAGTACAGATTGGGGGAGAAATGGGTATACATAGGTCAGTCTAAAGACTGAAATTAGGTCAGTCCTTGATACCATACAAGTGTCACTACTTTGAACTTTACCACACTTTACCACAATGAATTTAGAAGCTGTTAAATGTTCAACATAGGCAGAAGATAGCTCTGGGCTGTGGTCATCTGGCTTTTGTCTGTACCTGCAAGTGTCCTCAGCAAGCATCAGACTTTAACATTAAATATAATTCAAAGACTTATTTAGCAATAATAGCACCAAGTCAATAAATTATGTACAATTCTTTAAAATCCAAGTTTCCTGATGTACTGTGCGCCATGTTATGACTTGTGAAGTAATATTATATTGTACATTTCCAAACTGAACATTTTAACTGAAATTTAAACAGTGTTCAGTAGTTTCCCTATTTGATTGTTGGAACAGGGTCCCACTCACTGCTAGGGCACCTCCTCCTGGCTGCTTTGGGGATTAGCTCTTTCCAGGTCCTACGCCCCCTTCTGCAACTTGTTTGCTTGATCTGCCACCTCTCTCTGTGTGTGACTCAGGGTGCTCTAGCTTCATGGCTTCCTGCCAGGTCACTAGAGTCCTCCCCTTCCCAGATATCAAAGTCCCTCCATACACACTATCTCCGGCAGTCTTCCCATCCACATCTTCCCATCTTAAGACCATCCATCTTCCCATCTGTGCCAGTTCCCAGTGGCTATTAGGGAACTCTGGCTTGCCCTCTAGCTCAGGGATCCTCTACTCAGCCAAGAGCTGCACCATCTTAAACTTTGCTGCCCTTTCCCTGAGTCTTTTCCTACACCCTCTCAATCTAGTTTTCTTTCCTTCCCTCTCTAATGTTCAAAGAGTGGCTACACGTTCCCTCACTGCAGCCCCTTTTTGCTGCCAGATTCCTGGTTTTATACTAGCCCCACCTGTTCCTGCTCCATATTGATTCAGGGGATTTCTTAGGCCACCTAATTCCCCTCAGCTGTGGCCTATCTGGTTAATTGGCCTCTCCTCAGTCCCATTATCGTCTCCTAGTCACCCCATCATAGTTGTGCTCTGTTGTTTTGCCTCTCATTTAGACTTCATTACAAGAGGCACATTGCCTAAGACTTAAATTCTGGGTCTTAAGAGGTTACATGTGAATGAGTAAGCATACATTTTCATCACTTCCTGATCTTTCAGAAAATTTTCTTTATAAGCAGTCACATATGGTAACAAACGTGTATAACAGACCTCAGTCATTTACATTTTTTCTTTTCTTTCCTTTATTTGCTTGTACTTTGTCTTTCATTGGTTTCCTATTAAGTTTACAATATTCCTTTTTATCTGTTTTTTTCTATTTTCCTATGGCAATACACGCTAATATGGCAATACTACCATATTCATTATTCCACAGACTTTTTGAAGGCTGTTTGTCATAATAGTTTTGGATAAAACTTACCATAGTCTTTCCCCTTTACTATTTGCAAGATTCTTGCTGAAGATCTATTTTTTCCATTTGAGTCTGAGCAAAGTATTGTTAAATTAATATTTAGATCTGTTGGGTGGCGATCCACGGCACACCTGTGCATCAAAAAGCATGTTAGAAAAGTCATAAAAGACATGATCTCACAAGGGGAAAGCTAGTTGTACTTCTTATGGACTCTTATTTCTCTACTAATAGAATAAAAAGTCAAATTTTGGAGGACTATTCTCTTTGTGGTCTGTATATTTTTGTGGAGTATATTATTCACTGTGCCCTGATCACAAAGAAAGTTTGTGTGCATAAGAAAGCGTTCATACTTTTGTGACAAAAAAACAAAAACAAAACTACAGCTACAACCCCCCCCATGCCTCATGACATTCTGTAGAATGGATAGACTTTTTTCCTATTTGTCACCAAGAATTGGGCACTGCTGAATAATATTTGAAATTATTGGTACTCTAACCGGCTTTATTCTGTAAGGCTCACCAAATCTATGCAACTTGATTCTTATTGCATAGCAGTGTTGGACCATAGAAAGGAAGCAAAGAACAACTCCTTTTTTAACCAAATTGAATTTCTTCTGTTTTTCAAAGCATGGCCTTAAATGTTACTGGGCAAGGCATCTGGTGAAGACATGCTATGCCAACAGGAGAGCACTTTCCTGTTGGCATAATTACTGCACCTTGGCAAGAAGTGGAAGCTATATAGGCGGGAGAGCGTCTCCTGCCAACGTAGCGCTGGAGTAGGATGTTTCCTCCCTAAGTGACATAAGTTATATCGACTTAGGCTGTAGTGTAGACCTGCCCATTAATATTACCGCCCCTAATTTATGAACTACAAAATATGTGACTCCCTCTGCTCTTTGTTATTGTTGAGATTGCATCAGATATTTCCGTTTGTTTTCTACTTGCCTTTTTTTCTGTTAAGAAAAGGTTTCACTTTTTTAACCTGTCAGCCATTGCTCTGTATTACTCTACACTTCATTTTAAGTTGCAGTGGTTAATTGAGTTCTCTTTTCTTTCTTAAAGCTAACAGATGTCTCTCCCATTATTTTAAAAATACTTCTGTTTCTGCCACTTCAAGAGATGATTTATTACTTGAACATTTTGTGCCTTTTTTTCTACCAAATATATTTTTTGAACTATGAAAAATCTGTACAAACCTCTGAGGGTTTTAAGCAGCTTGCTGATGGCTTTATTAGCTGACTTCTGCTGACTCTAGAATTATTGCTATCAAACTGTGTGAAATATTTCTTAATATACCACACTTTAACTCACTCCTTTGTACAAAGGTGTATCAAAAGATTCTTAATATAATACCAAGCACGTATCTAGTGATTTATATCTTCAGATCATTATAAAAACATTAATGTTTACACCCTCTCTTCCCCTCCAAAATTACTATCCCCCTTTTCAGATAGGGAATCTGAGACATAGCTAATTGGTTTGCCCAAGGCCACAGAATAAGTACCTGGCAGAGCTGGGAATATAATATAAAAGTTCCTGCATTTCATCTTCATATTTAGCCAACTAGACCTTGCTGCCTCTGATTGAGGCATTTTAAACAAATGTTCAGATCAAGATAAAATACTACAGAAAATTTTCAATATCCTGAAAACAGGCATATGGACAAGAATGCATTCCTTCTTTTTCCTTTCTAAAAGTGAATTTAGTGCTCTGGGAAGGGCTTTATTGACAACAATACACTTTCTTTGCTCAGGACGGGTGCAGCCTGGGCAGCAGCAGTGCAAACTTCCTTGAACTGTCTTATGAATGTACCTCCATCTTAGTCAGGAAGCAACTAACTCTAAGGGCAAGAAGATATTGTAGTTCAGCTTCTATAACCATGTATTCCTTGGGGTCTCTGAGGGTGTGAAATAATCTCAAATGTTGCTGGTATTTTTTCTTATTTAGCCATGCATCTACTAGGCATTGGAGAGACACCACCATTTAAGATGTGCTATTAAAGATACACTAGCTGGCAACAACTTGTAGTAAAAACAGCCTTGATTTGAAATAGTTCTCTAAAGTTGAAGATCTCCTGTATACCATTACCATATTTCCAATTTCATAATAGAAAAATGATTGGCCTGCTTACAAAGAAACAGTGCATTTTACTGCTCAGTAGGAACAAGGCCAGATTAACTCTCTTGTGGGCCCAGGGCTATTAGATTTTGTGGGGCCCCTGTATACAAGTCTTTTTCCTAATTTAAAACAAAATGATCACAATTATGGATTGAGGCTATTAACGCTATGCTAAACTTGGCTTTTAATTAACTTAAAGCCATTCTGTGGTTACATTTCAGTAGAACATGTAGAATATAGTTAAGTTAATTCAAAATAGCCTACTTCTTACCTTAGAACAGCTATTATATTAGTTTCTTTCTGGGAGGGAGTTTGGGTGCAGGAGGGGGCTCCAGGCTGGGGCAGTGTGTTGGGGTGCAGGAAAGGGTGAGGGGGTGCCAGCTCTGGGAGGGAGTTTGGGTGCAGGAGGGGATTCTGACCTGGGGCAGAGGGTTGGGGTGCAGGAGGGGATGTGAAGTGTAGGCTCCAGCTGGGAAGTGCTTACCACAGGTGGCTCTCAGCCGGCAGCACAGCAGGCTGCCTGCATGCTGTGTTCCCACGACGTTCCCGGGAGCGACTGTGGCCGGCTGCTGGCACATCTCTGCACGCCCCTCGCGGGGGGGAGGAGGAGAGCGTGCATTGCCCGTGCCCGTAATTGCCACCCCGCAGCTCCCATTGCCCGGGAACCAGCCAATGGGAGCTGCGGGGACGGTGCTGGGTGCTGTGCACGGCAACACACTCTCCTCCTCCCCACAGGGACACGGAGAGACGTGCCAGCAGCTGGCTGCTTCTGGGAGCGGCATGGAAACACGGCATGCAGGCAGCCTGCCTGAGCCCTGCTGCGCCACTGGAGATCGTGATCGACTGGCAAAGGCTCCAGGATCGACCTGTTGATTGCGACTGATGGGTTGGTGACCACTGAATTGTATAAAATTATGGATTTATTTTTGTGGGCCCCCCCTTAGCCCGAGGCCCTGGGCTGCAGCCCCTAAAGCCCCTGTGTTAATCCATCCCTGAGTAGGAAACCTACTTACAAAACTATGGTCCCAACCTGGCCTGATGGATGTATTGCAAAGGCCCAGTCTCAAAGGGGTGCTATTCAAGATTCTGTGACATATTCCTTCCAATTCCTTTTTTTGGGTGATAAATCTTAACTCTATGGGTGGATTTCTGTCCTCTGATGTCTGTCACTCCTGTTGGTTTCAATAGAAGCATGTATAAAATATCTGAAAGCAGAATTTGTCCTGGAATTAGCAAGCCTAAGAAGCACCTGGATCGCAACAGTATCTGCTCCTCAACAATGACAAATATAATTTACTTACCTGCCTGGATTGTGGAGTCCATGTGCAAAAATTTCAGGGGGTTGATTGGTGCTGTTAAAGTGTGGGTTGCTCCGTGGTATGGAATAAGGAACATTGCACAAATCAGTATCTACGTCCAGACGTAATACAGAACCTGTAAAATCACTGAGAAAGTTGGAGGATAACATAATTGATATTAAAAAGTATTTCAGCTGATATATTTCATCTAAATAGTACCACAATGAAGCAATAAAGGGAACCACTTATTTCACTGAGCCATATGTAGATTACTTTTAAGGAACATAGGAATCATAGGGAGTGCCATCCCTGAACTGATCAATGGGTCATCTAGTTCATTATCCTGTCTCTGGCAGGATTATGTTTATAAGGAGGTACTTAGTGCTCCTTTATGAAACAACCTGCCAATAGGGTAAGTTTCTTCAAATCCTGACAATTGGTTTATGCCCTGAAACATGAGGGTTTACATCCCTTTTACGTTTTAACCTATCTAAGGTAACTGTGGCTGTACTCATTATATAGCTATATAATATGTGTGTTTGCATATTTAATATGGTTTTGAATCATGTTCTTGGTTTCAAGAATGATATCTATCTTTGAATGGAGCTTTGATAGGAAATGTTGATGTTAGTAGTGAACAAGAATTCTTTTGTCACGAGGAATAGAACAAGGCAAAAACATTTTCTCATAATGTTCATGATTGGTGGAAAAAGGATAACTCAACTTTATATTATACTATCAAAATTTCTTTGCAAAAACATGCATCGACTAAATATTTAAATTAATTGCTTTCTGTCCTTTCCCATATCCAATCCTCAATCTGTTTTAGTCTCCCATTATTGTATATACATTTAAAATAAAATGTTGGAATTATTCTTCAGTTTTGCCACTGATAATATGCTTGTTGCAAAAGCCACAGAATATCTGCTTGTCTATCAGTGGTGATGAGGCCTCTGAGTGTAGCACCTCCTGTCAGTTAATGAGGGAAGATCTCTCCATCTGGACTCATACATTACTTATTCTAAATGACAAGCAAGTGTTATTCCAACTGGAATTTAGCACAATGAACCAAGTAGATGGACAAAGCTGTAGGGGCAGCACCCGAAATAGGATTGCTTCATTTGCTGTCTGGATGTTTTTCTGGTTGCTGCAGGGCCATGATTTACCTCAGTAACCTGTCTGTAACCTTTCTTATACTACATTTGCTTCTTTAAATTGGCCTGTTTGGAAAAAAATTATTTAGGAGAGGGAGCCTTTGTCATGTTTAAATTAGGGCTGTCAATTGCAGTTAACACATGTGATTAACTTAAAACAGATTAATGTTATTTTTTTTAATGAGTGTTAATAGCACACCTCTGGAGACGGGAGTTGGTGGGAGCTGGGCGGGGAGTGAGGCACAGGCTGTGGCAGTGAGCAGGAGGTGACCAGGGACAAGAGACTTCGTAATGAGGGCTGGCCTTAGGGATGGGTGAGGGGGGCCATTCCATGTTCAGGGCGAGCCACCCTGCTCCACTGCTGCTCCTCCCCCCCACTCCATGGAGCCATCCCTGGCCAAGCTGCTCTGGACCAGGAGCCTGCCTCCTGTTGGCTGTGCAGTCAGGCGTGCTGGGGGAGAGGTAAGGCCTGATGTCGGGGGTGTCCCCCTCCCTCCACCCATGTACCAAGTTGCTGCAGGGCTGGGGTTAGGGAATGGGGGGAGCCTGCCTCGTGCTGCTGCTAGCTCAGGAGTGAGAGCTGCTGACTAAAAAAGTGTTCAGGCTCTTGAATGCTCTGCTTAAAGAGAGTGCACTCCCCCAACACACACACACTTCCCCCCCAACACACAGAGTCTCTTTTGTTTATCTTTTTACAGTGCAAATGTTTATAATAAAAATAATATAAAGTTGTAATTGTGTTGTAATTGAAATCAGCATATTTGAAAATGTAGAAAACATCCAAAATATTTTAATAAATGGTATTCTATTAGTGTTTAACAATGCGGTTAAAACTGCAATTAATTGGGACTTTTTTTTAATCTCGTGGTTAATTGCAATTAATTTTTTTAATCGTTTGACAGCCCTAGTTTAAATCTAATCACAACTGCTGGTGACAGCTAATTAAATGCTTTGATAACACACAAGTATGAAAAGATTTATTTCAGCTGCAAGAATGTACTGAGAATATTTGCTTAACTCATTCTCCAAAGTCAATGATGCTTAGTAGCATGAGTAAGGTGAGCAGGGTTTGTCCCTCTGTGTTTGTGGTGACTGGTCACAACACTGGGGGACTCAAATGTCTGACCCTAATTATTGTCAAAAGGCAAAGACAAATAATTAAGAAAAAGAAACCTATCTATTGGCAGGTTTTGTACCTTAAACCATCCATCTCCTCCATATCATCTAGAGTGATCATTCCATCACCAAGGAAAATGTATAAGAAGCCATCTGGGCCAAACAGAAGCTGTCCTCCTAGATGTTTTCGGTGTAGCTCTGCTACTTCTAGAAACACTCTTGCTGTTCTCATATCAACCTGGTGTGGATTTTTCCTGTGGTATAAAGATATAAAAATAGATTCATAGACTCAAAGGTCAGAAGGGACCATCATGATCATCTAGTCTGACCTCCTGCACATTGTAGGCGACAGAACCTCACCCACCTACTCCTGTAACAGACCCCTAACCTCTTGCTGAGTTACTGAAGTCCTCAAATCATGGTTTAAAGACTTCAAGTTACAGAGAATTCACTATTTACATTAGTTTAAACCTGCAATTGACCCATGCCCCATGCTGCAGAGGAAGGCGAACCTCCCTGCCCCCAACTCCCAGAGTCTGCCAATCTGACCCAGGGGAATATTCCTTTCTGACCCCCAATATGAAGATCAGTTAGATCCTGAGCATGTGGGCAAGACCCATCAGCCAGATGCCTGGGATAGAATTCTCTGTGGTAACTCAGATCCCTCCCAATCTAGTGCCCCATCAAGCCATTGGAGATACTTGCTGCTAGCAGCCACTGATTGGCTACATGCCATTCTTGATTTCCTATTTTTAACAATAAACTTAAATTTAGTCAAATGACAGAAGAGCTATTGTAACTCTATAGTAAAACATCAAACAATTTCATAGAAATCGCTATGTCACAAAAGATATTACACAGAATAATTTGGGAATGACTAATACAAATGATAATTGAAAGTGTATTAAAAAAACAGAATGAGGCAATATAGTCACTGCTGTTTCAAAACTATTGCTTGAAATTAACCCAGTGGTACTTCCTGAAAGAACCTAAATATATCCATTGTAATGTTACAATTCATTTTAAAAATAAGGAATACCAAAGAAAGAAGAGTGATGAACAGCATAAGGTTTTTGATTTTTTGACTTTTAATGGTACCTGGATACTGTGTATTCTACGACCCTAAGGATGTGGTCATGAGGTCCAATGGCCCACCGTTCTTGGTTGGTGGTATAAGACACATACAGCTTTCCATTTTTCTTATAATTGGGATGGAATGCAAGGCTTAACAGTCCTCTTTCATCTCCTCCCTGCAGTCAAATGAAAAACACAAAGAATTGTGAAGTTAATTATGTTCTTTATTGTGTTTCAGATGGAACCCCAAAAAAGTCTTTCTTGTGGATAATCTTTGCCCAAACTGTTTTCTTTCTTCCCTGATTACTACACAAAAAGGATTATAAAACATTTCACTTTCAGCTACTCTATAAGAGTTAGAACAAGACCATTGTCTTGTGTAGTTATCTATGCACAAGACTCTTTTTCCACTTTTGTGGAGTGATTTGTGTATGTAATCTTTGGGAAGCCATGAAGACAAGTTTAAGTGCTGTGAAGAATTCTTTGCTGGGTTACTAGTATGCTTGTAGTTCGCAGAAGACAAATAAAAAGGTCTGTAATCAGCAGTCACTTCTAATCCAAGTATCCAAAACCTAAAACACAGTGTTGGCTGCCAACTCCCACTGTCTTGGCAATATGTTTAGAAAACAGTTAAATTGCTTGTGTAATATGTAAACCTTTGTTTTACCCTGGAGGCAGCTACATTAGTTGTCACAACTATGGTGGTCTGGTCATCATAGCTAGCATACTGTAGGTAATAAGCAGCCTCGGTCTCTCTACACAGAAACCATAGTTTTACATGTGGCCATTCAATGGAAAGGTTTTTGTTATTCTTAAAAATAAAAATAGAAAATCCCTAAACAACTTTTCTTGTTGTTATGATTACCACCAAGATTAGTACAGTTCTATGTTATGCATCAAATCTATATAATATACTGTGACAATGCAAATACCAGTGTACTTAAATAGAAGGCAATTTAAGCTTCTGGCTTCTAAAAATATATGTAATTTACTATGGCTTAAATTTCATTTTGCTGTATTTAAATAAAAAGAGAGCATATAGATTTGTTTTACCCTTTTAGGTAATATACCGTCATCTGGAGAAGAGCACACAAATAAACAGAATATTCTAATCAATGGTTCAAATTCAATTCATATGTGACTGTTTACATCATGGCTATTTGGTAGCTTAGGTCAGGATTCCTCAGACTCACGGAGCTGGTAATAAGAAATGTTTTGTGATCTTTTTCCTCCCAAGACTTTAAACCCCATTCAAATGCAGGCAACCACACCTGTGATAACTGAATATAGAATTCTAAATTAAAAGGAGAGTGAAATCTTTTAAATACACTTGCAATTCAGTGACAGAGTCCTGTGGCACCTTATAAACTAACAGATGTATTGGAGCATAAGCTTTCGTGGGTGAATACTCACTTCGTCAGACTCGGTTTCAGATCTGACAAAGTGAGTATTCACCCACGAAAGCTTAGGCTCCAATATGTCTGTTAGTCTATAAGGTGCCACAGGACTCTTTGTTGCTTTTTACAGATCCAGACTAACATGGCTACCCCTCTGATACTTGCAGTTCAGTGTTATGGATGAGCCTGTCTTGGCTGTTGGGATATGTTCAACAGGAGGCCTCATTCAGAAAATGCACAGTTTAAATTTATTTTCACTTGAGAGATGATTCCAATACTTTGTTTTTTTCACAATCACTGAAGAGAAACCTGGCTTAGAGAAACAAGGATGAAACCTTTCATAGTTTGTACAACTAAAGCTGGATCCTTCTTTTTCAGAGGCAGCCAAAATCAGCTGAGTTTTTGGCTAGGGAAAGTCAGCTATGAGATGTTGTCAGAGGAGAAGTCTGCCACTTTGTCTTGCAGTGGGCTAGTCAGTACTACTGAGTTATCTGCCTCTTTTTCTCTTTTGTGGTTCATCAAAAACATAGTCCTGCAGCTGGGACTGAATTTATTTCAGATGCTGATTTGAGTTCCTGAGAGTTTTTACCAGGTTACCTTGATAAAGTCTGAAACAGGAAGCTAATCTGAGTTTCTTTTTTTACAAACTAGAGGGCATATATTTCCAAGTTTTCTGATGCACGATTCTATCCTGTTGTGCGTAGACAGACACTCCCATTCTTCCTTTGGAGAGAAGAATCAGCTCATTTAGATGCTCAAAGATGGCAACTCAAATTGAAGCCTACCACCCAAGGTGAATTATTGAAGACATCAGTAAGGGGAGATTGTTGATCATTCTTCTCCTAATTTGAAGATTCTGCTTAGCATTTTATTT
Organism: Chrysemys picta bellii; assembly: GCF_011386835.1. NCBI lineage: Eukaryota > Metazoa > Chordata > Testudines > Emydidae > Chrysemys > Chrysemys picta. The sequence goes on along the minus strand of NC_088795.1, from coordinate 55,875,772 downwards.
TATGAGCGCTATCTCCCCTCAGTGTGAAAGAGGAGTTGCTGGTGAAAGATATCACAGGGCTGGTCTACGTATACAAATAGTGTAGCTGAAGTTGAAGTATCTTGGATCGAATTATCTGGGGTCCACACGGCGCGGGATCGACGGCTGCGGCTCCCCCATCGACTGCGCTACCGCCGCTCACTCTGGTGGAGTTCTGGAGTCGACGGTGAGTGCGTTCGGGGATCGATATATCGCGTCTTAACGAGACGCGATATATCGATCCCAGATAAATCGATTGCTACCCGCTGATACGGCGGGTAGTGAAGATGTACCCACAGAATAGGACAAACAGAAAATTGAATGGAGAGCTATTAATTAAGTTCACTACTTCAACAGCTTCATGAAGGATCTGGCACAGATTTCCAGGCATTTTCTTAGCAGCAAGAAATTTGTGGTTTATGAAACACTGAAGCTATGTGGTGTTTTGCATCCATCTGATCAGACTGCTATTCATACTTGTCATTGCTTTGGCACTGTTCTCACAGATGGCAATACATGGCTTTCACTGAATGTGGAAAACTTTTATTGTCTCAGATAAGCAGTCTCCTGTTTATCCTGTCCCAACTTTACAAATGAGTAAGTCGCCTTCAACAGAACCTCAAGAAACGTCTCTCAAATGCCAGAACCTCTGCAGCACCAGAGACATCAGTTGATTCATCAAGTTGAATTGTTAAGTATTTGCTTTTCCTGGCCTTGGAAAGCAATTGCTCTCAGATGTTCAGCACTGCCACTAATACAGTATGAAACAGCATTATTTGATGAAACTACTGTTTCAGATTTGGTAGCTCTCTTGGTCCTGTATCTTTTGAAACCATACCTACTGTGCAGGTAAGGATACAATTTTCTGCAATGGTATGCACTTTACATTGTTGAACAGGTCGGTAGAGATACCAGATAAAATCTCTATAGGGAGTTCATGTTGACACTGCGAATCAGAATAATCCAGTCTTTCTGATTTTTTTCAAGGCTTCAAGTTTTCTCTCTCTCTCTCTCTCTCTCTCTCTCTCAAAAAAAATCTGTTTTCTTTTTCATTAATGGATTTTTGGTTTCCAAATTCCACAGCAACCCCTCAGGCTTCATACTCTTGGCAACTGACAACCTGAGAACATACTGCACACTTGTCAAGCCAATTGACACAATGAGAAATGTGTGATGGATAGTTTATTTCCACATTTTACTTTTTCTTTCTTAGTCATCATTGAAATAACTTGCCACCATCCTTTTCATGAAACAGTCTATCTTTCTGAATCACCCCTAGGCTGCAACTGATCTCCAGCGAAGTCTGGAGGACACATACACGTTTATCTGAAGCTCAGCAGTATTTTCTGGCATTAGCCATTGACACCTTTTGTTAGAAGTCTTAGCAGGGAGTCCATGAAATATGAAACTACTATCTGAACCCTTTGAAGGTGTATCCAAAATAAGGTGAAATGTATTGGCAGAACATAACAAGAAAGCTGGCACTGCCAGTTTCTGTGCAGTTCTGGAGACTGATCGACAACTCCTTTTGCTGGCAATTGGTCACTTTTCACCAGCACTACATTTGTTTTAAAAATTGTTTTTTTTTTCTGTCAATTTGAAATATTGGGCTGGCTCCTTAGCTTCAGCCAAGGAGTGCGTGATGACCCTTGTGGGGAGTAGGTTGGATGTAGCGATGCTATAAAGGGGAAAACATGAAAAAAAAATCACGTGTAATTAAAAAATCAGTAACATTTAAACTGGGACCAGACATTAAAATACCTTCATGATAAAGGCATGGTTATTGTATGATGTCACTACATGTCAAAGTATCTGGGTTCCTTATCTTATTATGTTTGGATTTCTTTTAAGTGCAACCTTAACTCAAAATTTCATGGATTTGTAATGCTTGATTTTAGATAAATTACAACATCCCTTTAATGTGTTTTATCCCTAATTTACTGATCAATATTGTCAACTAACTCCACCTTAATGTAAATTTGTCTGGAACTTAATAGTTCTCCAATATTTCGAATCACTGGGCCAGATTCTTAATTCATGTTAAACTGGAGTAACTCCACTGTCTTCAGCTGTGTTGCTTCAGCAGTACTGAGAGGATTAAAAGAGCAGTAAGAAAGTATTTTTGTCTCAAGTCAGTGGCTACAACCTTGAGAACACACACAAGGACCAGAGTTTTTGAGAAAGAATGTGTATCTAATTAACATAGGTAAAATCAGTGAGATTTTAAGGGTGACCACTGTAACTCTTAACCCAACATGTTACCTAATCCACTTCCTGACGCATGCAAAATTGGACTCTATTATATATTTTCAAGTGCTTTGTCTAGTGTAATTATAAACAATTCCAGTAATAAAGCTACAAATACTTACTTTGAAAAACTATTTCATAGTCCAGTTGATCTTCCGGGGGTGAAATAGTATCATGTGTTCATTTTTAATAAACTTGTGGTCTGGACTATCCCAATTTAAGTTGGCAATTACCAGCATCTTTTCACTTAAAGAAAAGGGTATGTGTGTGTGTCAAAAATATTTTTTTAAATATTTTGACTCATAGTATTAAATCATTTCTGTGGTAATTTTTTAGAATGTTTGTTTGAATATATTACGGTATGGGCTATTCTGTATAATCTCATCAGGTAGTAGCCTTTCATTTAATCTGTTTCCCATGTAATAAATTTCATTGCAAATCTGCATGACCATATGTTTAATTTTGTGGGTTTTTTGTAAAGTAACTTAAGTATGTTTTTGATAATGTGAAAGCTCTTATTAAAAAATGGCCTTTAATTTCTGCAACAATTCCCATTAGCTATCGGAGTTGTACCACTAAGTAAGGATGAGTGAAGGATTACAGTTAAAACAAGAAAAACCCAGAGCTTCACTCATACCTTCTGCGGCTTGGGAAAATTCACCTAGGAACCCCCAATTTCCCTTGGAAATACCAACAGAGCCTCTTCCTGCTTGAATCGCTTTACCTTATTGGTTCATACTATCGGCTTCAAAATCAGCATTAGACTCTCTGCCTGGTCACAACTAAATCAACATTTCATGCAAATTTTATAGACATGTGGCCCCAGCATGTGAAGGAATTTTAATATTGCAGCAGTGGGATTGTTGCATGGGCGCACACTGCCTTCCAAAGCCTTTCTTCCTTCATCATAAAGAGGAAATGAGGAGCCTTCCTGTCAAAGGTCAGGAAAGAGCGGGCAAAAGAAGGGACAGAAAAAGCCAGGAATTGGTAGGGGAAGGGGATTGGGAGATACTACACAGAGGATCAATAATCCAAAATAAAAAACTCTACCCTTTTGTCTAATCATCTGCATTCAAGGGGCCTCTGTAAGTTAAAACATTTACCATAAGGAAAAACAATTACACCTATGGCATGGTTGTGTGTAGTAAGTAGATTAGACCTACCAAACTGCTATTTCCATTCTCCTGTTGCACTGCAAACACCTCCAGACACTTGGGTCTGTTTCTGCCTCTATCATTACTGTAAATTCCATTTGCCAAGCCACTGTTGTTTTGGGGTTTTTTATTAAAAAAACTGTGTGTGTCCAATACATGTATTCATTTTTAGAGCCGTGTAAATCCAAATTAGCCAATTCTTGGATTTTGAATTCCTTTAGGCTCTGAAAGAGACTTTGCTTGGTCTCACCAAATGTGATCTGTAAGGCTGCAACACTGAGTTGTTTTCATTCACTTACAAAAGTGTCTGTCTCAGAAAAAACACTTCAGAGAAAGATGCTCAAGTCTTGAATTACACCTTTACCCCATATAACGCTGTCCTCGGGAGCTAAAAAATCTTACCGCGTTATAGGTGAAACCGTGTTATATTGAACTTGCTTTGATCCATTGGAGTGCGCAGCCCCCCCCCCCCCGGAGCATTGCTTTACCGCGTTATATCAGAATTCATGTTATATCGGGTTGCATTATATCGGGGTAGAGGTGTATTAATATGGCAGGGAATATTTCTTAACCAGCTGCCTGTTTCTTCTCACCTTCTCTGATCCAGATTATGACCCGTCTAAATATGGTGGGGGGAGAGGATGCAGGGGAGCCCTCCACTCTTCTCAGAAGACCTGTACAGCTGCAAACCAGGAAAGAGTGTCCATGTTGGTAGAGCAGCCTGAGATAGTAGGTATCTGGAAGGAGCAAATGTTGTTGCCCTTCTGCATAGGGACAGCTGCTAGCTACACCTGATCAGCAGCAAGGGGCACCTCTCTCAATGCTCTGCCCAGAACCCAAGAGGCATTGTGCTTTAGACAGGCTTGGTGCTTCCGAGCAGTGACACTCAGGCTGCGTGCATCAGCTAGAAAGAGGCGTAGCTTGGAGCCTTCAACATTTAGCTGTCACCAAGATGTTGTTATGCTTTTTCCTTGTTTATAATACAATGTATTTTGTAGGTGTCTGAAGATTTGGTTTGTTATGTTTTGCTTTATAGTTTACTGTTGTTCCAAATAAACCCTTTTACACTTTAGTGAAGAATATTTTCATCTTTAGGGCATACTGCTATCTCTTCAGTTTCATTTAGTAACATCTTCCAACTTCAGTTATTTTTTGACCTCAGATACACATGCAAAAATCCTACTGAAGCCAGTGCGAGTTATTTATGCATTTATATAGGCAGTATTTGGCCCAGAGACATTAATGACCCAAATGAACCTGCCAGAAGTGGAATTATTAGCGCTGGTGTTGGCTAAAATCCAATGTAGATAATTACAGAATGCTTCCCAAAGGTTTCCCCGGTAGTCACTCAGATACCATTGTGATGATGTAGTATGAATATCTAGAGAGAGGAATTCATTGGAATGCTGTAGCTTTTACTTCCTGCTTTAAAGTGGGTGTATTGCTATGTGTTATTAAACAGCTACTGGGGTCCACAGCGCATCTGGTGGTTGATGTGATTCCTATCTGTAATTCTATAATTTGTAGAAAGAGTAGAATCAGAGGACTGGAAGGGACCTCAAGAGGTCTAGTCCAATCCCCTGCACTCATGGCAGGACTAAGTATTATCTAAGCAGGAGCGCCGCCAGCTTTTCTGCTGCCCTAGGCAGCGGAAGGTCCCATTCCAAAATGCCGCCCCCCACAGGGGTGGCGGAAGATCCCACCGCTGAAATACCGCCACGGTCGCAGCCCCCCAAATTATAGCACCGGTCGCCTAATGGGTTGCGCCAGCCCTGTATCTAAGTATTATTTAGACCATTCCCACAGTTTTTTGTCTAATCTGCTCTTTAAAATGTCCAACGATGGAGATTCCACAACCTCCCTAGGCAACTTATTCCAGTGCTTAACCACCCTGACAGGTAGGAAGTTTTTCCTAATGTCCAACCTAAACCTCCTTGCTGCAATTTAAGCCCATTGCTTCTTGTCCTATCCTCAGAGGTTAAAAAGAACCATTCTTCTCCCTCCTAGTTGTAACAACCTTTTATGTACTTGAAAACTGTTATTGTGTCCCCTCTCAGTCTTCTCTTTTCCAGACTAAACAAACCCAATTTTTTCAATCTTCCCTCATAGGTCATGTTTTCTAGACTTTTAATCATTTTTGTTGCTCTTCTCTGGACTTTCTCCAATTTGTCCACATCTTTCCTGTAATGTGGCGCCCAGAACTGGACACAATACTCCAGTTGAGGCTTAATCAGTGCAGAGTAGAGCAGAAGAATTACTTCTTGTGTCTTGCTTACAATACTCCTGCTAATACATCCCAGAATGATGTTCGCTTTTTTTGCAACAGTGTTACACTGTTGACTCATATTTAGCTTATGGTCCACTGTGACCCCTATATCCTTTCCGCAGTACTCCTTCTTAGGCAGCCATTTCCCAATTTGTATGTGTGCAACTGATTGTTCCTTCCTAAATGGAATACTTTGCATTTGTCCTTATTGAATTTCATCCTATTTACTTCAAACCATTTCTCCAATTTGTCCAGATAATTTTGAATTTTAATCCTATCCTCCAAAGCATGTGCAACCCCTCCCAGCTTGATATTGTCCACAAACTTTGTAAGTGTACTCTCTATGCCATTATCTAAATCATTGATGAAGATATTGAACAGAACTGGACCCAGAACTGATCCCTGTGGGACCCCACTCATTACGTCCTTCCAACATGATTGTGAACCCCTGATAACTACTCTCTGGGAGCTGTTTTCCAACCAGTTTTTCACTCACCTTATAGTAGCTCCATCTAGGTTGCATTTCCCTAGTTTGTTTATGAGAAGGTCATGCGAGACAGAATCAAAAGCTTTACTAAAGTCAAGATATACCATGTCTACCGTGGATCCTCTGAGATATTTCCCTGCCTTTAGTCTTGTATCTCAGAGTAATACGTTATTTTCTGCTCTCTGACCACATGCAAAACTCTCACTGTCCCTCCAGTGCTGGCCATACCTTTTTTTCTGCTGTCATACCCACACATAAGTATGGAATTGTGGTTCAGGCACCATTTTACAGGTTTCTTATCTAAAATTCATGCAAACAAAAATCAGTGCCTCACTCAGAACCTCATTGGTGACATTTTATTTCTCAATTGTATAAGTCAATATTCTCATTACAGTAATTATTTAGGGGCTAGTTCTGCATGTCATTTGCAAACTGCAAATGAGCCCTTAAAGCCAGAAATTAGGCATATTGAAATGCAATCGATGATAAAATGTTATGTGAGAACAACTGTACAGGAAGTTTGAGGGAGGCTTTTTCTGGAATTGTAGAGGAGTATAAGTATTTATAGGAATATATTTTATTTAGCAGGAGCATACTATATATTTTATACATCATAATTTTGCCAATAAAGAAGGAATTTTTTGTGAGCTTAGAGTGAGCCAGAATGTAGACAAGGGTTTTTAGGATTTTAAGATAACGCTAGTAGGTTAAAAATGACCCCACTACTTCCCATTTTTCTTCTGATTTTAATTAAAGCAAGAACAAAAACTTTCATATGCCCTTGATTGCTTTATAACTTATTCTTTCTTTTCCTTACCTTCACTCCTTTGAGGAAACCAGTCACTAAATGGAGGACCTCTCACTTCTAGTCCTAGTCCTCTGTATTTTTTAAAAAATTCCTCTAGTCCAGATTTTGCTGTTCTGCTGGGCAAGTCTTTAACTTAATCCAAATGGCAATCCTGGTCCCCTGACAATACAATTCTTTCTTCCAGTCCTCCTAAAGAAAGTATATGAAATTTACAAATCCAGAAACCAAAATAACACAAACCCACAGATTGCCTCCTTCACACTCCCGGAGTAAGACATGGGTCCTGCTTTAGCAAAGCTCCCACTTATTGGTTGGAAGCAGTTAAAAATTTTAAACTTGCCAAAAGCCAGCCAATAATTGAGAGGTTCTGGGCAGAGAGATATCTGACTGAGAGTGTGATTATAGGAGGTGGCGGTGAGCCCATGTTAGGTCTGTGTCTGGACTGGGAAACTTCATGTACTGTTCTACTTTAGGAGAATTGGAATAACAGAAAACAGTGGGAATCAGAACTGGAAGAGGGAGGTTCAAAATAAAGGCCAGATAATTACTGTATTTACTAAAGTTGGCTTAAGAAGATGTGAATTACACATTTTCCTGCACCAGAGTGGCCCCTTGAACCTTAGGCAGTACTCATCCTATGGGAAAAGCAGATGGTGATTCCACCTCTGTCCTCCCTGGGATTTTGTTGCGGGGAATGACAGCTTTAAAAGTCATCAGTGACTCTGAGTGCTTCACCACTAGAAACCATTGAGGGAAGGCAATGAATAAGTATGCTCCCTAATGTCCTGCCCCATCCGACTCCTAGCCATGCTTTTTGGCAATTCTGATGTCCTATATCTCAACTCCCCAGTACTTTACCATCACAAACTGTCTGCTCCTGGTGGTCTTTCTGTAGCCAGAGATTGAGATCCATTCGGCTGTGGAACTGGTCTCCCAAGGAAGGTGGTCGAAGCCCAATGTATTGGGACTTGTAAAACTTGACTGCAGTAAGCACTAAAAAATTTAGGGACAGCCCTACATTGGCAGGGAAAATGGGTCAAATGATCTAATAGGACTTTTCCATCTCTATGTGGTGAATGCATGTCTTGCCTCTCTGTTTATTGCAATGAATATCCCTATAAAATTATTGTGAAGGGTCCAAGAGAGAAAGCTGGCATGGTCTGAGAATCTGGCTCATGATATTAATATTCATTAATGCATGGACACTTTAATGAAAGGCCCGTAATGACTTTTCAATCATAAAAAACTTTGATTTTACATTTTCAAAAAGTTACCCCTTTCAAACAAAAAAAGGAAACATTTTAATACTATTTCTAGATTCTTTTTCCCCTATAGGGACACAAACAGTACAGTTTTAACCCATTTAGCAATTTAAATTATTCTACCAATGACCCAAGTTGACTGCAGTCCTCATAGAACACAGCCTTGGTCTTCTTAGGCTTTAGCCATTAGCCATATATCCAAGACACATCTCTACCTGTCATTAATGCTATTTTTGAAAAGCATTTCATTTTTTCAAAAAACATTGTTTCCAACAGGAGAAAGATGTCAACGAGTTCTGTAAACGTTGTCATCAATCAGTATAAAATTTTGATTTTAAACAGTATGATATTTCAACGGATCATCACAGCTTCTATCACAGCTACAAAAATAAACGTACACCATTTAAAAAAAAATCTTACTACAATGCAAAGATCTCTCTGAGCTGTTAAAAACAACAAATTGTCATGTATGTAAACACAGGCCCATAAGACTTTGAAATCAGCTGTATTTTAAAGTCTTTCTCTACTGAGAGAGGAGAAAAGAGAAGTGTGTATGCAGCAACACATGGCAAGTTTGACAGTGCTTATGTAAAATGGACCAACCTACAACAAACTTTGGACTCCAGTAATCGAAAACAAATTCATGCTGTTTTACCATGACCATTCTATATGGAAATTTAGGAGTATAATTCACCACAGAATAACGGCAATTATCATCTGTGAGTAAATTAAAAACAGAATGTTGATTTGTGCAAATGCTAGGTACTGAATAATAATCACTTTTAAGTGAAATGTAGGTGGGGAAGGTGACCGCATAGTTTTCTGGATATTGCACTGCCCTGCCTTATAAGCTCTTCTGCATCTCCTTTTTGGTTACTAGTTGTGAACTGTTGTCTTTTAAAAACAGCCACTTGGCCTTTCCAGCTGCAAGGGAGTGTGGGTTCATGAAATTCATTTAAATGTTCTTTGTGAGGAGCTTATTATGGACAAAACACACATCCAAAAACTAAGGAGAAGGCACAAAGATTTCCATTTGGACAGGTTCTCCTGTCTTGTCTTTAGGCTAGATATTATGAATGAGGCAGGAGTGCAATGAATGAGGAAGGAACAACCTCAAGGTGGCCAGAGCCACCTCCCTTTAAATGCATTCCATACAAAATGCACACTTTAATAATACACATTTTACAAGAAGTGCAGTGAATAGGGTAGAGAGACTCCTCATTCAACATACACCATTTGTGAATTTTTCAGTGCACAGATGAACTAGGCCATCATGCATGTGCTGCGTGGCCTGATTTAAGCTGCAGACATTATAGGCTTAGCACTGTCATTGTTAAAAATGTGCTGTTTATAGAAAAGCATAATTTCAATGGGTCTTCATTCAGTCAAGCCAATACTAATCTCTGCTAGGACAGAGGCACTCCTCCTCAATTGGGGCTATTTCCATGCCAGATTTCTGCTTTTTACACACACACATTTTGGCATTAAAGCTGTTCAAAAAAAGGTTGTAAATCTTTAATTATAATTAATAAAATTTGGTTGTTTTTGTTATATTTTACTTTCTCAGAAGCAGCTTAAACTTTTTTTTTTTAAAGTTGAAAGGTAAAAGCTACTGATGCCTGAAAATGAGGGCTGGAATGGAAAAGCATATGAAACCTTAACTGTAGTTGTTCCGAGTATTCAAGTTATGATCCTGCCTATTCGTGAAGATGAGGGACCCAGACTTAAAGTCTGAGCCCTGCTGCTAACAGACATAGAAATATGGAAAAACTTTACCTTTTCACCAGCTGAGGAAAGTGTGTGCATATTCTAGAAATAAATTGAATGCTAGTTTATTCCTTAACATCCGAAGAACTTTTGGACTGCAGAAAATTGGAGGCATGGAGAAGCATATTTCTGCCTATATTTAGTATCAGATATTCAGCATAGTTTTGATAAGGATGTGACATATATCTCCAAAGCAGATTTCAATTGCATACGTTAGTGGTTTTTCAAATACTTGGCATAATCAGAATTTTGACTCCAAAGAGTTCTACAGTATATGTATTCCTCACCATTTTGTCATACCAAATAATGGGGCGGATTTTACTGAGAACTGGACAAATGAGGTTAAAAAAACCTGTTTATTCATACAAATTATTTTATTTTTGTGATTGTGCCTCTTTAGTGATGGCTTTACAAAAATATTAAGTAATCTTATTTGCACAAATGCTTGCAGAAAGCAAACAAAGTTCTGTGCTTGGTGATGAATTTTGAACTTGTACATGGGACAGTTTGCACTGGAAGTTGTATATTTATGAGAGATCCTGTGGAACATCGGGCCATGGTACTCCAAACCTGAACTCTGGCACAAACTCAATTACACGAGCTAGAAAAGGCTGACTGTACTTTTTGCCCCTAGAACTGTGCATGTACATGAGTTATTTTCTGTGAATATGATGAGACAAAATTAAATTTAAAATCTTCCAACCAATAAATCTTAGGGTATCCCAGTATTTCTAAGAACGATGCCTTGTGCAAGATCTGTGTGGTCCAGAAAGGAAAATGTTTACATGCTAAATCTCCTTAAGTTGTTATTTCCCTTTGAGATTCTAAAGTCCAGTGTGTTCTTCAATCTCATTTTGTGATTGTTGGTCATCCAACAAGAGAACAGAAAGAATATCACATATTTATGCAATTAATGAGCAGCTCAGATTTCAAATACTGCAAATTATTTGTATCCAGCCAATAGATTAAAAATGCACACAATTTGTCCAGTAAAATCAAATGAAGAATAAATCAAAAGAAATTTTGGTTTACTCATGAATATTTTGTGAGCAGAAGAGGAGGCAAAATTCATCAGGTATATTATTTGCTATGAACTATTCGCACAGCTCTATTTTACTTATTCTCTCAGTTAAAATAGTGTGAAGAGTGTTGCTAATTTGGAGACCGACATGAGTATTTTTATGAAATATACTAAATGGAAAAAGCAGGATGGTGAAGAATTTACAGTTCGCTCTTCATCACTCAAAATATGTTATACTAGCAGAATGATGGAAATCCACAGCAGTGCTGACAATTGCAGACATGCAGGAAACATCCATCCAGAAAACTAATTCCATTTGGGTTTGGCTTAAAATATGTGAATGAAAAGTATGTTTCTTTCTGAGAATGCAAAGATAGTTTTGCACATTGTGGTGAAGGAATGTATATAGCATGTATCGTTATAAAACAAAAAAGTGTGAGGCATGGGTATGGAATAATTAGAGGAATATTTGAGTGTCTCAGTGAGCTGTTGCAGATGTATAGCACTGGACTGTGCGTTTGTCTTGAGACAATCATCAGTGAATGACCAGGGCAATGCCTCAACTAGAGCTTGTCAGGAATTTTTCAGACATGTTTTTTCATTGAAAATTGCAGTTCATCAAAACTGAAACTTTCCGTGGGAAAGTGTCGATTTCAACGAATTTCCCAGTTCAAAAATGTGTTGAGAAAAACTTTTGAAATTGTCCTGTTTTGACATTTTTGGAATGCAAATTTCTGTTTTTCAATTTGAGACAACTTTTTGTTTTGGAATATAATATAGTAGAAAAAAGAAAAATAAAAAGGTGACATCTAAAGGAAGTGTTTCAATTAACCCAATTCAAAATTTTCAGATTTTTATCATAATTTTTGAGATTTCAACTTTTTGTCTCATTTGGGAAAAAGGAAATTTTTTGAAATCTCTCATTCTCACATGACGGAAAAACTGCTTCCTGCCCAGCTCTGGTCTCAAACCTATGTGTAAGAACGATTGATTGGGGTCAGGCACATCTTGGTGATACATTGGTCAGATCAAAGTTTTCTGTGTCTATTCTTTGCCTGGGATAACTTTCAGTTTTTAACACAAAGCTACAGCTACTCATCTGAGATCCCACTGCTTTTCCACCTACACTCTCATTGACTTGGAAAACCTCAGGAGAGATGGTTCTCCAGTTACTAATGAGAACAATGAATGCCCTAGCATGGAGAAGGAAAGGTTCTAAGCTCTCTGATTAGTGAGTATTCAGCCTTTTCTCAAGAGAACTCTCTTTGAAACTACTGACCTTGCTGGTTATAGACCAGTTGCTAAACATTTCTTTTTGGGGAAGGTTATGGAGAAAGGGGATAGGTTGGGCACTCAAATTATGTTTCAAAACTGCCCAGATCTGAGACTAGTCCCAATCTAGTTTCAAGCCTGCTCATGATACAGATGGCCAGGGTGATCAATGTTCATCTGATTGATACATATTGTCTATTGTTCTAGGTTGGCTATTATAGATCTGTGAGCAGTTTTTGTCACTCCTGACAATGGTGTACACTTATCATGGCTAAACGCTATTGCATATGTTTCCTTAATTGTTCTCCAGTGCAAGTCATACCTGGAAGACAGGATCCAAGAAGTCAAAATGGCCAATTCAAGTCCATACCTAGGTTCTTGTCTTGCATTATGTTACACAGGGTTCCACCCTTTCTTTCCCCATGTTGTTTAACATGTACAAATGTGAGGTCCTTGAATAGGATCACTGAAAACCACGGGGTAAAACATCACTCGTGCTAATGATATGAAGTTGTACATCTTTTGACTGATGGATTCTATTCAGGCTGTCATCAGCTTGGAAGCCTGCCTGAAGGGGAATGCAGCTTGGATGTGTGAGAACTAGCTTGAGCTGAACTAGCTTGAGCTGAACCCAGTCCAGCTAGAAATTTTGGCAGATGGGCATGGGTGAATTCTGTGCCTGGCAGCATCTACTCTGTGAAAACAGCCAAAGTTGTCCTTGACTGCACTTACGATGGAGAAGCAGGTGTTGGAGATGGTTAGAATGTTGTTTCTACCAAGTTCATCTCTGACTGAATGCACTCCCTGCTCTTTGGCAGTAAATGCCACCCAACCCCTCATCATCACACAGCTTGACTATATTTATTTCCTCTGCTTTAAGCTATCAACAAAAGAGTTCACTCATTTGCAGCTAATGCAAATTGTGAAAGGACATTTGCTTGTCAGGAGAGAATTTTTAAACATAGAGCATTGAATTTTCAATAGTAGGCACATGCAACTTGGCTTGTAAGTTCATGCACACATAACTTATCCATCCTGCCACCCCCAAGCAATTAGGTGAGCACAAATGCAAGCATACAACTGTACACCCCTAACTTTGAAAATCTAGTCCACTTTAATTCTGTGTACTGACTGCCAATAGAGGAGCAAGTAAATTACAGATCTGCTTCACTGACATGTAAAGCCTTAAATGGATGGTGTCCCAGCTACTTAAGGAACCAGGTCACAGTTTATTGTCCTTCCCTCCACACCAGCTCCTCAAATTACCTCTTGATGGTAGTACCAGCTAGCCTCTCTCATTGAGAAACCATGTATTTGCAGGGGCAGACCCCAAGAATATGTAATAGATTATCACTGTTATGTCTTGGGCATTTATTTCAGGTGTTGGGGAAAACAAAGTAATGAAAACAATGGCTTTTGTAGGTGCTGCGGTTCTTAAGGAATTGTCTGAATTATGGTTGTCCTATTTATCTTAGTATTCTATGTTTCTGAATGGTGTTTAATTTTTATTCCATTACATACTGCAGATTTTTATTTTGCATCTTAGGCATTTTTGTGGAGATTGGAGACCATGAATAAACAATTATTTTATCAGAGTAGTTACATCCTACCTGCACCTTTTAACTTAAAGCAATATTTTTCAGTCAACGCAGATGTTTTTCTTTTTACAAAACAAACTCCTTTGGGGGTCAAATTTCCTAAATGACCAATTCCTGAGTACAGGAATATTGTTTGCTATGTTGCAGGGCCGCCCAGAGGGGGGGGGGCAAGTGGGGCAATTTGCCCCAGGCCCCGGGCCCCGTAGGGGCCCCAATGAGAGTTTTTCGGGGCCCCTGGAGCAGGGTCCTTCACTCGCTCCAGGGGCCCCGGAGCTTCTTCCGCTCTGGGTCTTCGGCAGCAATTCGGCGTCGGGGGGGTCCCTCCGCTCTGGGACCTGCTGCCAAAGTGCTCCGAAGACCCATGGCCGGGGGTCCTTCCGCCCCGGGACCCACCGCCGAAGAACCCAGGCCCCCGGAATCCTCTGGGCGGCCCTGCCATGTTGTGTGTTGATCCCAAGATATTAGAGAAGAAGAACTCTGTCAGCTTGACAGCTTGTCTCTTTTGCCAACAGAAGTTGGTCCTACAAAAGATATTACCTCATCCGTTTTGTCTCTCTGATACACAGATCTTGTTGTTTAAGAACCCAGTTTAGCAAAGCACTTAAGCATATACTCAAGCTCCATTGATTTCAATGGTTCTAAAACAAGACCCCATACTGCAGCTGATTTGGTTCTATTTTTAGTTGATATATACCTCTCTTTTGATGTCAGTAAAAATGATGTGATACAGAGCTGATGATGGTTTTTACCAATCAAAAAGGCATTGTACTGAAGAAAATTCATGACTAGAGTAAAGAGTACATAATTGTTTTAATTAACCTGACCCCTACTTTCTATAAAGATTTCTTCATAGAAAGATTTCTCCATAGCTAATATGGTGGTCATGTAGTTAAATGTATTATCTTCACTTCATTAGAATGAAACATAACACTGATATCCCTGACATTGCTAGCAAGGTTTCACTGCTATCTGACATTATATATTTCCTATTATAAATCTAAATAAGAACTTACATTGACCTGCATTAGAGCAAACATTAAACAATTTAGTCAGATTACTACTTTGAAAGGGAACTTTAAAAAAAAAATCTTTCAGACCACCAAGAAACAACCATAAATTTAAGGAAATATGAGGTTTCCACCATGTGACTTCCCCTGCAGAGTTATGCAACAGATTGCTGTGACTTAAAGGTCATACATAAAAAGCACATTTTTGAAGAGATTTATAGAGTTTCTATTTATACAACTTATATGTCAACAATTTAAAGGTATAGTTTACTAAAATAACAAATTCAAATCTAATCCCTGTGAACCCTTGATAAAATAGAGTGCAATGTTAACAATTATTTACATAAAACAAATTGCTAATCAGCTTATCTACATTAATTGATGTGACATATGTTACAATGATTAGTTGTTTACTATCTATTATGGATGTGTGTTCACTTTTACACTGAAAATCATCTTTCTTCATTTCCAAAAGGGGTTTAATAAGGTAGCATGATCTAAGTTACTCTGTTCCAATACACACAATGTTGCAACCGTGTTTAGAAAAGTGATAAAAATCAACCTCAGAAATAACTTATTTGTGCTTGTTTTGACTCAGTCTAGTATTATGCAAATAAAGCACCATCAATAAATAAGATTTCTTGGTCACTGTAAATTTTAGACTGTAAATTAATAAGTCATTTGTCAGCATGGGAGAAAATGTCATATTTTAAGTGGTAAGATATGTTTCTGACCACTTAAAATATGACATTTTTGTTAGAGGCCACAAATTTACATGATCTGGCATATGCTTGTAAGAAACTGGCTGTGTGTGTGTGTGTGGGGGGGGGAGGTGAAGATGGAAGGACTAAGATCTTAAATATGGTAAAAGATGAAAACCTTAAATGAGAATATTTCCTAGTTTTATTGCAAGTTTTCAGTTGGTTTGATTGTGTTGCTTTGTCTTGTTTTATTAGTCCTGCTATTGGAAAGAAGTGTAGATTTTTTTCAAAAAATCAGCAAATTCCAGGTAGGATGAATTAAAATAATCTGGGGCCATAGGCACAACCCATGTGGAGCCCAATGGCCCTACCTCAATGCTGTGCCTTTGTCCCTCCATGAGGTGGCAGAAGGTTTCAGAGTTAAGATGAATGGGGCAGTTCACATCTCCTGGAGTGCCTGTTTCAGGCTGGTCACATGTTCAAGCTTGTCTTTGCCTCCATGACAGTAGAAATTCTGATCTCAACCTCTGACCCAGGAGCTGGGCCCTGAGCACAGGTGTCTGTGGTGTCTATGCTTTAATCCATCCCCTGACTTGAGCGATTTTTACATATTAAAATAATGCATTATGGTGAGATAACACTATTACAGTATTATTTAACAGCCCCAACTTGTATAAGGGTCCAGACGTATTAGATGTTCAGTTCTTATCAAACTGAATCTTCTTGGGGAAACAGAGGCTCCACTTCAGCAAAGAATGTAAGCATGTTCTTCGCTATAAGCACTTTAGTGTTTCCATTAACTTCAGTGCTTTGCTGAAGTGGGCATTAACATTTAGAGAAACAGACGTGAACACTAATGAGATAAAGGCAACAACAGAAATACCACAGAGATTTGAACAGTAATGCTATTATGGCCAAATCCTGGCCCCAGTATATAGCCTGAATAAGCAAAGTGTGTGCTGGGGCAGGTTAATGGAGTTGGGGCCTCTATCAAAACTGTGCCCCTCACCACTGGGTCTGCATTGACATGGATAGCCAGTCCAGAGCCCCAATCCACACCCATGGCATGCAGGTGGTCAGCGCCCTATGTGGACTCCCTATATCTTGCCTGTTGAAAAACAGAGCGGTACTGATTCTGCAGTATTCAGGTATTTTCATGGCTGTGGATGCTGTGGAGAAGGAGGGGAGGAATTTGCCCTCTCCTCCCCTAGTTGAAGAAACACAATCTCCAGTGCAAAGCCTAGTAACTCAAGCGACCACTTAGCAAGCATAATTTATTTCTATAGTAGGAAATCACTATAAAGAAATTTGGCTACAACTGGTCCAAGAGAGTTTATAGGTTCACAAGCCAATCCAAGTAGCAATTAGTTGAGAGAAGATGTGATCATTTCCTATCTTTTATGTGCATTAAATAATATAATTTTATTTTGTGTGCCAAAAAATAGTAAAACTTAAGTTTATGTCAAATTACTGGAATAAAAGTTGATAGTATCCATGGTGTTTTTTAATATTAATGATTTTACCAATAAGAAATAAAATCACTAAGAGTATTGGAAAAGGATAACAGGTACAGAATTTTAAAAGCTGTTTTTCTTTATAACTGTTAGTCTAGAGTTTCAGAGAGAAAACACTAATAAAAGTCAGTCATCATTATGATGTCATTCTCATAATTTCCCTTGAAATAAAGAGCAAGTACAAATAATATTTGTAATGTGTGACATCATCTATGTAGCTTTCCATTGCTCAGACTTTGGGTTAGTGATGTTTCCTGTTTGTTATAAAGAACACCTTCTGGGTGGAATGGATTCCATTAATAAAATCTCTCTGAAGTTAAGCCATCTTTGTAAATTGTTTAAAAAAAAATCAGGCCAGTAATGACAGAAGGACCACAGTAGCAATTTAGCAATAACTTTGTCAACTGGTACAAACCAAGGGCTTGGTCTTATTTTGATGGAAGTCCATGGGTGCATAAGGAAATCAGGGTCACACCACAGACTATTTGAATGATTCTCATTTACTAGGAAATACATTCTCATCTCTTTTCTTTATTCAGAAAACATAACTCTCCATGCATTATCTATCAACTTATAACAGCATGGACTGCAATAGCATAACATAACCAACCAAATGTTAACAGAAATGGCCATAGGCTTGTCCTTATTTCTCCTGCTTCAAATTTTTAAAGAGATTTTAACCAAAATTTTCATAAAATGACCAGTGGTGTATCAATTTTTGGGTGCTTAGCATGAGACAGCTTAAAGGGGCCTGAGTGATCAGTTCAAAAAGTCAGGTCCCTTTTTGGTATCTCAAGTTGACAGCCCCAAATCAGTAGTCACTTTTGAAAATCTTGGCCTTAGATTTACATGAATTAGGTGAGAGATTTTTAGGGGATACTTTTCCCCTACAGGTTTCAGAGTAGCAGCCGTGTTAGTCTGTATCCGCAAAAAGAACAGGAGTACTTGTGGCACCTTAGAGACTAACAAATTTATTAGAGCATAAGCTTTCGTGGACTACAGCCCACATCAGAACTGGATACTCTCATAAGAAACCAACCTTCCACACAAACTTCCTCATGGATAGACTTTACAAAAACTAGACAAGCCATTTACAAGACAAACTTTGCCTCTCTACAAGCTGTATGCATCCGAAGAAGTGGGCTGTAGTCCACGAAAGCTTATGCTCTAATAAATTTGTTAGTCTCTAAGGTGCCACAAGTACTCCTGTTCTTTTTCCCCTACAGAATGTCCAGCCATTGCCTTTGGTCTTTTCGCATATTTATTTTAAAGTTTTCTACATTTTGAAAAATTGTATTGTGTTTTATCACTACTCCCTATCCCTACGTAGCATTCCTATCTTCACAGTGTAGCGATGGCAATATATCATTGGAAGGCCTGACCCTGCACTGCCGATGTCTATTGGAGCTTTGACATTGACTTCAAGGGTTGCAGCATTAAGTCCATAGCCTCTGCCAATGGCACAGAGCTGGTTCTTTATGCTCTTGCACTTTAAATACTCTGATATGCATTAATTATACATCCAGCCACTTGCAAATTGGACCTAATTTTGATCAGCACAGTGAAAATCAACTGAAATAATTGTCATTGCTCCTATTTTATATCAGTTAACTTAGTTTAGAATCAGGCCGATTATCTTTTCCTCTTACATATGCAATGTACAGATGAACTGGACCAATCTTATCAAAAGGCTACATCTGGTAATGGATTTAAGGAATGAATGGCACTATTACTTACTTTTCAAAGTAGTTCAAGCAGTAGTTCATGTCATTATTACTGCATTTTTATATTTTTGCTAGACTTGGGCATTTCATAAATGTTGAATAATGTGATTATCTACACATGGTATTATTTGGATTTATATAGAAATTTGTCAAATGCTGCATTTGCTAAAATTCAAAATAGAAAAAGTGCCTATCTTGAGTCAATATGTTACAATATTTTGGCAGTTATTCTTTGGTTAAATCCATGCTTCCTCCTAAAAAGAGGCTGAACGCTGTAATTTACCACCACAGGCAAAGCATGAGCCCATATGTATTTGAGTTTTCAAATCCCTTTATAGAGAGACAGAATGTTGGGTCTATACTAAATTACAGTCAAATAGAACAATTCCTGAAAGCAAAATGACTAATGTACACAGAATCCATTCTTTAGAAATGCCTGGTACATAAAAATTAAAACTGCATTACCACGCAACAAAAATTATACTACCAAAGCAGAAAGAGCAACAGTACAATAACTACTTTAAAAAAACAAAAAAAAAGAGTAGTAGGCCATATACATACACAATTCATCGTAGCCTGGGGAGTACAAATGAAACTGTCTAAAAATATTTAAAAAGTAGTAAAATCACTTCCTCTACAAATTCATAAACTCACAAATGTTCCCTTGCAATTGTTCTTGGAACTGATAGAGGAGAAATCATAAGCACACACAAAATGTATTAAGTATAATGGGAAAACTCCCCATTGCCATATGAAAATTAAAGCAAACCAAATACCCTCTAGAAAACCAGTATGTTCTCTCTTTTCTCTCATGTGATCTGATCCTGCTGTCTTTCTGCATGCATAAGAAGATGTGTGTGGAAAAAAGTAGGATTGGACATAAGAAGACATACCAAAGCACATCAGGGATTCAGCCATTTGTTAAACATTATTAATTTTCTATTATTTCTGGGTGCTACAGTTTTCACCTGTGTGTGTGTGTGTGTGTGTGTGTGTGTGTGTGTGTGTGTGTGTGTGTGATATCTATATATGCAGTGTTTCCAACTCTCATTATTTTATTACAAGTTTCTCAATATTTAGAATTTTTCCTATAGTCCCAGAATCAAAAATTTTAGTATAATGTCAGCTTTCAATTTGTAAAAAAGTAATTTTCTTGCCTTCAGGGTTGCAGAGGAAAGCTTGAAAATGTGAAATAAGTGTATCTCAAAGTCTCAGAAGACAAAGAAAAAAAGAACTCAATATGTATTATTTTTTTAAAAATCTCATGATATTTGAATGCATAGGGTTGGCAATACTGTATATGGCTTATTTAAAACTAACATCCCCATCTAAAAATATATCAAATATGAAAGCACTGAATTCCTTCAATATATAATTAATACCTGATTCTAAGTATCCTCCTTCTGTTGTGACAGCAGAGTTCTAAGAACCAAACCATTAAAAGTAATTGTAAGGGTTTTAGTCCTTGGTGGAGGGGGATGTCCTACAGGTTCACTTGTCAAGGTTCACTGCTGCTCTCAGATCTTTCTGCATGAAGTCAATTTACAACTATTAAAACCTTGGCAGCATCTCCTATTTTGAAGTGATTTGCAGGTATACAAACTGAAAATATTATTTAAATATCAATGTTCAAAAGAAGTTAGCAAATCCCTAGGTGTACTGGAGCCAGCCTTATCTGAAGCAGTGACCCAACACTTTAAGTAGAATGGAGCAAAGTAAATAGTCTCCTCTCAGCTTCACAAGTCCCACCTATCTCTAGTCGAAGGTTTGAGTGGAAGCACTTGATTTCCAAAGAGATGGGAGAAGACTCTGGTGGGATGGTCAGGAGAAAAGGAACTCGAACTTTGAATAGCAAACTGCAAATTTCTTCCATTCTCCTTTCCTCCATCTCAGTCCAACCAAATCTTTCTCCCTCTCACCCCAAGTATATAGTTCCCTTATCTGACCAACAAAGCCCTCATCCCAAGTTGTTTCCACCTCTTTTTACAATCTCATACAGGCCTACCCAACCTCAGATCTCCTGATTCTCCCAGTAACAGGTTCATATCTTGGGTAATTTCATCACAGGTTCTTAGGTTTGTCAGTCTGTCTGCTGGGACCTACTACAGCTGCTCAATATTTGACTGTCATGGGGGCCATGATGATCAAAAGTGCCTCAGAATGCCCAGAATGCATTATATGTCTGTAGCAGAGGAAGCTTGAGAGTGCACTAATTCAAGTGGAGCAGCTCCCCCACACCATATTATACTATATTATAAACTCTGTTATCACAAAGTTTTCTTTTCACCCCCGCTGGTGACCAGTTTGTCCTGAAGCATGAGAACTGAAAATACTTAGTGCTTTTCATCTGAGATCTCAAAGGATTTTACAAAGGTGCGTAAATATCAGTATCTGCAGCTTTGTTTTTACAGAGATGAAAACTAAGAAACAGAGTTTTAAGTCAAAGATTGTTCAGACTGTCACTTTGGCAGAGCTGGGACCAAGACCCTATTCTCTTGACTCCTATTCAAGTGCCTTATTTACTGTGCTGCTGCTGTTCCTTCTTCAGTTGACATCTTCAATACATACAGAGGTTGTTGACCATCACTTTTCACCTTTCTCAACAAGGAGAGCTGTGTAGCTCTTGTAATTTTTTCCTCACCAATTTTATTACTGATTCTATTATTTAGATACATTTTAACCCTTCCTTATATTGTACTGAACTGACTTTATAATACCCTGCAGCATTGAGTACCATAGGGCAATTATGTTGTTTAAAATGGCATTTCCTTTCTTTTGTTTTAAATGTTCTGCTTTTTAATTTAATCATTGGCCATCTTGTTTGTGAATTATAGGAAAGAGGAAAAAGGACCACCTGTTTGCCCTTCTCTTATACCATTTATTACTTCCTATAGCCCTAGTATATCTTCTTACTCCTCTTTTCTCAAATTAAATAGTCTTTTTTAACATGTCACAGTAATGGATGCCCTCTCCAGTTCTATGCCGTTTAGTTGAAGCCATGTCAGTTCCAGGTTATTAGAGACACAAGGTGAGTGAGGTGATATCTTTTATTACACCAGCTTCTGTTGGTGAGGGAGATGAGCTTTTGAGCCACACAGAGCTCTTATTCAGATCTGGGAAAGATACTCCAAGCATCACATCTAAATGCAAAATGGAACAGATTGTTTGGGCTACAGCATTTCTCACATTGTCTCAATTTTGCTGTGTGTAAAAAGCAACTTTAGGATGTACCTTTCCCGATCATTGTCATGCAAAGAAAACAGTTAAGTTCTCTGCAATCTCTTAATTTTTTTAGTTTTTATCCCCTATTTGTCTAATGAATGTACAGACTCTGCAAGGGCCGCTGCTTCTGATAACCTTACTTAAGGAAATTCTTATTTCATTAGCATTTCTTCACATCTTTGGTTACTAGTTCTTCAAATTTCCCCTTAGTCCTCATAGAACCATCTCCTGCCATAGATGTTTATAGAAAACTCCCATTTACTTTGTATGTGGAACAATGGCAAGCTATTGCCCTTACTCTCTGCTTTGCATTTATATTTTGCTCTAATAGTGTTACTTGAGCTGGATTTCCATTTGAAATCAATTTGATTGATGGATATATTTTTTTTGCCTGATTATGCTCTACTATCTTGCTATATTCCTCACCTTTCTGATTCCTATTTGTTCTAGGATATGCATACTTTTTGACTCTTTAAGCAGCCTCTATGCTGATTCTATGGATTTTAATTTTCTTGGATTCCTCTTCAGGCTATTTCTAACTTCCTCAATTAAAAATCCTCCTTCTTTTTGTAATTTACTGCAATATTAATATCTCATAGTATTATCCTTATGGGAGGATGATGAGCTTACTTATATTATGGTCCCTTTCATTTAGTGGCTCAACCACACTTATTTCTTGAATCAACTCATATATTTAACTCAGGACCCATGTCAAGAACAATGTCCCCCTTTCTGTGCTCTAGAACAAGCTATTGTAAGAAGTAATTGTCTGTGGTATCAAAAAGTTGTTTTTCTAAACACTGACCCAATGTGATGCTCAGTTAATTTAAAAAGATGTAAAATCCATATGAAACACCTGTTTACACTTCCTTGAGTTGGTAGAGAATATACGGCTTGATTTTTAAAGTAATGCATATGCAGTTTTGCAAGAGCAAATATTGTATGTACAAAAATCAAGTTGTGTATGCAAAGGGTCAGTTAAACATCTTCCTGGGTACTTGTGTTCAAATTTGATTTCTGCATGAACCTGGGAATATGAATGTCCCATAACAATTGAAAATCAGGCTCATACATTTCTCAATTGTTTTGAGACTCATAAAATATCAAAGCTCTTTGAGATGAGATAAAGAAATAACAGTAGCCTTAATTTAGAATCTCCTTGAATGTGCTGGTCCCTTTAGTGGTATTTTAAACTTACATTTGTGTTTAGTAAACATAGCTGGAAGATTGTAAATTGATGTTTTCATGACCAGCAGGAAATAGAAGTAGACACTCCCTACAATTGAGATCAGTCTAAAATGTACAGTAATAGGCATGCCAAATAATAAGTATTGGTAGACCAGGAACCTGAGGAAAACATACTTTCACTAGTATAATAATGAACTTCACTAGTATAATAAACTGTATAGCAATTTTAAAAATCAGAATGGCATACACTGTATCTTTGAGGTGGATACCTTGCTTTCCTCAACTCATAAACATGTCACTTGTAAGAATGTACACAATTTTGCTGACCCTTCTGCTTTTGTCTTGTTTTTGTTTTTGTCTTTTCTCATTTTGAAAATCTAGCTCACCATAAAAGAATTCTCAGTGAAACAAGATTGCAGGGAAATACTATATCTATATATTTCTTACATCAAGACAGTATAAGGCAGCTACAATTATTGCATCCTATAACTTCAACAGTAATTGTCTATATTAGATTGAACTTCTTTAGTACTTTAAATCCAATAATTATTCTTTAGTACAATTTTCAGTTAAATTTATTAAAGTCAAGTATTGATACTTGAGCAGAGTTGTACTCTTTTGTCCATGTTACCAAAGTAGACTAAAAATAATTTCTAAAAATAGACTGTGCTAATGACACACAAATCAATTAATTTGTGTATTTGCAATTTGCCAGAAGTATTTTACTCAAATAAAACATTAAATGTATTTGACTCTTTTCTTTCCTCTGCTACTATAAGAACCAAGAAAGTAGGAATTTGTTTAACTGTGTGCCTCCATTTATTCTGACCATGATCTTGGAGAAACATTAATTTGACTTAATCCAATCCAAAGATCTTTTCAAAAAGGCAGTGCAATTAGAACAGCAGCGTTTGTAGAAGTTCTAAGTGAAAATGATAAGGTTTCCAAAAATAGATACTGGAACAGAGTAGCATGGTGTATACCTCCAATAAACTAAACAGGAATCCTAATTCCAAATGTTTGTAATCTAGCACAGAATCATGTAGTTGAGAATAGCATTTAAGCATGGGAGGGACCTAACTTTTTTCAAATGGAAGTGTAAGCATTGCGCAGCACAGGCTGGGAAGCATCTGTTTTTCAGGCAAAAGTGGTATTATAGCACAGGTCGCACTAGAAGAAGAAGCAGTAGCAGCAGCAGCAGCAGCACAGTAAATAAAGTTCTAAATTAGGAGTCAGGAGAAGGAGGTCTTGGTCCCAGCTCTGCCAAAGTGACACTCTGAACGACCTTTGACTTAAAACTCTGGTCTGTGAGGTTTTTTTCTGCATGGCAGGGTATTGTTAAGTGCAAAATGTTAATTCTCTAGCCAAACTAATGTACTTTTAGAACCCACTTTGAAATCTGGTGCTGCATTTCCATAGCTGTTTAATGGCAGAAAACCGTCCTTTATGCTGTATACAATACTGTATATCAGATGTTTTCCTTCAGTTTTCTGTGAACATATATATACACTCTAGTGTTTTGGACAAATTGTAAAACCTGAGAAAATTAAATAAATCAAAGGCAGCACTGAGGTTTCCAGTCCATCACTAGTAAATGTTCAGTGTATGGCAATGGATACAGTATGGGTAATACATACAAATAGAAACAGTCTCATATGTAAAGTTATTCCTTTCCTTATAACAGTGCAGGCTGGTCTCTTAAAAAGTGAGTATTTGTTTTATGAAAAAGGAAAGGATCCTTCAGGTTTCATTACAGATCATTCTAAACACTCCATGAACTACTAATAATTCTCACTTTGCCACAACTGATGGCAGTGCTGTTTTTTGTAGGGGACCTTGTTGGATTTTTTGTTTAGAGGCATTCATATAGAGTGATTCAGGATACACAGAGTTTAGGATGTTACAACTAATGAAGTTGGTGTTCAACTAATTACCTGGCTGTGGTGTTCCATTAAAATGCTTGTTGCTGAGTATTCAGATTGAAAATACCTGTAAAATTTGGCATAGTATATACTCAGATATCTAATAGAAGGACCATCTAAATTATCTTGAACACTGAAATTTCATCTAAGTCTTTTATATGCTATATGTGCAAAATAATTAGAATGTATTGTTTCTAAAGGAAAATTGTTCCATACCATTAGTTTATTATTGTTCTTTAAGTAAGTCAAATATTTACTAGAATAAAAGCAAAACTTCTTGAAGTTGTACATTACACAGTATTACCCTGCAATATTGTACTATAGCAAAGTCGGCAGCTCTGGAAGTTTCCGGGACGGAATTTAATTTTGTTATATTTAATTTTAATTATTTAAAAAAAAAAGTATTAGTATTAAAAAGATAGCCACACAAAATAAAGTACCAAAAAGTCTTAGGGCTTTATCCAGCTGAAAATATCTGTGGGCTTCTCAGTCCCAGAAACCTTGGAAAGCCCCGGATGCTGGCTGTGCAACAGGCTGATTTTTTTTCAAGGAAAAGGAAAGGCTAGTGGGTGGAGGGAGAGCCACAGAGACTGCTTTCTACTAGACAGGGCCTTAATACTGCAATTACATATCGATTTTTCTGCTTGTTTCAAACTTTTGACATGGCCTTTGGGGATATTTGTCTACAGAACAGGATTTTACATTGTTTCAATTATCAGCTTCTTAATTATCCATGAGTAATTTTGTTGACAATCTTTTATGATTTTGTATAATCTCCTGGGTGGCTTCTTAAGCTCCATTTCAGGTTTATGACTTGTTTACACACACACTTTAGTAGAGATCTTCAGTTTACAGAAAAGAGTCTGCTGATCTCTCCCTCTCCCAACTGAGAAATCACTGAAACAACACTAACTGCTTCAATAATCGCATATCGCAGGTCCAATTATGGGGGAGAAATGGCTTCAGTGGAAGCTGCCAACTTTTTTTTTTTTTTTTTTGCATTGCCTTTACTATAATCCTAAATGTAATTTCTTTTGCCAGACCTTTAAAGTGTTCAAGGTTTAGTCTATGCATTAGCATACCTAAACATTGCCTGACACCGGACGAAGAGTGTCAGTTTTGTACAGCCACATCTTCAACAATGCTCCTAGGATGCATACAATATTATATAATTCATATTCCATCTGCACATCCAAACTTTAAAAGAACGGTAAGCATTTTCTGTAAAGAAAAGTTCAAAATGATTATCATACAGACATTTAACTTTCTTCTATAATTCACACCCTTAAAAATTGAGGAGGGAGGGAAAAGAGTAGAAGATGGGCATTTTAGTAAATCAAATACAGCCCATCAACCCAAAAGAATATTAATATTGCTACTACAAATTAGTTTGTCTTGGCTAAGCCAAGTCTCTTTTACACAGCAGTCTATACTGTGAATGCCACAAAATTTATTAACATTTACACTCTGTGTGGAAGAATAAGGTTGGCTAATATGGAAACCATATTGATGTTCAGTGTTGTAGTATCTAATGCTCTTTCCTGGTGATGCTTCACAGCACAAGGGGCCTGATCCAAGGCCTGTTAAAGTCAATGAAAAGACTACTACTGATTTCAGTGGATTTTGGATGAGGCAGTAGTAGAACAGTTACCATTGCTATTTTTTATCTTAAAAGAACTTTCAGTTCTATAGTAGGTCTGTTGGGACCCTAAAATGCACAAAACATCCCCTACAGGAGTTACATTTCCCTGAGAGTAGTGTGTTGTGTATATAGTACAGGCCCGGAAAAGGAAACATATGTCTGTTTGTACTTAGTTACTATGATGACTGGTGTGTTATAAGTACCTAGATAAGTAGATTCAGTGACCTAATCTTCAGAGATTAGATGAGGTCTCTGCACTGTGACAACAGACCACCCTGATACTAAACTAAAAAGTATCTACAGTAGTTCTTGGGTACTGTATGTTTGTGTTCAGTATGGTAAATTCATATGATCTGAAAAAAAGTCTCCCGGGGATTTTTTTTCTGACATTATCTTTTAAAAGTTCTTTTTAAAGTCCTGTAAATCCTGCTGGCCACCCCAGAATATAAATATGAGACCTAAGAGTTATCAAAAAGTCTAAAGATGGTAGGGGCAGGCAAGTGGCAGTTTCCTTATATCAAATTATATAAAATAAAGTTTTTAAAAAGCAAAATGACCTGGCACTTGACTGCCACTCACCTGGGCCCATGTGGTTGGATCTATTGCTTTGTTGGAATTTCTTATATCTGTGATAACCTGAATAATGCATCTGGATTGTCACAATGATCAAGAAATTGGCTGGTGTGATTTCAAGGCCAGCATTTTTAGAATGGCAAAAACAGAACAGTCCCCTCCCCCACCCTTAGTTAGGGCATTCAGTTCAGAACTAATAATTGTTTTGCTAGTATTTAAAAAAATCTTTGAAATTCAACTTCAGAAACTGTAATTCAGTGCCAGTGAATATAGATCAAGGTTTTGAAAAATATCTACTGTAAATTAAAAACAAATGTGTAAAAGTATGTTTCAGTGCTCTGTCCCACAGATCATATATTCCATTCCTCAAATTAAATCTAAGTGAATATTGGTTTATTGATTTATGGAATTATTTCTTTAAAAACTATGGAAATATGAGAATCCAGGCAGACACTTACAGTTGGTGAACAAAAATAAATGTCAGCTACTCAGTACTTTCATCATTTTCTTGGAGTTATTTTTATTTTAATTTTCTTCAGTAAGATCATGAATTAGCTGTTTATTTTTTTAAAAATTAAGATTATACATACACCATGAAATTAGAGCTAGATCACCCTCTCAAATTTTAACTGCAAAGGGGATAAAATCCATGGAAAAATTGATGAGACGACCAATAATCTGTCAGAGGAAGGGAGTTTTGTGAAGTGGGGCTCCATTGGTGATTGTGGAAGAGGGGAGTTGGAGCTAGAGGAAAGCTGCTCTTTTGGGATCATGGGGGACTAGCAGAAGGAATTAATGTTGATGTGGTCAGCATTAATTCTCAAGATTTAAAGGGCTCTGCACCTTTAAATACTTTTAGAGAACTGAGATATGACCCGTTTTGTGAGTAGGGTTGCAAAAAGCATATGGCACCTAAGAGTCATGCTGCCATGGTGGATATGAGGAGGTGCTTGGGGAAATATTTTGGAAATTGGGGCACTTTGTGTGAGTGTGCTGGTCATTCATGGATACCCTGAGATCTTCAAGACCTTCACATGGATTTTGGGATGTCTGGGATCAGAGGAAGGGGAGGAGCACGTATCTTCCACCCTCAGTGGGCTGTCAAATCCCGACCCACTAGAGGAAATCATATGTTCAAAATTCTGTTGCCTCAAGGCCACAGAGTTTTCTACCTCACTTTGTCTCCTTGCTGCCTTTTTGTGCAGGATAACATGATCTGCCTGTTAGGCTTCAGAAAAAAGCAATAGTTTCCTTTTAATTAGAAAATTGCCATGTTATTCACTGGTTTTGATCTCTTCTAAATAACACATTTGGTTTTAACAAATGACATGGGAGAGGAAGATGGCCTTTTACATTTTTAAAATTGCTAAATGTTCAAAAAGGATTTGTACACATAACAAAATTAAAACAGGGATTATCTAGCACTGTGTGTGGGATACAGCTATAATCTATACAGTGCATGGAAAAGAAGCTGGCACACTCGGTTGTACTACACACATCTCAGTAATAACAGGGTATAAGGCATACAATTTCAAGGAACACCCACAATGAAAATTATTCTTTCCAAACAGAGAATTGTTTTGGAATAAGTTAGGTTAATTGGCACCATGGGATTCCTCTCAAGGAAACACAGAACATTAAAATCTATACATGTGCATGTAAAATGATAAAGTATTATCTTCTTTCCCCTCTCAGTTCCTCAAGTCTAGAAGACATTGCCCAAAATCAACAGAAACTACAGTATAATGTTTTGTTGATTGAAATTTCTTTAGCATAAACAGACAATTCCTCATCTGCTTGGCTTACAACCTGAAAGTCATTGCAGTGCCCCACAACTGCTAGCTTAAGTTATGGTTATCTACTTCAATCTCATAAAAAAATGCTCTAGAACATTTAGGCATATGCTACCCATATTTATAAGGATAATGATTTTACGTGCAAACAACATTGCTTTATGATGGTAAGATGCAAGCCTCCTTAAAAGAACTATTGTGTATCCTTATTTAGGATCAGAATTGTGATCAGTAAAAGGTCAATGGGAGAAGCAGGTACATTTAATTTTCCATACAAGGTGTTCTATTAAGACTGATTACACATTTCAGTCCTCTGAATCCAGTTACATTTTCTTAAACCCTCAGAAAAATGTTATTACCCTCTCTAAGCTCACCACCTTATAAAAATCCCATCTACCTTTTAATGCACAATGCTTAGGCTCCATAGTGGTTACTGAGCAGCACGTGTAGACTTTACAGCTAGAAATAAGGCTGCTAGAAGCTGGAACTGAACAACAGGGAATGAATCACAGGATAAATTGCCCTGTTCTGTTTACTCTCTCTGAAGCATCTCGCACCAGCCACTGTCTGAAGACAGGATACTGGGCTAGATGGACCACTGGTCTAACCCAGCATGGCCACTCTTATGTTCTTATGTCCCGTGCCTAATTAAGGAGGGAGGATATTTTATTTGTGTTCAAGGTTTTCATAAAACAGTGACATTCTTTTTGTTTTATATTTAAAATTGTCCTTATTTTTGGAATGGGCTACTTGTGCCTCCTAGGCTCCACTTCTTTCCTAAATTTCTGTCCAAATTCTGGCAAGGCATTCAAAAGTGCAGGCTGTCTTTACATTGCGATTCCCAGTGTGCAGGTCAAAGAGGGGGCGTGGCCACAGAAATGTGTATCGTGCTCAAAGCCTGCCTGCCTGCTCCCATCCTGACCTCCTGAATTACTGACAATCCCATGTGATTCGAAGAAGTAACTTTGTTTCAGCCCCGTGATGGAGTTTGTCAGCCTGCACCTGCCAGGGAGTGTTTCTATTACTTCCATCCCAGTAGTCTGTTAGTGGATTGATGAGGCACAACAATAGTGCTTTGGGTGGTTTTTGTGTAGGCACAAAGTAGGACCTGGAAAGGGAGTCAGGTGTAGTAATAGAACCCAATCTGTCCCCTACCACAGCCAAGACACTCCTATTTCCAATTGATGCATTTCAGAGAACCAAAACAGTAATCCATCATGAATCACTGTCATATGCTAGTAGTCAATTTTATTCCCCTCGAGGCTATGCACACATCTTACAGAGGTTTTAACATGGTTCCTGTGGTGAGAATGTAGAAGCAAGGTGG
Source organism: Chrysemys picta bellii (assembly GCF_011386835.1). Lineage (NCBI taxonomy): Eukaryota > Metazoa > Chordata > Testudines > Emydidae > Chrysemys > Chrysemys picta. The sequence goes on along the minus strand of NC_088795.1, from coordinate 55,845,259 downwards.
CAGCTAAAACATAGACTCCAGGTGGTATGAATTGTGGAATGAAACAAAACAAAACACCTACATTGCTGGCTCTGAAGCAGAAATCCTGCACAACTGGCATACGTGGATAGCACTGCATGTTTGTATTTCACAGCATAGCATTATTATTTTAGGGGACTACATGAATCCCCCTGCATGTGGACAACAGCCTGGTCTCTCAGGAGGAGAGAGTTCCACTTCCCCCAGGAAAAGCCCACAGAGTGATGGTGCTGAGTTGTAGACCCATGAAATTGGAAGGGGGAGGAGGCTCAGGTGGCTCTTCCAGTCCCCACTCCCTTTCCAAATCCTGCAGAGGAACACAGCCCTCTTGCTGTGGAAAACTTCCACCCCTAGGGAAGGGAGATTCTAGGGATAGTGGTTGTAGCCACCAGAATCATGGCTTTTGCAGGAACCAGTAAAGTCAGGTGGCAAAGTGGCAGCAAGCTCATTTGTGCCGATTCCCTTGCCTCCTACAGCTCTTGGCTGTAACCATGGGTTAATACACAAAACCCACATTTTTCCTGGGGGAAAATGAAGGGGGGCGGCAACCTCCTTTCCCCAATGCAGGAATTCACAGGAAATTCCTTGCTTTGAAACTTGGAATTTCCTCTCTTCTATATGAGTTATTCCTATAAAAGAGAGGGTGAGGGGCTTAGTGATATTTGTATGTGAAAATCAGTGTGAATTCTGTCCAGGTGTCATTTGCCTCTGTCAGTAGCAGAATGCCCATTGATATCACTGGGAAACGTGTGCATTGGTTGAGGTCAGAAAATGGCCCATATGCCTGATTAAAAAACAAGCACACATATTTATACCACTGTTCAATGGTGTATATGAAGAGCTTTGGGCAAACGTATATCTGAGCACAGAAGTCATAGAATAACAAATAATCTGATTTTACTCATAAACAGACTGATTATAAAATACTTTATCGTGTTATCTTATTTTTTTCAATAGTACCCATTCTCCTAGTGGCTACGAGGCTCCTTAGATTCTTTATAAGTAGTCATAGTATTCTATCTTTTGATTTAAGAGCTATAGATAATACAACATCTTATGCAAAAATACTTTGGATGTCTCAGAGCAATCAAGGAGATGATGCAGTAAATTTGTGGATGAAATTGATTTTATTAAAAAATTGTATTTGTTTTCAAGTTTTAATTAAACTTGGTCAAATGCTTTGTCAGTTATTTGATTATAGTGTAGGCCTATAATATAATGGAAGTGGCAGCAATTGCTCTAATTAAGGTTGAATAACAGGTTCCATTTCATACCTCATTTTAAATTGTTTGTAACATCTTAAAATTTTCCCGAGTTGGGTTTCTGCCCCAGGCTGAGTTTTTCCAGAGTTTGAGCAAAACTCTTCAGCTACTTTGAGCACAAAGATAATGGGGGGAGAGGGCGGAGGGAACCCACCACCAATACCCAGTATTCTTATAATAAATAACTGTAATGTTTTTTTGAATAGCCCTATTGCCAATTCAGCTGAGAGATGAAAGCTAAAGTTTGGAATGGAAATAGCCCTCATATTGTCAGATGCAAAAGGGGTTAAAAAAGGAGTTGTGTGTACTTTGTAGAGTGCATTCAGGGCTCAAAATATGCCACCTCAGGCAACGATTTAGCGAAGCATTCAAGCACATGCTTAAGTCCTAGCACTTTCTTAAAGTTCAGAATTTACTTAAGTGCTTTGCTGAATCGGGACCATAACCTTCAATTCTCAAGATGATTTACTCATCAGGCATAGTCAAAATAATTGAAGGTACATTTGCATCTTCAATTCAGTGTAACAACTGCAAATACATACCTTGTATGTAAAGTTTTAGAGATATCTTGCACAATATTATATTTTATTATTTGAGTAATCATGTAGTTATACTCTATCCTCTTGGTGTCTTTAAAAGTTTCACATGCTAACCCTGCAGTCGTGTTGAAAGTTGTTTGTGGAGGCAAGGAACTCATTTCATGAGTGTCCAGCCACCCTGAGCAGCTCTGGAATATTTGGGGCATTTGACTCCCAGCCTTATAGATAGCCTAATTAATACCTGCTAGTCCCCTTTAATGTACTTGTAGTGAACAAAAAGAACAGGAGTACTTGTGGCACCTTAGAGACTAACATTTATTTGAGCATAAGCTTTCGTGGGCTACAGCCCACTTCATCAGGTGCATAGAATGGAACATATAGTAAGAAGATATATATATATATATATACATACAGAGAACATGAAAAGGTGGACGTTCTGATACCAACTCTAAGAGGCTAATTAATTAAGATGAGCTATTATCAGCAGGAGGGGGGAAAAAACTTTTGTAGTGATAATCAAGATGGCCCATTCCAGACAGTTGACAAGAAGGTGTGAGGATACTTAACATGGGGAAATAGATTCAATTTGTGTAATGACCCAGCCACTCCCAGTCTCTATTCAAACCCAAGTTAATGTATCTAGTTTGCAAATTAATTCTAGTTCAGCAGTTTCTCGTTGGAGCCTGTTTTTGAAGCTTTTCTGGTGCCACAAGTACTCCTGTTCTTTTTGCGGCTATAGACTAACCCGGCTGCTACTCTGAAACCTTGTATTGAACAGTTAAGCTGTTAGGGTATATCTAGACTTTAAGTGTTCATAAGAAGTGATTCAATAATTTAAATGGAGCATGTGTACTTAAAACAATTAAAGTGACATTTACATTTGTATTCACTGTAACAACTTCAGAAAAGTATTGACCATTAAAATAATTACAAGGAACTTTATAAGAATATCACACTTCAAAAACTCTGAAATCATAAGTATGTAAAGATAGTCTTACTGGGTAATTTGATGGTTTAAAGAAATGAAGACGCATATGTGGTTTAAAATTTATGGAAACTTTCTATTAAAATTTAAGCCATTGTGACAAGGAAAAAAGATTCATAGCCGGGGGATGGAGCAGAAGGTGTCTGAGATCATGGCGTCTAGCTCATATATTCTTAACAGCCTATCATCAGCATCATTTCACTGACATATGTTTTCTCTTTTGGGGTTTTCTTTTTTTTCTTAGAGGCCTCAAAGGCTTTGCCCTATTATTCTGGTGTTTTCATTAGTTTTCCTAATAAAAGATTATTATGTGTTTTGTTTTATTTTAAAGTTGATCTCCATACAATATAACTTGGTGTGATAACGCCGCAAAGGCAGTTTTAAGCATACCCATTTCACTCAGATTTCTACTTCAGACACTTTGGGTGAAATTGAATTGCTTGGCTTATAATGCAGTCCTGTTGCTGATTCTATAACTCAATAGTGAATATATATATATATATTAAAGCCTCTAGTACCAAATGCTACAATAAAATAAAAATGATTTAGCAACAATTAATGGCTGAGGCCCACCCTTGCCCTGCCTCGCACCTTTGCTGAGGCCACACCCCCACTCACTCCAGTCCCCCTTCCCTCTGTCACTTGCTCTCCCCCACCCTCACTCACTTTCACTGGGCTGGGGCAGGGGTTTGGGATGTGAGAGGGGGTGCGGGCTCTGGTGTCAGCGTGGAGATGAGTGGTTCGGGGTGCAGGAGGGGGGCTCTGGGCTGGGGCCAAGGGGTTTGGAGTGCAGGAGTGTGTTCAGGGCTGGGGCAGGAGGTTGAGATGTGGGACGGGGTGCAGGCTGTGGCTGGGGGTGTGGGCTCTGGGGTGTGGCCGGGGATGAGGGGCTTGGGGTGGAGGAGGAGGCTCAGGGCTGGAGTATGGGGTTGGCGTGCGGGAGGGTGTGCGGTGTGCAGGCTACAGGAGGGAGTTTGGGTGTGTGTGTGGGGCGGGGGTTCTGACCTGGGGCAGGAGGTTGGGGTGTGGGGTCTGGGAGGGAGTTAAGGTATGTGAGGGGGTTCTGACCTGGGGCAGGGGGTTTGAGGTGCGGGCTCTGGCCGGGTAGCGCTTGCCTCAGGTGGCTCCCAGACTGCAGTGTAGCAGGGCTAAGGCAGATTCCCTGCCTGCTCTGGCTTCGCATTGCTCCCGGAAGTGGCCAGTATGTCTGGCCCCTAGGTGGAGGCACAGTCAGGCGGCTCTGCATGGTGCGCACAGCCTGCACACACAGGCAATGTCCCCGCAGCTCCCATTGGCCGCCATTTCCAGCCAGTTGGGACAGCACATGGAGCTTCCCTGATCACCCCTGTGTCTAAGGGACGGACATGGTGACCACTTCCGGGGAGCTGCGCAGAGCCAGAGCAGGCAGGGAGTCTGCCTTAGCCCCCTGATGCTGCCAACCAGACTTTTAACGTCCCGGTCTCCGGTGCTGACCGGAGATACCAGGGTCTCTTTTCAATGGGGTATTCCGATTGAAAACCGGACACCTGGCAACCCTACTTGAGCTCCCTGTTGATGCAGTGGCAAAAAATGGCTAATGAGGTCCTTGGATGCAGTGAGTAGGGGAGTAGGGAGGTGATTTTACTTCTGTATATGGCACTGGTGAGACTGATACTGGAATACTGTGCACAGTTCTGGTGTCCATTTTAGAAAAGATGTTGAAAAATTGGAGAGGGCTCAAAGAAGAGCCATGAAAATAATTTGAGTGCTGGAGAAAATGTCTTACAGTGAGAGACTTAAAGAGTTCAATCTGTCTAGCTTATCAAAAAAAAAAAAAGATTGATTATAGTGTAAAAATATCTTCATGAGGAGATGAAGCTGTATAAGAATCTTCATGGGGAGGAACTAACGGGTTCTTTTAATCTTATGGAGAAAGAAACAATGGCTGGAATCTGAAGCCAGAGAAATTCAAATTAGAAATAAGGCACCAATTTTTAACAGTGAGGGTGATTAACCACTGGAACAAATTGAAATGATGGATTGATTTGTCACCTCTTGATATCTTAATATCTAGACTGGATGCCTTTCTGAAAGATATGCATTAGTCAAATACAAGTTATTAGGCTCAAAACAGAGCTAACTGGGTGAAAATCAGTGGCCTGTGATATGCAAGATGTCAGAGTAGATGATCAGTAGTTAAAAAATCTTAAAACAAACTATGCCGTGAAAATCAATCCAAGACAAAAATCAGAAAACGTGTTTTCTTGGTAAATTTTGTCCTTGTTATAGAACTTGGAAGGAACACATGTAGAATACTGCTTTGTAACTCAAAAACAATTTTATTAGGCCAAAAATGGGGCTGAAAATCAGGGGAACAAGATATCAGAGTCTATGTGATAGGCTACTCTTGCCACCAAGTCCCTTGGTTGCCCCTTGACACAAGCACTACCCACTGGAGGCTCCCCATAATAGATATCGTGGTTGGGTAGAGGCTGGGAGAGCCAAGGAGTTCCCGCTCTGTGGCCAGAATGAAATGTGCCTGAAAAATACTGAAGGGTAGCCAGCTTCTGCAGTAAGCCCCATCCAGGGCTTCCAAAGACAAGAAGAGGGGATGGCCAATTTAGGAAATACTATGGTAGCAGGACATATCTGCCAGCCATGCTGCCAGTGAAGATTAGTGGTTGAGAGATGTGCAGAGACAAGTTGGGCACATGCTTCTGGCCAGGGTCCCCAGGGTCTGGACTTTCTTTCCCCATGAATGCTGGGTCTCTGTGTATTTGAGAAGTCTTCCTTAACGTCCAGGCCATCCTCACTTGAGAAGACAGGTTTAGGCAGTATGTCTTTGGGCTGTGATGAAATATTTCCTCAGCCTTAATGTGCTTATGCTAACATAATGTGTACATTATGTACATATGAGTGTATATAATATCCCTCTTTTCTTTTGATTAAAACCCTGAGAATTAACTCCCCTCACTCAACAAACTTGACTGTATTGTGCCATCAATTTTTAAGCAGAAATGCCCATTGACTGCAGTGAAGCTTAAAAATTAAAAATCTTCAGGGGGACAACTATGAAAAAATACATGAGATCATCCCATTTGTGTGTTGAGGCTAGCTGCTTCACAGAAGGGGAAATGGGCACTGTCAGCAAACTCCACTATGTGCAGGGCCGGCTCCAGGCACCAGCCCACCAAGCATGGGCTTGGAGCAGCACCTGGAGGGGGGGCAGCACGGCGCTCCGGCTGAGAGCGGGGCCGCGACTGGGCTCGCCGCCCTCCCCACGGCGCTCCGGCCGGCCAGGGAGAGTGGAGCCCCGGCCGGCTCGTCGCCCTCCCCCCGGTGCCCCGGGGGGGGGAGCGGAAGGGGGGGCGCCTGGATTTTTTGCCTGGGGCAGCAAAAAAGCCAGAGCCGGCCCTGACTATGTGGATCACCAAGCAGATCAGAGGAGCAAAAACACCTCTGCACTCTGTACCACTGGCAGTGTGGCTCATTCCCTGACAATATAGTCATTGGCTTCACCATAGCAGTGCATTGTTTCTCTGTTCATGGATCTGACCACCAATGCCATAGTCAGGGACTTAATACCAGTCAGACCACCACTAATGTTCATGGCTATTTGCTTTTTGTACAAGGGGACCATACCACCTATGGGGGCTTCCTCCTCTTCATCCCAGTGACAGATATGGCAATTTCCTGCAATATCTTTGAGAGATAGTATTGAATTAAGTTCAACTAGCTTTGCAGTCCATTGTCCGCTGTGCTATTCCTTGGTATATAGACAGGCCCTCAGTCTTTCAGATATAAATACAAATTAAACAGAATTTTTTTGAACTGCTGTTTTCAGGGAGGTTAAACCTTGGTTGTAAAAATAAAATGTAACACACACAGCCTAACCCAGTACATTTTCATCAAAAAGTGAAAATATTGTTTCTTAGTTACACCAAACCCAAAATGGGCGGCCGGGGGGGGGGGGGGTATGAAGGGAGGAAGGAAATTGTCAACAGTTCTTATTCATTTCAGAGGGAAATCTTCCCTCTTATTAATTTCAGAGGGAAATCATCAAATCTACATGCACAGGTAACTGGATGAAAGTGTTCTACCAGAGGTCAGGTTAGATTATCTAATGGTTGTTTCTTTAAAATCTATGAATCTATGAAAATGATGGGAAAACTGAGAAAATAGCTTTTTTGGTATTTTGAGAAAAAAAATGGCCAAAATGTCACCTTTAGAAAAACAAACAAACAAAAAAATTTGTTAGCCTCTAAGGTGCCACAAGTGCTCCTGTTCTTTTTGCGAATACAGACTAACACGGCTGCTACTCTGAAATCTGCCATTTAGAAAAACACTGCACCTAAACATTTTGGGCATGATTCTGATCTCTCATTACTAAAACTCCATTGACTTCACAATAGTTACTCTTGAATTTACACCGCTGTAAGGAGAGAATCAGGCTCATTGTAACAAAAATGTACACAGACAGTTTCCATTAGTGTTACATTAGTGAGAATTAAACATGTTTAACCCCCTTTTGTATTGTAAAGAGAAGAGATCTCTTATTCAGACAGCCCACACACAGCTACAACAGACCTGAGCCATTCATGGTCAATTATGTCAGTAATCTGCATACTAATGTCCTGAAGCACTAATTAGCAAAATATGCAGACTGTAAAGATTCTGGAGAAATAGCTCTGCATTTAAAAAAAACTGAAACAGGGATTATGTTAACATGAACTAGATACCTTTTTGATTGTGCCAGCAGGGTCTACACAGGGCAGTTAAAGTGCAACATGTTAGAGCCTTTTACAAATTGCTCCTCTCCAGAGCGTTTTGCCAGAATCAGATATTATTATCCCCGGTATTATTTTTCTATGTGAACGGTGTCTGTAGTTGCCACAGGAATGTTATGTGACTGTGAATGGGAAGGAAGGTGATTAGTGTGATTGGGAATGAGAAGGGAGGTGGCCCACAGGATGTTCTATTATAATGATATACACTGTAAAAATGTTTGAGAACTCCTGTTTTAAAATAATCATTAGGGAATATTTGGTTTTATTTGTTCACTTTTACTTTTTCAAGTTATTGGGTGTTTTATATAACTATTAGCGCAGTTAAGCTGCGTGTACTCATTTTCAGCATTCTCCTGCCTTCCTCTCCCCACCTATCAGCTAGTGTTCTGCTTCCAGCTACTTCTCCTTCCTTCTTCCTATGCAGAATGCAAAAAGGCCTCCATCCATTCAAGCTCCCCACCCACTAGAAGGCACTAGAACACCCATCATTCCCTCTAACTGGACTGTTTTTGTAGGGTTACCATATTTCAGCGAGCAAAAAAGAGGACGGGAGGAGCCCCGCCCTAGCCCCGCCCCTGCCCCTCCCACTTCCCGCCCCCCCCGACCTCCCAACCCTCCCCCCGTTCCTTGTCCCCTGACTACCCCCTCCTGGGACCCCTGCCCCTAACTGCCCCCCAGGACTATCTAAGCCTCCCTGCCTCTTGTCCCCTGACTGCCCCAACCTTTATCCACACCCCCACCCCCAGACAGACCCCTGGGACTCCCACGCCCCATCCAACCACTCCCCACCCACTGACAGCCCCCCCCCAGAACTCCCAACCCATCTAAACCCCTCTGCTCCCTGTCCCCTGACTGCTCCGATCCCTCTCCGCACTCCTGCCCCCTGACAGCCCCCCCCAGAACTCCCAACCCATCTAAACCCCTCTGCTCCCTGTCCCCTGACTGCTCCGATCCCTCTCCGCACTCCTGCCCCCTGACAGCCCCCCCCAGAACTCCCAACCCATCTAAACCCCTCTGCTCCCTGTCCCCTGACTGCTCCGATCCCTCTCTGCACTCCTGCCCCCTGACAGCCCCCCCCAGAACTCCCAACCCATCTAAACCCCTCTGCTCCCTGTCCCCTGACTGCTCCGATCCCTCTCTCCACTCCTGCCCCCTGACAGCTCCCCCCCAGAACTCCCAGCCCCCTACCCCCCCCCCCCCCGCTCCTTGTCCCCTAACTGCCCCCTCCTAAGACCCCCCCCCAACTGCCCCCCAGGACCCTACCCCCTACCTGTACCCTGACTGCCCAAAACTTTCTCCACTGCCCCCAAAAAGCCCCCCCTGTTTCTTGACCTCCACCTCCAGAACCTTCCTGCCCCCTGACCTCCTTACCCTGCTGCTCAGAACAGAGTGTTGGGCTCTGTGCAGCCGAGCCGGACACGTGGCTGAGCTCCCGAGCACAATAAAACCCGGTCTGGCCCTGCACAACAAAACCCGGTCTGGCCCTGCACAGTGCTGCCGGACTGGGCTGCAAAGGAGCTGCCTGCTCAGAATGCAGGGCGGATCCGGCTCCTCTACAGCTGCTCCCGAGTCCAGCCCGGGACTTCCCTGCAGCCCTCCCAGCCACTCTCTGCTAATCCCGGACATTGTGAGAGCTTTGCAAATTCCCCCCGGACGCTATTTTTAGCACACAAAAGGAGGACATGTCCGGGGAAATCCGGACGTATGGTAACCCTAGTTTTTGGCTTCTTGCTTGTCTTTCCTTTGCTCCCAGTCTTCCAGCTAAATTAGCACTACTATCATCTAGGAATTAACTGAAATTATTTAATGGTCTGATTTGCACTGGCTAAATAGTGGGCTAAAGTACTTATTTGGACAAATTCTGCTTTCCATTGACATTAATTGAATTGTACTAGTATTAACCAAGAGGAGAATTTGTTCCATTGTGTGCAATATGTAGGCACAAAGAGCTAAGTCTGGGTTTGTGCTTTAGAATTGGCTATTCATTGCTTACCTTTTTAAAAACTTTTAATTTAGCTTATTAAAGATATGTGTCTCGACATTAGACAATAACTAACTGCTGCAGTATTTCTAGGACATATGCAAACACATGCTGGCCCATAATGTTTTGCTATAATTCCCAGTAACAACTTTTGCCTTAATGTGATATATGCCATCATGTGCCAGCAATGCCCCTCTGCCATGTACATTGGCCAAACTGGACAGTCTCTATGTAAAAGAATAAATGGACACAAATCAGACATCAGGAATGGTAACATACAAAAGCCAGTAGGAGAACACTTCAATCTCTCTGGACATTCTATAACAGACTTAAAAGCAGCCATACTACAACAAAAAAAGACTTAAACGAGAAACTGCAGAACTAAAATTCATTTGCAAATTTAACACCATTAATTTGGGCTTGAATAGAGATTGGGAGTGGCTGGCTCACTACAAAAGCAACTTTCCCTCTCTTGGTATTGACACCTCCTCCTCAATTATTGGGAGTGGACCACATCCAAACTGATTGAATTGGCCCTGTCAGCACTGGTTCTCCACTTGTAAGGTAACTCCCTTTGCTTCATGTGTCAGTATAATAATGCCTGCATCTGTAATTTTCACACCATGCATCTGAAGAAGTGGGGTTTTTTACCCACAAAAGCTTATGCCCAAATAAATTTGTTAGTCTTTAAGGTGCCACTGGACTCCTCGTTGTTTTTTTGCTTGGGACGGTTCCTGTGTGAACCAAGTGAAGTATGTGTGTGTATACAGTATATATGAGAAAAGAGATGTATAGGAGTGCTTGTGTGAGTATTCACAACACATGGTTTGGTGATATCCATGTGATAAACTGCAGAACCATGTCATAAATTGTAGTTATCATGTACATTTGACTGCCTCACATGTATTTACTTCACCACTCATCAATAATGCAGCCATCCCAAACTCAGACTTATAAACACTTTGCCAAGATTTGAAATATCAGGAGTCTAAAGTTAGTCTCTCTAAATCTGTATTTATATGCCTAAATAAGTGGGCTAATTTTCAAAGTGCTGAACACTTAGCAACTTCCATTAATTTTAGTGGGAGCTGCTGGGTGCTCAGCACTTCTTGAAAACCAAGCCACTTATTCGGGTGCCTCAATATAGACCCAGGGGAGATTACCCCAATTTTGAAAATTGTGCTTTGTCTAGTACAGGGGTGGCCAACCTGTGGCTCCAGAGCCACATGCAGCTCTTCAGAAGTTAATATGCGGCTCCTTGTGTAGGCACCGATTCCGGGGCTGGAGCTACAGGCACCAACTTTCCAATGAGCCAGGGGGTGCTCACTGCTCAACCCCTGGCTCTGCCACAGGCCCTGCCCTCATTCCACCCCTTCCTGCCTCCTCCCCCTCCCCTGCTGTGCCCTCATTCCTCTCCCCTCTCCCCCAGAGCTTCCTGCATGCCGCGAAACAGCTGATCAGGAGGTGTGAGGAGGTGCTGATTGGTGGGGTGCTGATGGGTGGGAGAGGGTGGCGGGAGCTGCTGGGGGGCTGCTGATGTATGACTGTGGCTCTTTGGCAATGTACATTGGTAAATTCTGGCTCCTTCTCAGGCTCAGGTGAGCCACCCCTGGTCTAGAATATCTTTGTTAATAGTAACTAGGCCTTTATATTATGCCCATCACCATGATGTAAAGACACTCAGAACACCATATCACACCAGAACATGATCCTTTTATATTTGTTGTCTATTTTGTCTTTTGTCTTAGAGCTCAATAGCTGAAGGCGATTCACATAGGCACTAAGGCAAGAGTTCAATAAATCATAAAATCATAGAAATTAGTTCTTTGTTTGAAAGAAACTACTGTATTTTGCATTTATTCCTGTGTTTCAAAACAAACCCAAAATTATCCAAACACCCTCTCAGAAAGGTCTATCTGAAACCAGCCTGTTGGCGTTGTATCTGATGCACAAAAGGCCTATTTATCATGTAATAAATACTTTAGATCAACATAGCTCATTTTTATTTTTATATTTTCATTTCACTGAAGCAAGTCCATGACTTATTTCAGCTAAGGAGGCTTTTTATGAAGTTAGATTGCAGTTATTTGATGCAAAGCCTGGTTACAAAGCTTAATTCCAATTTTACATATCACATAGTAGGATTTCAGATGAGTTATCAGCATAAACATTTACATGATAAGTAAATACTGGAATAAAATATAGATGGGTTCTGACTAAAATATCACCTGGTAGCCTTTGGATTCTCTTAAGTTTACTTATCCCATCATGTTATTGTCGTATCTAGAAGTACTGCCTTGAAAACCATCATCTCCAGGAATAATAATGTCACATCATTGCCCAATCATCAGGGCCCCATTCCAGCTCCCATTAAAGTCAATAGTAGTCTTTGTGCACAGTGCTTTCTTAAGAGCTTCATCATTAGAAAAATTCGCTAATCTGTAGGCATGCGTTTAGAGGTGCAATAACATTTTTTAGGGTACAGGTTGTGTGCTGCACATTTTTAGATTATACCACAGACAATGGGCAGTTTTTGTAGTTCTCAGGGATTGAAGGAAGGGGGAGGGAAAGCACAGCTCCCCCTATGCTAAAAAACACAGGACAGCTCCCCCTCCTTCTTGGATGGTGTGGTGAGAGCTCCCCCTTCTGTATGCTTCTATAATAACCACTGGTAATACCAAAAGATTCAAGTGGGAATAATTCCTTAAATGGCTCAAGGCTGCTCCCACGGAAGTCAATGCCAAAGTTTGGCAAACTTCAGTAGTAGCATAATCAGGCCTAAATGATGTAAATGTGCAGATAACTTTGTGATCCTGGTGCTGTACATCCTCCGCTACATTCAAGGGGAGGAAACAATAAAAGCACAGAGAAAATTATGAATACAGTTCTTATAATCATGTCTTTTCCCTTTACTTTACCAAAGAAAGCAGACTCTTTCATTATGCTCCCTTTCCTTATCAGTTGGAACTCTACTATATTTCATATTTGCTCCTTATCTTCTGTTTAGAATATTTTTTCTTTACATTAAAATATTTTCCTGAAAAAAATTGCTGATGCTCTCCATGGTTTTGATTTTAAATGAATAGCACATACAGGGAGGGTAATAAATAATTAGATTAAAATATAAGTAGATGTTGAGAGAGAAATAAAAAAGAATTCCAACCTTTATTCCACTTTGAACAAGCTTGTGTATGTCCAAAAACGGTTCCTTAATTATGTCTCCTTCAGGAGTGAAAATCTTCACATATCCTTCCTTCTCAAGGATAAAGAGACGATGTGATCCATCCCCACAGTGCACTGCACCAACAGGCTGCCTCAAACCACTCACAATCTCCTGAATACAGAAGCAGTTGTGCTTGTGCTTTCTAAAGAAATGAAAGAAAAACAGTGAGACTTTATTATTATTATTATTATTATTATTATTATTATTTATTTTGCAATAGATACAGTTCACAGAACTTTCACTTAACATTGCCCCTGAGAACTACAATACAAGTTTCCTAAAGTGGTATTACAAGGATAATTCTAAAGGCCATATTCTGTCCTCAGGTGCACTGTGGCCACTCCTATTGAAGTAAATGAGAGTAACCTGTGTACATCCAAGAGCAAAATTTGGCTTTATATAGCTGGGAGTTAAAGTAAAGTAGCCTGCGATCTGAGAGCGAGGCGAGGGACAGCAAAATTCACAGAAAGGAAAGTAAAATTTTTATAGGCAAATTCTCTCCTAAAGTAAGCATTGCAAATCCCAATGACTTCAGAATTTGATAAAATTTGCCTTAATTTGGAGCAGTCTACTTAAATAACATAATCCAATTCATTCAATTGTGGAAATAATAATAATAATAATAATAGTGGAAAATGTACAAGAGAAAAAAATGCCATGTGCATAAAAACAGATTTGCTAATAAATTATTGTAGAGAGAACTTCTATACTGCTGTAAACTATTAGTAATAAATTTCAGATCAAAATGACACACATGAAATACATATGAATCACAGAGAAGCCTGGCTCATAATACTCTGTTAGTTACTTACATATCAAAAGTATCTAAGCTAATGTGATTAAAAAAAAGGCACTTAAACAGCAGCAGAAGAAAATAACATCTGGAGGACACAGCTGCTGAGCATAAGCACAGACTGAGCTGATTCACTGTGAAAACCACAAAGATTTGTCAGTTTTTTTAGATTAAACAGCATTTATCTTTATGAACCTGCTGATCTCTTCCACTTTGTCATATTCTTCCATCTGGTCCAAATAGTTAGAAGCTGGGCCTCGCACTTGTTTTCTTGGAAAATCTGGAAAGCACAAGCCACCATCTTTTCTTGCATAGTAAAAGCAAAACTCATCAGCTGTAGTTTGGAGAAACCCTTAAAAATGTAAAAGAGCATAAAAGTGTTTAGTGTATTGCCAAGGCTGCAGGTTTTGTGCCTTCAACCTAATGTTCAAATGGGTTATATTCTGAGTGGAAAAATAAGCACTTTAAACAAAGTTCTGTCTTTAAACACAGATAGATGGAGTAATACCTTTTGTGGCTTACTCTTCTCTATTTCTATCACCCATTATTTGCAATGTGATTAAACAGGAAAAAAACAACTATGTTAAAATAATACTAAGGGTCAGTCATAAAAATGTGAGAAAAAATTCAGTTAAGGTGGCCATGCACCTGTTGAAGTCAGCAGACCCCCACTAATGAAGGACAATGTGTTGTAAAGCTCAAGCTATTGCAGCCTTAACTTTTTCTTGCTGTTTTGGTTTATAGCTGACCCTTAGCATTATTATTTTAACAACATTATATTACAGAGTATTGGTTTTCATTTTGTTTTTATGTTGCTAACTGCCATTCAAATAAATGATGGTACTTTCCATTGATTTATGAAAGGGTGTAAAAACTTCATATCAATATCTTAAAAACTTCATGAAGCATTGGCACCAAAAGACAGGCAGTATAAATGGTGCATGAGTAGTTGTCTCAAAAAGAGAGGACTAAGGATAAAACAGAACTTCATTTATATTCAGGTATCTTTACAGCTCTGTGGTTAGTACTCTGCATTAGCACAGGAGAACCTGAGGTTCAATATCACAGACTAGTTCTTCACTCTCCAGCACCTAAGAAGAGGGAGTGCCTCATCCTGCTCTGTAGCTATACCTGTAGCCTATCTAAAGCAAGTGTGTATGGGTTCTGTAAACTGTCTTTAGCTGAAAGGAGTTCTTTAGGTTTGGGGTTATTTAAAGAAGGAGTCTGAAAACCAGAAGGAAAAAAAAAAAGAAATAGAGATCTATGAGAAAGAACAGTGCTGCTGTTGACTTTTTAATACATTCTAATAACAGCAAGACTATTACTTTCTACCCATAGACCTATTTCTAGTAAGTTTCACCCATTTTTAATCCTCTTTATCAAACTCATATGTAAACCAGAAGGCAGAATTTGGCCCATTATATCTAGTGTGTGGGGTTTCGAATAAAATCAGCAAAGTAGTCTGGTTTAGAACATCTTTAAGTTCCCTTTGCACTGCCAGAACAATGCAAAAGGAGACCTTGCATGGGTCAGGATTTGGGCCATGGTATATATAGAATTAATAATGATGCAGTACATAGCATAAAAGTTTTATTGCTACTCAGTTGGGATCATCAGCATAACTCTAGTATAACTTCACCATTTGTAAGTAATGCAGTTATCCCAAACTTATGTCAATAAAACTTTTGGACTTCAACTCACAATCATGTATTCTTCTCATATGAATCCTCCTTTAATAAATAAATATCCCGGTCGTTCCAAATAATGGGCCAAATTCTGCCTTTGGGTAATAGAAAATAAAATTTGGAACACGTGATTGTGTGTTGTGGTATGAAGGTTTCATTGGCATGAATTTGGAGATTCAGCAAATAGCAGCTGCTAGTGGCTGTTTCTAATTTATAGGAACTAGCACAAGAAATGCATGAGAAAATAAGATACATAATTTTCATATGGAATAAGTGAAGATTAATTGTGACATAAACATGGAACAGTATTCCAAGTCTCTGTAGATGTCAAGCTAGACCCAAAACCAATCCAGAATCTTGATGTTGAATTATTTGACTTCAGAGGGCACGACCGAGCTCTTAGTACTTTCTTTCTCTACATACAACAGACAATCAAGCTAAGTGCAATGGACATTTGGAGCTGTAGAATTACTACATGCTCAATATGCCATTTTTATTAAGGACACATTTCTTTGTTCTGAAATTTTGTCTTCAATAAGAATAAATGGGAGTATGTGTGGATCACACTCTTTAGCCAGTATATGTTCATTTCTAATAACAGTCAGATGCAAACTCATTTAACCAATGCCATATGGAATGTTCTTTACTTATACATAAAGTGATTGACTTTATGCCTGTAGCTATTTGTATCACGAAGTATTTTAGCATGTAAGTAAGTATGAAATGTACTGAACTTGTTTTTGCCATTCAACAAGCCCATTCCTTTTTCATATTCTGTAACTCTGTTTTTAAAAACTGAGGGTTGAACTGAACTCTGAAACTCTACAGTGTCAATGGATGAACTTGCTAAGTTGTCAAAAAGAGATGGTGCCTCTATAAGGACAACTCCAATTGTGCATAATGGGTGGTATTTTGAAAAGTGCTCAGAGTTGGTCTAACTACTTCCATGGAAATTAATGGAGTTAGGCCAACTCTGAGCACTTTTCAAAATCCCACCCTGTATATGTTCCATCCAATTAAGGTCAATTTATCTTTGGATGTCTGTGCAATTCCCATTGACTTCAACGGGAGTCTGGCATATGCATAAAAAGGCAGAACTTGGCCCTTAAGTATTATTCTGCCATGTAATAAGAAAGCATTTACTTAAAAAAATTTGCTGCCATATATTACATATACTAGATCAGATATGCAAACTGTCTCAATAAAGAAATATTTACATTATATAAGGGGTCAAAATCCTACAGTTTTTACTCTATTCTTAGTAAAGTACAGCTGCTACTGACTTCTCTGGGGGTTATGCCTAAGGGCTGTAAAGCGTGGCCCTCTTAATTTCTGTATCTCTTGCTATGTTTTTAAAGAACCTTACAGGCGATGGCCAATTTTCTCTGCTCATTTTAAGTCTCTCTTGTTTTGCTAGGATCCTGGGGGCATTATATTTCTTTATATTTGAAAAATGAATGGTAAAAAGAGAGAGGAATCTGAGCTCAAGTTCCCAATTGTATATTCCTGAAGTTGAGGCTTGTTCAGGTCAAGAAATCTAGCTCTAAACCCATCATGTGGATTTGGGAATCAATCTGGATCCAAAACTTGCTAGGGAAGGTTGGAGCCAGAGCCAGCAGCAGGGTTTTGGCCACCCCAAGTGCCAAACAAAAACAAACAAAAAAAAGCCGCGATCGCAATCACGATCTGCAGCGGCAATTCGGCGGGAGGTCCTTCGCTCCGAGCAGGAGTGAGGGACCATCCGCCGAATTGCCGCCGAACAGCTGGACTTGCCGCCTCTCTCCGAAGTGGCTGCCCCAAGAACTGCTTGGTAAGCTGGTGCCTGGAGCCGGCCCTAGTTGGAGCTTCCAGGCTCAGAAGCTATTTCCCTCCTCCCCACAATCTCACCCCTTCATCCCGATCTCATTATGTTTTCTATCACCCTTGACTCCTTCTACCCTCGCTCCCATTGCAAGGTCACCCAGCCAACACTTAGCCTTGGCTTCACCCACTAACAACTTCCTCTGCTCCTGAACTCATCCAGCTGAGCATCCTGGATGGCAGTCCCAAAACCATGCTGACTTCTACCACTACAAATTCATTCTTTCCTCCTACAGCTCTGCCATCTCACTAGTCAAGAAGCACCACTTCTGCATTCTCATTTAATTCTGCCATTGCAAAGTTGCAACCACAGCCGCCTCTCTTACAACTTTGCCTCCCTTTTAAACCTTCCATTACTCCCACCTCTCAAAGGTCAGTATGTCACTGATTTTTTTAATCAACAAGATCTGATGGGACCTCCCTTCTTCTCTCTCTAACTCCTCCTCCAAATCATTCTCTTTACTTCCCCCATCACCAAAACTGAGATTTCTTGTTTGCTGTCCTCCTCTAACTGCTCCAACTGCCCCAGCAACCCCTTCCCTTCTTCCCATCCTGATCTCTCTACTCCCCACTCTCCTTTTCTTAACGTTTTCCCTCAATCCCACATTCTCCAATGGATCATTCCCTTCACGCTAAAAGTATGCTCTAATTTCCTCATCATAAAAAAAAATATATCACCCTTGATCCCACTTACTTCTCCAACTACATTCTCTCTTCTCCCATTCATTTCCAAGCTCACTGAACATACTCTCTACAACTGCTGTCTGGAATTCCTCTTCTTCAGCTCCCTTCTAGACTCTTAATCTGGTTTCTCCCTCCACTGAAACAGCTTTCACCAAAGTTCCTAATATCATCTTCCTGACGAAATCTTCTACTATATCTCCAACTATTATCAACTTAACTTGCTGCTTTTCAACCCATTGACCATGCTCCTCTTCTTGAAATCTTATTCTTCCTCACCTTTTATAACCTCCATCACTTTCTGGTTACTCCTACATCTCAAATTGTTCCTTTGGCATCTTGTTCAGTGGATGCCTCCTCTCCCTTTCTGTAACTTTAAAGAGGAGTCTTCAGTGGACTGATTGAGTCAGGTTCTGATCCGGCTCCAGCCTTTACCCACAATTGTGGGGAGCCTGCTGTAAATTAAAGCAGCCGCTGGGCTGCTCTAACTTATCCTAGGCCTGTACCATGCCTGGAGTAGGTCAAGTCCAGAATTCACACCACTCACCTCTTTCTTGGGCTGTGCACAGGATGAACGTCTAGCCCACTGAATTAAATGGAGCTACATTGATTTATGCCACCTGGGTATCTGACCTAATGACTTTATTCCTGCTAACTTCATTGAGATAGAGAATATATATATTTTTAATGACTAAGGAAAGTATTGTTCTGTTTCCTTGTGGTTTCTTTGTTCCATGATGATGGATTTTGAAAAGTTTTGGGGGGTATAAATGAGCAGATTTCTAGCTTCACATCTGAAATTGTTGACAAAAATGTCACCTCACTCCCCTCAACTCTTAGCTATGTTCCTGAGGTGACTTCAGCCACATGCTTCCCCTGATGAAACCTTTGGAGACTACCAGGTCAGGTGGTCACACAACTTAATCCCAGTGGATTTTTCAGGTGCGTGGTAATGGGCCTGCATACACCCAGCAGCAATGTGGAACTGTTGCAGCCTCCACTAGAGACAGCCACTCTGTAAGCCCTTGACATTTTTCAGCAAACACCAAATAACTATGAAAGTACTCCTGGAATTACAGTGCAGGGAGCAGTTATTCTCCCAACATTTCTGCCATTTGGTTTGAATGCCATTTGGTTAAAATCCACATCTAGATTCTGACTTTGGTAACATCTGGAGCTGGATCTGCACACAATCACCTCAACCAATTTATGTTAAAAACAAGAATAATGGGCACAACGGGACAGGTAAGCTGTTGAACCCCAACTAATGTCAGTTGCTTCCATGATATGGAAAAGAATGGAAAAGAATCCTCTCCCCAGGCCATGGAGCAATTGTGGAGCCACTCTGTGAATGAATCAGTCCCATAAGGCTAAGTACCTACTAATAGTTTTGACTTGCAGATGGAGAGAGAACTGTGGATGGATTTCTGGTGCTAGTCAATAACAGAGCTGGTTCAGTTGTCCTAATGCATCTTCTCTTCTGTGGGAGGGGAGAATAGGAGGATAGTGTAGTATCTGTCCCTAGCCCTAGTCTGCCACTGCTCTTCCCCTTACATTTGACTACCCCAAAATCCTTCCCCTGGCTTGGATGTCAGAACCTTCTGTGGCTGTGGAGACAGGGATAGGTTTTTCCTCGGTGCATGTGGCTTCCATTGGCATTAATGGAAGTTATGCTATTGGCTGAAGGGAAAATAAACCCTTCCTTTATTTATTTAGATATAAGAAAAATAGATAATAGGTCCACCCATCCCTAAGAGCACCTTACAAAACTTAAAAATCATAATTAAATAAATTACATTAACAGACTTAAATTCAGTGCCCCAACATTCACTCAGACTGAGCTTCTATGTAAAGTTCAGATGCTAAAATGAGATTAGACATCTAAGATAAAATAGGGAGCTTCTATACCATTCTTTACATCCTCATGTAGTACATAACCACACAATTTTTCCAAGTATTATTTGTATACAGCTTACTATATATATATTTTGACCTTGTGCAAAAACAGGGGGGATGGACCCGATCCTTCATTCCTTGTGTATTCAAAACTCTTGCTGAAGTAATTGGGTATTTTGAATGCATAAAAATGCAAACTCAAGCTCATAATTAGTGGGAAAAATGTACTACTTTCATAGGTATTTCTTAACGAATCAGTCCCATAAGGCTAAGTACCCTCTAGTATTTTTGACTTGCAGATAGAGAGAGAACTGTGGATGGATTTCTCATGCTAGTCAGTAATAGAGCTAGTCTGAAAATGAAACTACAATTTAACAAAAAGAAATAGTTTTTTTCCAAAGTTGAAATTTCATTTCAACCAAAAATTGCTCACCAGCTCTAGTCAATAAAAATATTTATCATTCCTATATCACTTTATGGAATAAAAGCACTTTTGCCATCACCAACTATTCCTTGTAATTCCCCTGTGATGTAGTTGGGTATTATTCCCACTGCACAGATGGAGAAACTGAGGGAGAGAAATTAATTGATGTGCTAAGTGCCAAACAGTGAGTCACTGGCAGAGCCATGATTAGAACGCAGGCCTGTTTACCTCCCAGCCCTGTGCACATTCCTCCAAGCCACATTGCCTCACAGGAACCTGTTCTTTGCAGTTCATGTCAAGCAATCTAAATAATGAAGCATAGGTTGTGGGTTCTTTTTTGTTTGTTTTTTCAATACTAGTCAAGTTTGTAAAACTTTCAAATGGGAAACACAGATCTCACACATGGATTATAAAACCCAAATGAACTATGAATTTGCTTTTAAATGTACATATATATTTTGAAGGACACTAGAATTCTATAGGTCACTTTCCCCAAAAGTGTGACCTGAATCTCAATACCTTCATGAAATATTAATACATGTGCCAATGACCACTCTGCCAAACAAATCAATTAACCCTGTCCGACATAAGTATGCAACGACTTTTTGTTAGTGCAGCCCACTCTCAGAACAAGTATTTAGAATGATTATTAGCATCTGATTGATGTAGGAAAAATCCTATTCTAGCTAGCTTGTAAGCTCTTTCCTGCAAAGCACAGTGCTCTGTCCAGTGCTAAAGTTATGCTTTCATCTGGTTATCTTTCAAGGCAACCTGGGTGGTCACAAAAAGCACTTGACATCTTGATGCACTTCAGCAGTTTTACATATACACAAACTTTGTAGAAAAATAAATTTGTCATTCGTCACCACATATGTTGATCTGGGGAGTGAGGATCCTGAGGCTGTAGCTCCTGTGCTGCTCAGCCCATTCCCTCTCTACCCCCTCCTCCCTCCTTAACTTTTTTTTCCCTACAGAGCATTTTTCTCAGAAACTTAGACTCTAATGAAAAGATGATGTAAATGTTCAGCAGAATACACTCATCATTTGGGTTAGTTACAAACTTGTATTTCAAAAATACTCTTTGTGGTGGCTTCCAGGATGGGCCAAACGTTTACAGTATCTACTCTGTTATCTCTGCTCGGCAGGCAGTCTTGGCAACTATGATCTATTCTGCTTTGCTCTGGGGAATGTGATAAAGAGCAAGAAACAGCTGGTTTAAGAAAGCCTTAGAAACATCTCTGTAGTTTATAAAGACAATAATAATATTTTCATATTTGAATGGGTTTAGATACATGTTAAACCACACCAAAGGGAAAAAGCAACTCTATTCAAAATGTTTTTGCAAGTCAATAAGAGAACACTACAGAAAAGTCCCGCACCCCTGGGAGTTCAAAGAAAACAAAGTACATACTGTACATAAGCAATAAAAGCATTGCCCACTTAAAGCCATACCTATTACACAGCTCTGATGTTTTATGTTACAGTTTTACAGAACTGTTCATGTTATAAATGATTATTCGCAAATTTGTCATGATCTTACCTAACTCAGAACTACATTATTTTATTTTAAATTTCACTGCTCAAAAAAATCACACTAGTTCAACTTTTTTCTGTGTTGCCAACAGTGTTTTGATAAGGAGAGAAGAATAGTTGAAGAAAGGGCAATCATAATTATATAAATGTTTTAGTCCTGTAATTACTGATGATGTTGTTTAACATAATCTTTTAAGACAATATTTTAACTTTTTTAAAATGCAACTACCTTGTGTAAAGATGACATTTATGTGATGGCTACAGGCACCACGAGCCAAATTCCGCTTTTGGTTATGCCAAGGTAAACCCAGTGACTATGGCAGGGCCCTTCAGGGTCAGTTAAGGGTGGGATTTGGTCCCATGTTGTTAACAGCATCATGGAACTGATTCAAAGGGCACTGAAGTCAGTGGAAAGACTCCCACTGATTTCAGTGGGCTTTGAATTCTGGTGCATATGTTTAAAAACAATAATGTATGTGATTACCAAACCAGAAAAGGACACCTTAAATATTCAACATCTTTATACTACCTACTATACTACAGCTTCTCTTTTCTTTCACTTTAAAAGCAATGTATCAGTTAGAAGAGCTTTATTGTGGTTGGCTAATTGTTTTTACTCTTTGGGTGAACAAAGTGAAATTTCAATACAGAGAATAACTTATTCTGGAGATTTGAAAAGTTATAACATATATCACTGTTTTTTCTAGAAATTCAAGAGGAGGCTGGGAAGAAAAAACCCAAATATTCACTCAAATAGGAAAGATCTACCTTCATGGTCCTGATTCTACAGTCCTTAATGTCTTCGGGGTTTTCCCGATGGCGGACTGCAGGATCTGATCCAAGATTTCTTAAGCAATAGAGAGCATTTAAATTTAGACATCTTTTTTCAGTCCATTATTTTGCTATAGTTTTTACCTGGTATTTGACCTCTGCAAGTATAATAGAATTCTTTACAATAGTCTTTGCACAGGAAGGGAAGAGCTAGTTCTCTTTCAGATGCTTCCCCTTTCTCAGGTGAATGGAATAGATTCTGAGCATGTGGTGAGCAGTGTGCACATTTGATTTCTTCCAGTAGCTTCACACATTCTGTGTTGTTGGTAACAGAAAATATCTGCAAGCCACAAACCAGAGACAAATAAACACATGACCTATTTCCCTGTCTTATACAAAAAGATTCTTTGAAATAATGTAAGTAAATCATGCTAATGTAACCAGTACAGTTATGAATCAGTAAAATGTGCCATATTTTAAGTCACCATGCTAAGTAAAAAATTAATACTATGAAAGCGAATCACATGCAATAAATCATCAGATTTTAGAGTACTAACAAGAGCTTCTCTTTCCAAATGCAAATTAATTTATTCCCACTACTCAAGCCTGCAATCTCTTAATTGTGTGAGTAATTCTTGATCAGGGGGAATACTCACATAAATAAGAATTACTGGCATAAGCGAGGGCTGCAGGAACAGGCCCTATGTCCACTTCTTTTATAGGGATGCTGAAAAATACAACTTCCAAGTCTAAATTACATGCATAAGAGGCTCAGATTAAAAGTTACCTAAAGATTTAAAACTAAATTTCTAAAGTCAGAACACATTAGAAAAACAATCTCCAGGTATTTATAAAATATGCAGGCTTTGGTTTGTACTGTGAGCCTACTATTGAACCTCCTATGGTGGAATTCTCAAGGGGTTCCTCTGAGTTTTCTGCTTTTCAATGCAATTATATTCATGCATATGCCAATGTAAACTGTTGGTACAAAAAGCCTTAGATTTTCAGTAATTTCTGTTTATATGAAATAGAAAATATGAAATTTTCCTTAACATACAGTTTGTCCTATCATTCAATTTTAACTTTGTCCTTAATACTTACTTAAGCACTACACCAGGTTTGATAATTTGTATAAGTAAACACAAGAGCTTGGGGAATGCAATGTCAGCATACCATGAAAAATAAATGTTAAGGGAAAACAGCACATTCTTCACTATTAGTCTGTAATATTATGCACTTCATAACTTATTGTAAACCACATGGTACTAAGGGGTTTGCTTTTTGATCTCTCAACCCAAAATTACATTACGGCTCAATCCAGCATTCACTGAAGCTATTGTGAGCTGGATCAGGCCTTATCAGAACATAAAGCACAGTATCTCATTATTACTGATTTAGCATAATTATAAACAATTATAATATATATATTTTTTTAAAAAGTGATTGCTACAAACATTTTATACAACCTTTCTTCTACCATGCAAGTTCTCAGATCTCAGAGTGGATTTGATATTACTATTTTTCACACTGTGAAGGACTCTGTGATGTTTCATTCTACTATAACAATATTGATTAGTTCCTTTCAGAAAACATGCAGTAATTTTGCTAAATTACCCTAGGTAAATCAAATAATTTAAATTGCATGGAGATTTTTGGCCCACAATTTGACTCATAATTGCTGTTCCACAGCTCATCAATCATCTAGAATGCCTAAGGCCAGTAATATAATTTTGAACTCATCACTTTATTTCTGGATGAGAATCATATAACTTTGCTTCCAAATATCTGAGAATGCTTTTTTTATTGTTTTAAATCTGACAAAATATTAGCAATAATATGGCATTTTAAAAATCACATACAAAATATTAATTGCAGCAATCCTAATTCTGAATAAACCTACTTTTTTTTTTAATTAAGGAAGCATTTCTCAAACTTTTGAAAGCCAGACCCTCTTCAGAAAAATGAAATTAATCATGCCCTATTCAGCCCTTCCATGTGCTGCCAAAGGATCCATCCCCCAAAACAAACAGTCGCTCAAAGTAGTCCCATTGGCTTCAATTGGACCCACTAATGTCAGTAAGTAGAACAGTACTTGGCCTGCCTTCTCTGGTAGAATCCTCCTTAATTTCAGAGTTTTTCTGGTTTGAGTTTGCAGGATCAGACCCTAAATAGTCTATTCTGTACAGTTCTTATATTGCCATCATCATCATAGTATCCGAATGCCTTCTAGCAGTGCATTAAGCGACATGACTAACATCTGTCACATGTAGTTAGCTCTCTCTCTTGTCCTTTCCACAATAAGAGAATTGTGTGTGCAGTGTAGTGTTTTGTTTTGGTATGGGGTTGTTTTGTTTTTTAAGTGTACACACTGACACACGTTCGTATGAGAGAAGGCAAAGCTGAAGTGCACCTTGCATTTGGAGTAGAAGATGGTGAGATAAATGTTGGCCCTTAGTTCCTCCTGTTCATTTCAGTCTCAGACTAATCCCAAGAAAGCTCAGTTTCCTGCACAGATGATCTTTGCCTTTATAGTAGAAAGTTTCATTATGCCTGAGGAGCAGAGTTGTCAGCCATGGTCTTCATCCAGGAATTTTAGCTGATCCTTTTAGATATTCTGGGCCCAGGTCATTGAGGGCCTTGAAGATAACAACCAAGATCTTGAACTTGATTTTCTTCTATAGGAAACCAGTGGAGGATAGGTCTTACGTGCGCACGGTAGCCCATGAGTACACATTCTGTACCAGTTGGAATTTCCTTCAGGCTGATGGCTTCATGCCTAGGTATACTGCATTGCTGTAGTCCATATGTGAAGTGACAAAGGCCTATATAACAAAGACCAGGCCGTTGTTCACCATGATGGAACAGAGTCTCCTAGCCAACCACAGAGGTTAGACAACTTGTGAATGCTGATATGTGAGAGTTTAGCATCAGTGAGGAATCCAGGAGCACTCCTAATCTATGGATTGAATTGCCCAATTTTGAGTGTGTATTTACCACTAAGGAAACTACACCATGTTTGCAGACTGTTCAAAGTGCTTTCCTCTGTCCACTAGAATCACCTGTCTTCATCTCCTTCAAGTACTGGGATACATTGGTGATAGTGGTATGTGGCGAAGCATAGGTCAATAATCAAAGAGGTAAATATTGAGTTTGTTTACTGCATTAACCCCTCAACTGATGCAGGCATATTGCTATAGTTCTATTGGAAGGTAACAGTGCACATGATGAGAAAAAAAAAAACAAAAAGTCAAAAGCTAATTTATTTTTCCTTGTGAAAAATGCATTTAATTGCCCAGTTATATTAAAGTAAAAAATGCTTGACTCCATTTTAATAGCTAAAGCTAAAATAAAAGGATCCTAATCCTCCTGACCAGCTGCCATCCACAAGGGGTTTGATTTTAGTCCTTGAGGAATTTAATCCCACTCTCAATTTTTGGAATGTGTCTTGGTGATATAATAACTAATCAAAAGATTAGGTAATGGGACTCAATAAATTATCTGAAAATCAAGTACAATATTTTTATGTTAAGTTTCATGCTATTTGAGCATAGTAGGATGGTAAAACTTTGCTCTGTGTGAGGTCTGCAGTAGAAATACCTATTTGAAGGTAGATAGAACCATCATTCTAGCTTTGGTTTCAATAAATCAATAGCCTTACTGAAGTCAATTAAACAGATTTAGCCCAAGGCTGAAACACTGTTTAGAACACAGTATTTTTGGTGAACATATAATAATGACCTTTACCTTTAAAACTGACAATATCTTTGGTCTCTTAAAGAAATGCAAAGTAATTTCCTGTATCAATTTTAAAAGTTATAAGTGAAACCATCAAATTTGCAGTGGTTTGCTGGGGAAAACATGTAAAACTTCCAAACATTATTGTAGCATGCGTTGTAATGATTATGCCTGCTGCTGACTAATTTACAACATCTGTAAGATCATCCTTTAATCTCTACCCACAGGAAAGTAAGACTGGTAGAAGAAAGGTAAGAGAAATACTGGAATACAGGAAAGTACAGCTTACATGACTGGTTTATCAACAACAAAAATAGTGAAAAGAGGGAGAAACAAAAAGACACAAGAGACCGAAATTCTATAAATGTAATATAGCAATCTGTTTTGCATACCCTGTGTTTATTTTATTTGACAAAAAACAGTGTGGGTTTGATGTTAACAGCAAAAATATGTGGCAGTGAATTAAGATGTTTAATTAAACTGTATTTGGTATACAAGCAATTATTTCTAAAAATCATATGCCTAAAAGGTTGTTCAGCTGTTGGGTTGAACATATGTTTCTTCTGTACTATAGTGCTGGATTATGTCATTAAAGAGTTCAGTTTCAATTTTAGGCTAATATGTAAATAGATCATTGTACCAAGGCAGCTGTTAAAGGGACCCCAAGATGAGTTATTTGTTTAGTTGGATGTGTTCAACAATAGCCTTTGTTCGTGAAAGAGCCAGAGCAAACAAATGATTGTAAAAGGGCACACTTGAAAACAATTACTTTTCACCCATTCCTTGACAGCCTTGGCTGTGAAACCATCCAAGGTAGAGAGGACTTCTGTGCCTATCTGGCTATATGCAAACCTTCAAAAACTCTGGTGTCACAACATTTGATTCTGGCTTTAGTGAACCTAGTGATAAAATGGGGATATTCTAGAAAGCTAGAAGACAAAGAGTTAAATGCCAATATTATGCAAAAATATTACTAGAGACAGTCTAATTTTGTCTGATTATTAAAGCAGTGCCCTTTATTGCTGCTTTGCTGTGCTTAAGGGACTGGAAGTATTGTCATCATAAAGACAGATCAATAATTTGATCATAAAATTGTCCCAGGGCTGACACACAGCATCTTAACCAAGAAGCTAATCTGAAATTGAAAATGCCTGCTGAGCAAGCTCAAATTGCTCTAGAGAAAGCTAATGTTCAGATTCCTATTAATGTCATGGACACTCAATCCTGTGGATTAATATGACTCTATATCAGATTAAAGACCTGTTCGATGTCCAGCTTTTGGAGCCCTTGTGTAATATAGTGTCAAAAACCCAATTTTTATAAAGTTCCCTCCAAGTGTTTTGCATGATACTGTAATGTCTCTTGTGGAATGGTCACTACTTCTATCACGTATAAATTACATGTATTTTGGAAAACTGTCTAAATAGATATTTACATGATAAAACAGATTTAAGATAGCTGTAACCATTGACATTTAATGGATAAATAACGTGGCTTTAAAACCGTTTAGAATAATATCCACTAAAAAGTATAAATCTATATTTATAAAGTAAGTGTTAATGCTTAGAAATAGATGTTATGGTATATTGTTCTGAAACTTCATGCACTTCAAGGATTTATTACTATCTACAAAACAAAGAAATTAAACAAAAGATATATTCAAATAACACGAAGGGACAAAACCCTACAATAGCTAGGAAATTCAAAATTGTCTTAACTCCATCTTTAATTCAGCACATTAAACCAACTATTGCAAGGGTCTCCAAACAGTGGGTGATCTCACGTAACATATGTGCTGCAATACCTATATATTACAAACAGGGTGAGTTAAGGACATATTTTCCAGTCCTTAGTCTGACTTTTGTGCACTTCAATTAGGCTTTTAAGGTTATCTGAATGTAGTTATTTTGTAGTTTAATTGAATTACCACACAGGAGCTTAATGACACTGTCTCTGGACAGCATGAAGAAATATATCTGCCCTGAATCTCAAACTACTGCTGCATATGGTAAGAATAAAGAGAGAGCTGCAGCTGAAAACCTGCAGTAAGACTGTTCTCACTCATCTGGGAATAGAGGGGGTAGGACAAATGCTCCCTCAAAAGGCATGAACATTTGGACAGAGCTGTGGACTGAAGGAGAATGATGTTCTCCAGTTTCACCCATTAGTGAACCAACTAACAAACACAATGGTGTTGTTGTTATTCTTTTGCCATAAGCAACAGGACTCTGTGTGTGGGCAGCAGTTTAGTGGGGAGGAGGATAAGTCGACCCCTTTTTGTCCTATTGATTTTTTCCTATTTGCATGACTTGAGCAAATTAAATGATGCAATATGGCTTTTTGTTACAAAACAAAGTGAGAGATACCACCCAGACACATATGTTGATTCGTAGAAGCTGTTTACATGAGAATGGAGTGAAATCTACCGTGAACTGAGCATAAAAATTCGATTCAGGCTGGGTATTTTTTTATTATGCTTGGGCCAGCAAGACTGAAACACAAGTTTTCCAAGAGTCTCTCAGACCTTGACAACTACAGTGTTGTAACTGAGGAATTCTTAATTAAACCTAAACTGGGGAGGGGGAAAGTGAAGGGGTTGGAGGGGAGGAGAAGACACCTGATTGTTTATTTCACGTGCAGTGATTCTTAATGACATTATTCAGGAATTTCCCTCTCTGTGTACACACTTAATATCGTTGCCCTGCTTATCCAATAAGATCCTGCAGAATTATATATGGACAACTTAGAGAAATCGCAAACACATTAATAAATAGAAATTAAGCTACTAAAGGAAGCATAAATTAAATATTTTAAAATTCCAATGAGATGCTTCTTTTCAAGCAACTCAATTTTAAATTACGCATATGCATTGTCACACAGTGTGAAAAGGCAAATATCTCATGCCATTCTATGTGAGAATCAATAACAGTCGAGTCCCTTTCAGCTGATACAGGTAATCATGTGTAACACAAGAGCCTTGACTAGAGATCACTAAGCTCTGATGCACCAGCACCGTCTACTATCCAAATCCGTTACTGACCAAACACGTGGAGAAAATTGAACACGCTTTTTAACCCCCAGAAAAATAAACCGGAAACCACCGTCAACTTAATTCACAGTTTCACTGCTGCCAATGCACAAACTTAATCCAAAAAAGCCATTCAAGTCTTCCTTCTTCTCAAGCCATCCCCTCAGCACAGGGTCCTTGTACCTGAAGTCCATGTTTCGTGAGAAAAGGGCACTGCCAATAAACATGCAGCAGTGCACCCAGCTGCTGATTTGAGCAAGATGGGACGATCTGAATGAGTGAGATTTGTAAGATCTCACGGAAACTCGCAAATTTGTAAAAATCCTTCGTTGTAAGAGGGAGAGAACTTTCTTTTAAAAATACCTTCCCAATTGACTAAGCCTCCCTTCGGATGAACAGCTCTGGAGCGAGGTCTACGTAACTCTCAAGGAAATAAACCAGAATCGCTTTAACGCTTCCATTTTATGAGACCACTCCACCCTCCCAAATAGTAATGGTCAAACCCATGTTGCTAGATCAAACCAGACACCACCCAGCAGGTTAGCAGTGAGTTTGCATCCATGCAAAAAGCCTCATGTGGTGCCTACCTTAGTCTCAATGTGCAGCAGCCCCTGACTGTCAGTCCTGGAGCAGCAGGACAGGCGAGGGTACAAGCCACGACACATCATCTCCCCTCCGCTGGCAGGCTCCAGGAACATCATCCTCCTGTCTCGCTTTTTCAGTCGCCTCGGTGGGTTACCATTCAGGCACTTTCTCCTCCTTGCTCCACTCTCCCCAAACTTAGCATCCCCCTCAAAGAAGCACAGAACCACGGCCACCAGCAGCAGTTTAAACGGGAGCATCTTCAGCATCATGCCTTGGACCGTGTGAGTGAAAAAAACAAACCGAACCTCTCCCCCTCCCCGACTGATTTTCTTTTTGCACTTCAAAGCAGGGAATCAGCACCCGCAAAACGGGGAGAGGGCTGGAGAGTGATGGTGATAAAAAAAATCTAAAGGGCAAAGAACTCCCCCCGACCCCCCAAAAAACCGGCTTAGTGGGAGGATGCTCAGGAGTTGTGGGGCTAAAATTGTGCAAGTGACACAGATTTAGTAACTGGTGCTGTTGCGCCCTGGTGGTGGGAGCTGGGCCAAGGGGTCCCCCCCTGCTGCAGTGTGAGGCGGCGGCGGCGGCGGCGGCAGCAGCAGTTCACTTGTTGTCCCATAGAAAGGATGTTCTCTAGGTAGGACAGTAGCAGCCGCCTGGCTGGGGTGATGTCTCCTCCGCGGCCGGCGGTGGCTGCAGCTCACTACGGCTCTCATGTTTCGCTCCCTCTTTTCTTCTTTTTAAGCAGCGCGCGGGGAGGTGCTGCCACCGCGCGCCCCTTCACGTCACCGAGAGGCACTGGGGAAAGCGCGCGCGCGCGCGCGCAGGGGGGGAACGGGACAGGGACGGGGTAGGCGTGCGCGAGAGGGGAGGGCTCAGGCTGGCTGCGGGCTGCCGCGGCAGCAGTTGCGGTGGGGCAGAGCGCTCTGGGCTAAAACAGGAGCCTGCTGATTTTTGACCCCAGCCCCCCACATTGCCACGGGGGAGACAGAGCAAGTCTGGCTGCTCCTGCTTCACCAGCCGCCCAGGCAAACGCCCAGCCGGACCCCAACACATCCTAGTGCAACAGCACGGGGCCAACCTGCATCCCACATCTAACCGCTGCTGGGTCCTGTCCCTGGGGGCTCCACACTCTCCAACTCCCTATGCGTGCACAGAGCCACCAGGAGCCAGGTAGCCCTAAGTTTTTCCTCCCCCCCGGAGAACTCGTGTAGCGGTCAGTGCAGGGGAGACACAAGACTAGGATTTTGTTCCCAGATGTGCCACTGACTCACTGTGTGACCTTGGGCACATCACTGTGCTGCTCCGTGCCTCAGTTTCCCATCTGTCAAATTGAAGTGACATAATACCAGGGGTTTCCTGAGGCAGAGTGTGCTCCTAATGAACTAGAGAGGAAGTGGACACTTGGAGCTGCAGGGGGGAGGAGGGGTGATTCCCAGCTGGAGGGGAAATCTTCCCATGGAGTCAGAGAGCTAAAAATGGTAGCTGCAGCACTGCAAGTGGAGTGACTAGCTACTCTGAGTATGTGTCTAGGAGGGTGGCTACCCCCATCCAGCAGTGGGTCAATGCTCTGGGTGGCTAGCCTGGTCCCACTGCTACATTCTATTTTTAGCAGGCTAGCTCCCTGAAAGCTAGCTCCAACTGGGAATTGCACCCCCCACCCCCAGTGGAAATATACTCTCTGTTCATTAGGAGCAAATAGTTGCAGTTGGGCACGATTCTCATTCTTGTGCTGTGCACAGGGAAGCTGTGCTAGGATCAATAGAATGAAAAGGTATCCTTTCTACACATTTCAGCCTCAGAGTACAGCACAGGATGTGCTCCAAATCCCTTCGGCAAAGGGCGTGCACGTGTGTATTTGCTCAGTTACACACCACAGTCTATGCTGAAACAGAGAGTTCCTGTGGTGAAAAAATATTGAACCAAATCCTTAAACAGTATCAACTGAACTCACTAGGCCCGAGTAATGAGGGCAAGATCGGGTCCATAGATTACCGGATTGAGAAATGTAAAAAAATAGTGCCTCTTTCTTTAGTCTTCTTTCTTTAAGGCAAGTACTTCCTAAATACTTTTGGTCAGTATAAACTACCACTGACTCCCCATCGAGTTGTGAACACTCTCACCTGCCACAGAGTTTGAGCTTCACATATAACAGTTACAGGTCCTGTTTCATTAACACAGAGTGAAGTTAAATAACAGTTAAGTTGAACAAGAGGAACTTTATTAAACTCCGTGAACTGCTCTGTTCATGTGGTTGAGTTGCTTCCAGGTTACTGCACCTGTTCTCCAGTTTCCCAAGTGTCCTGTTCATAACAGTCTCAGCATGGAATATGGACTCCAGTTCCACTGATCATGATTAGGGCCCTGTGGAAATCACTATTTTTAAAATAAAATTAATTACAGTGTAAATGGAAAAGTATTGAATTTCACAAAATATGCACAGAATGAATTTAACTAGCAAACTTAGTCAATTTTAATAATGGAATGAATTTCATCGACAAACTTAGTCAGAGTGTCTGCAGAATACTGATTAAGTTTGCAGCTGACATTCATTCCACCTTTGTAACTGACTAAGCTTGCTGGTAATTCATTCCATCCTTGACATTGTCTAAGTTTGTGCACAGCAGTCTGGTCTTCCACACAGGCATGTGCACAGCACTGTAAGGTAATATTTTAAAAATTGCAGTTTGGGGGCATTTTTGTGATTTCCATGCCCTTCATGAAATCGTGATTTACATAGGACCCTAATTGTGAGACACTGTTCTATTTTACAAACATTTTAATATAAACATTAAAAACAAATAACTGACACCCAGGCCTGCACCCCATGTGACTTCAGAAGAGGTTGCTAGCACATACCTAGTTGGAGTCTTTCCTTTATCACAGACTCAGCTGGCTCCATTGTTTATGACGTAGTTGAGCTCCTCAACAGGCAATCAGACCGCCTGTCTCTCTCTTCCTGTCACCTGTCTCCGAGTCTATCAAACTATTTGTCTGTGGAGTTGGCCTCCAGATTGTTCTCTGTCTCTCCGTTCTGTGATGAACTCTATATCTCTAGGCTTTCTCTGGGTGTTGTATCTGCTGGCTCATAAGTGTCTCCTGTTCCTTCAGATTACTTGTCCCTCTTGCATAATCATCTTGTATGATCTTGGTGTCACTGCACTACTCACAACCACTTTAGTCCATTCCTTCTGGTGTCTCTCAAATGGATGGAGACTCACAGGAGTGCCTGTCTCCAGGCCCAGTAGGTCTTTGGCTGACCTGTTGTACTCTAGTGCCACTTCCTCTGATTGTTGGCCATTTCCTCTCGGAGGAGTTCCCATCCCTCTGGCTGCAAAACGTCTCACCTCATTGGTAGCAGGATTTTGGTCCTCTTTCCATCACTGCCTGTGCTGGATTGTTTTGGCACCCATGTGCTGTGGTATTCCCGTGTGCCAAAAATGCTAAGAAGGGGTATGAACCAAAAGAAACAGCCTTGCGTAACAGTCTTTTAGCTGTTTTCACAGCTGATTCTTCCTGGTTGGTTTCCGACAGCAGTACATTTCTTTTCCACTGTTGCACTAAAATGCACTCCTTACTCATTCAGTTAGAATTAAACATTTGGTAAGAGCAGGAAATCACCACACTGGGTATTGTATAAATAGCTCAGACTTTACGCCATCTTTCCCTGGATCTCCACTTTTTAACAATGGAGGACAAACTTTCATTTCCCCCAAATGGAGTATACAACTAGATTGTCCTTTATACCAGTGTCTTTCAAATCTACTTTATTATTTCATATTCATATTCCAGTGGAACCCAGAAGCTCAAATCAGGTTTAGGCCCCCATTGTGCTGGTCATTATACAAATAAATATAAGAACATGTTGCCCCACAGATCTTAAAGTCCAGGATTATAAATATATTAATTATTAAGCTTATTAAAATACTATAATCAGGTTTCCACTTCAAAAAATGTCTCAGTTCCAAAGCATAAGTATATTTAAGAGATGCAGCACAGGCTGTCACCTGTAATCTTTAAAGGCCTAAGAGATCTGAGAGTCCATTACTTCAGATGCCTTACCTCCTTATTACAATGTGGCAGTATAAATTCATTGATTAATAATTATTGTTGCTGCTAGAAACTCAGTTGAGTAAAGTTATCAATCCTGCAAATATCCTGCTGCAGCCAGCATTGAATTTCTTTGTGTGTACTAAAGCTGCACTTTCCCAGCATGAAACATCCATGGAGGTGGCAGTCGAATCCTCATTGGAGTGCAGTGAGCTTCCCTATGTCAGCTAGGATGAATCTATCCAAGTGCCTTGACAACCTGACCTACCTCTGAAACAGGGCTTGTCTACATGGTGGGTAATGCACACTAACATTGAACCTTAATCGGTTCAATAGATTCTGGTGACTTTAATGTTTGAAAGAATACTATATTAAAGCACACTAGGGAATCTTTAGTGCAAACCATCAGGGTCTACACAATCTAATTAATGCACAACACATTCGTGTGTTTTAGAACTAACACATCTGTAGAGCACATTACTCCATCATGTAGAGAAAGCTACAGTGGCCATCACCATTTTGATATATTTCCATCTTAGCCGTGCCAACACTACACCAAATGAAATCCTTGTGTCAACCAACACCGTCAAAGTCTCGCAAGTACCGCCTCTAAAAAGGTCCTACTTCCATTAGCAACATAAAATCCTAGCAGGATTTGTAACATATGTGAGACATTTGAAGCATGTGGGAGTGAGTAGCCAGGGCACTTTTTAGCAGTCATCTAGGTAAAGTATTTCAATATTCACCTACCTTGAATGTGCACTGATCTATTAGCCCTTCAGCTCTTTTCTATTGTGTGAATAATACATATTCCAAAATATTTATAAAAATGCATAGAGTTGAAGAGTTACATTAATCTGACAAATCATTATTATTAATAATGATAATATCTAGCTCTTATCTAGCACTTTACAAAGGAGGTCAATACCATTATCCCCATTTTATAGATGGGGAAACTGAGGCATAAGGAGGGACATGACTTGTCCAAATAAATCAGTGGCAGAGCCAGAAATTAAACCAAGGTCTCCTGAGTCTCTTCTCCCGCCCACTCCTCCCCGCAATTCCACTTGGCCACACTGTCTCTTGATTTTCATGTTAGAACAGGGTTATTTTGTGAACTTTCATATTGGTGAAAAATTAATGTTATCCCATATAATAAAACAAATTGCAATGCTACAGTACCTTCTCAACTTGTGAATTTCAACATGCTTTACAAACAATAAGCCTCACACACCACATGAGGTAGAGAAGTATTATCCTCATTTTATAGCTGGGGAAAACTGAGGCACAATTTGCCCAGAATCACACAGGAAGTATGGTGGAGCTGAGAATAAAAGATAGGTTTAATAATAATAATTAGTAATATAATTAATAATATTTAGCACTTATATGGTGCGTTACCTGTTCACAACATCTCAGGCCTGGTCTACACTACGAGTTTAGATCGAATTTAGCAGCGTTAAATCGAATTAAGCCTGGACACGTTCACACGGCTAAGTCCCTTTTTTCGACTTAAAGGGCCCTATAAATCGGTTTCTTTACTCCACCTCCGACGAGGGGATTAGCGATAAAATCGGCCTTAGCAGGTCGGAATTGGGGTAGTGTGAACGGAATTCGACGTTATTGGCCTCCGGGAGCTATCCCACAGTGCTTTATTGTGACCGCTCTGGACAGCACTCTCAACTCAAATGCACTGACCAGGTAGACAGGAAAAGCCCCGCGAATGTTTGAATTTCATTTCCTGTTTGCCCAGCGTGGAGAGCACAGGTGACCACGCAGAGCTCATCAGCACAGGTAACCATGATGGAGTCTCAGGATCGCAAAAGAGCTCCAGCATGGACAGAACGGGAGGTATGGGATCTGCTCGCCATATGGGGAGATGAATCGGTGCTAGCTGAACTCCGTAGCAGTAAACGAAATGGCAAAATATTAGAAAAGGTCTCAAAGGCCATGAAGGACAGAAGCCATAACAGGGACGCATAGCAGTGCCGTGTGAAAATTAAGGAGCTAAGGCAAGCCTACCACAAAGCCAGAGAGGCAAATGGAAGGTCCGGGGCAGAGCCGCAAACATGCCGCTTCTACGCGGAGCTGCATGCCATGCTAGGGGGTGCAGCCACCACTACCCCAACCGTGTGCTTTGACTCCTTCAATTGAGAAACACACAGGGAAGAGGGTTCAGGGTATGAGGAAGATGAGGATGAAGATAATGTAGATAGCTCACAGCAGCAAGGAAGCGGGGAAACCGGTTTCCCCAACAGCCAGGATATGTTTATCACCCTGGACCTGGAACCAGTAACCCCCGAACTCACCCAAGGCGTGCTCCCAGATCCTGAGGGCATACAGCAGACCTCTGGTGAGTGTACCTTTGTAAATATTACACATGGTTTAAAAGCAAGCGTGTTTAATGATTAATGATTAATTTGCCCTGGCAATCGCGGCCAGTACAGCTACTGGAAAAGTCTGTTAACGTGTATGGGGATGGAGCGGAAATCCTCCAGGGACATCTCCAGAAAGCTCTCCTTCATGTACTCCCAAAGCCTTTGCAAAAGGTTTCTGGGGAGGGCTGCCTTATCCCATCCGCCATGGTAGGACACTTTACCACGCCAGGCCAGTAGCACGTAGTCTGGAATCATTGCATAACAAAGCATGGCAGTGTATGTTCCCGGTGTTTGCTGGCATGCAGACAACATCCATTCCTTATCGCTCTTTGTTATCCTCAGGAGAGTGATATCATTCACAGTCACCTGGTTGAAATGGGGCGATTTTATTAAGGGGACATTCAGAGGTGCCCGTTCCTGCTCTGCTGAACAGAAATGTTCCCCGCTGTTAGCCACGCGGTGGGGGGGAGGGTGAATTGGGTGTGGGGGGGAAGGGTGGTTAGTTGGGTTTGTGCTGCATGTTAACCCGGAAACCGCAGCCCCTCTTTTTACATTGCAAACCCATTTTAAATGGCCAACCCAATGGGTGCTTGGTATGGGAAATGAGGGCGCTACTGTTTGAAACCATTCCCACATGTTAAGAAGGTTAAAAAAGCCAAAAGACTGTGGCTTACCATGGCTGCCTGCAAGCCGAAATCTTTTGCCTGGCACTGCATGAGTGATCTCTCACACCAAACCGGCAGGCCCTCAATATAAGAGGAAAAATGCGACCTTGTAACGAAAGCACATGTGCTGTGTAATGTGAACAGCAAAATTTAACGTGAAAGAGTGTACCCATTGTTCTCTAAAATGTGTCTTTTTTAACCATCTCTCCCTTCTCCTCCACCAGCTGCGAATGTTTCTCCTTCACAGAGGCTAGTGAAGATTAGAAGGAGAAAATGGCGGACTCGGGATGATATGTTCTCGGAGCTCCAGATGTCCTCCCATGCTGACAGAGCACAGCAGATGCGTGGAGGCAGTCAATGTCAGACTACAGAAAAGCACAATATGAACGAGAAGAGGGGTGGCGGGCTGACTCGCGGGATGAACAGAGCAAGTGGTGGACTGAAGATGATAGATGGCGTCAGCTTGCAGACAGAAGGCAAGAGTCAATGCTCCGGCTGCTGGAGCATCAAACTGATATGCTCCAGCGTATGGTTGAGCTGCAGGAAAGGCAGCCGGAGAAGAGACTGTCGCTACAGCCCCTGTGTAACCAACAGCCCTCCTCCCCAAGTTCCATAGCCTCCTCATCCAGATGCCCAAGAACACGGTGGGGGGGCCTCCGGCCACCCAGTCACTCCACCCCAGATGATTGCCCGAGCACCAGAAGGCTGGCCTTCAATAAGAGTTAAAGATTTAAACTGCAGTGTGTCCTTGTCCTTCCCTCCTCCCCCACCCATCCCGGGCTACCTTGGCAATTATCCCCCTAGTTGTGTGATGAATTAATAAAGAATGCATGAATGTGAAGTAACAATGACTTTAGTGCCTCTGCAAGCGGTGCTCGAGGAGGGGAGGGGAGGGTGGGGTGGTTTGTTTACAGGGAAGTAGAGTGAACCGGGTTTGGAGGGGGGCGGAGGGTTCATCAAGGAGAAACAAACAGAAGTTTCACAGCATAGCCTGGCCAGTCACAAAACTCGTTTTCAAAGCTTCTCTGATGCGCACCGCGCCCTGCTGTGCTCTTCTAACCACCCTGGTGTCTGGCTGTGCGTAATCAGCGGCCAGGCGATTTGCCTCAACCTCCCACCCCGCCATAAATGTCTCCCCCTTACTCTCATAGATATTGTGGAGCGCACAGCAAGCAGCAATAACAATGGGGATATTCTTTTCGCTGAGGTCTGAGCGAATCAGTAAGCTGCGCCAGCGCGCTTTTAAACGTCCAAATGCACATTCCACCACCATTCGGCACTTGCTCAGCCTGTAGTTGAACAGGTCCTGACTACTGTCCAGGCTGCCTGTGTACGGCTTCATGAGCCATGGCATTAAGGGGTAGGCTGGGTCCCCAAGGATCACGATAGGCATTTCAACATCCCCAACGGTTATTTTCTGGTCTGGGAAGAAAGTCCCTTCCTCCAGCTTTCGAAACAGACCAGAGTGCCTGAAGACGCGAGCATCATGTACCTTTCCCGGCCATCCCACGTTGATGTTGGTGAAACATCCCTTGTGATCCACCAGGGCTTGCAGCAACATTGAAAAGTACCCCTTGCGGTTTATGTACTCGATGGCTTGGTGCTCCGGTGACAAGATAGGGATATGGGTTCCGTCTATCGCCCCACCACAGTTTGGGAATCCCATTGCAACAAAGCCATCCACTATGGCCTGCACGTTTCTCAGAGTCACTACCCTTGATATCACCAGGTCTTTGATTGCCCTGACAACTTGGATCACAGCAGCCCCCACAGTAGATTTGCCCACTCCAAATTGATTCCCGACGACCGGTAGCTGTCTGGCGTTGCAAGCTTCCACAGGGCTATCGCCACTCGCTTCTCAACTGTGAGGGCTGCTCTTATCCTGGTATTCTGGTGCTTCAGGGCAGGGGAAAGCAAGTCACAAAGTTCCATGAAAGTGCCCTTACGCATGCGAAAGTTTCGCAGCCACTGGGAATCGTCCCACACCTGCAACACGATGCGGTCCCACCAGTCTGTGCTTGTTTCCCGGACCCAGAATCGGTGTTCCACGGCATGAACCTGCCCCAGTAACATCATGATTTGCACATTGCTGGGGCCTGTGCCTTGTGAGAGGTCTATGTCCATGTCAATTTCCTCATCACTCTCGTCGCCGCGCTGCAATCGCCTCCTCGGCTGGTCCTGGTTTTGCTTTGGCATGTCCTGGCTCTGCATATACTCCAGGACAATGTGCGTGGTGTTCATAGTGCTCATAATTGCCGCAGTGATCTGAGCGGGCTCCATGATCCCAGTGCTATGGCGTCTGGTCTGAAAAAAGGCACGAAACTAGTATCTGACGGACTGAGGGAAGGAGGGAGGGCAAGTGACGACATGGCATACAGGTACAGGGAATTAAAATCAACAAAGGTGGCTGTGCATCAGGGAGAAACACAAACAACTGTCACACAGAATGCCCCCCCCCAAAGATTGAACTCAAAACCGTGGGTTTAGCAGGCCGTTGATTTCACGGAGGCGGGGGGGGGGAAAGCAAATGAATACAGAACAAATCTATTTTTTACATCTTAAGCTGGCAGACGATGGTGCAGCATGACTGATAGCCCTCGGCATCTTCTGGGTGCTTGGCAGAAAATACTGGGCGCTTGGCAGAAAATAGCATACTACGACTGATAGCCATCATCGTCATTGGACGACGATGGATACCAGTCGTAATATACCATCTTCTACCAAAAGGCAAGGGGCTGCTTCTGTGTAGCAATGCAGCCCCACGTCTGCCAGCCCCACGTCTGCCAGCACCCAGATCGCCGATGAAGGCTACCAGTCATACTGCACCGTCTACTGCCAAAAGGCAATTAGCTGCTGCTGTGTAGCAATGCAGTACCACATCTGCCGGCACCCAGATGACATATGGTGACGGTGAGCTGAGCTGAGCTGAGCTGAGCGGGCTCCATGCTTGGCATGGTATGTTGTCTGCACAGGTAACCCACGTAAAAAGGCGTGAATCGATTGTCTGCCGTTGCTCTGACGGAGGGGGAGGGGCCTGACGACATGTACCCAGAACCCCCCGCGACACTGTTTTGCATCATTCAGGGATTGGGCTCTCAACCCAGAATTCCAATGGGCGGCGGAGACTGCGGGAACTGTGGGATAGCTACCCATAGTGCAACGCTCCGGAAGTCGACGCTAGCCTCGGTACTGTGGACACGGTCTGCCGACTTAATGCACTTAGAGCATTTTATGTGGGGACACACACAATCGTCTGTATACAACCGATTTCTATAAAACTGGCTTCTATAAATTCGACCTACTTTCGTAGTGTAGGCATACCCTCAGTGAGTTAGGCAAATAGGCATTATACCCATTTAAACAATGAGGACATTGACCATATCAAAATGGTGATGGCCACTGTAGCTTTCTCTACATGATGGGGTAATGTGCTTTAGAGATGTGTTAGTTCTAAAACACACTAATGTGTTGTGCATTAATTAGATTGTGTAGATCCTGATGGTTTGCACTAAAGGTTCCCTAGTGTGCTTCCCTAGTGTGCTTCTGCTCTCAGAAAATTTAAATATAAATGTTTTCTCAATTAAGGATTAATTTACATTATAAAAGATTTCTATTTTTGAGTTAACTGGAAAGTACTGATTCCTCTAAAACACTTAATTTTTCAAAGTTGCATGATGAATGAACCAACGGAGCTCCTTTCTACTGTAAAAGAAAAAGAAAGAAAGAAACAGTAAGCACTCATCAGCTGTGAGTTTCTGCTCACATGGAGAACTACATTTAGTGATAATGAACATATTTACATGCTAAATCTGGGATTTTCAGCTTTCTATTTAAGTCTGATAAATGGGAGCTCAAAATATACACCTTGGAAACCAGCTTGAGAGAATTACAATTTAAAGTAACAGCGGGTCCTGTGGCACCTTTAAGACTAACAGAAGTATAAAAGCATAAGCTTTCGTCCCACAAAAGCTTATGCTCCTATACTTTTGTTAGTCTTAAAGGTGCCACAGGACTCTCTGTTGCTTTTTACAGATCCAGACTAACACGGCTACCCCTCTGATACAATTTAAAGTGTAAGAAATGATAGAAACATAGAACCACTTGCCCGTCAAATCGTATCTTTGGCAGTGTCCAATAGAGGATTGCATTGAGTTAAACCTCTGCTCCCTCTCCCCCTGTTACATATCAGACAGATAAGTCAGCTGGCTAAACACAATTCTCAATCTCTTAAAAAAAGTTTATTAAAACTTTTAAAGAAAGACGTCCCTATTTTAAAATACTGGAAACTTTAGAATTGCTACCTATCTACTCAGCTGTGTCAAAATAATCTAACTCTGGAGACTTCCATACTACTTCATTGATTTCTTGGTGCCTAAAGCACTCTTGGGGAACATGCTGCTGTCACTTAGAACAGTGTTTCTCCAACAAGTGTCTATACAGATTGCCAGCTTCTGGGGCATATAAATGCCCTTGATTTTGAAGTGAAAACCCTCTGGAAAGCTGTACTTGCTGGAGCGGAACACATGCTCCCCTTGGAACAGAACAAGCAGTGTGAGTTTATATAATAATCTTCAGTTCCGTTGCCTTCAGTTCCTTCCAACTGCCACAGGCAAGACAGTTGGAACTCCCTTTACTCCTCCCTTCATCAAGCATATTCATATTAACTTATTGTAAATATTCACGTAATTGCATTTTCCAATTAGCTTTTTGTTTTATTAGCAGCAGGGTAGTTAGTTGAGCCTGCATTGTTGTTAAATTCAGAGGGTTATTCTGTCCCAGTAGTTGATTGTGTCAGTCAGACTTACTGTTCTGTTCCAGTATGAAGGACTTAAGAAAACTGAAGTGAGTCTGCAGATTCAAGCTCTTGATAGTGATGTTAGCTTCTATAATCCCCTCCTAGAACTACGGGATTGGTTTTGGGCTCTCAAACTCAAAGATGCATATTTCCACATATCCGGCAGAGGAGTATGCAGGAAGTATCTAAGATTTTGTATCAGAAAGGACCTCTATTAGAACAAAGTGCACTGTTTTGGTCTACTAATGGCTCCATAAATCTTCATCAAGTGCCTGGTAGAAGTGGAAGCCGATTTGCAACAGAGGATTCATAGCCATATTTGACTGACTGACTGATAAAAACCACCAATCAGCCCAAGGAGTACGTACATGTTGCTCTGCAAACAATATACCGTACTCTCTTATTAAAATATGTTTCAGTTAGTGGGTCTGATAAATCAACATGTATAGCAACCCCAAAGCCATCTTTTATGAGAGCCACCATTGACTCCACGACAGGTACAGCATATCCATGATAGGACAGATTTCTGGAGATAGTCTATCCCATTTAATTAATACCCAGAATGAAGTCCCATACCGAGAATACAGTCTATTTCTTGTGTTTGTATAGCATCTAGCACAGTGAGATTCCAATTTTTGTTGGGGCCTCTAAACACTGCTGCAATACAAATAACAAAGAATAGTATTTTTCTTTAGGTTGCTAGGATTCATGGCCTCTTGCGCATTTAAATCACTTTGTTTGCCAGACTCAGGACAAAGCCCCTGCAGCGGGGTTAAGGACAGTCTACTTACCTCAGTTAGACAACATCTAGTCTGCAGTGACCATTCCTTGGGAAATTACGGATTCCGTCACATATGGAAAGAACTTTATAGGGCAGAACAGCTCATCCTTAAGAACATT
Organism: Chrysemys picta bellii; assembly: GCF_011386835.1. Classification (NCBI taxonomy): domain Eukaryota; kingdom Metazoa; phylum Chordata; order Testudines; family Emydidae; genus Chrysemys; species Chrysemys picta. Next base: position 55,802,706 of record NC_088795.1, on the reverse strand, counting down.
TGATAGTAATTGTAATATATGCCTCAAGGGATAGGATGGGGTGCTTAAATCAATCACCTGATTATATAAAGAATTTGAAAGCTTGCAGAAGCCAGGCTGTGTATAAAATTCTGTAGTTAAGGGCAGTTCACCTGGTTTTCAAATCCTTTCTTCCGCACACTGGCTAGAAAATAATCCATGTTCTGACAGATGGCACTACTGAAATGCATTACATCAAACAACAGGGAAAAGCTCATTGCAGTCTGTTACATCAAGAAGCAGTTCAATTCTGGAAGTGCTAAATACATTATCAGATCTTTCCTGTTGCTGTACATTTTCCAGGAAAGGTCCTTGCAGATGATGTGCAGTGGAATCAGTGTCCAACATGAATAGTAAGTGATAGACTTAGAAGTGTTCCAACTTATAATTATTATTATTATTACATCAAACAACAGGGAAAAGCTCATTGCAGTCTGTTACGTCAAGAAGCAGTTCAATTCTGGAAGTGCTAAATACATTATCAGATCTTTCCTGTTGCTGTACATTTTCCAGGAAAGGTCCTTGCAGATGATGTGCAGTGGAATCAGTGTCCAACATGAATAGTAAGTGATAGACTTAGAAGTTGGAACATTTTTTCATGGATATATTGCTCACTTATTTACAACAAAAGTGAACATGAACTGTCATCACTTCTGCTCCAGATGAGGAAGAGTTGTTGGTACCCTAAGTGATATTTTTCTGCTGGACTAAAGCAAGGTGTTATTCACTGCATTTATCTCTGACTTTTGAAAATAATTAAGAAGCTAAAACAGGACAACAGGTTTGTGGATATCGCCTGATTGCGCATGTCATTTCTCGTACCTTGTCCTTCTAGTCAAGGCAGTAGAGCCTCCAGTTTGAGTCCTGGCTCTTTTAGAATTCCTGTCATAGCTGACTGCATGAATCAGGAAACCTTAAGAGATTTGGACCATGAGTGAACTAAGAAGGTGCAGCATATTCTTTTGCAAAGTCACAGGCTATCTACAAGGGAAACTTATGCAATAAACTGGAAGATGTTTTTTATTAGGACTGTCCAGAAACAGATGGTTAGGCATCTGCTACTGTTTCTCCTATCCTGGGCTATGTATTATTATTATTTTATTATTTTATTTTATCTTTAAAGTGTGGCTTGGTCTTAAGTTCACTCAAAGTCCATCTGACGTCCATTTCAGCTTATGTCTCCATATAAGTATCTTCTTTATTCATACATCTTATAGTGAAGTGATTTCTGAAAGGAATGATTCACACCTTTCATCCTGTGTGTAAACCTACCAACAACTACTAGATCTAGTTGTTACCAAAATGATGGAATCTTTGTCTAAACTTTAGGCGAATATTCACTATCCCATTTGTCCTTGAAAACTGCATTCTTGGCAGCAATAACACCAGCTGGGAGAATCAGTGAGCTCCAGACCTAATGTTTGATCTCCCTTATACTGTGTTCCATAAGGGAAAAGGTTGCTTCCACAAACTAAATTCCTAACCAAACTGTTGTCTGCATTTCATTTTAATTATAGCGGGTGCTTCCACTTCTCCCTTACTCTCAACACACACACTCGCTCTCACACGCGCATGCACACACACAAAACAGGTTTAGGTTGGGATAAGGGAGTTAGGGACAGTGTCTGGACCATAGCTAGTGGAGGCCTTAGGTCTCATGTCACAAAGATTTTGGCTGTGTCTTCCCTGCAGAGTTAACTCGAGTTATCTACACTCAAGTTAACGCAAAGGTCAGGAAAGTTACTTTGGATACTGGGTGTATTAGTGAGGGATAATATGGACATAGCTCCTTTGCAGGACTATGTGGTAGCCCTTAAAAGAGCCTTTGTGTCTGTTCATTCATGGAGGGTGCAAGGTCTGTTTCAAGTTAGTTAAGGAGTGGAACTACTGCACTACTATTCAGAATGACTGATGTGGCTTAGCATGATTGATTCAGCATCACTGTAACACGTAGAGCTATGGTCTGAGTCAAGGGGTTTCATAGTTTTCACCACCTGAACTTCTAACATAAGATGGACTTCAGAATCAGTACCTAGAGAAACATCCTGGAACATGGAGATGGGAGCTGACTTCTTGGATGTCAGAGGATTCATCCTCAGTGACACAATCTGTGTCTTGGGGAGCTGGGGGAGTCTTTTCTGTTCCACTGTTGATGTCTGACAAGATCTCAGTTCTGAGATGCATTGTCTCTCTTGGGGAGTTTGTCATGGGGCCATGGTAGGCAGATTCTTCTTCCATGACTGTTTGGGATTGATCTACAAAGTGAAGGTGGCCTTTGAAAGTTGTAAAGAAATAAGATGACTCTCAAAGATCCGATAGCAGCAGTGGGAGGAACAAGTGTGTCCCTTGCTTTCATAGATGCCTATAGTGGACACTGAGCATGTGTGACCCAAGAACCGTTTAATGTCAGCTGGCAAGAGGATTACAGGAATGTCCTGATTCTGGTCTGCATATTCTGTTCATCAAGGAATGCCATGTGAGGTCTTAAATAAAATCCAGGGTCACACTGGTTATCAATACCATTGTGAAATAGATGTACAGATACTGTATAAGGAACTATGTGTATATATACTGAAAATATATGCTTAGATTCTGTATCAAGGCACGAGTCACCAGGAGAAGGGAAGAAACAGGTTTTCTGTCAGACAAGAGATGCTTATTGATCTGTCACTCTGTTGGATGTAAATTAAGCATTGTAAGCTAACACAATGGATGCCCATTTATATACAAAGTTATTGGAGAGATGCTGAGTCAACAGAGAAGCAGCATGCAGGAACAACAAGCCATGAGGAGGAGGGGTATAGTGTCTCTGAGTACAGACAATGAACTTCGGGGAGATGTGTAGAAGGCAAAGAAAACACCCCCTTATCCTGCACCTAGGAAGGAAATAGGCAGTTTGTTTCCGTACATCTCAGCCAATCTTGTTGAAAAGCTGCAGAGAACTTTTGAGGGTGAGATAAACTTCTTCAGACAGTTAAGTTTGGTTTCTAGAAAACATGTTATGATTTTGTTTTACATGTAACCATTTGTTTCCAATACTCTTACTCATTATCACTTGAATCGTGAATCTTTGATAATAATTTTTATGTATTTATTATTGTAAATACGTCTAAGTGCTGTGATATTAAGCAAGGTACTGATCCTGAGTTGAATCATACAAGCTGGTGTGTACCGTTCCTTTGGGGACAGCAGACCTGGTATTTCTGTGAGTGATCAGTGGATACGGGGTTGGGCAATACAGGGGAATACGTCAAAGGGACCCTGGGACTGGGGTGCACCTATTGTTAACCTGCAAGACAAAGTAAGGACTGGCATAGCCCAGAGGAGAGTGCTAACAGGCTGGTGGTGTCAGGGAGCTGACACCCAGTTAAGCACAAGCGAGACTTACTAATACTGGAGGCAGGGTGATAACAAGGTGACTCATAGTCCTATGTACCCCAAGAACCATTGCAGCATGTCACAGATTGGATATTTGTCCTAATTAGATTGCCAGGAGCATGGTCTACAGCCAAGTTCGCTTTACATTGACGTGGGAGGAGCAAAGGGGAGTGAAATTCAGAAACAACAATGCATAGCTTAGCATCTCAACCAGGGTGGATTTGATTTAAATAACATAAATAATAACATAAAAGGGCATTCTTGTTGTTTGTTATAACCTTAATATATATTCGTCACAACTCAGAGATAGACGTAGGTTTAATTTTTAGAAGGTACACACTATACATCTTTAAGTGATTTATTTTGAAAACTTTTCAGATTAATTTTACAGTTATATCAGAAAATGAATGATTGTTTGGTTATTTCATTTACCAAAGGTAACTGAAGCAGATATTTACGAAGTCATTGTGAGGTGAACTATCTCCAATTCAACAGGTTAATCATTAATATTTGGAGGATTTTCTTGCCATGCTTATTAGGAGGAGAACATTGCCAGAGAGACATTTAAATTGTTTTATTTAACTAAAACAACAATGTTAAGTATTCTGGATTTTTTTCAACAGCAAACATATAATATTTTAACAAAACAAGCATATGAATTTTTGAATTTAGTTTTTTATAATCAGGTTTTTGTTAAAATTGTTTTTAACTAAAATAGTTAAATTAAATATTAAAAAAAATTGACTTTGTCAGCCAGATCAACATAAGAAACTTAAAATATTGGCTTCTGCAGCTAACTCAGTCGTCCTCACCTTCATTTTCCTGTTTGTTCATAATCTGGAAAAGAAAAACAAGCTTTCCTGCTTTTTTCAGGTCCCAAACGATTTCTCAGTTTGGAATGAATTAATCCATATTCTTTCTACACCGGCAGAAGAAGCTACTATTGATAAAAGTGAGATTATCACTTCAAAGTCTCTGAATCCAAGTGCTTAAGTGACTTCCACCAGTTCACTGGTGTGGCTTTCTTTAAAACAGCAGCAGCAAATATATATTTCTTGAATGGTTCTTATTCCCAAACTGGGTCTCTTTTATGGCCTGCTGCCATTATAGGTTTTCCCTTCTCGTGAGAGAACGGTATGGTAGATCTCAAATCAATGAAGGCTACATGCAGAAAGACCTCAAGACTTCTGGAATATGCTGCTCAAACAGTTTCACTTTTGTTTCTACTACCTGGCCCTCCCTTCTCACATTTATCTCCAGACTTCTTCTCCTGGTCCAGATCTATTCTGCCCCCAACAATCTTCATTCATTTAACTTTTTGAAACTTTGCACTTTTAGAGAGAGGTAAAGGATTGACTCTGTGTACACAAATTTGTAGAGGGACAATAGGGTTGAGGTCTGTTATTTCTCACCTCTATATATTATTTATTTATTTTAAAACATTTTTGTTGTTAACAAGCACGTTATCTCTGGAGACACAAATCCACAGTTTAAGAACTGCAAAACTAAGTATCTCTAATGATATCTTCTAACCAGTGTTTCTCAAACTAGGGCCGCTGCTTGTGTAGGGAAAGCCCCTGGTGGGCCGGGCCGGTTTGTTTACCTGCCCCGTCGGCAGGTCCGGCCAATCGTGACTCCCACTGGCCTCGGTTTGCTGCTCCAGGCCAATGGGAGCTGCTGGAAGTGACGGTCAGTGCGTCCCTCGGCCCGCGGTGGATTTTTATCCACCTTGATCTCAACAGAGGAGAGCAAAAGCAGAATCTGTGCTATGGTCATGATCATGTTCATGTTCTTACAATTTGTATTGGCATTATTTGTATGGGCTTCAAATTCTAATAGTTCCTAAGAAGAGAATATTTACCTGTAACCGATTTTTTGGCAATACAGTTACATAAGCACAGATCCAACAACGGTCTCCGAGTGCAGAGCTTATTGCCTATCTATGCTTCATGCACTTCTACATTTGCTTTGTCTAAAGCCACGCTGTGCTGTTCTGGTGCCTCCTTATTCCAGTTCATACAGTGTATGTGCCACTTCTATACATTCAGAGGCACCTATTTCATAGAACTGGAAGGGACCTTGAAAGGTCATCAAGTCCAGTCCCCTGCCTTCACTAGCAAGACCAATTTTTTTGCCCCAGATCCCTAAATGGCCCCCTCAAGGATTGAACTCACAACCCTGGGTTTAGCAGGCCACGTGTCTCCATTGATCCTAAGGGATGACAAATGGGAAAGGAGAGGGCTTGTGGCCAGATTACAGTATAATTTAACAGGGAAGTAAGGGGAAAGTGCCTCCTCATACCTGTGCTATGGGATATTTGCAAGGTAGTTAGTAAGGGGAACAGCCATGGCTACCTTATTGGTGATACTGAGCTCTGGGAAGTATAGTGTGTTGTGGCTACTGTGAGTAGTCTGGGAGGCAGGGTACTGTAATAATGAACCCCTGGGGCCAAGGGTATTCGAGAAGTAGCTCCTTCCAGGAGAAATGTGGTGGGTCTTAAAAGAGCCTTTGCATCTGGTTGTGGAAATCCACAGGAGAGAAAATGGGTTCCTGGTCTGTAGAATAGCTATCACAAAAGTATTCTGCAGTGGGACTGCCTATACTCAAGCTTCTACTGCTGTAGGACAGGCTATGTGTTCTCCAGTACCAATGAGAATAATGGGAGCTTTCAGTGGCAACTGGAGGACATTCCTTCAACGTTGGACAATTTGTCCTCTGTATTGTAGTCTGTTTCCACAGGGATCAGGGAGCCTTCTCTCTAGACCAAGGTCATGGCAAAGAAGAAAGTCTCCCTATGCAGCCCTTGCTAGATGTGGATGCTTTCTACATCTTGTAGGGTCATTTTGGCAGTAGTGGCAGCTGGATTCTTTGTCTGAGATTCTGAGGAATGTTCCGAGAAATCAGTGTGAGGCTGAGAGCCTTTTAGAGAAAAGGGACCTGCAGGCATCTACCTGGCTTTATAATGATGGCATTAGAGAATGACTATGCCCTATACAGGTAGCCAGGCACACAGACTTCCACCAATACAGTATGTGAATCAAAGCCCTGGGCACTGGGGCTGGGGAAGATTCTTACCAGAGAGTGTTTTTCTCAGGTAGGAATTTCACAGCCACCATGTCCACATGAAGCTTGTTGTGTGGATAATTGAGTCCTAATGCACCCAAACAACAACTAGTGTTGTTTCAAGCTATGTGGCCTCATGTAAGCTAACATCCTCTACACAGAAGATCATGAAACATTTCTGTAAAATTATGCACAATGATGGCCCTTTTGCATCCCCTGGCCCTTGCTTAGCAATCAGATGCATAGTTCAGAGGGTATGTCTTTACTGCAGAACTAATACAGCTGATCAGCACCCGGGTTAGCCTAGCCCAGCTCTGAATGTCCACATAGCATGCCATACTTGAGCCATTCTCAAGTTGCTGTGTCCACACTGGTGCTTTTACTCATCTGTGTGAGGCATAAGGCTTCTGGGGGCATAGTCCATGGTTCTTAATGCTGCGGTAAGCTGTGCTGCTCTGTGAATCCTTTTGTGGTGTGTTGTGGGAGAACTTGTCTGTCCTTCCTGAGCCCCAGGGCATAGGTGCTGTCAGCTCACCCACTTCTGGCTTGGAACACTCTAGATTTCTGTCCATGTCCTTCATTCCAATTGATGCCCAAGATATGGATCCAGCTCTGGGCAAAGATATGCTCCAACTGTTAGCATTAATGCAATTCTCATTTCAGAACTAGGAGGCAGACAAGGCATGAGAAATGGAGAAGGGTATTTTGGCAGTGACCTGTCACCCAGAGAAGGTGGTGGCTTTGCTAAAGAGATTATGCCAGCTGCATGTAGACATGGACAGTGGAAACAGCTAACACACTCTGTCATCTTATTCTTTTGTATGGCAACTTAAAAAGCAATATTAAAGGTTAACTTCCAATTTTGTCATCCACTGTATGGCTTCTGGTGACATGGAATGAATCAAAGCTGTCCCTCCGGAGAAGGATCTTAAGAGAGCGAAGTTCTTCTTCGAGAGATGTCCCTGTGGGTGCTCCACTACAGGTTTTCTGCCCTCGACCTACAAGATGCCTATTTCCACGTCACTATACATCCGGCCCACAGACGTTTCCTCCGGTTTACCCTTGGTTCCACACATTTCCAATACAGGGTACTCCCCTTCGGACTATCTACAGCCCCCCGTGCTTTTTCCAAACTTCTAGCTGTAGTCACTGCTTACCTCAGGAGACAAGGGGTAATAATATTTCCGTACCTCGACGATTGCCTCCTCAAAGCTTCAACATTCGACGAGGCGCTCCGGTTCACACGACTCACAGTCGAGTGTTTTCTTTCTCTCGGCCTACAAATAAACAGAGACAAATCCACATTACGCCCCACCCAGCACCTTCAGTTCATAGGCGCAGACCTCGACTCTCGGACCGGGCTGGCATCGCTCCCACCCGATCGCTACAATTCCATAAAACAACTGACCACAACTATTCGCAACAGCCCTCAGGTAACTGCCCGAGACTGCCTACAACTACTAGGTCACATGGCCTCGTGCACTTTTGTCGTCCAGAATGCACGCCTGCACATGAGGTGCTTCCAAGCGTGGTTGGCAACGGTTTACAAACCGAATGTGCATTCTTTGAACAAGACTCTCTCCCTGCCTACTCCAGTCAAAAGCTCGCTACGTTGGTGGACCGTCCACTCCAACCTTTGTTCTGGAGTCCCGTTTCTTCAACAGGCTCCATCACGCATTCTGACCACCGATGCATCTATGACAGGGTGGGGTGCACATATGTCTCATCACACAGTACAGGGACTATGGTCACCAACCGAGACCTCCCTGCACATAAATGTACTAGAACTTCGAGCCATTCGCAACGCGTGCCGTCACTTCCTGCCACTAATCAAACATCATCACGTACGCATAATGACGGACAACATTGCTTGCATGTTTTACGTAAACAGGCAGGGCGGAGCTCGTTCCCATTCGCTGTGCACAGAGGCGATGAAGCTCTGGAATTGGTGCATTCTGAACAACATCCGGGTATCAGCTGCTTATCTTCCCGGGATCATGAACACCACAGCGGACGAACTGAGCAGACGCTTCCCATGGGACCACGAGTGGGAGATAGACGACAAAACCATTCACGAGGTATTCAGCATCTGGGGCTACCCTACAATAGACCTCTTTGCAACTGCAAAGAACAAGAAATGTCTCAATTTCTGCTCCAGAGCAGGACTGGGCAAACGTTCCCTGGGGGACGCATTCATGATCTCATGGCACCGAAGCCTATTCTATGCGTTTCCCCCGATACCAGTTCTCAACAGGGTCCTGATAAAAATACGAACGGATCGAGCCAGGGTGATCCTCATTGCCCCATCGTGGCCCAGACAACCATGGTTTCCCTTTCTCACCAGAATGTCAATCCAACCACCAGTCTCCCTGCCGCTTATTCCGAACCTTCTATCTCAACAGCACGGTCGTTTTCTCCACCCCAACCTGTCCATGCTTCACCTCAAGGCCTGGTTCCTACGTGGTTCTCCCAACGCGAATTAGATTGCTCCGAACAAGTTCAGGAGGTGCTCCTACATAGCAGAACGCAATCTACTCGCAAGACCTATCTTCAAAAGTGGAAACGATTCACACATTGGTGTTCTGCCAAACACCTTTCTCCTACCTCGGTACCTCTTCCGCTTATATTGGACTATCTCTTGGGCCTTAAGCGAGCCGGCCTTTCTTTCAGCTCCATCAGGGTCCATTTAGCTGCTATTACAACTTTCCACGACAGAATTGATGATATGTCTGTCTTTGCTCACGCTACTACGAAGCGTTTCCTCAAGGGCCTACAAACCTTATATCCAGACATTAAACAACCAACCACCCCCTGGGACCTTCATCTGGTACTGTCTGCCCTAACTCAACAACCCTTCGAACCCCTAGCCACGTGCTCCCTTTTACATCTCTCCATGAAAACTGCGTTTCTAGTGGCAATTACTTCTGCCAGACGGGCAGGAGAAATGGCAGCTCTCATGGCTCATCCACCATATACGATATTTTTTAAAGACAAGGTTACCCTCAGATTGCATCCCAAATTTCTTCCGAAGGTACACTCATCATTCCATATTAATGAACCCATACACCTCCCGACTTTTTTCCCGAAACCACATGCAAACTCCTTTGAAGCCTCAATGCATACACTAGATGTTCGCAGAGCCTTGTCATTCTATTTGGATAGAACCAAACCCTTTAGAAACTCCTCTAGACTTTTTGTCTCTATTGCAGAGCGCTCCAAGGGCATGCCTATTTCTACCCAGAGACTCTCGAACTGGATCTCCCAGTGCATCCGACTGTGCTATCAGATGAAAGGGGTTGCACCCCCAGATGGCATTAGAATACACTCCACTAGATCTCTGGCTGCCTCCATCGCGTTCTTACGCAAAGTCCCCTTGGCTGACAAGGGTAAACCGGAGGAAACGTCTGTGGGCCGGATGTATAGTGACGTGGAAATAGGCATCTTGTAGGTCGAGGGCAGAAAACCTGTAGTGGAGCACCCACAGGGACACTCATCTCGAAGAACGTCAGTTACTGCACAGGGTGAGTAACCTCCTCTTCACTAAATGTTCCATGGTTGGATGTCTTTTCCATATTTGCATATCAGACTGCCCTTCATTTTCCATTTGTGTAGTAGGTAATTGCAACACCTGTGTGAGATTCTGATGTAGTTCACTGTGATTCATATCTTACGTGGCATGGTGAAGCAAGTGGTTACTCTGTAGGATCATAATCAGGTTTTCCCACAGCCTCCTCCGCTTGTCTTTTGGTGACAGACCCAAGGTTTTCAGAGCTTTGGTTGCTAATCAGAAGGGATTTCCGCACGTAAAGTGGTGTCTTGGGGAACAGGGGGTTAGAGATCTTCATAGATAGTTAAGTCTGGGTTCATCACTGCATAGTCTATTCATATATTATTGCTGCTTCTCTTCAGAGGGATGGTAATAAGATATGCATGAATATGGGGAACCAAATGATTGTTGTTGACTTCAGCACTTCTGTGACAATTCTCACAGCAGTGTTCAATTGCATGTCAACAAGTTTGTATGTACGATACTTGCCCATACAATATTCAGCTGCTGAGAAGATGAGGGCTAAGGTGGCTTTCTGCAAGATATGAGCATCTGCTCTCCAACTGGTCCCAGCTAGTTTGTAGGAGATATTGTTCCTAGTCTTTGTTTTGGCCATGGTCTCCATCAGATGTTGATGGTATGTCATGCTATGATCTAGATCCACTCTGAGATATTTCAGAAAATCCTTGTGCCTGATTTTGGTGTAGCAGAAGGTAACATTCAGGCCCATATTTGCATGGTGGTTGTACACATGGAATGTGGAAACAGATTTTTTTAGGGATCAGTTGGAGTCACTATAATCAATAGTACTCCTCCAGTTTTTTCAGATCTTCTGTGAGGATGTGTTCAGTTTGGGTGAAGGTGCTCACTTGGATGGTGAGTGTGAAATTATGTGTATATTCAAATTTCCATGACTAGATTGATGGCATATTGTTACATTTTTACTTTACATATCAATACTGGCGCACAGGGTGGAAACTAGTCTCTTCCATCCCTCGTCATTTGCTATTTGTCTTTTCTCTTGGATGACCTTGTTTCCTCACACCAGTTGGATTCTACTTGACAGCTTCATATGGGAGTCTGTTTATTGGCATCAGGAGTACGTGCCCCAAATATGTCCAGTGCTTCCTTCTGATTGTAGTGGAAACAAGCTCCTGGTTGGTGATTTCTTGGACCTCCTGGCTGGTAACAAAGTCTTTCTTTTCCAACCAGTGCCCAGAATCTTTCATAGGCACTGATACATCATAATCAAGAAATGGTAGAGGGAATTAAATTTTCAAGTAAATATTTTGTTGAAGAGGAAAAGATTAAATTGGTGGTTTCCTTCCCTTACTTATTGCATTTCTATCTCCTGGTCTGTTTCCTAAATTTAGGAAAGTAACCCTATGTTTGAGGGATGTATGAGGTAAGCTACTGGAAAGTGTTAATGCCCCTACAGTTGAGCGGATCTCTTGGGCTGAAATCATGTCTCCACTAAGGTCTATAGGAATTTTTGCCATTGTCTTCAATGGGGCCAGGATTTCATCATGGGCATCTAGGCACTAGGACATTCTCTTTTGGGAGTGTATATGAAAGTATTTGTGCTGACCGGTAACTGAGACCCACACTTAGAAGAGAAGGGGGCAGTTTGTCATAGATCCATTGACTTAAACTGAGCTTTGACAATTGACACCAGCAGAGGATCTACAAATCCAAGGTCTGCAAATACAGGATAAAATTCAGCAGAATCGGCCACATGCTCAAGAGATGTTACTAATGAGTTATCTTTTACCCTCCAGGGCAGAGTTTTATGGAAGAGAGACAGCAGTCCAGGAAATTTCATAAGGGTCACTTCATGCTGTTTCCTTTGCAGGCCTCCTTTGAACACAGAAGTTTAGGAAGCTGCTGAGGAGAGGCAGGTGGCTTAGGTCCTAAAGCCAGTTGAGCAAAGGGTTCCTCGGATAGCTCTGCCTCCACTGTGGAAACTTTGGGGACTCCACTCTGTTTCTTAACCGCCTACGTCCTATGTCCTTTCTTCATTCAGCATCATAGAACTGCTTATGACTTTATGTTCCAAATGCAGAAACTTTATTACTGAAGAATGAGCCAGAAAGAACACTGTTTGATTTTCAGGCTAAATTTGCACAGCTGGTGTTTAGAAAACAAAATATTATTTTACTTGTAAACTTAGGAAATTTGTCATAAATTCACTGAGAGACAATAATCATGTAATCCCACAGTTCCATTTTTATGGAGTGACTTTTCAGAGTACAACCATTAAAGAGGTACTTATAGAAAAAGTAGCTTGTAGGTGCTATAGAAATACCTAAGACCGATTCAGATAATGCTCCTGGTCTTAACTGTAGGGTATTAATTAATTGAATCCACAGAACCCTGGAAATGATGGTTTCTCCATTTGTCCTGGAGGCTTCTAATTACACTTATCCTGAAAGAAAAGTATGTCTTTTTTACAGGAACTCAGTGTTATTCAGTGGATTTCACCTTGCAGGAATGGAAGAATTTTGAAGGCTCCCAGACTGTTGCTTCAGCATGTGCTGCATATTTAGTTTTGCTTAGCAGCTGAAATATCTTAGCACATCCTACTTACCAATCTATCGGATAAGATTTGATTGTGCTTCTCTATGTTTAACTTTTATAGGGAACTGTTTAGATAACAAAAGTGCTCCAGTGGCCACGTTTTGTACAAAATTCCAAAATTAGAAAACAGGCTGTCTTTAGTATCCCAGGGTCTCAGATGGAGGGAAACACAGAGGACAGCAAGCACCCTTCAATATTTTACAAGCTCTGCATTAGAAACAAGGTTAATGATGTGCTGTTGAAATAAGTTTATTTTCTACATTACTTTAATTGGTTGGGAGGTAAATGTAATGATCAAAGAACTATTTCATATGTATTACTATAATCAAAGAATCTAGAGAGAGAGAAAAAAGTACTTTAGATCATCTAGTCTGTCTCCCTGCAAGTGCAGGATTGTTTCCTATAGTATATTTTCTAGTGCTTTGTGCTATCTAGTCAAGTTTTATACACCCCTAACAATCATGGATGGTGTAATCCTTATTTGCCATTAAACTTGAATAAAATAGTATGAATTGAAGAGTAGGTTCACAGCCAGCCTCCTGCGCTTCTCGAAAAAAATCCAGATGAACCTTTAGAGCAGTTATCAAACACCACCCACCTATAGCTAATAAACAATTTTATTTATTAAAAAATAACTTTACCCTGCCTAGTTTCCGCTTTCCACACAACAGGAGCTGATGGGCCCAAGACACCACAACCCATCTCCCATCAGCATGGGCCTCAGTATCCCAAAGCTATTACTTAGAAGCATAGAAATCTCAAGCTACAAATTGTAGCTGCTGCTACAAATAAGGATCTCCAAGACAGTCTGCAAGAGCCTTGCTAAAAATAACACATCTTTCTCTCTCTCTCTCAAAAACCCACACTTAACTCCCTGAAAATCAGATGTCACTCAGACCCTAAATATATATAACTCTTCATTCCTTCCATCACTTCCCCTTACTCCCACAGTTTTGACACAAATCCCAGCTTTGATAACCTTTGCAGTCAGTTTCATATACTTATTACACTTCATGTTAAATGATTCTGCCTAAATTTCCTGATTATTTTTAGTTACTATTTTTTAGATTGTTCTGTGCCTCCCCGCTTTCTTCCCCACTCACCATTCTCTTTGGTCTAAATAGTTTCTCATTCCTAGTCCTTTGGATATAGCCAGTGGATTGGGAGTCTGGAGGACTGGGATGAAATTCTGGCTCTGTTGAAATCAATGGGAATTTTGCTATTGACTTCAGTGGACCAGAATTTCCCTCATGGGTTCTAGTCCTTTCTTTCCCGCTGACTTGGTGTGTGACTTATGGCAAGACACTTTACCTCTCTGCCTTACTTTCCCCATCTGTAAAATGTGCATAATGATACTAACCAAGCACTTTTAATTAATACATTTCAAAGTGGTATGAAGAGATAAGCATAATTTTTCTCTCATATTTTTATAATTTTGAATGATTCTATTTGATTACCTTGAAGTTTTCTCTTTACCTCTATGCAAATAAATTCTATGGGCCAAATTCTACCCTCAAATACACACAAGTGGTACACTTTGAAGTCACTGGGAGCTGCCAACATGCCTTTCCTCATAAGAAATAATCTCAAAAGCTGAATTTATCCTGGTTACCCCATTACGATGTTCAATAATAGTCTTTCTGTGGAAAAACGAGCACAACTGAGCATGAGGTCTAACCAGTGCCTCATAAAGCAATAATATCACGTCTTTTGATGTGTATTCCATTTCCATTAAAAATATTTATAGAGTTTAGCAGGAACAGGACAGAATACATCTTAGCAAACATCGAGAAAAGCAATGAGAACAATATATCCATGTACACATTTACAGTACCTCATTGAGTGATGACAGTAATGACCTGCCAGCTGTAATAGATTTATGCAAGACACTGCAAGGCACAGGTTATCAAAAAGTAAGTAGTAGAAAAAACATATGACAGCATATAGGTTACTTTGTTCATGCCTTTTTAGTATGCTGTTTGCCTTTTAAATGGCAGATATATACTGGGCTAATGGCAATAACTCATGTACCCTTTTCCTGTTTAGAGTGCACAGCAGCACAACTGCTCTATTCACTGTGTACTCATTTATTTTAAAATGCCCTTCTGTTTATTGTCTTAAGCCCTCTACACAGGGCCATAGTGTTCCTCATTATGATCTCTGCATCTCCAATTTTGGTAAAAATAATTGATCCGATTTTTGTTGTTTTGATACAGACAATCTCCCCTATTTTTCCTCACTTTATTCCCCTACTTTGTTTTTTGCTTCCTCTCCATCTGTTCTGTTTTTGTCCTGTGCCTCCTCCATTTGCAGTGACTCTTTCTGCTATCTATATTTTGTCTGTTTCCCATTGTCTTTCATCTTCCTTCCTTCTCCCTCCTTATTGCTAACCCCTTCATTCCATCCTCAATTGTCCATTCACCTTTTGCTATCTGATGTACCTCTCACACTTCTGCACCCCAATATCCTTCACTCTGTTTTCTTTTTTCTTTGTCTCTGTACACTTACTTCTTACTGCTCCCATCAATTTGTTTCCTTTTCCCCTCTCCGCCCCTCCCCTTTGTATCTCACACTGGATGTCCTAGTGATGATTGATGAAGACAGAAAGGAGGTAAAGATGATGACAGATGAAGGGCAATGTCAGGAGTTAAGATAGAATCTGACTTTGTAAATATTTTTGCAGGAAAAAATAATGGAAGAATCAAACAGAAAAAATTCTTACAATTATTTAAGATATTGAATCCCATGACTGAAAAGTTATAGCCCTGGAATTAATGAAGTATGTGTTATAAAAGGACTCTTTTACAGTTTGCTTAAAAATAGGTACCACAAAAGCAATGGAGAAACAAAAATAAAACCAAAATAAAGCTGCAGTGGTACAAGATGCTGGCAATGTACACCAAGAAAAAAATGCCTCTGGAGGATGTGGAGAGGCTAGTGAAGGAGATGAATATAGAAATAAGACCAGGAATGTATGCAATCAGAACTAAAGTATGAAAAGATGGTGAATCAGAGGTAGTAAAAAACCTGCATCAAGTAATTAGTGCAGGTTGAAAAACAGAGAAAGTACCACAAGACTGAGAACAAGCAGTAATTATTCCGTTACACATGACGGAAAAAACAGGAGGAATGGAAAATGCTAGCAGCACCAGTTTACCGAGGGTACTAGACACACAGTATTCATTAGAGCAATTTTAAGCAGGACATAAGGCTATTTGGATAAGGCAATGGAATGTGGAGAAGCCAGAATGATTCTGAAGAGGATATGGGGTATGCTGATTAAATTTATCCTAGTATGAATGGCAGAAAGTACTCAAAGACAGGAATTCACTTGTGTCATGCTTCCTAAAATTTAGTCAAGCATGTGACATATCTACTGTACAGTAGAGTTTCTTACATTTTGTAAGTTTGACCACTTCTGATTGTATCCCCCAGTAGTGGCTAGATTTTTGCCGCCCTCCCATACTCATGCTTTTGGAGGAGTAACTTATTCTCAAGAAAAAAATAGGAATCCTTGTGTCACCTTAGAGACTAACAAATTTATTTGGGCATAAGCTTTCGTGGGCTAAAACCCACTTCATCTGATTTATGAAGCTTATTTATGCCCAAATTTGTTAGCTCTAAGGTGCCACAAGGACTCCACGTTGTTTTTGCTGATACAGACTAACACGGCTACCACTCTGAAACTTATTCTCAAGAGTTGTTCCACTGAGTGCTCAGAAAGCATGAGTACAGGGGGCAAAATAGGGTGATGAGATGTCCCAATTTTTGGGTCTTTTTCTTATATAGGCTCCTATTACTCCCCACCCCCGTCCCGATTTTTCACATTTGCTGTCTGGTCACCCTAGGGAAAAGTCTAGCCACTAACAGAAGATACCGTAACTGAGGGTACATCTACACTACAGGGGGGAGTCGATTTAAGATACGCAAATTCAGCTACGTGAATAGCGTAGCTGAATTCGATGTATCGCAGCCGATTTACCCCGCTGTGAGGACGGCGGCAAAATCGACTTCTGCGGCTTTCTGTCGACGGCGCTTACTCCCACCTCCGCTGGTGGAGTAAGAGCGTCGATTCGGGGATCGATTGTCGCGTCCCAACGGGACGCGATAAATCGATCCCCGAGAGGTCGATTTCTACCCGCCGATTCAGGCGGGTAGTGTAGACCTAGCCTTAGTACAAATGTACAAAATGTAACAAACTTTTTAAATCACTAACTCTGGGAGTGAAGGACTACTCAGCATGAGTAAGGATGGTACAATCTGACCCAGCATATACAAGGAATCTCTCTCTCATACCAGGAAAACTTTCAGAATGGAATACACTGTCTAGGAGCACCCAGTGTATTTATATAATGGCTGCCATCATGAATGGATACACTTCACTGTCTGTCAAAGATTCTCACCATCTGCATATCCAGTATTATTTCACTGTCTGGGACTAATTTTTCCCACTGATAATCCCATAGTAATATCGATGCATTTGTATTTCTCTGTGATTTTCCCCCAACATTTTAAACTGTTTAACTATTCAATGGATGAAAGTGAAAGAAATATTCTCTTAATTAATACGAAGGGCTATAGACTATACTTGATCCGTTATGGAACTCCCACCAATGTCAGTGGGAGTTGCGCATATGAATCAAGGGTAGATATGACCCTAAGAAGCAATTTCTGCACTGCTTTGTGCAATTGTCTTGAGCAGGAGGACAACACAATAGCTGAAAAATACCTTAAATATTGGGGGGGAAACCCTAAATATTTTACTAGAGGGACACTTTATCTTGAAAAAAGTTGTTTTATTAAAGTAGCATAATTTTTAAAAAATGAATAGTTTGCTTTCATAAAAGTTTAAAAACCAATAATACGAAGTAAGACCAGACAGGTACAACTGCACCTCGAGTAGCTGAAGGTGTTTCAACCTACACCCTTATTACTCAAAATATACACATTGTATTGGTTTCTGATATAACTGCACACTTTGTCATGTACTTAAGCCCCTTCGTTTTCAGTTTGAACTGATATTTACTGAAAATTTCCCAGGTTTTACAAAAAGTATTATTCTTTTTTTTTTCTGATTTTCACCCTACTTTTGTATCATTCAACTATATAAAGAAAAAACTTAGCATTTTTAGATGCAAAACACAGCTCCTGTTGGCTTCATTTGCTCAGCTCTTCTGTAAATCAGAATCTGGGTGTTTCAAGTAGGACATCCAGAAGCAGAGGAACACACAATTAGTGACCACCTATGAAAAGTGTGGTTTAAATGATTTATCAGCGTCACACAGGAAATTTCTGGCAGAGGCAGTGATAGAATGCAATTCTTCAGAGCAGTATTCAACTACCTTAACCATTAGACCATCCTTTCTCTCCCTGCAATCGCCTGCCTCAGTTGCTCCACACTTTTCAACTTCTACAACAAATGAGGCAGAGGTCTGAAAGCCAACATCTTCATTCACTACACAAGCCTCATTAATTCCCTGAACACTGTCCTTCCTGTGCTCTGAATGAGGCAGAGGTTCTGTGGAAAAATAAATCGTGATACTGTAAATAAGTGCAAGGGGAATACATTAATATTGCACAAGTAACCTTAATTCTGGCATCTCCTAAATTTGAGTGCTTGACTTTGCAACCTAAATCGCATTTTTATATCGTTTTTAAAATGTAATTTCTTAGATTTTATAAAAGATAAACTTAAAAAAATGGATCATGGATCTAGCCCCAATGCTAGAATCATATTGACTCACACATGGTTCCAATAGTGCTGATATTACTTGAGTTAATGGAGTAGCTGGTAGTGGTAGTACGCTGTTATTCTTTATGTGGACTGTCTCACTATATGGGCAAGAGACACACACTTTGAAATTGGGTTTCCTCGGGAATCTTGGGTTCATAGATTCATCGATTTCAAGGTCAGAAAGGACCATTGTGATCATGTTGTCTGACCTGCTGTATAACACAGGCCATAGAACTTCCCCAAAATAATTCCGAGAACAGATCTTTTAGGGGAAGAAAACCCAATCTTGATTTAAAAATTGCCAGTGATGGAGAATTCACCGTGAATCTTGGTAAATTGTTCAAATGGTTAATGACCCCCACTTTCAAATATTTATGCCTTATTTCTAGTCTGAATTTGTTTAGCTTCAATTTCCAACCATTGGATCCTGTTACACCTTTCTCTGCTAGATCGAAGAGCCCATTGTTAAATATTTGTTTCCCATGTAGATACTTATAGACCAGGGGTCGGCAACGTTTGGCACGCGGCTCGCCAGGGTAAGCACCCTGGCGGGCCGGGCTAGTTTATTTACTTGCTGACGCGGCAGGTTCGGCCGATCATGGCCCCCACTGGCCGGGGTTCGTCGTCCCGGGCCAATGGGGGCGGCGGGAAGCCGTGGCCAGCATATCCCTCGCCCGCGCTGCTTCCTGCCGCCCCCATTGGCCCAGGATGGCGAACCGCGGCCAGTGGGGGCTGCGATCGGCTGAACCTGCCGCGTCAGCAGATAAATAAACTGGCCCGGCCCACTAGGGTGCTTACCCTGGTGAGCCGCATGCCAAACGTTGCCGACCCCTGTTATAGACTGTAATCAAGTCACCTCTTAACCTTCTCTTTGTTAAGGTAAATAGATTGAGCTCAGTGATTTGTCCTCTTCATTATTTACCACTTCCCCAATTGTTGTGTAATCTTCAAACTTCATCACTGAAGATTTTAGGTTTTCTTTGAGATCATTAATAAAAATGTTAAATAGCGTAGGCTGAGAACTGATGCCTGCAAGACCCCACAGGAAACACACCCTTTGATGAATCCACATTTACAATTATATTTTGAGACCTATCAGTTAGTTGGTTTTTAACCCATTTAATGTGTGCCTTGTTAGTTTTATATTGTTCTAGGTTTTTAATAAAAAATGTCATGTGGTACCAAGTCAAATGCCTTACAGAAGTCTAAGTATATTAAGTCAACACTATTAGCTTTATCAGCCAGATTTGTAATCTGGGTTTTATCCCAGGTTCTGGAAGGATGTAGGCTATAGTGGTTATAGACTCGTCTAACTCTTTACATCCCCTGCCCCCATTCTGCAGCTGTCCTCTAGTATGTCTTACCTACTGCCCCTTCTGTTCCTATTTTACCTGCTTCTATTCCCCATAACCAGTTCTTAACCCCCTCTTCTCCTATCATACCCCCTCTCACCTGCTTGGCCCTTATCTCTTCATCTCTCTGTATTCAAGACAAAATGCTTCCTCCTTTTCCACCAACGTTCCAACACGAAGAACATTGACAACACAAGAAAACCAGTTGCCTTCTCTGTTCCATTGCTCAGTGCCAGAACAGCAATCATAGGCAGACAGCAATCTCTGAAGCACATCTCTGAAGTCCGTTCTCCAAAGTATGAAGGTACAAGAGTTTCTCAATCAAACAGTTGTAAGAATTTTTTAACACTGGCAAAATGACATATTTCTCCCCAGGCTCATTCTCAGAAACAGCTAAACTAGTTTTTTGAAGGTTAAAAGAAAAGAAAAAGACAGAAAAATCATCCTGAGGCATATAGCTGACATGAAAAATTTCAGGAATTTAAATTTTGGCAAAGTTATATAAAACTAAAACAGGGTCTTAAGTGTTAGACAACATTAACTATAGGCATTGCTACCAGCTTCGTATATAATAGATCATAATATGTATCTATGTATGTATAACATGTATAGAGTTATTCATATACATATGTTTTGATATATATATTTATTACCTTTTATTCCCATGACCTTCCTTTTGCACCCCAGATGTCAGTTTTCTCCAGATGCACCAGATATCAATAAGAATGTCCATTTCAGTGTGGCCTGTTTGTTGGAATTTTTACAGAAATATGGATAAAATCATAAAATGAAAGAGTTTAATTACATATATATCTAGAATGATTCTACAAAAAGTATCACTCACCTAACTCTAGATTTAGAATGACAAAATGTTGCAGTTTCACCCATTTGATTGGAATTTGGAGAGAGATTTCTGGAGAAATTTTGTTCCGCAATTATTGATTTATCAGAAACTATACATGAAACAAAGATTTTCAGCCAAATCCTCAGCTGGTGTAAACAAGCATACCTTCAGTGGAGCAATGCTAATTTACACCAGCTGAGGAACTCTGCTGTTGTCTCCATTTTAAGGTAATAGAATGAACTAATGGGGAATTATTCACCCAGTGTTCAATAAACAACTACAAATGAGCTCCATGGGCTCATGTAGTATCCTTGACAACTCTTCAGCAGATTCACAACATGGTCAGCTTCCATAGTTGCAAATAGTTCATTAGTTCTTGAGGGTGAAGGCCTTTCTTCGCCCAAGGCAGGCATATGGCATTTAAATGGCTAACCCCTCCCATGGCTGGAGCCACAATCCCTGTCCATCCTGAAAGCCATATGTGGTAACTGGATTTATTGAGGGGGACCTTAAGAGAAACAGTTTTTTGAGAGAACAGATTCCTCTCCATCTGATTGACAGCTGGGAAGACTGAATAGATCACAAGGCCCTTTATCATCTCCTGGCTGAGGTCTCTGAAACTGAGCTGTCATTCAGGGAGAGAAGATGGTGCCAATAAAACTTCAGTACATCCAGCTGCCCTGCCTGAACTTCCCTATTCATGATGAAATGACAGAACTGTTAGTCTGTACCTCTTGTTCTCCACATGGGACCCATGGAATGGTTACTGTAGCCCTTAAAGTTATAAAGGATGGGCCAGGGAGATTATTTACATTAGTTCCTTGTCCACCCTTCAGCATCTCAATAGCTCCTGGCCACAGTATAAGCCTGCATCTCTTTCTTACCTCCATGCAAACAGGGCTCAATTGTTTATTATCTCCCATTGCTTGGACTGTTTCTTTCCTTTCTCTATAGTTTCCCCAGACCCTAGCTCTCTAGACTCCAGGATTATTCAGCTCAATGTGTAACTAGTGTAGGCAATCATATGAGTGTTAAGTGCCCATTGCTACCATGTAAATTGGTTCACAATTTGTTGCCCTTTTAGTTTGGATAATGAGGTACCTGCCTTTGTTCAGGTCTTAAAAGAAGTGAATCATTTTAATTTGTCTATTGCTAGTAAGTTTATTTTTTCCTCTATTTGATCTTTAGTGTTTTTAGGAAATTAAATGCAATTAAATTTAAGAACAAATAATAGCTGGATGGAATTAAAACCAGATTCTTATGACTAGCAGTAGCAATCTGTGAACTACTGATGTATATGTTTAATATCTCCCTTGAGACTGGGGAAGTTCCTCAAATGTTGAAACTGGCTTAAATAATTTAAATTCATAAAGGTGGTGAAAACTCCTTGGCTAATAATGTTAGACTGACTTCTTTGCTTCCAATTTAATCTAAAATTCTTGAAATACTTGTTAACTTATGTTGACTTATGTGAATGTCTTATTCTACTGAATGGTTGGCATCCTTTACAATGTAGCCTTAGAACAAATCAAGCTAATATTCTCATGTTGCTTAAAATAAAAGTGACTTTTATCAAGCAAGTGATCATGTTGTTTGACCTATAGTGTGTTTGCAGTTGTGTACAGAGCATGCAAAATATCTGACCACTTTAAATAATTTCTAAAATTAAAGGGTGTGGGTTTTGTTTTAACATAGCATAGCTGCAGTGGCTTGAATCCTATTTATCAAAATGTCTCCTGTTCACTTCAACAAATCATTTTAAATCTAACAATTATGAGTAAGATTCATTTTAGCTCCTTTGCTGTCTGGTTTTGGAAGCAATGTATACAAATACTTGTACACTATTACCTAATAAATATTCCAATGTATTGATAATTATAAATAGTTTTACCTAAACAGATGGTGATACCAGTTTAATGGTGTCTTTAGAAATAAGAAATTGAATTTTAAGAGCATTAAAACTGTAGTGTGTGTAGTATATTTCTTCAGTGAAGCTTTCATCTCCTTTTGCTTGTATTTCCTTTCTTCATAGTCTTAAAATTTCTAGCTTTCTAGACTTTAATATGTGTAGAATGTTGTTGCCTTCCTTTTTACACAAAGAAATAAATGAAACCACACCATACCACTTTTAAACAACACCAATGGCTTTCATTGGTTTCAGGGTCTATGTCGGTATTGCCATGCTTGTTTTTAAGAATCTCCTTGGATCTTGCCTCATCCAATACTTTATCTTTCTTGACTCTCCTTATACTCTCCTTTGATGAGTTATTATTTATTTTGTGTATTATCTTAGAGCCTAAGAGCCCCAACCATGGACCAGGACCCCATTGTCCTAGGCAGTAGTCAGGTCTTTTTGTCCCTTCATACAATCGTGCCTCTATTATTACACATACCTTTTACTACTGAACTGTTATTGGAAACCAGATTTCTAGTATCTTTTCAGCGGAGGTTTGGAAACAGCAGGAATCGTTTTTTTTCCTTTACAGAACACCTCCTGCTGTTCCTCTCCTGATTTTAATACAATAACTACTATTTAGCCTTGCAAAGCATTTTGGGATACATTTTGTTGAGAGATGCTATAAAAATGAAGCAATATGGTATTGTGTTTTTACAGTTCATGGAGAAATGAATAGGTAAACCGCAATGTGGATTTTAACAGGAATGAGACATTACATAATAAATATTAATATTGTAGAGCAAGGTAGTATGCAGTAAATATAACACTTATGAGACTAATCCCAGTACATAGTTCAAGTAACTGGACTGTACACTGTGGATTTACAAAGGGAAAAGGTAATCCACTTCAAAGGCTTCCGAGTAGCAGCAGATTCACTCTGTAGCCACTATTGAGTCCTCAGGGGTATAAAAGTCCTTACTTCGGCACATTTACTTTGCTGGTACAGATGCTACCAGTTCTATCTACTCCAACTTCCAAGCCCCTCTGTAAGCTATAATGAAAACTGCATGAATTATTCATATATTTTTTTAACTAATATAATCCTGCTTGTATGTCAAATTATCCAGGAGCACACTTGACATTACCTGCTCAGTTTGTTATTCACAATTATTTTGGGATTATACAAATACATTTCAGCCTATGGATTTTTCATTATTAACTCCTGTGACTATTGCTTTTTTCTGTTCATCGTTCACTATTTGCCTTGTTTGATGTTATTTCTGCTTCATGACTGGCTAACTCCAAAATCCACAAAGAGATTTCTCTTGTCACTTTGTCATGACATTTTCTCTTTCCATGCACATTCATAGGAATAAAAATTATCTCTTATGAGCATCAGATGAAAGAAGTCAGGAATCCTGTGAAAGGGAATTTATTTTTATTTCAATGAATACTGTTTTGTCATGGTCTCTGGTGTGGTTGGGATTCAGGTGTCCCCAAGAATCAGAGCTCCATGGTGTTCCAGGTTCTGTGGATCTACCTGTGGTATCCCTGCACATCTGTCACAGGAGTAGTTTGGGCCTGTCTTCTCTCTTCTTGCTCAAGTGCTGCTGAAGCAGAGGGAAAAAGATTGCAGGGACTATACGGAGTGTGTGTACTCCATGGACTACATTGCATACTTAGAGGTAGATATAGCATGGAGTTGTCTTTGCAGTAGAAGCTGAGGTCATAGAGTGGGCATGCTCAGCGGGGGCTGAACATTTTAACTAGCAAAGCTGATCTGAACATTAAGGTGGGTGGCAAAATACTTTTTTTCTGCTTCCCCTGAAATTTAACCCTTTTTTGCCTATGATTATACCAGCATTTTGCACAGGGCTAACCTAAAGATTTTGGTTGTGAGGTGATTTTTTGGGGATATATTTAGAAATCAATAGACTCATTTGATTTATTCTCTCATTTTTGATGTCAGTTTATGTTGGGTGACCTATAGGTTATATCCAGCTTCCAGCTGGGTATTCTTGTTGATTGCAATAATTGATGTGCATCAGTTTACTTTTGAAAGACTATCTTTGAAGGACCAGGGCTAGAAGACAATGTTCTTAAATGAAAGACGAGGTTCGCCTTTATAGGGCATAAAGGCTCATTCTTTTAACAAAGGACTCATGTGAGCCTGAGAGCCCCTCTAGACATTAACTCCTTCTGTGGCTTTCAGCAGTTCATGTTACATCTGCCTCAATTTCTCCATCTATAAAATGGTGATATTATTATTTACTTATAAACTGCTTTGAACATGAAAGATATTCAAGTGATGGCTACCCTTTTATTTAGGCTTTCACATATTTAGACATTCCGCTTGACCATTTTTGTGCCTGTAAACATGCAGCTGCAAGAACAGAGGGCCAGTGAAGATGCGGTTGGAGATTTGTGTTTAAAAAAAGAAAAAAGGCAAGCCAGAGCATGCAAGTATTAAGTGTCATCTTATTTTACTATATCGAACAGATATATGCATCAGTCTCTTAAATTAGAAAATTTTAGCACAAAGCACAACTTATCACATATTCTTATTAGCAACAAATCTGTCAGGAGCACATTTTGTTGAAATGTATAATGTGTAATGTAATTGCCGGACTAAACATTGCTCATGAGTTTCTTCAGATACGTAGCCAATAAGAAACCCTTTGCCTATGTGATCATTTCAACTGTCTTAGAGAGCCAAATGAAAAATTTAGTATCTATCCCTATTCTGCTATTTTTTAATTTCTGACATGTACAGTACAACATGGGCAATTTCCCCTGTCTAATACCTAATTTAAGAACAATTTAATAATTATTCCTTATTTGAAATAGTCTTTACTTTATTGAACTGTTTGTAAATAACCAGGATGGAAGAACACAGCTGAATGAAAACTGCTTCTACAAAATCTGAGAGACGGTATCATCTTGTGGAGTGGCGTGTGTGCTCATTGAAATAAAAGCTGTGTCACACAGTGGTTTTGACTGAGATATGCTACAGGTGAAAAGCCAGATTTTATATTTTATCTGTTGACCCCCTCTCTCTCACACACCCACACTAATGCCCACTAGTAGGAAGCTGAAAAAAGAATTGTGAATCAATGTGATCTTCTAAGGATGGCAGGCAAATTCATCTCTACAAAAGTAATAGGTACCAATATAATCAAAGCTAACAGTAGACAAACTATACTATGCATAAGAACTAAAAGTTCAGCTAATTTTTGGTTTGGGTTGGAGTGCTTAATTTTTTTTAAACCTGCAGACAGTCCAGCTCAATCTCTTTCAGCCAGCCTCTGCCAAGAGAATGCATGACCCTTTGCTTCACAACATAGAACTTTAGCATATGCTGTTTACAGTTGTTACTTTCACCATAACAACACCCAAGGGAGTGAAGATTCCCCCTGTATATGTTTTCAGAAGTATTGAGGTCTTCTGCAACTTCACCCTTTTAAGTAGTTTCTGATAATCCTAGTGTGAAATTACAGAAACAGCAGACCTTGAATCAAGCTCCATTTTAAGTCTTATCCCTTCCACTTGCAAAGGAATCCAAACAATACCTTGTTTGTCTTCTAAATTAAACAGTTGTAGAGATGCTACAGCATTCTCCATGGATTCCATGTTGCCTTCTGTAAACTAATGAATCTGAAATTCTCTGGTATTGCCCTTGTAAGGTGGTGGTTGTGCTTCTCGCACTGACCTGCACATCTTCTACATGTGCTCCAATTTCTTGCAGTTTCTACGGGACTTGACTTTGAGCCAACAATCATTAGCATTATGAAACTGTTTGCCATCATAAAAGCAGATAACTTTTGAGTTTTTTTCATGTTGTCCTTTTTGCTTGACCCCCACTTTATTTGTTGCATGTATCTGATGCTATTGCAACTCTCTGGCATCTTTAATAGCAATTTCAAGGGTCAAATCAGCCTCAGTCAATAACTGTTTTTGGATTCTTTCATTTTACATCCACATACTAACTAGTCCCTTACTGCATTATTTAAACTCTCTTCATACTGGCAATGCTTTGTTAAATTCCTTAATGCAGCCACACATTCAAGAATTGTTTCATTTTCTTTTTGATTCTATCTGTAAAAGTGGAACGCTCTGCAATCTCAACAGGGGCTTTGGGGATAGTTGTTTCTGTAGAACTTCCATTGTCTCAGCAAGTATTTTGTCTGCTGGTTTAATAGGAGCTGGTAAGCTGAACAGCAAAGTATAGATTTGAGCCCTAATATCTCAGTAAAACTGATACTAGCTTTTATATCATCACTTTTTCTGTTCACTGATACCATTAGCTTTTATATATTGTCTCTTGATATAGGTAGTCCAGTTCTTGATTGAGCTATCAGACAAGTCCATTTCCCCCAAGCAGCCAGATATTTTTAACCTCTTTTTGATTTCTATTAGTAGATTATGCACAATGCCAGTGCTGCAGGTTGCAGTTTTAGTTTCACTTTCTTTAGATCTCTGCAGTGTATCCCACTGTATTCCTGGCTTAGGATCCCATCATCCTTGCCAATTGTTGCATCCTTGCTCTCCACATAATATGGCAAAACTGCACTGGCATAGTTGGATCCCAAACAACTCAGTTTATTAACTATATACAAATATACATAGCTACTTACGTATAAGCTGATGGCTCTGCAACAGACGACAGAGAGATCCACTAGAGCAGTGGTTCTCAAACTTGGGCCGCCGCTTGTTCAAGGAAAGCCCCTGAACGGGCCGGGCTGGTTTGTTTACTAGCAGTGTCCGCAGGTTCGGCCGATCGCGGCTCCAACTGGCCACGCGGTTCACCGCTCCAGGCCAGTGGGGTTGTGGGAAGTGGCCAGGGGCTTTCCCTGAACAAGCGTCGGACCAGCTTGAGAACCACTACACTAGAGTTCTTCCAAACGATTTAAAGGAGTATTACCTAATTCCTAGATGCTACAAGGAAGAGAAAGAATGGTCTCATGGATAGGCAGTTGAATGCTGCCCTGGATAATTGGATTCTATTCCTACTTCTGCCACACAGTTCCTGTGCGTTATGCTAGGCAAGTCCCTTAAATCTGACTTTTCACAGGTGGTTGCTAATTGTGTGATCCTCAGTATCTGGTGTCTGACTTGAAACACATGGAACCTGATTTCCAGAAGTGCTGAGCACTCACAACTGCAATTGAAATCATTAGAAGCTGTGCTTTGCAATGGTGCCTGAACTGCTCCCCTGCCACGAAGTGCAGCCCCTGCCGGTGTTGCTCTTCGCCTGCCCGAGGCTTGCAGTTTTGGGGTGTGGCAATGCTGCTGTGAAGCACAGCCCCTGTCAATGCCACTCTGCCTCTGCCTGAGGCTTTAAGTTGGGGGGGGGGGCACACTGTTGCCTGCCCACCAAACTACACCTATGTTAAAAAGTGGGGAGGCATCGCCTCCTGGCTCCCCTGGTTCTGGTGCTTGTGGCCCCTCGTCACTTCTACAAAGGTTCTGGTGCTCTTAGTGCTTTGTACTTATAAAGTTCAATAAAATTGATAAGTACCCAGAAAAATTAAGCCTAAGGCATTTCAAGTTGGCCACCCAAAATTTGTGGTTACTGTTGGCCTTAATCTCTCTGTGTCTTTGTTTCTGATCTGGAGATAATACTATCCCCTCAATTCACGGGGATGATGTAAAAATAATTCTGTCTTTGGAGCAGCATTTGTATAGTGTGCAGTCAATAAGGTCTGGGACCACACATTGAACAATGCGGAGAAAACAGTTTACAAAATGGCTGCTCATTAAGGTGAGCACCTTCCATTCTATGTGCAGGGGATGTGTGGAAAAAATAGTATGTGATCATGAAATTAAAGACTGTGTTATAATACAGACACACAAGAGGGCCTAATCAATGTTGCACTGGCAACCCTTAATTATGACATTCTCTAACTTTTCAGTGATTGGTTTTGCAACCTTAATTTTCTTTGTGTAATATATAAATATAATATATGAACGATGGAATTAAACACTTTTATTATGTGAGTATTATTGATGGTCACAAAGGTACTTAGAGATTTGCTTTGTAAGGTATGAGGGATATGAACTTAAGTGAGGGCACTGAAGAGGTCTAGTACTAACTCACAATAAAAGAAATCAAAGCTAATCCTCTTGTCTATCTTTAACCATCATGCTTCACCATGTAATTCTGCAGTAGATTAGTCAACACATATAAAGGTTAATGGAAATCACAGTGAAAGAAAAGTTGGCTGATCTTGAACATGCATGTGGAGACTTTGTAAGAGTGGCAGTTATTTCAAGGTTCTGTTGGCATGTTAGGAAAAAATGGAAAGAAATGGAGCAAGAGTGCCCGATTTAAAAAAAGCTGGTAATAGTTTGTTAGTAACGGGGCAAATTATAGTTCTATGTAGTAATTGAACAAATTAGAAGGATGCCTCAGTAAATATGAGAGTATATCTCTATTTTAGGCAGTGTGTGTTTGGTCCAAGAAGTCTTTGGGAGGGGAAAAAAGGAAGACAAACACCCATTGCACGAACAGTGTTCTTTAGGGGATTTGGAAAATGGTGTTGAAGAGAAGGGAACTAACAACTTCTTAATCTATTTAGCATATTGTGACACACTTAGCCCTGATGACACAAAGAGGTTCACAGTAGTCTTTAACTTTGTTTGAGAAAACTCACTTTATTTTTCCAACAGAGATCTGCAATAACAATTGAGGTGCAGGGCATTTACTTGAGATTAATGACTGGTTAAGAGGAGTGGATGTCCCAACGTTCAGCCGGGGGCCATTAACCACAGCCGGCCATTAATCCCCAGAAAATGCTCTACCCTGAGGTCATTATTGCTATTATAAGATGAAAATGAAAAAAGACATAGGCATGTGGATTTTTTTTGTTTTATCAGCAAAGCAGTTTCTATTGGTATGAATAGGGCATTCCTAGAGAATTACTGCCCTGTACTTCAGCCAATCACATTGCCTGAATCATCTTTCACATTCCATTCATTTTGTAATCTCTTATATTTACAGAATTCTTCATATTCTCAGTGAGGCCAAAGTATTTCATCTGTCTTAAGCAAAATAAACAAATAAATAAATAATAAAATAAAGACAAGAAGTGTGGATAGTGAGAAAGTAATATAAACCTTGTAAAACTATTGATAAACATCAGGTAAGGGTACTTGAAACATCTGAAAATTACAAAAAGAGTGATAGAAATTATATGCATCCTAGTATGTTAAGAGATTTTGTTAACAAATATATATTACAATAATGGCAATTAGTTTTGAAAAGTTAACTGAATAGGAACAATAAGATTGGAGAAAAGCAAATTTGGTTATGATTTTCAAAGATCATGTAAATGCATTTATGCAGTTGCTTTCATAACACTAGTAAAATAGTGGGACAAATATTAGGTTTACCAAACTGTATACAGTAAGTACCTGAGATTTATAAAGATCAAAGTTTTCCAGACAAACTTTATTGCATTTTTTTGGTAGAATTATAACATAAGAGGATGAAGGGAACACTGAAAATGAAGTATAGTATAGATTTTAATAAAACCTTTGATAATAGTGCCTCATGAATACTTACTCTTAAAATTAGTTCGTACTGATATTAATTTAATTCACATATGGTTCTAAATTGTGATGTACTGCATACACTAGAGGGGACAGGGAACAATTAAAAGGGAACTAGTGAGATTATAACTATGAGCAGAAAATAAACAGTGGAGGCCCGCTGGGGAGATGGGAGAGCTAATCTGGTGACCAGAAGTCATAGAAGAGACATCATGTCATAGACATCATGTCCCCCTCACTGGGCCTAATCCAATTGTCTTCAAAGTAAATGGAAAAACTCCCAGTCATTTCAATGGGAGATGAAATGGCCTTATTTGACACTAATGTGACTGGAGCTGAGTGAACACATCATATGAAACTAACATTTGACAGATTTTGACCTTTTTTCATGAAACATCCATAAACAAGTTGCATTTTTTCATTTACATTTGAAATGATTAAATTAAAATCTTTCATCAATTTAATTTACTGCATGTCTTCCTATTTAAAAGTTGAAATCCAAAATTAAGCCTTTTATTTAGCTGTTATTGGTGACATTGTTTATATTCTGTGGTTGGATGAGTGTTGTAATTCTTTTAAATACAAGTTCCTGATGCAAATACTTGTGAAAAGAAAATTTTCAATTTGCTTTCCATTGCTATGCAAGTTTAAAATTAACTTTCCTTGGTCATTTATGCTGGCAAACTCAGTGAAACAAATGTTTGAAGAAAGCAAATGCAACACAACTACTGTAACAATTAATTCATTTATTATGGTTGACAATTTTCTAATCACACAAAACCAAACATCCTTGCCCTGCCACTTCTCTGAGGCCCCACCCCACTCACTCCATCCCCCTCACTCTGTTGCTCCCACCCTCACTTACTCGCTCATTTTCACCGGTCTGGGGCAGGGGGCTGGAGTGTGAGAGGGGGTGAGGGCTCCTGCTGTGGGTGCGGACTCTGGGGTAGAGCCAGAAATGGGTTCAGGTTGTGGGAGGGGGCTCCTGGCTGGGGCAGGGATTGGGGCATGGGGGGTTGAGGGCTCTGGCTGAGGTTGTGGGCTCTGGGGTGGGGCTGGGTATGAGGGATTTGGAGTGCAGGAGGGGGCTCCAGGCTGGGGCCAAGGGATTCAGAGTGTGGGAGAGGGCTCGGGGCTGGGGCGGGGGTTGGGGTGTGGGAGGGGGTGAGGGCTCTGGTGGGAAGTTTGGGTGTTGGAGGGGATTCTGAGCTGGGATAGGGGGTTGGAATGCAGTAGGGTGTGTGTGAGGGGGCTCAGGGCGGGGGGTTGGGGCATGGGAGGGGGTTTGGGGTGCGGGCTCAGGGTGGTGCTTACCTCGGGCGGCTTCTCAGAAGCAGCAACTTGTCCCTAGGCAGAGGTGTGGCCAGGCAGCTCTGCGTGCTGATTCCACCCGCAGGCATTGCCCCCGCAGCTCCCATTGGCTGCGTTTCTGGCCAATGGGAGCTGCAGAGCTGGCGCTCAGGGCGAGGCAACCCTATCATTTATGAATATGAATGCATATTCATGGGTGGGGTGGAATTACTGATTTCACCTACTTAGTATGATATCACTTGGATTATTGTATTTATTTGTGGGCACCAAATTACCAGAAGGAGTAGAGAGTTCAGAGAAGAGCCACAGAAATGATTTAAAAGGTAAGATTGAAATGTGTCCAGTAGGGTTGGGTGAATAGGTGGATCTCTTGGCAAAACTTCAGGACAAAACTCATGTGATAGAATGTTCACATCAAGCAGACTCAAAGTGAATACATTTTAAACTTTGAACAAATAGTCACAGAAACTTTTTTGTAGTACTTTGCAGAGTAATGTAGTTTATAATTTGGGTAAGTAACAATTAGATGGGGAGAACCAGCATGAAAACAGGCACTCAATGCTACAGGGATGGGTACATTATAAAGATCCGAATACAATACTACAAAATAACTAAATATAATAGAATATTTGAAGGGTGAATACACCAATGAGAAAATTAATTATGTAGTGTGGTACAAGAGATTATAATCAGGAGTAACTAGATGAAATTTTAAAAGGAAACATTTAGGCTGAATATGAGGAAAAACTTCCCAAGTTTTAGATCTAGTAGACTACAGACTACTCTCACAGAATTCTATTTGTCCTGCTACCACATTAGGACTTGATTAAACAACTATGCTAATGAGTCATTTTAACTCTGTAAAGTTACTTGTGAGGGCTAGTCTACATGGTGGCGTATTGTGCACTACGAAGGGTCAGGGGGGTGGGGATGATTTCCAAAATGTGCTAATGTGTTGGGTATTAATTGGTCTGTGTAGGCCCTGCTGGTGTGCACTAAATGTTCCCAATTGTACTTTAGCATACTACATTAATGTGCACTAGTGAACAGTTAGTGTGCACTAGTAGGGTCTACACAGATCAGTTAATGTGCAACACATTAGTGCTCTTTGGAAATCACTCCTCTGTACTGTGCATTACCCCACTGTGTAGACAAGTCCTTTTACTCAGGATCCTGAGTAGTCTGCAGTCCTCTGCCTGCAGATTTTGCTGCAAAATTCACCTCTTCCTGCAGACTTGTTCTCCAGAATTTCTGGCTTAATTTTTAAAGATTGTTCCTAGCCCTTATGGTTGCAGCAGAGACCTTGAAAATGGGACCTCAATGCAATTATAGCTACCCGAGTCTGCAGAGCGCATGAAACATAATAATTCTGAGAGGTGTGAACTGCCCAACCATCTCAGACATGGTTCCATGGCCTCCATGATTCCACAGTTATAATATTTGGCATTTTCCCTAGATGCCATGGGATTCAGCATTTTTGCCATGGAATTTGCTACTTTGCTGAAACCATGCACCTGTCCTTCTATTTTCTATCTCCCCTCACTTCTGAGAATTGCCACTTCTGAGAATTTACCACAGAGCCAGGCAGCAGGGATCAGGGAACCAGAGCTGGGGTCCAGTTTGCAGCCAAAGAACAGGGGAGGCAGAAATGTAAACTGTCTGACTGGGGAACGGTGCAGATGCTGAGGCCTGGGGAGCAGAGAAGATAAGCCACTGAAGCCAGTTATGAGCTCCTCCTTTTCTGGCACATATGGAGGAATATCGTTCCAAACTGAACCTCCTTGGCATTATTGTGGGAGCTGAGGCAGAGGGAGTGCCAAGGTGCATGCAGAGCGTAGCAAAAACAAAACCTATCCTCAGAAATAATCAATTTTAGAAATAAGCACTGATGAATTTTACATCATTGAATATCTTCAGCTCTGTATCATAGTGGTATGTGGGGGCGAGTGTGTGTGTGTGGGGGGAATGGGAATGAATGGTGATAGAATACATTAGTGTTGCCACAAAGCTGAGGGGTTGTAGTCCCAGTATTTGGATCTGTTGCGCCGAGGAATACTGTTTATGTTGTATATTCACTTAGGGCTGTGGGGTTCTGGAGTTGCTGATGACTAACTACTGCTGCAGTTACTTGGATATGAAATTTAGGACCAGTAGATACCATTTTACAAATATGATTATTCCATTCACTATTGAGAACAACTATTCCACATTCCATATTAGTACCAGTGGAAACACTGGGATTGATTCTCTCCTGGGCCAAAACTCAACTTGGATCAAGAGTCAGGGACCTCAAATAGTCAGCTCTGGCTCCTTGATTCATAGGTTGGCCCTGATGAGAGTTAGCAGCTCTAATTTCTGTCACTGATGCCAGGGTTCCTAATGGACCTTACATCATGGAGCATAAGCTAGCTCTACTTCGCACACTGTCTGTCTCTTGTCCACTCCGGCACATCCCCCATGTTAATGGTTTGAGGGGGCAGAAGGCACGGGGCCCAAAGTCAGCACAGTTGGATTAGCAGAGAGCTCCTCTCCTGGGGTTCCCTGCTGGCCAGTTGTGGTCAGTTTCCAGTTTCTGAGTGTCAGAAAGGGACCAGATCTGGCCCTTTATCTGGAAATAGGCATGGACTATACTTCAAAGCATATATAGGTCACAATACTATTCCTACTGAAATCAATGGGATTTTTTCCATTGATTTCAGTTGTATACGGTTGCTGGAGATGGGAACTGAGAATTGCAAGTGTATTGTGCTCAGAATTAGTTTTGTGAGAGCGCATGTTTTCTGTTCTGTATGGAGTGTGCCAGGAGCTGTTCTGTTTTTATCATAGCACATACTGGTGCTGTTTTAATTTTTATCTGGAAAAGTAATCTTTGTTTCATTTGGCTGAAATTGAACTGATGGAAATGGTAATGCCACGCAGTTACTAATTACTGATGTGAATGATGAGTGACCATACCATAGTGTCTAGGAATTTGATGCAAAGTTATGTCAAACCAGAAGTAATACTTCTTGAAGTGCATATCAATAGTCATGACTAGCAGGTTCTATTATTTTGGATAAGGTACTTGCAAAAACAATAATGTTACAACATTAAGCATTTTTTCATCCATTTCTCTAAATCTTCACATTGTAATTTTTTAAGTAAATTGGAATAACAGAAAGTAACTTAGAATTTCTGGTTCCTCAATTTCACTGAAAATGCTGTTTAAGATGGTATATTAAATTATCTAACATTTGTCACAAGAAAGTAAGCCAGGGTCTGGGGAGCCAAGTTATTTAAAAACTAGAAAGTTAGGGGTAATAACATTTCAACTGACAAAGAAATTCTGATAAATATTTATTTTGGTGGTACCTTGTAAACACATGGGCTTATTCCTCAGTAAACTGTGGCAGTACATAAACAGATAATACCCATTTCATTAACATCAGTGAAAGCTGCATTTTCAGTTTAGCAATCTTGCTTAAATGTTGTTATCAATTGCTGGAAAGTTACTGTTTCAACCTCAAGAACTGCAAGAAAAGCAACCTTGTTTTTTTGTGAGTGCAGATTGCAAACACAATTAATTTTATGTGCAAATTATTATATCTAACTACCCGATTAACCACCTGATTTGTGGGTGCAGATATATAAATGTAATCATTTGCACCCACATCTTATTTTCTCAGAACAGACAGATACTATGATGATGAGCGTGATATAAAAACCCGAATAAATTGTCAGAGACACCACTGCCAAAAAACAGGCATATTTTTGTCTCCAAAAATAGGAAGTGTTTGTATACCCAATATGCCCAAGTATCTTGTACTTTGTGCCCCTGCAATTCAGCTGAATATATTCTATGTACTGCTTAAGATGAGAACTAGCAATATATGGCATCAGTAGCTGGCTCCTCAAAAAAATTATGATTTTTTACGCAATTCTCTTATAGAATCATAGAACTGGAAGGGACCTCGAGAGGTCATCTAGTCCAGTCCCCTGCACTCAAGGCAGGACTAAGTATTATCTAGACCGGGGCGGGCAAACTTTTTGGCCTGAGGGCCGCATCGGGTTTCGGAAATTGTATGGAGGGCCGGTTAGGGGAGGCTGTGCCTCCCCAAACAGCCAGGTGTGGCTCGGCCCCTGACCCCATCCCCCCCGCCCGCTTCTCACCCCCTGACAGCCTCCCCCGGGACTCTTGCCCCATCCAACCCCCTGTTCCCTGATGGTCCCTCCCGGGACCCCTGCCCCATCCACCCCCCCACACTCCTTGTCCCCTGACTGCCCCTGGAACACACATCCCTGACTGCCCCCCACTGCCCCATCCAACCCCCCCTCCTTCCTGACTGCCCCTGGGGACCCCTGCACCCATTCAACCCCCCATTCCCAGCCATCTGACCGCCCCGCCCCCATCCACATGCCCGCCCCCTGACCACCACCCCAAACTCCCCTGCCCTATAGCCAACCCCCCATGCCCCACCCTCTTACCGTGCTGCCTGGAGCACTGGTGGCTGGCGGTGGTACAGCCACGCCACAGAGCAGTACAAAGCACCAGGTCAGGCTGGGCTTTGCAGCTGCGCTGCCCAGCCGCCCAGCCGCCCAGGGCATTGCACAGGTGGCACATCGTGCTGAGGCTGCGGGGCAGGGGGAACAGCGGGGGAGGGGCCGGTGACTAGTCTCTCAGGCTAGGAGCTCAGGGGCTGGGCAGGAGGGTCCCGCAGGCCAGATGTGGCCCGTGGGCCATAGTTTGCCCATCTCTGATCTAGACAATCCCTGGCAGGTGTTTGTCCAACCGGCTCTTAAAAATCCCCAATGATGGAGATTCCACAAACCTCCCTAGGCAACTTATTCCAATGCTTAACCTAAACCTCCCTTGCTGCAATTTAAGCCTATTGCTTCTTGTCCTATCCTCAGAGGTTAAGAAGAACAATTTTTCTACTTCCTTCTTGTAACAACCTTTTATGTACTTGAAAATTGTTATCATGTCCCCTCCCAGTCTTCTCTTCTCCAGACTAAAACAAACCCAATTTTTTCAATCTTCCCTCATAGGTCATGTTTTCTAGACCTTTAATAGTTTTTGTTGCTCTTCTCTGGACTTTCTCCAATTTGTCTACATCTTTCCTGAAATGTGGCATCCAGAACTGGACACAATATTCCAGATGAGGCCTAATCAGCGCAGAGTAGAGTCTTGCTTACAATACTCCTGCTAATACATCCCAGAATGATGTTTGCTTTTTTTGCAACAGTGTTACACTGTTGACTCATATTTAGCTTCTGGCCCACTATGACCCCCAGATCCCTTTGGATCTTCTTATGGTTTGTCATTTTAGAGCTCAATCCTGTAAAGCATTGAGAGCCATCTGAGAGGTGCTGAACAGGCCACATGATAATGAAGTGGGCACACTATGAGTATGCTCAAATATGAAGAATTTTCCTTGTAAAATGCCTACTCCAGGCATTCAATGAAAGGACCTAGGTATGCAGAGTTCCTCAGTGAAGTTGGAGGGTGATTTCAGCAGCAAGGAGTATTTCTTCATGTAAAGTGAAAAATTTGACCAACAAGTAAGTGTTCTTAATGTGGGGAAGAAGATTTAATTCTTTTCTATCTGAGCGGTCTCGTTTATGTGAGTCTTTAGGAAGACTTCCATCACCTGCGAGATGATTTGAAGGTGCAAATGAGTCACATAAAAATAACAGGTGATAATACTAAATACATACACTAATATGCAGCACAAGAATATGTATTAAAATGACTTACCTGTCATTTCTCTATCCGTGAAACTATTAATGATGCTAATGCCTCACTCAATCATGGTTACTATTTTACTGATATTTGTTAGTAGGAAGTGCAATTTAAAGATTGCAGGTGATTTGGGTGACTCGTGAGAAAAAGGTGAGGGTAGCCTTAGATTTTCAACTACTATGTATACATTCTATCAGCTGTAAACACAGTATAAAGTAAAAGAATTTATCATAAAACCTTTGTATTCAAATATTAAGCTACATTTCCTGTGTTCTGAACTGCATAATGTCATAAGGTTTGTTTAGAAGCCAGCTTCCCATTTGGTGGTTGTTCTTTGTGAAATGATATTTGATAGAAAAATAAGTTTTAGTGATGTATTCATTATAATTACATTAATGGTTTGAATATCTTTTAAATTACTCTGCAGTTTTCTTTTAACATATGACTATTTCCTACAATACTTGAATCAGGCATAATGGTAAAATTTGTTAAAATGGTTTCCTTCACTGGAACTGCAAATAGGATCTAACATGACCAGAGACTGCAGAATGCGCAAAAATGACATTTAATTATAATTTCCACAAAAGAAAAAAAATCAATGGAAAACAGTCCACATCATAAAATGTGGTTATAAACAGCACTATTTGCAGTCGTTGCTCTAGATAAGATTTCTAACTAAAGAGCATATCAACTGAATTATCCCCCCTTAGCCACATCTCTCAAGCCTTTATAAATGACATGACATATAGTACTTAAAATATGTAAACAATTAATAAAATGTGGAACAATCATGAATTGGTCATAATAAAATCCCAGAAAGCTACACAATTAATTACTTTGTGCACTTTAGGTATTCTGGAAACTGAGCATCAATTTCCTAGTTTTGACTCATATCAAGACCACCCTGAAGAAAAGCTTAATTGAAACAAATCCCTAAAGAGTCTCTATTTATCATTTAGTTATAAGTTTGGCAGCTAAATACAAAATATGCAAATTAAAGTAGGACTGATGATTACATGAAAACATGCACCATTTTCACCATACATTCTTGAATGTTTTGAATTCAGGAGTAACAAATGATGGTTTTGGAAAAAAAGAAAACTGCTTTAAAATAATTTCTGAAAAACTGTCAGTCCTAACCAAGATATGATACTAATGAAAGGCAATCCTTACCTATCCAGAATTTTGGAAATGTCTATCTAAAGAAGCATCCGGAAAGGACAGAAATATAAACTGAGGACTAAAGACAGTAATGTTTGCTGATGTGCATAATCTTTATTTCATCTGTGCCCTTGTGTTGATGGAGTAAAAACTTTGAGTAATTATATTGCATAAAAAGCCATGATCTCAGTGTATTTAGTGTCAGCTATTAACAAGAATTTTAGAACATTCAGCCGTTACTTGTCATGTGGTCTTTAAATTAGCAACTGATACCAGGTAGGATGTAAAACTGTGTCAGAAGGCTGTAATAATGAATAATTTGATTCTGGAGCTAAA
The DNA here is from genome assembly GCF_011386835.1 of Chrysemys picta bellii. Lineage (NCBI taxonomy): Eukaryota > Metazoa > Chordata > Testudines > Emydidae > Chrysemys > Chrysemys picta. The sequence goes on along the minus strand of NC_088795.1, from coordinate 55,764,218 downwards.
GGAAAATCTGATTAAAACTATGACATCATTCTATCAATATAGTGTATGGAGTAAAGTGTTCTAAATAGGATATCAGCTGATGTAATGTATACCCTATGTAGAAAAAGTGTTCTCACTTTTTCAAATATATATGAAAGTATTTTAGAAGCAAACTCTGAAAGCAGCAAATTGTATGAAGACAATATATTTAAAAAGAAAGGGAATGTTGCATGTTGTTTCTGTGTATTAGATAGCATGGGTTTGTATATATAAACATCTTCTAATGTCTGTATGTGTTTCAAATTTACCTTTATTTCAGAACAAAGAGAGAGAGACACATAAAAGTTTCACCTCTATTTACTGCCCACAAAGAAGCAAGATACTGTAACAAGAAACTTTAAAGAATATGTGCAAAAGGGGAGAAAGCTGATACCTCAGGTTCCCTGTTTTTGCTGTCCTGACCCCTATAAAAGTCCAGGGAGTGAGGAAATTCATGCTCTTTACTGCTCAACAGCAGTAAATAATGCTGTTCAGAATATACCATGTGGCTGTGTAGTAGCCTCATATTCCCTTGTGTATTACCTTTAAAAAGTATAGCAATATTTTTGACAGTATTCTTTTCTATTATCTGACAGTTAATTATTACAGTACTTTGACTCTCCAGCAAACCCTTCTGAAAAGAAGCGCAAAAGTGTTTCATTCAGTAGGACAGTCCATTCAGAAATACCTCAGAGTATTTTTGGATATTTCTGGGTTTCAGGTGGAATTTATTATATTCCTTGCATGTGCTCTGTTGTGTATTGTCATTAATTGTACAAAACTTACTAATAGCAATACCTGCTTCTTTGCAGGCAAAACTATTATTGTTGGAGAACAGTTTTCCAATCCAACTAGTGCACAGTTATTGAGCCAGGCAATGATGCTAAAAAGTGACTATCTGACAAGCCAAAATCAGGAAAGCCAGTAACATTGAGAAAGGGATTAGAAGACTCAGGAAATAGACCTATAATCTCCAGCTGGGAGATGCAAAGAGAGCATTGGTCATGAATATACAGTCATGATATATACAGCTGACCTAAGCATGTTGTAAAGATTGCTTGATGAAATGCAGTCTACACTGCAGGTCATTACAGATGTAGCCACAAGGACATGCTAATACAACAAATGCCTTTATGGCAAATATGGTAATGTAAGTTCTCACCTCACCACATCAGACTGGTCTGAGGGGCATAAATGACAAGCCTTCGTCCCCCTTATGGGAACAGGGTATGATGACAGAGAGGGTAGGCCAGCTGACGGATGGAAGGCTGATATTTACTATGTGAGAGAGAGATGGTCAGCTAATGATTGACTGTACGAGACATAACTGAGAGAAACACAGGGAGTCTGATGATGTAAGATTCCTTTATTAACTGAACTGTCCGTTCTTGTAACAAAAGGTTTTGGCCTGAATAGGTGAGTTTGTGTATAGATATGTTTAGTATTGTTTATCTTTGATTTAGTATGACTTTCTCATGATTTTTCTAATAACATTTGATTTATTTAGCTATATTGTGTTATTTGTATATGTAGGATATGTCTGCACAAAGAGTAAGGAGGAACAAGAACTTTCTTTACACCCATACCTGGGTGACCTTGGCTCTAGGTGCACAGAATTAAGCAGGTGTTGCGTACCTACTCAGGTGGAGACTGTGTGTGGGATGGGACAGGGAATGGATTCCTGGGACAATTTACCATGGTTCATCTTGTCTGTGATTTGTGTGGCCCAATGGATGGCTTTCTGATCACATGAACTCTGTGTCTAATGCATTCTTTTGTATAACTGAAATTTTATCTTCAGCATCTGTTGGCAGGGTCAATGAGGGCATTTTCTTTCCTACACTTAGATGGAGAGGGTAAGAATGAAGGGAAACAATATTTTTAGTCTTGGTCCAGAAAAACAGAAATGTTCAGTCATAACATACAATATAATGTTTGCAAAATGAACAAGGAAGAAATGGATAGGAAAAATATATATATTTTCAAGCATCCAAGAGGTCATTATGGAGAGCAAAATAAAAATATAAACTATCAAATGGAGTTGTGAACATCCTTTTAATGCTAGTTTGTGAGCTGATTCAAGGTTACCTTGGTTAGAATTAGAGGGTACTTCACTTGCATGTCAGACATTGGGTTGTACTCCAGGGTCCTATCCCAATGTTTGAAGTGTCAAGGAGGCACCCTATAATTCCAATGGAGGTAAACCTCAGAGTAGTTTTAAAGTTATTATAATGCAATCCTAAAATAAAGGGTTTTTTTTAAAGTATCATTTTAAATTTAAAAACAAGTAATCAACAGTCTTCCCCACATCCTTGTACAGCAACAATAGACCAGAGCACTATTATGGTTATTGTTCCATTGCATGAAGCTCTAATTAGAGGGCTAAATATGTTCAGGTGAGTGATTGGGTTGTTTGAATACTCATTAGCATTTTGTCCTTAAAATAAACAGAAAAATAAAAAAGCATAAAAAGGCCTAATCCTGCAGTTTTATGCAGGCAAAACTCTCATTGACTTCAGCAGAAGTTGTGATTGTGTACAGATTGCAAAGCAGGCCCTAAAAGGGAATATTTTTTAGCATTAGGTGCTGAAATTACCTGCTCTTCTCCCTTGTTTCTCCTTGGATTTCTCATTGATATACTAGCCCAGATTTAGGGCTAAATTGTGTCCCCAAGACTCAGCCCATAATGAGAGGCAGCACCTTGCTGAGCTGTCCCAGGTGCATCCCAGAGAAGAGGTTATGGCTCAGGGATTCATAGTTCTCTTCCTTCTTGGGAGAGTAATGTATTGCTGGCTTATACCTGTAGTAAATTACCTCTCTGACACATTGGCCAGTGTGTTGGAACATGGTGGGGCAGTGCAAATGTTTTACTTATTCTTTCTCCCTTTCCTACACGAGCTCACAGGAGGGACTATCAAGAGAGTAGGGCTCTGCACCAAACCAAGATCCAACATCCAGATAGGCCAAGTAAAGGCTTGGTGGGTGACTCCCCTTAGCTGAGTAGAACATGGGCATAATCTTTACCTATGGACTCTGTTATCTTCCATTTCTGTAGCTCTACTAACTCCTTTATTTGTAAATGCTCACACTTATCTTTGGCTTAGTGGTTCAATTTTAAACAATGCTTTTTTGGTCCACTTTTCATCAGCCCTCTTAAGGATGCATTTAGATTCATTATGAATAGCAGGCCTATTGGATTAGTCAGACTAAGCTATAGCACATAACCGAACAGGATGAAGAGGAAGTTTGTGTTAGATGGAGGTAGTATTTAAAATGAACAATGTTCCCTGTAATGACATTTTGTTTGGAAATGCTGTATACTTGCATGCTTAGTCACCTGAACCTGTCACTACATGTAAGTGGACAGTTCATTTGGATTGATTCAGATCATCTCCTTGTTGAGGAACCATTTTTCATGTTCCATTGTCAGTCAACAAAGAGGATGAAATCCTAAATTAAGGAACATAGGTTTAGAAAGCAAGAAATGGTAACATCACTCATCAGTGTTGACACACTGTTTCTCGTTATTTGTTGAGGCAGTAAATACATGGAAAAAACCATAATTAATTATTTCTGTTTTTCAGATGCTGACTAGTCTGCAAGCTCTGTTCTTGGAAAACACTATTCATAAATTCAATCTGTTTATAACACGTTTTTAATTTTCACCAATACATTCTGCTGTCAGAAAACCTGACATCTGGTTTCATGGAAATATTTAAATACTAACAGCCAGCTAGTGCACTGTAATTCTATGGCTGACAGAGACAAAGATGGGACGGATCACTGTTGTGTGGGATTTTCAGCACTGAACTGACTCTGCTCTTGTTACAATCAGTGGTAACTCTTCCCGCTGACTTCAAGGGGAGCAGAGTTAGACTATACTTACCTCCGGGTCCGGCGGTAAGCAATCGATCTTCTGGGTTCGATTTATCGTGTCTTGTCTAGAAGCGATCAATCGATCCCGGATCGATCCTGCAAGTGCTCGCCGTCGACACCGGTACTCCTGCTCTGCGAGAGGAGTATGCAGAGTCGACGGGGGAGCCTGCCTGCCGCATCTGGACCCTCAGTAAGTTTGAACTAAGGTACTTCGACTTCAGCTACTTTATTCATGTAGCTGAAGTTGCGTATCTTAGTTCGAAGTGGGGGGTTAGTGTGGACCAGGCCCAAGAGTAAGCACTTCTTAAAATCCACTGTCTTAAGTGTTTTCAAAATGGGAGCAACATATAACCATGGTGATGAAGCATTGGTCAAAACTGTGATTCGTATTTACCTGTTCAATGGTTTAATAATTCTTAGTATAAGGAAAAATGACCACCATAACATTAATCCCATTAATATTAATCCCATTACTTATTTCTTCCAGAATTTATTACATACATTTCTTCCTCTTTTTGATGCCCTTCAAATATTTGTTAGCATATCAAGCTTATTTGTCTTTTAGCCAAACTATGCATACAGAGGGCCTGCTCCATTAATGTCATTTTACCATTGGTTTCAAGGGAACAGCTGCAGCAAACTCCTAATTCTCTTAGCTTTGACTGTCCCTATAATGTAAATTAATCCCTACATGGCCTTAATGATCCTTTTTTCTTTTCATGGAATCATAGAAATTTAGGGCTGGAAGGGACCTTGAGAGGTCATCTAGTCCAACCCCCTGCACTGGGGCAGGACCAAGTAAACCTAGAACATCCCTGACAGGTGTTTGTCCAGCCTGCTTTTAAAAGCCTCCAATTATGAAGATGCCACTACCTCCCTTGGAAGCCTGTTCTTCAGCTTCACTACCCTGATAGTTGGAAAGTTTTTCCTGATGTCTAACCTAAATCTCCCTTGCTGCAGACTGAGGCTATTACTTTTTGTCCTACCTTTAGTGGACATGGAAAACAATTGATCCCCATCTTCTTTATAACAGCCCTTACCATATTTAAAGATTATCAGGTTCGCCCCCGTCTTCTTTTCTCAAGGCTAATCATGTCCATTTTTTTTTAACCTTTGCTCATGGGTCAGATTTTCTAAAACTTTTATCATATTTGCTGCTCTCCTTTAGACTCTCATCAATTTGTCTACATCTTTCCTAAATTTTGGCACCCAGAATTGGACACAGTACTCCAGCTTAGACCTCTCCAATGCGGCGTAGAGTGGGACAACTGCCTCCCTTGGCTTACATACAACACTCCTGTTCAGGGGTAAAAGTAAGCTGGTCCAGTCCGGTATACATGCCGGCAAGAGCCAGTACACCATGCCGGACAGGACAGGCTTCCGCGGTGGTGATTTAAAGGGCCCAGGGCTCCAGCCGCTGCGGGGAGCCCTGGGCTCTTTAAAGTGCCACCGGAGCTCTGGCAGCCAGGCTCAGGCAGGGATTTAAAGGGCCCAGAGCTCCACGGCAGCCGGAACCCCGGGCCCTTTAATTCGCCCCTGAGCCCTGGGGCTCCCAGCTGCCTCTGCAGCTGGGAGCTCCAGGGTGATTTAAAGGCCCTGGGGCTCCCAGCTGCAGCTGGAGCCCCAGGGCCTTTAAATCTTGAAAGGCCCTGCCTCAGCCCGAAGAGACCACGCCCCCGCTCAGGACTCCGGCGTACCGGTAAGTCCTTTAACTTACTTTCACCCCTGCTCCTGTTAATACAACCCAGAATGATATTAGCCTTTTACACAATTGTATCACATTGTTGACTCACATTCAATTTATGATCTACTATTTTCTATGGTTTCTTTCCAGTTTGTTGTTTTTTTCTTTATCTGGGATGCCCAATTGCATGCATTATTGAAAATGTGTTTGAAGCAGTGCTGTACAAGAAGGTACTAGAGTATTATGTGCTCATGGCATTAGAGCTATATACAGCCCTAGAAATATATGTATTTTTGCCACCTTTATCACATTTTATCAACCTATTATTTTAAGTTTCCTATTGATCCACATTTATTAATAGCTTCTTAATTGATAATTTAAATGGAATAAGCCACTGAAAGTGAAAATTTATAAAACTATGAACCTGACCTCAGTGTTTTAGACTATTTAAGAGTACCTCATGCATAGGAAAATACAGTTTGACTCCATGATGCTGCTTCGTTGAGATCTTGTATGATCTGATGAGTAATGATAGTTGCAAAGAAAATGGTGAGAAATTATAAATTAGCTTTATATGGCAAATGGGATGTTTACTTGGATCTGTATTTTGGGGCGGGGGAGTTGTACCTATTTGCCGACCTCCATAAATGTAACTACACATTACTACTGTGCTTAGTGATGTTCACTTTATTAGCCATCAAAAACTCTAAATGTGATTATTGTGTTAAACAAGCTATTAAAGATAGGCAACAAACCCCTGTTTTAAACTTATGCCACTCTTTTCCTCCATGGTTATTTTTAACAGTACAAAATCCTAAATTGCTATAATGTAAGGTACTGCTATTACATAGCAAAAAATTGTGGTGGATTACTTTTATACAACATTGAGTTACTCTAGCCAAAACCCTGAAAGCCTGGGCTTTTTGGAACTGACAATAACAATTTTCAATTAGATGATTCAGTCATTTCCTCATTAGTCCATTCAAAATCTCATCCTCTCAAATGTTTATTTTTAATGGGTGATGTGGAGCCAGCTCTTAAGCAGAACTCATAGGGAACATTTGTGGGTTTTTTTCTTCCTCTGGAGACTGCCATCATTATAGGTACTGTGGTAATGGGTACAATATAAATACATAGACAGACAGGCAGACATCTCCCTATACCTAGTATCCTCCCTCGTCCCATGCACACTCAATCTCCCATTTCAAGTCTTTCCTCAACTCTCACTCCTTTCAGTGTTGAACTCCATCCCTCCACTACACCCCTATTGCCAGACTTTATTTCCTCAAACTATTCCTATAAAAATAACTTAAAACCTACCAAACAAAACCCTCAAACCCTATATTCAGTTAAAAAAAGAATGATTATGGTAGGTTGTATGCGTGCAATAGCTCACCTGCAGATTTTATTCTTAGAGCTCTAATCCTTTCCATACTCCTGCCCTGATCCTTTGTCATCCTTTACAGTTCTACATCTAATGTAGGCCCTCAGTCCTGCTTTGGATCCATGACAATGGATCATTGTGCCCACACAGAGCCCCAGTGACTTCACTAAAGCTCTGTGCAGCCGCAAGGGGTTGCCTGCTCCAAACCCATTGTAGGATTAGGGCTTTAAATTATAAATTCTTAGGGCAGGGAGGGACCTGTCCTTTCTTATTCATGAAGTATAACAGACACCTATTTGATCAGTTCTATAAATAATTATATATAGATCCAGAGAGAGGAAGAGAGATAGGGGGGATGAATTGATGGATATCTGAAAAATGCCAGCTTTTACAAGGTTAATATTATGCTCAAAGGTTTAGAGTAACTGTTCTTTCGATAGATGCTTGAAGTCATTCTTTAGTTTCTGAGTCTGTCTCAGGTAATAAAGGGAAATTAATAGGAGTTGTATCTAATGTGTTTCAGAAAATAAATGCAAGTCAATAGGATTTATTGCTAGCTTTCTAGATAATGTAATATAGATCTAAGAGTAAGTGTCGTCATTTTGGTTAAGGTAAAAGGGATTAAACAAAACACCTAACAAAAGGGATTAAACACTGCTTTAACTGCAAAAATGCAACACAATCTGAATTATGGAGATTCCAACATAATTCAACAGTGAAAAAGCAGCATCTGTAGAACAGTAAGTGTCCAGTAACAAATTGTTTCAAAGCAATACAGTAAAAGAGCTTCCTAAACATGGTTTCCATAAGAGAGTGGTTATAATTTTGCAACTGTATTTCTGTTGTCCTTGAGTACGTGCCTTCACATCCTTTTATATTATTGCCATGGTATGTTTCCAGGGTAAGGGAGAAATAAACAATCTTTGTAGGGTTAGGACTTGAACTGGTGACATCACAGAGCTGGGGACCTAGGAAGGGGTAACAGAAAGTATAGGTGTCTCACTTCTGAGTCAATACTGAACTATATCCTTAGTATAGTGCTGGTAGAGTTCCTAGGCCAATTCAGCCCTGTGTTGTAAACAGATGGAGTTTTACCCAATTATATCAGAATTGAATTTGTCCCACCCTGTCATAGGATATGTAGAACAGAAACCCTAACCATTTGCTGTCATTAAATAGTACCTTTTGCAAAAAAACAGAAGATTAATTCTGGCCAAATTCCAACTCTGATCTGTCTGTCTAAATTCCCCTTGCAGTTTCAAATGGACTTGGTTCTTTTGTATACTTCCTGACTTAAAGTGTTTCTCTAAGGATGATCACTGTTCAACAATTTCCACATTTTACCCCAGAAGTAGCTGTGTTTCAGTGGTGGGTGAATTGATCGGTTTGTCTGCAAAATGCTTTAGGATGTCATTGAATTATGTGTTATATAATAATTATTAATACCATGGTAAAATGAAGAAAATCTGTTTCCATTCCCAATGCTGAGAAGTAATGGCATAGAAATTCTCTAAATATTAGGAGTTTCTTTATAGCAGGGGAATACTAAAGGAGGGGGATACAGAAAAAGAAATATTGTTCTGGAATGAGATGCTGTATTGCATCACTACTCTGGTATACCATGAGAGGGAAACACAGGAATTCAAACACAAATAGAGACTGGGATTGTTTTTAACTTTTGGCCACAATAATTTTGTTTTTGCAACTAAAAAAAGAGGTGGAAAAAGAAGACACATATGCGCACACGCCTGATGTTGAAGGAAAGTCTGTTTGCGTCTAACATATTGGAGAAATTGTTCAAGAACAGTTCATACTAGTGAAAATATTACTTTTGCAATGCTGCCAAGATCAGTGTTTTCTCATTTATGAATCAGGGTTATTTGCTCATTTGCAGTTATTTTATTCTCATCCTTTTAATTTTCTTACTTGTCTATCCACAGCAAACCACCATTACCAGCTGCCCAAGCTATACAGTTTCCAAGCAACTATCAGTTCTAAGGGGGTGCTTGGAAGCAGCCATGAAATGTCTAAATGGCATTATACAGCTATCCATGCTTGCCTTTCCCTGGGGTAGAGTTGTAGACTCTAGTCATGTGTGTTCTCTGAGCTAATGGCAATAATATTGCTATGGATGCACTGAACAGAGGAATAACAGCCAGAACATACATTTCATTACAAGATAACTGGTGATGCAGAGAGGGAGTTACCTAGTATAAATGAATGGGATTCCTCAGCAGTAAAATAGACTATGAAGGACAGAAATTTCCCCACCATCTTCTCAACTTCCAGGTAGATGAACACAGTTGGTGCTTTATGCATAGAGGCCTGTGCAGGAAAGTTACCAGAGAGCTTCTGCTGGAGGAGATCTCAAAAGATATTGTACCTGGCTCCAGTGGAGTTTTAGTGTGTGGGTGGTAAGAAGCTCAGTTCCATGTGCTCTCTACCCCACAAGCAGCTCCACAACTTCCTGCTGTGGAGGTTTTCTCTTCCTTCATATGTGGCTTTCTGCAGTAGGCTAGCCTTTCCCTTAATGACGTATTTGCAGTCTGCCTACAGTAAGCAGCCTTGTGTTTGCAGACCCTTGAAGGTTGCATATAAATTTGGCTCCAAGACCCTGTAGGGTGGTGTTGTGAAACCTGTATCAATTAAGAATAATTTTGCATTAGTTAGACAGGAGATGACATAGTGCATGATTTTCTCCATGTAATTCACCCAGACTTTGAATATATCTAATTCAGGAATGGGGACCAAAGACAATGTTATTCTAGTTTCTTTTAGAATATTTACTCCCTCCCTGTATATATTCTGTCCATTTTTAACTGATGTATATATATTTACTCAGAAAGGAGTACTTTTATAGCTAGAGTAGTGTATTTTATGCATTAAAGGGAGATGGTTTTTGGCAGCCTGAAGAAGCATGAAAGAACATTCTCAGATGAAAATCTGAGCTCACAAGCAAAGGGAATAGGTCCAAGTTTCAGTGATTTATAATCAGAATTATATACCTACTCCCTTTGCTTGTGAGTTTGTGAACTGAGGGTTAACATGGGGTCAAGCTATTTCTTACTGAAATGTAGACAAGTGTGACTGAACTATTAAATATATCCCAACTCCTTTTATTAATACTCTTGATTTATGAAGCCAGAACATAACAGAATGAATTAAAACATAGCTCAGAGCTCAAATTTTCATCTTTATTGGGGATCAGATTTGGATAGCAAGGTAAATGCTCTGTGGTTGAATGACTGTCCAGGAGTAGCTATTTAGGGAGATTAAGTAGCTCAATGTAATGCTTCTGTAAGTAATTTTTTAAATTACTGGAAGTGTAAGTGTTTTGACCACTAAAATGGAAAGGTTCAGAAGTCCATTTGATATCACAGGACATGGAGGAGGAGATGGGGGAGGTTATAAAATTTATGTGGGAAATATTTATTTTTCTCTGTCAGTCATAAGCAACAGGCATTCTAAATCTGTTGACACAGCAATATTAAAGTTGTTTCAGCTACTGTAAAGTAAGTTTGTTTTAAATTTCAAGGCATTTAGTGGTAAATTAGTAAAGAAAACACAATACATAGTGCCCAATTAACATTTTGGTTTTACTTGCATAGATCAGGGTCAAATAAATTTATATTTTCCCATCTACAATGTGTATATTGCACTGTGGTACATTTGATGATTAAGACATATCTAATTTTTATGAAGCTAGAAGAAAATCACATTAGCATTTGATCACACAGCTTGCCGTCGATAAAGTTTGAATGTACCCAAATTTCAACTTGCTTCAGAGACTACAGATTTTATCCAGGATATCCAAGATAAATTGCCGTTTAGCTAACTTTAAGGGAAATGTTGTGGAGGTGCGAAGAGTAAGTCATAAACCTCCCTGTGGAAGAAGTAAATATTTGCGATGAGCACAAAAACAATGCAGAAGATATACTTCCTATTGCAATTTATTTTATGTGCAAGGTTTTCATATTCTGTTTAGCTGTGATGATATACAATTAAAATTCAGAATGTAAAAACAAAGCAAAACAAAAAAACCCATTGGTGCAATAGTGATACAGCTTGTGCAGTATTAAGTCCACCTTTCTACCCTTTTAAGCATTTATAGTTCAATTGACCACACATTTAGTCATTTGGAAAGGAAGACACAATTTACAGGTTTTGAACCTCAGTGCTAAGTCTCTTAGAATATTCTTTTAGTCATAACATAAAGTGCATTTGGTGGGCCGAAGTTCCAGGCACATGAGTCTCAACAGGCTAATTTGTGTGTATATGTGGGTCTTTCATCTTCACACCTTCATTCCAGAGCACTATTTATTCCCTTTATCCACCCCTCAATGAACAGCTGCATACACATTAATTACCCTGGTGCTTGGAGAGTAGACAAGTAGCCTTTTCTGTTCCTACCATAAATGCCACTCAATGATCCAGCCACTAGGTCATGCTCAAGTGCAATGGAATCTGTTTTTTTCTATCCCAGACATCTAGCATCACCTCCACAATGCCTTCAGCTTCTGCCAGTCCAGGAAGGTTATTGTTTCACAAACACAGTTATTGTGGTTGAGACAAACAAAATCTCATTCTTTAAGTAATACATTTTAATAGGCATGAGTAAATCAAGCTGATAAACTTTGCCAGGAGCAGTAGTTAGATTTAATTGTAGAATTTGTTCATTAAGAGTTTCAAATGCTTCTCTCTTCAGTACAAATACATGCTTTTCAATTACAGCTGTGTTGCAAAAAGCTTCCTATGATCAACTCATTTTTTCTGAAACCTTCTGAAGGACTATGGAATCACCTCATCTTGATTTCTTTCCTTATGAAGAAACAGTAGAAATTTATGATTCACTGCCTTTCTTTAGGCATCTCTGCCACAAATTTTGCTTAGGTATGTGAAATTTTTGGTGACATAGGTCCGTTTCTCTGAAAGTATATGGGTCATTTTTAATGAAGATGGCTTTATCTAAAACACAGTTTTCATATTTTTGGTATAAAATAGTGATTTTTACTGAATATATTGCAGAGAGTGAAATATGAGTGTTAAAATGGTGTGAAATTAAATAGCAAAAATCTCTGGGCATAATTTCATTAAACCAAAACTGTGAACTTTTTGAACAGTTCATGTGTCACTATAAACTGAAAAGGGACTTTTATATGGAGAAAACTGACAGACACAAATCTATGTACCTTGTTTGTGTTTTTATAGCTTTTCCTGCAGTGTCTTAGACAATTAGTGAAGATAGTTGCTTTGAAATAAGACATTCACTGATGGTAGGCTTTTATGTTAGGAAGGTGGTGCCTTCGTATTTTCAACTTATTAGAAGTGTGCTGCATATCTACAATGACTGAGAACCATTGGCTTAGACATTACCTAATCCTGAATAGACCATGTTTATGGACTTCGATAAATATATGGAGGAATACATTTACTGAAGCACTCTTTCCACTGGGTTAATCAAACCTATGGAATGACCTCACCTTGATGACCTTGCTTTCTCCAGTATGTGTGTGGGGGAAGAGAGGGGGGGGAGTGGTCAGCAGTTTCCCTTTGAGAGTAAGTCAGCACTAGCCTCCCAACATAGGTGGACAGACTTGTGCTAGCGGGGCTTGAGTCAGCATGCTAAAAGCAGTGATGTGGCTGTTACAGCTCAGGCTGCAGCCCAGGCACTCAAGCCTACCTGACCTCTGAGGCTCGAGAGCCCTAGCCACATCATCCACACTGCTATTTTTAGCTCGCTGCCTCTAGCCCCGCTAGTATGAGTCTGTCTACCTGGGCTGGGAGGCTCACTCCCAACTGCAATGTACACATACCCTAAAAAGCCTGATGCTCCAAGACGGTAGGGCTGTCATGACACCACCTGCCTCCTTCAAGGACCACTGCCTCTACAATAGTGGTGGCTTGTACCACTTCATCTGTTGCTAGTCTATATTGTGTCACTCTGAAATGAAAACTTGGAACATCAGTGAAGGCTAAATAAATACTAACACTTTATTCTTATTCGTATTACAATAGTGCCTAGATCCTACAAATGAAATCAGGGTCCCATTGTGCTAGGCACCATACAAACACATAGTAAGAGCCAGTCCCTGCTTTGAAGAACTTACAGTCTAAATATAGAAGACAAACAAAGGGAGGGTGGGTGGGTGGGAGGGGAAATAGAGGCACAGAAGGGTGAAGTGATGATTTAAACTCACATAACACAAGTCAGGAATAGAACCTAAGTCTTCTGAGTTCCAGTCCTGTGTCCACTCCACTGTAACATGCTGTGTCTCCAAATTCACTATAATGTTTTCTTTTATTGTTTGGTACAGTCACTGGCTACTTGGGTACATAGTAGTGGGATGAGACACATTTCTGAACCTGAAATAACTGAACACTTAAAAACAAGGAAAAACTGCTTGCTTTGTTTACATAATTTAAGATTGTATCCAGATATTTGTATGATATTGTGAAATAGCCATTTCACTCTGAGGTTTGATGAGATTCATTGTAAGCAAAGCAAAGAGAAATAGTTAATTTATTCTATGCATTGACTTCCACGGTGATGTGCATTAGGGTTTTTTTTATTTGTCACAGTTGAACTGACTTCTTATTTTCTTTAGAGCACTGTATTTTGACAGGTATTGTTATATGTCTGTTTGTATTGCCTAAGAGAGATTGCAAAGAGAGAGAGGTTAAAGGAAGTCTTCTACCCATATTGTTTCTTGAACAATTTTCTTAAATTTGCTGTTTTTTGCTCAAATTGGGTCTGAAGCAAAATGAAGTAATTGTCTGAGACTGAGATGCTATTGATCTGACTGTGGTCATATAAGCTTCCTGTCCTGAGGGAAGAGTACTTGTTTTCTCATGAGAAAAATCTCCATACTCTCAGTTTCTCTCTCTATTTGTGACAGTGACCAAAACAAATTTCTTTTAAATGATTGCTTCTTGACTGTTTACACATGCCAGCCACAGCTTGTTCTGCTTAGGATTTACTATGCAAAACAGAATTAGAAATGCAGGCTCTTAAAGTTTCAGAAATTAGTTTCACGTTCCCTGGTGTAACAGCACGACTGAAAATATAGAAAATTCTGTGTTAAGTAATCAGTGGCCTAATCAGAGAAATCTATTGAGATTTCAGAAGATTAAAGAAAAAGTCATCTAAAAGTATCCAAAATTTAATTTAATTGAATCCCCCCAAATTTAATGGAGTTTAAACTACACCTCTCTGCGTCCCATGTACCACTGCCTGCCCTCTTTAAGGATTTTCACTGGGGAAGGGCTGCTTTAAGATATGGCTGGGGCTGCACAGGACTGCCACCTTTAGGGATAGCCCCTCCTATTTCAGGGCTATACTTGCCCCCGTTCTATCCCCTTGGTGATGGGTAGGGTCTAGCACTACAACCCTCACCACAATGGAGGCCTCTGCTAGGACCTACACCAGCGGAATTTATAATTCCTTACCTTTCCTTGAGGTAGCTGCATTTTTGGATAGATAGTAGATAGGCAAAGAGATAAGATTCAGGTTGTGGCTTGATTAAGTTTTTCATTGTCACAACTTGCCCAAGCACTTCCTGCAGGTCTCTAGGCACTGTTCTGCCCATCGTGATTCAGGAGTCTCTGGAGAAGGATAGTTGGTGATTTTTGCCAAAGTTCTGGTCTCCTGCTCAAAAAGTAGTATAGTTTTAGAACACCAAAAGTATATTGTACGGTTCATATAATGCCTAGCACAATGGGCATGGGGCCTCTAGTCACTACTGAAATACAAATCATATTTAAAGTGACAACTTTTATAAGAGACTTAGAATGTTACATGCTTAAAGTATAAGAAAATAATATTTTTACCAATTTTTAAGTACTGTGCTTTTAAAAAAATCATTTTCAAGTATAGTTGCCCTCAGCTATATCTTGGATTCACTCATGAAGTTGATGTTCATTGAGGTAGAATTTGGACCATTAGCTGGATCTTCAGTTTTCTAACAACTCTAAAAACTTTTAATGATCATTACAAAAAAGCACAAAAGGATTTCTTTAACATTTTCAGTTTTGGAAAAGTGCTATCAAGACATTCCCACCCTCCAAACTTTGCTTGACTTCCAGTGCTGAATGGAGACAAGGCTTTCAAAAGGAAGAAATACTTTAATAATCAAGAGAGGAAGTGGAAAGTATAGAAAATGTTTAAAGTGTTGTACAGAAAGAGAAGTAAATATGAGAGACAAAAAAGAGAATATAATAAGGGATTCGTAAGATAAGAGCGGAAAGAATAAAGAGCTAGTGGGAATAGATTGGTAAAGAGCAATAGACAGAGATGGGAAACAAAAAAGAAACAAAGTAAGTTGAACACATAGGGGTATGTGTATACGCAATTTTATAGTTATTTCAAAGTCAAGTTGGTTCTCACCTCTTGGACAGTCTCTAGCACAATGGAGCCCCACTCCCTAACTGGGTCCTCTTGCAGCTATTGGAATATAAATAATAAAATTTGGATCAGGAGCTGTATCTAAACTTCTCCAAACTTTTGGTGGGTCCAGATCTGAGGCTTAGGTTTGGTCCTTACCGTAGTTTGAAGCAGTTGCATTTGCCTGTTTGATGCCAGGAAGCTGTCCATTGTCCGATAAGAATTCATTGGTGGGTTACAAGATAAATAAAAATAAATTGCTTTTACAGAACTCACCTCACTCATACTCCATACTTCCCTATTTCAATATTCAAAACAGATAGCAGCTGAAGACAACTTCATCCCAAGCAGTTGTAAATATAGTCTTTTCTATACTGTATTGCTTAAAATGGTTCAAATGCATAATAATCTGTAGAATCACAACTTTATAACAAAAAATTAGATTTCTCCCCTTTCTTGTATTATAAACAGACCTGGAAGCTTAATATTCCTCTTTGCTTGCAGGAAGAGAGAGTCTTTTGAGAAACTCAGTATTATTCACTGGCATTCACTTTGCAGGAGAGAAAGATTAAGGCTGTGGATCATAGTCCAGAACTCCTCATTCTGCTGTCTCACAGAAGCCCCATCCTTTTTTCCCCCCATTGGAGAGGGTCCAAGGAACTTTGCTACCGTGTCAGGGAAAAACTATTCAACACTGCCCATTGGTTCTTATCCAATTTGAATAAGTATTCAAGGGCTATGAATATTGGGAACTTCTATGTAGTTAGTTACATTTAAAAATATTATGGACACTTGCTGATTTGGTTTTAAGTAATAGACATGCAAACAATTAACAGTTTGTGCTTGGCATAGTACAAGTAGTGTTTATACTGGCTACTACTAATGTCCTCTGTGAACCACAGAAAAGCAGTAAACCAGTGTTTCTCAAACTGGGGTCGCTGCTTGTGTAGGGAAAGCCCCTGGCAGGCCGGGCCAGTTTGTTTACCTCCCTGTCCGCAGGTCTGGCCGATTGCGGCTCCCACTGGCCGCGGATCGCCGCTGCAGGCCAATGGGGGCTGCTGGAAGCGGCGGCCAGTAAGTCCCTCAGCCCGCGCCACTTCCAGCAGCTCCCATTGGCCTGGAGCAGTGAACCGCGGCCAATGGGAGCTGCGATCGGCCATACCTGCAGACGGGCAGGTAAACAAACTGGCCAGGCCCGCCAGGGGCTTTCCCTACACAAGCGGCGACCCCAGTTTGAGAAACACTGCAGTAAACATATTGCATTTTTTCTACTGGGAGATCCTTTCCATTTCCATGATTCTGTGAAAATGAGTGAACTCATTCCAAACTCGGGGCTTTGTTGTGTCTTTGAGGCAGAGCCCTGAGTAGGGTGTGAGGTATATTTTCTTCTCCTCTGGTGAATGGAACTAGTTATTTGTAGCACTATTCATAGATTCCAAGGCCAGAATGGACCATTGTGATAGTCTAGGCTGACCTCCTGTATAACACAAGCCATAGACCTTCCCCCAAAAGTTATATCTCACAACAAAACTTTGATATGATCACAAATAATCTGAGACTGCTGTTTTCTGCAGGAAAGTTAGGAGACTCCTCTGCACATATTTTCCATACAAAACAACAAATATATTTAAAACATTTTAAAATAGGATTATTTTCAGGGAATATGGAAATTAAAGCCAGTTATGCTGCTGCTAATTTTGTCACCAAAATGTAGTCCCATGACCACATATTGTACATAAGCAAATATTATGTGTATTTATATACACACACCTTTTTCTCAGTCACTCTGTGCAATTGCACTGAAGTTGGAGTCACACCTATGTAGATGTTAGATATGGTTAGATGTGAAACTTTGCAAACAGTTCAGAAGAGCAGAGTAAAAAAATTAGATCATGCATGTAATTTATAATAGGCAAAATATTGACTGCACTAAAGTTCTTATACCAGCTAAATACATTTTGTATTGTAAGAGATTGTGTAATAGTAGTAGTCATTAAAAAGTACACATTTGCCAACAGTGCCTCTCAGACACTGAAGTTATTGCTTTAGTCGAAAAGTATAGTAAATCTATGGTATCTTAGATACCAATATATAGCAATAGTCGACAAATTCTGATTTATTTTTAATGGTGACCACTGATTTAGAATAATATAACCAGGACTATATTATTATTATTATCCGTTATTAGATTAGACTGGATCGCATCATTATCAGTTCTCACAGGGAAAAAAATCCTGTGGGGCCTGATTTTAACTTAAAATTTAAAAAAACAATGAAAAAGTCAGAATTTTTTAAATTTTAAATTTGTGCTGAATTTTAAAAAATACATATTGCCAACAGGAAGTGAGTCCAAATATAAACTGTTTAAAAAATCCTAGTTATTCACTCTTCTGCGCTTTCCAGTCCTGTCTGTCTTATTCAGGTCCCCTTCCTGCAAAGATTTACATGCCTGCTTAATTTTAAAGGCATGAGTAGCACATTGACTTTAATGGGTTTACTCGTGTTTATATTTAAGCACATACTTAAAAGTGCTCTGCTGAATGAGGTCTTAGAGACAAAAGAAAGTTTTTATTTTGTGGTATGTACACTGCTGAGCACAGAGTTAGTATCTAACAACTAACATCAGATTTTGATATTTTTACTCAGATTATGTAATGCATTAGGCCATGTTCCTGCATAGACCTGCACACAAGCTCAACTTTATGCACTGTAAGTAGTCCCAATGGAGTCTAACTGATTATGATTATGTGGGCCAGGAAGGAATTTTCTCCCAAGTCAGAATGGCAGTGACCTTGGGGTTTTTCTGCCTTCCCCTGCGATATGTGGGTATGCAGGGCCGGCTTTAGGACTTGTGGGGCCCGATTCAAATACCCGGCGGTGGTCCTGGTCTTCGGTGGTACTTCGGTGGCAGGGGGTCCACTCCGCATCTTCTGCGGCACTGAAGGACACCCCCCCCCGCCGCCGAAATGCTGCCAGAGCGGACCACCGCCAGGTGAGCGGGGCCCTCTTGGGTGAGGGGCCCTCTTGGGGAATTGGGGGAATCGGCCTAAAGCCGGCCCTGTGGGTGTGAGTCACTTGCCAGGATTATACCTCATTTAATCATTTCCCTGCCGTGGTGGAGGCCTGAGGGACTGGTGCACCTCAGTCCCTCCTATTTTCTGCCTGTGGCACCTAATAATCTAATATCCTGGGCACTGTAATACTTTGGTTTAATATTGGTTATTGGGTTTAGTGTGTGGGTGCTGGGTAGTGTTGGTGGCCTGTGATCTACAGGCGGTCAGATGATCTGGTAGTCCCTTCTGGCCTTCAGTTCTATGACTCCATAACTCATGTGCTTAAAGTTAATCTCTTTGAAGGATCAGGGCCCTATTCTGCAAGTAGTGCCAGGTAAGTAAATGTGACCTATGAAGCAAAGTGCTACTTGGTTATTAAGAATATCAGGATCCGGCCCAAAATAGAGTATCTTAATTAAATTCTCACTTTATATTGTCCTGCCACAATATTTCTCTGGGCACATACTTTAAGAATTTTTATACCTAGTCTTTTCTTTAGTTATTTCTGTATTTTAAATAGAAAAAGTGTCTTGTTTAATGTGCTTTTTTGTTTTGGTATCATAACACCATCAAGGTTAGCTAAATTAATTCTACATTCTGTGTTCTTGAGTGACATGTAATAGGCTTTCTAGAAACAACAAATATGTGTAGAGGTAATTTTTTTTTAAAACCACCCACATTATGTTATGAGTAAAACAGGGTACTCTAAGTGCCTTGGCACTGAATGTGGAAATAAAGCTGATCCTGAAAATACCATTAACATTATTTATTTTGAAATCGACACTATACTCTGTTTTCAGGCTAACACCCAGTTTTATCTACATATCTCAGATAATCCAACACACACACACAATCAGCCTAAAATGTCTTTTCCCTTTGCCCCTGCTCTTTCCATTTAATTTTTGAAAAAGGTGAAGAAAACATAGATCCAGAAAAAGAAATCAACTGAGGAATTTTGTTTATTATGATTGGACAGCTGCTGTTGGTCCCGTAAGGATCACTTTGTTTTATTTTGATTGAGGAGATATCAATCTGCCAACCATAATTCTTACAATGCTGCTATTGCAGTTGAAAAAGGATGACCTTTTGCAGTGGTACTACCAGACGCTGGTACTAATGAAAGTGTCAATGCCTTGCAGAATTTTCCTTATGTGATAACAGTCAATTTTGATATACTGTTATATTACCAGATTAATAATTTGCTCTTTGTCAAGATGACAATGCATTATTCCACTAATAGGCCTATGATGATTTATTTCTAAGCCTTCCTTTTATATTTACTTAAATATTTGCTTTAATAAATGTCACCGAATAAGGAAGCACTTAAACATGTGTTCAAAGTTAAGCATGGGTTTAAGTGCTTTGTCGAATCAGAGCATATAAGGTTGATGTACATGGGCAAAGATTTAGTTGGAAAGTGAATGTTTGTCTAAATCAAATTTTTAAAAATGAACACGAAGTGCACTCAGGAAAATAAATGATGATTTTTCCAATTTTCATTTTTATACTGTACATATATTACACATCATATTTCCAATTCTGCATTCAGGGCAAACCCTGGCCTTCTTCGCCTTTTACAATTGCTTATCTTCTCTCTGTTTTTATATAGGAAGAAACATTCATCCCAACACCATTACGATTTACTTCACCACTATGCCAGTGACCTTTGGCCTTAGTGTTGGGAAAGCAATTTTCCTATGAGACACAGAATGTAGAGTTCACATCTCTTTTTATAGCTCTGTCTTTCTCCATCTCAAATGGCAAACTTGGAACAAAATTCTCCTATCATATCTACATAGTGGATACTGAGACCAGGGTTTAGGCCTTTCTTCACATGTAGCTCTCCCATTGACATCAGCGGAAAACCTGCACCCATTGGAAGAGAAGAATGAGAGAGAATATCTAACATGTAGGTTTTCCCCATGGGCAGAATTTTGAAACCCTCACTCACAGTGAGTAGCACTTATAATCATGAGTAGCACAAGAAATCCCACTGAAGTTAATGCCCTTAGACATGAATATTGGTAGCTCAAGAAAAAAGGGCAGCTCATTCACAGAAAGAGCTGCATACCAATTGGTTTCCAGGTGGATTTTAAGAAGTTTGTTTCAATTTATAACACTCTATATTCTGTAGGCCTTGGTTAATCACAGGAACACTTGTGATTCTTTACAATATTTTTGTGGTTGCAATTAGTAGAGGCATTTTAGCTAGAACCTCCTCACTTTGGACATGTTTTTGCCCCATTCAAGTCAATGGGAGTTTTTCTGTTGATTTGAATGGGAACAGGAGAATTGTGCTGGTATTTTAAGAGGTTCTGGATCCAGATTATTTGATCTGCTAGAGACCAACTTTATTAATCTTCTGAGCATGCTCCAAAACTTACCTTTTTAACAATCAGGCATATGGGAAGAAAGTACATTGAAGGACTGATAGAGATGATGTGTTCAGTGTGGGAGCTACTGTGATGGGCAGTATTATTGTGGGTGACAGATTAATTAGCAAGTGTAGGGTAGATTTTATATGACAGAATTGTTATCTTAAAATATTCTAAAGTGTCTAGAGTCCTAGCTATGTCCAGAGCATTGTTATTTTCATTTTATAGACTGACCAATTGAGTGATGAAGGGAAGAGCTGGGATTAGAACTCAGGAGCCTCTGGCTCACTGCATCACACCACATTGCTTCTCTAAAAATATCTAAATTTAAAAAAAAAGCCCATTGAATGCATAGTAATGGAGCTGTATCCTGCAGTCTTTACTCAGCCATTTAGTTTGATGGAAGTTTTCCTGACTGGCAGGATTTGATCTTGAGTCTCATCAAGATAATCATTCAATTTAAGCCAAATCTTGAAGTCCTTTCTTTTGTTTTGCCTCATTCATTGCCGAAACAAAACTCTCATTGATGTCAATGATTCACTAAGGACTCGGTAAAACATAGTAAAGAATTTGTATAGCATCCCAAAGAATGCTGGATTCTTCATAAATAAATAAGTAAAGACATGTTCCTTGTTCTGAAGTATTTACAACTAAATATAAGTTGAGGCATAACAAGTGAGAGCAATAAACATTGTTGGGAGGGAAAATAGGGGAAAGAAACACAAGGGTTACCACTATATTTATTTAGTCATGTATATCATGTACAAATACATCTTAATTCTACTATTTCACCTTCTAAAACCTTGAAATATATACATTTCAGTATTGAGAACTATTAAAAGTGTTTTGAAATTGCAGAACTACTACCTGTGGTATAGAATCATAGGACTGGAAGGGACCTCGAGAGGTCATTGTGACATTGCACTCCATATTTTTATAAAAATATGTTTATAAGTGTGGATATGATGTAACTGGAATATGCTTTATGCAAAAGGTCTCTTGTAAGGTATCATTACAAAGCTTATAATCTACTGAGTGCGGTATCCTATTTGTATGAATGTATCATTCTTGTATCTGAAATTAGGAATATGAAATATAACTCAGGTCCTATTGTAATTATGCAAAGTGTGGGCCATTATTGGTGGTTTGGAAACTTGATGGCTCCCATTAACCAGGACAATTGGTTGTAAATGGCTCTGCTTACTTGTAAGACTTCCTGTATACCTCTGTGCCAGCGAGTGGGTAATGAAGTCTCACAGGACATGTGATCATGTCACCTGAACTAGAATCCATCTTTAACCTGGTGCTTTTCCATTTAGAAGGAGGGGTGGGAACCCAGAGAGAGACAAAGGATTCCCTCCTTGTGCCAAAGCTATTAAAGGGGGTGGAACAGAACAAAGGGGTAGCAGTCATGAGAAATCCCTTAGTTACCACCTGAGCTGGAATTAACAAGGACTGTACCAGGGGAAAGGACTGGGCCCAGACTAATAAGGAGTCTAATCTGTGGATGAAGCTTATTGGGACATCTCTGCATGTGAGATTTACCTGTATTCAGTTTCTTAATGCAGACTTAGGCATGCATGTTTTGTTTTATTTTACTTGGTAACTTACTTTGTTCTGTCTGTTATTATTTGAAACCACTTAAATCCTACTTTTTATACATAATAAAATCACTTTTGTTTATTAATTAACCCAGAGTAAATGATTAATACTTGGGGGAGCAAACAGCTGTGCATATCTCTCTATCAGTGTTATAGAGGGTGGACAATTTATGAGTTTACCCTGTATAAACTTTATACTGAGTAAAACGGATTTATCTGGGGTTTGGATCCCATTGGGAGCTGGCTGTCTGGGCGATGGAGACAGGAGTAACTGCTGAGTGGTTTTTGGTTAAAGCCTGCAGCTCTGGGGACGTGGTTCAGACCCTGGGTCTTTGTTGCAGTAGGCTTGAGTGTCTGGCTCAACAAGACAGGGTTCTGGAATCCCAAGCTGACAGGGAAAATGGGCTAAGAGATAGTTTCAGCACATCAGGTGACAGTCCCAAGGTGGTCTTTGTGACTGAACCCATCACAGTCATCTAGTCCAGTCCCCTGCACTCATGGTAGGGCTAAGTATTATCTAGACCATCCCTGACAGGTATTTGTCTACCCTGCTCTTAAAAATCTCCAATGAAAGAGATTCCACAACCTCTCCAGGTAATTTATTCCAGTGCTTAACTACCTTGACAGGAAGTTTTTCCTAATGTCCAGCCTAAACTACCCTTGCTGCAATTTAAGCCCATTGCTTCTTGTCCTAGCCTCAGAGGTTAACAAGATCAATTTTCTTCCCTCTTCCTGTAACAACCTTTTATGTACTTTCTGTGTAACCCGTCACTTAAATCAACCTCTGTACCAGATGACTGGAGGGTAGCTAATGTAATGCTTATTTTTATAAAAGGCTCCAGAGGTGATCCTGGTACTTACAGGCCAGTAAGCCCAACTTTTGTACCAGGCAAATTGGTTTAAACTACAATAAAGAATAAAATTCTTGGATACATAAATAAACATGACATATTGGGGAAGAGTCAACACAGCTTTTGTAAAGGGAAATTGTGCCTCACCAATCTACTAGAATTCTTTCAGGGAGTCAACAAGCATATGAACAAGAGTGATCCAGTTTATGTAAAGCAACAGAGGGTCCTGTGGCACCTTTGAGACTAACAGAAGTATTGGGAGCATAAGCTTTCGTGGGTAAGAACCTCACTTCTTCAGATGCCAGAAGTGAGGTTCTTACCCACGAAAGCTTATGCTCCCAATACTTCTGTTAGTCTCAAAGGTGCCACAAGACCCTCTGTTGCTTTTTACAGATTCAGACTAACACGGCTACCCCTCTGATACTTGCCAGTTTATATAGTGTACCTGGACTTTCAAAAAGCCATTGACAAGGTCAGTCACCAAAGGTTGTTAAGTAAACTAAGCAATCATAGGAATAGATGAAAGGTCCTCTCATGGATCAATATCTGGTTAAAAGATAGGAAAGAACAGTTAAGAATAAATGGTCAGTTTTCACAATGGAGAGAGGTCAATAGTGGGGTTCCCCTAAGATTTGTACTGGGACCTGTGCTGTTCAACATTCATAAATGATCTGGAGAAGGGAGTGAAGAGTGAGGTGGCAAAATTTGCAGATAATACAAAATTACTCATGATAATTAAGGCCAAAGCTCACTGTGAAGAGCTACAAAGGGATCTCACTAAACTGGGTAACTGGGCAACAAAACGGAAAATGAAATTCAATTTTGATAAGTGTAAAATAATGCATATTGGAAAAAATAATCTAAACTATACATACAAAATGCTGGAGTCTAAATTAGCTGTTACCACTCAAAACAGAGATCTTGGAGTCATTGTTTATAATTCTCTGAAAACATCTACTCAGGGTGTAGCAGCAGTCCAAAAAGCATACAGACCAATTAGGAAAGGGACAGATTGCTGTTGGCATATAGACTTAAGCAAAAGTCTAACAAAAAGAAGATTACTGCTATTCACAATAGTAGCAATAAATTGTATTCAACACTGATATTAATAAACAGTTTCAACAGTTTTATTCAAAACTATTTTTAGCCATGGAAGGATTCGATAAAAATGCCCTAGATAACTTTTCCAATGGATTCTCTGACTCTCAGACAAGGTTTTTAGATGGCCCTCTAGAAATTGCAGAACTGACTCAGGCTATAAAAGAAATGAAAGTCAGAAAGACCCTTGGTTCAGATGGGTTCTCAAGAGAATTTTACAAAAAGTGCTCTGAAACTTGAACACCTAGATTCTTGAATATGTTTAATGAGGCCAAGAATGAGCAAACTCTCCCACCTACCCTAAGAGAAGCTGTAATTCCAGTTATTCCTAAACCTGGGAAAGACCTTGGACTACGTAGTAATTACAGACCAATATCTTTAATCAATTGTGATACTAAGATTTTAATTAAAGCTCTTGCTATGCAATTAGACAGTGTTCTCTCACACATTATACACATAAATCAGATAGGCTTCTTTTTCAATAGACATGGTTCAGATAATTTGCATCAACTGATTGATACCATTGTATTTTGAGAGATTTTAAAGAACCCTTAGCCATCATTTTTTTAGAGGCTGAAGAGGCCTTTGACCACATAGCATGGGCCTATTTTTTTCATGAGTTAGCAAAATTTGGATTTGGTAAACAATTTATTATTGAGCTTTTATACTCTAACCCAACTTCCAGGGTAGTTATCAACGGTATTATAATTTCTGCTCTGTTTCCATTACAGAGAGGTACAAGGCAGGACTCCCCCCCTTTCTCCTCTTCTGTTTGATTTAGCTGTACAACCTTTAGCCATTGCCATCTGAACAAATCAACATATTCACGGTATCAGGGTGGGCCAAACAGAGCACAAAATTATGCTCAATGCAGATGATGCTTTAGTATTTGTACCCAAGTCTGAGGTTACCATTCCTAATCTTCTAAACACTATTAATCTGTTTGGACTCCTTTCAAAATATAAAATTAATGGGTAAATTAAAAATCTTAGGCATTAACAAATGTGCCCACAAAGGCCTTTTCTCAAATTGAGACTTTCATTGGCAATCCTCTTATATGAAATATTTGGGAATAATGGTTATCCCTGATAATGGTCAGGGATGCAACCCCAAGCCTCAGATTATTATTATTATTATTATTATTATTATTATTATTATTATGTGATAATCAGTGTTCTCTGAGGCTATGCACAGCTGTCCAGGGGTAGCCTGAGGCCTGGTCTACACTGCAAATTTAGGTCGACGGAAGCCACCTTACATCGACCTAATAATGTATGCCAGGTCCCTTCCGCTGACCTAACTCGCCTGTAATGTCGACTTAATTACTCCACCTCCACAGGAAGTGTAGTGCTTAATTTGATGTTGATGGGTTGAACGAGAGGCAGTGTAGATGCTGCCTTGTGGAAGTCAACTGAATTGGCCTCCAGAAGGTGTCCCACAATGCTCTGCTGAGACTGCTCTGGAGATAATTTTCAACTCTACTGCACAGCAGCCAGGTATACAGGAAACAGCCCCTCCCCTGTTAAAGCCCAAGGAACTTTTGAATTCCCATTTCCTGTTTGATCAGTGTGGAGAGCTTGCCAGCCTAACTGATCATGGCAACTCAACGTGCCAAACATGCTCCAGCTTGGAGTACGCAGGAGGTGGTGGATCTTATTGGTCTGTGGGGAGAAGAGTCTGTGCAGGCACAGCTCCAATCCATCTGAAGAAATGACACCTACGATAAGATCATGCAGAGCATGGGGGAGAAGGGCTACAGCAGGGACATGCAGCAGTGCCACGTGAAAATCAAAGAACTTTGGCAGGCGTACCAGAAGACAAGGGATGCGAACAGCTGTCCTGGTTCCACACCACAGACACGCCAATTCTACAATGAACTGCATGTGATTGTTGGCGGCAACCTCACCACTATCCCCAAATGTAGTATGGATACCTCCCAGGAGTCTGAGTCCCAGGCCACCTCAGGCAACAACAAGGAGGACACATTGGCAGTAGAATAAGGGGGACCTAGGGGGCTATGGCCCTCCTACTTTTTGAAAGTGGATGGGCCTGTCCTGTCCACTTTTTGCCACGGGCCCCCCTCCCCTCCTTTCCCCACCCCCAAGGTCCCACCTCAGGCCAGCAGCTGGAGCCCAGCTGGGGAGTCTGGGCAATGGGGGGTGCCGCGCCATGGACCCTCCACCTGCCTGCGGTGTGAAGCCCAAGAGCAGCCCCTGGCCCATGTCCCTGCCCTGGGCCCCAGCTTACCATGGCCAGACTGCGGCTCCGAGGCCCCGTCCCGTGGCTGGAGCAAGAGACTCATGGGCAGCTGTGGGGAGCCCTGGACCCTCCACCTGCCCTGGGTGGGGGCCTATGGGTGGGGACATGGGGTGGGGTGAGGGTGCAGGCATGGGGGGGGTGTCCTTGGCTCCTGGCCCCCCCACTTTTGGGAAGTCTCTGCCGGGGCTGGAGGGACATTCTGGACAAGGAAGAGGAGGAGAATGGGAGACAGGCGAGTGAGGAATCCATTCTCCCTGAGAGCCAAGAGCTGTTTTTAACCCCGGAACCGTCCAGCCAGTTGCAGGACAGGATAATGGCCGAGTGTGATGCCCAGGAAGGCACCTTTGGTGAGTATGCAGTTCCAATCAGTCGTTCTTGTTCTGCACCACAGACATACTGCTTCTACAGTGAACTGCATGCAGTTCTTGGCAGTGACCCCACCACTACCTCCAAACACAGTGTGGATACTTCCCAGGAGTCTGAGTCCTGGGCCACCTCAGGCAACAATGAGAAGGGCATTCTGGATGAGGAGGAGGATGGGACACAGGCGAGCAGGGATCCATTCTTCCTGAGATCCAGGAGCTATTTTTAACCCCGGAGCAGTCCAGCCAGTCACAGGATAACATGGTGGCTGAGCGAGATGCCAGGGAAGGCATCTGTGCTTTCACAGACAAGCTGATTTGGTTTCTTCCCTCCCAATTTTATCACACCGTTTTCCCAAGGTTAAATTATTTTCCTGTTCTTACAGTTTCTTTTGTGCAATGAAAGTCAATGTTTCAAAAATGAAATACTCTATTCCAAGCACGGGGCTTTGAGGGGAGGGGGAGGTACAGGGAAATTGATGCAATGGAGGGGATGGTATGGGCAGGCACAACACAGATAAGCAGCACACATTACTGTGGTTCATTACTGAAACTGGTTTTCAAAGCCTCCTGGAGATGCAGAGCTCCTCACTCAGCTATTCTTATTGCCCTGGTATCTGGCTGCTCAAAATTAGCTGCCAGCCTATTTACCTCCACGCCCCATCCCCGAGGAAACTTCTCTCCCTTTGCCTCGCAGATATTATGGAGCACACAACATGCAGCAATAACAATGGGCATATTGCTTTCACTGAGGTCTAACCTAGTAAGCAAACTGTGCCAGCGACCCTTTAAACATTCAGATGCACATTCCACCACCATTCTGCACTTGCTCAGCCTATTGTTGAACTGGATGGGGTCCATGCTTCTTGGGCTAAGCCAGGCTTCGAAAAAAGGCACAAAAAAGTATGGGTTGCTTGCCATTGATATCAGGGGAGGGAGGGAGGAAACTGAATCAGGGAGGTCAAAGCCATGTTCCCATTCCCCCTGCAACAATGTTTTGGTCCCATGAGGCATTGCAAGTCCTTCCCAAAACCCCCAGCAGCTAATTGCACTGTGGGATAGCTATTCATGGTGCATTGCTCTGTGCATCATTGCAAACGTTGCTAATGAGGATGCACTCCAACAATGCAATGAGCATGGTGTGGACATGCCTGACTGACTTAATTACAGTGGTGGCTGGATGTCAACTTAAATTAAGTTGCCTTAACTTTGTAGTGTAGACATGCCCTCAGTATTCAAAATATCCAGTTTGCACCACTGGCCACCTGCTGTCTCCCGATACTTTACCAGTTTTGGACATACCTGAAGTGGAACCTGTGTTCCATACTGACATCTGGGTGGAATTACAATGCATCCAAAGTCATCTGCAGGATAGAAATATAGACCTGAGGAATTCCATTTTTATTGTCCATATGCTTATAATTCTTGGAGTGCTGCAGGACATATGTTGCATCTTTCTCATGCCTATTTTAAAAGATTCTTTGCTATGGGATAATAAATAGAATTGGCACAACAAATGAGATTGTCAATGACATGCCAACATTTTTACAACACAAATATTTGAGTCTAGGGTTGCCACAAAAGCATGAAAAAGGAGAATGCCGTGCAGTGGTGGGATTTCCAAAGAGGGAAGGACAGCTGCAGCTGGAGGCTTTCCTTCCCTGAATGCTTTCTTCAAAGAGTTTCATGTGTTATTGCGTAGGCAGAGTTGTCCTTAGCTGCAGAATGTTGTGCAGACTGGGTGGTTCAATAACATCATATAAATATAGCATTGTATTTGTAAAACCCATCAGTTTTTATAAGTGGCTTTGATTTCCTTGGAAGCTATGGGCATGCAGCACCTCTGAAAATCAAGCCATTTATTTAGGTGAATAAATATGTATTTAGGTGCCTATCTTCAGGTGGCCCTCATGGTTTAGAATGATGGTTTATTTCCTACATCCAGATCCAAACTTCTCCCAAAGTTTGGAGGAAGGGATTCTGTGTCTGGTTTGGAATCCTCTGTATTGATATAGGGCCAGTGTTACAGTTTCAGGGTAATTGCATCTGGAATCTCTCTCCGTGGTTCTTCAAGGGCATCCCTGTAATGTTTCTGGCTCCCAACCGTCACCTCCCTTGGGCAGAGACCAATGTCTGTATCCCTTCTGACTTGGTGTTTTAAAGACGCATAGCTCCCTGCCTTACACTGCAATATTCTCAGCAAACCAGTCCGCTTAAAGGCCAGAGTTGGTGTGTTGCTTTCTCTCTCCAAGGGCTATGACCAATGTATTGCCAACAGTTACACGTTAACACACAGCTATTCTTAAGCAAACACATTTATACTTACGGTGCAGGGAGCATTATAGAGAAAACATAAAAAACAATAAACAGATTTAAATACACATTCAAAATACCAGAAGTCACCCATCAGTTTTGTGGAGCCCTAGTAGTCCAAAGTCTTTCCAATCATTCCATAAAGGTTGGGCCTCCTTTGGACAGAAGGTCCTGTCTGTTTGCTGAATCAAATTGTTTGTCAAATCAAGCTTATCCTTGTATACCAAAAGCCCTTTCTTTGTCTCCTAAGCTTTCGAAAACCAAGCTTGAACCACTATATGAAAACCACTCCAGGAGGTGGTACCTTGCTAGAGTTTAGTCTCAGTGACTCACCTTAATCACACCCCACTGTTTGTAGTTCCTGTAGGTTCCCCTTTGGTGTAAAACACAATCCATTCATAAGCCATTCATAGATTTTATACAATACGGTCCCCAAAGATATCACATATGATTGCAATACCTGTCGCAACTAGATCCTCAGCTGGTATAAATCAGTGTAAGTCAATACAACTACACTGGTTTCCCCCTGCTGGACCAATACTATCTTTTAAAAACAAATATATATATTTCTAAACAACAACCTGTTTAAGCAAAAATCATAGAATCATAGGACTGGAAGGGACCTTGAGAGGTCATCTAGTCCAGTCCCCTGCAATCATGGCAGGACTAAGTATTATCTAGATCATCCCTGACAGGTGTTTGTCTGACCTGCTCTTAAAAATCTCCAGTGATGGAGATTCTACAACCTCCTTAGGCAATTTACTACAGTGCTTAACCAGCCTGACCATTAGGAAGTTTTTCCTAATGTCCAGCCTAAACTTCCCTTGCTCCAAATTAAGCCCATTGCTTCTTGTCCTATCCTCAGAGGTTAAGAAAAATAGGCTGTAGTATATAAGGGTTACTCAGACATTTCTTGGTCATGAATGTCAGATTTTGGCAACATTTTTTTCCTGGTAATGGAACAGTTCTGATTTGCTATTGAGGTGGCACATTAGAGCTATTACATAAAGATCATGAATGAGAATTGGAAGAAATTGACAAAACAGAAGTTAACAATACATAAAATGAAGCAGATCAGTCCTGGATTTATCTTCCCAAATGTTTGTTTATATAAATATATATGTATTTTCGTTCATTAACAAAACACTTCAAAGAGTTAGGATTGAAATTGTGTTTCAACAGATTTCAGAGTAGCAGCCGTGTTAGTCTGTATCCGCAAAAAGAAGAACAGGAGTACTTGTGGCACCTTAGAGACTAACAAATTTATTAGAGCATAAGCTTTCGTGGACTACAGCCCACTTCTTCGGATGCATATAGAATGGAACATATATTGAGGAGATATATATACACACATACAGAGAGCATAAACAGGTGGGAGTTGTCTTACCAACTCTGAGAGGCCAATTAATTAAGAGAAAAAAAACTTTTGAAGTGATAATCAAGATAGCCCAGTACAGACAGTTTGATAAGAAGTGTGATCATACTTACAAGGGGAGATAGAATCAATGTTTGTAATGGCTCAGCCATTCCCAGTCCTTATTCAAACCGGAGTTGATTGTGTCTAGTTTGCATATCAATTCTAGCTCAGCAGTCTCTCGTTGGAGTCTGTTTTTGAAGTTTTTCTGTTGTAATATAGCCACCCGCAGGTCTGTCACTGAATGACCAGACAGGTTAAAGTGTTCTCCCACTGGCTTTTGAGTATTTTGATTCCTGATGTCAGATTTGTGTCCATTAATTCTTTTGCATAGAGACTGTCCGGTTTGGCCAATGTACATGGCAGAGGGGCATTGCTGGCACATGATGGCATATATCACATTGGTAGATGTGCAGGTGAACGAGCCCCTGATGGTATGGCTGATGTGATTAGGTCCTATGATGATGTCACTTGAATAGATATGTGGACAGAGTTGGCATCGGGGTTTGTTACAAGGATAGGTTCCTGGGTTAGTGGTTTTGTTCAGTGATGTGTGGTTGCTGGTGAGTATTTGCTTTAGGTTGGGGGGTTGTCTGTAAGCGAGGACAGGTCTGTCTCCCAAGATCTGTGAGAGTAAAGGATCATCTTTCAGGATAGGTTGTAGATCTCTGATGATGCGCTGGAGAGGTTTTAGTTGGGGGCTGAAGGTGACAGCTAGTGGTGTTCTGTTATTTTCTTTGTTGGGCCTGTCTTGTAGGAGGTGACTTCTGGGTACTCGTCTGGCTCTGTCAATCTGTTTTTTCACTTCAGCAGGTGGGTATTGTAGTTTTAAGAATGCTTGATAGAGATCTTGTAGGTGCTTGTCTCTATCCGAGGGATTGGAGCAAATGCGGTTATATCTTAGAGCTTGGCTGTAGACAATGGATCGTGTGGTGTGTCTTGGATGGAAGCTGGAGGCATGTAGGTAAGTGTAGCGGTCAGTAGGTTTCCGGTATAGGGTGGTATTTATGTGACCATCGCTTATTAGCACAGTAGTGTCCAGGAAATGGACCGCTTGTGTGGATTGATCTAGGCTGAGGTTGATGGTGGGATGGAAATTATTGAAATCATTGTGAAATTCCTCAAGGGCTTCTTTTCCATGGGTCCAGATGATGAAGATGTCATCAATGTAGCGCAAGTAGAGTAGGGGCGTTAGGGGACGAGAGCTAAGGAAGCGTTGTTCTAAGTCAGCCATAAAAATGTTGGCATATTGTGGGGCCATGCGGGTGTGAAAGTTACTAGTGACCCCCCCTTAACAGAGCAGCCTTTATGTCAACCAGGGCCATTAAAAGAAAGCAGACACTTCAAGTACACAGTAGCCTGAATTTTTCAACTGTCTTCCCTTCAAGGCCTTACGGTAGTTAGAGCTGGTCCCAAGCCGGTTTTCACTGACCAGATAGCAAAAGCACGGGTCTAACAACCACCAATCAAGTGTTAACACTGCAAGGACCTTTGTCTGAATGTGTATAAAAAATCTGTAAAATGTGTGTAAGACAAAGTTTTTGTACTAAAGTGCAAAGCTCTCCTTTCTTCTGCAGAATAAAGCAACTCCTCCTTATCCCTGTCTGGCTGTTATTGGCTCTCAGCTAGGTGGACCCGATATTTCGGTAACACGGGTACCCATCGCAGTGCCGCTGACTTGAAGGTATATATTGTCCCCAAATGTGAAATAGTTGTGGGTGAGGACAAAATCACAAAGTTCAGCCACCAGGTTAGCTGTGACATTATCAGGGATACTGTTCCTGATAGCTTGTAGTCCACCTTTGTGTGGAATATTGGTGTAGAGGGCTTCTACGTCCATAGTGGCCAGGATGGTGTTTTCTGGAAGATCACCAATGGATTGTAGTTTCCTCAGGAAGTCAGTGGTGTCTCGAAGATAGCTGGGAGTGCTGGTAGCGTAGGGTCTGAGGAGAGAGTCTACATAACCAGACAAGCCTGATGTTAGGGTGCCAATGCCTGAGATGATGGGGCGTCCAAGATATCCAGGTTTATGGATCTTGGGTAGCAAATAGAATACCCCTGGTCGGGGTTCTAGGCATGTGTCTGTACAGATTTGTTCCTGTGCTTTGTCAGGGAGTTTTTTTAGCAGATGGTGTAGTTTCTTTAGGTAATCCTCAGTGGGATCAGAGGATAATGGCCTGTAGAATGTGGTGTTAGAGAGCTGTCTAGCAGCCTTTTGGTCATATTCCAATTTATTCATGATGACGACAGCACCTCCTTTGTCAGCCTTTTTGATTATGATGTCAGGGTTGTTTCTGAGGCTGTAGATGGCGTTGTGTTCAGCATTGCTGAGGTTATGTGGCAAGTGATGTTGCTTTTCCACAATTTCAGCCTTTGCACGGTGATGGAATTGCATCCGAAGAAGTGGGCTGTAGTCCACGAAAGCTTATGCTCTAATAAATTTGTTAGTCTCTAAGGTGCCACAAGTACTCCTGTTCTTCTTTTTGTTTCAACAGAGTCCCTCAAACCAAAAACAATTCTACACTTCAGAAAATTTTCCCTCCTTTTGAAAAGCAAACATGACAGAAACTTAGGAACAAACAGAAAAGGGACCTAGCCAGTATCCCACTGCCATATAATCCTTCATCCTCCCTCTCCCATCCCCTCCAAGTTAGATTGCTCACACAGCCTTAACTTTGTTTCCTAATACAATTAATCAAACTATATGAAAATGTAATCTGTTGTTTTGACTAGGGAATTGTGGGAAATAAATCTCTTGAATAAGGAACGGGATTTTATAATCTAGTAATTTGTTATCTTGACCTTTGCATACAATTCTGCCAATTTTATGAAGAGGCAATGCTAACTTTGATTGGGCGGTTTAAATATGGTGGGGCGATAGTGAGTGATAAAAGATTACATAGTTCCAAGGAGCTGGCTTGAGCCTTTATATGTTCACTTCCAGATTTTCTAACCTTTAAGAGGTTTTTTAAGGAATAGTATATTTGCAAAGAACATGTAATAGTGGTTTATGAGTGTTAGCTGGACTTCATTGAAATACACCTCCAATCTTCCCTCTTTTTTAATAAAGGTTTTTGTTTATGAATTCCCCTGTTTTTTAAATGAGCACTAAAAGTTTAAACTGAATGGTGTATAAATTCTATGGTGGTAGTCTTGCTCCAACAGATTGTATGAAACCCATCAAAGCAGGGCTTCCTTACCCCAGATGTTATCAACTCCATAGGAGATGTGTGGAGTAATAGGATTTACACTTGCATAGGCTACAGAGATAATGGGGATAGTGGATGGTGACAAGGAATGGAGGAGAAGACTTTTATCCATGTGGAAAGTTTAAGCACTTTGCCTTTCCCTGCAACCCCGGGTCTTGCCAGGTACTGTCTCTCCCTGGGTTTCATGACTCCAGACCCTTATACTTCTGGAGTTCCTTGCATCCTTCTCCATTTGCCTACTCCTACTGCCTCCTCAATGCCCTTTCCTATTCTGAGATTGGAAAGCACAGTTCCATCATCATCGGCGTATGCTCAATGTGCCCAGGCATTTAATGGTGTCATCAGCCAGGTGGAGAGCCAGTAGCCCGCCATCAAAATAAGTCAGTGGGCACTCGACAATAGTCTGAAGTTGACTGCAGATGCATTGTGGGTCATTAGGAAAATCCCATTTAAAGAGATTGCCCTAGGCTGTTCAAAACTGGTTTCGAGAGGACCACAGGTGCCTTGGCGTATCAAAACCTGGTGGATAGATGGTTGAGTCAGTGACAAGAGAGTGATTAATAACTGTTGTTGTTGACCACTCATTGCGCCAAGTAGATTCCACCAACATGTCCCATGACTCTGGTCTGGACCAGACCAGCAGCTGGAGTAAGGATGGAAGCTACTCTCAACCTTTTCTATGGAACAATACCACTGCTCCATAATTGTTGTAAAGAATGTTTGAGTATATCACCCTGGAAACATATCTGTTAACAACAGTATTTGGATATTGATGAAATAGTGGAAAACACTGGATGTAAATTTTGATTTTAGCTTTCTGAAAGGATGGTATACATTAGGTTCTTAACGGTCATGATATAATAAAAATGATATCTTTTTATATACATATACACATCATCGTGCCACAGTTTGAACAGAGAAGCAAAACCACTGTAATCTGCTGTTTATATCGTATTTTGACATATTCTGAATTATTAATTACATCTGACATATTTCTAAATTGATTCCTATTAAAAAGATTGCTTTGCTTACCAGAACCATCTGAAAATTCATCTAATACTAAACAATTCTACAGGCCTTTACCTTCAATACACTTAGCAAACATTAGCTAGCTAATTTTAATCATTTCAGAAAGAAGTTATTATAGTGGTAGAGATTTTAAGTGACTTCCTCAATGCCACAGTTTCAGAGTTACAGTAGGATTAGAATTCAGACGTTCCTGGTTCCCTATCTTGTATTTAGATCACTGGTCCATTCATTTTTGTAAGAAGATAGGGTAAACTATGAGATGCCTTTTAAAATACAATTTATAATTACATTTCTCATTCCTCAACATTCGGCATACTATTGCTGCTGTGGGTCAACTTGTTGACTAGTAACAGATTTGTGTCATTCAGCCCAATATGTCGTAAAACACTGAATATCACCACTTCACAATCATTCAAACAATAGGAGAAGAATATTGTTAGAACAATACTGAATAGTTTGCATATCTCTCTTTAAGAAGGTAGCAAGCTCTAGGACCTGTCAAAGAAGTATAGGGCTTTTCTGCTGACTCTCACTGTCATCAGCAGGCCTATTGGTTTCAATACAAGAGTATAAAAGAACTTGAGTGTCTCTATATAGCAAAGGAAACTAAAGAGAAAAACACGGGCAGTGGGCTCCTGCAATGAAAAATCCTAGGAGCAGTCTAGCTCAGAAAATGCTTAGGCTTAGATTTACGTTTTGTTGCTGTTGCTTTAGTTAATGATAAAGGTGAACCCCAGGGAGGGAAACGTTCAGATCATACTTACAGGGTGTAAGTCAGGAGCCAGGTGGGAGCTTACCTCTTCTTTTCATTGTTAAACCATTATTAAAGCACGATAAAAATTGGTTGCAATCTCTTAACTTACCATATTGCTAATGTGTCCCAAAGGCTGTAATTTTTCAGAGATGGCTGTCATGAGGGCAAGGCTAGAAACTCTGTTTTAATCAAAAATTTATTTTCAAATACTGAGTATTTTACATACTATAAACCAGGAATAGCTTCTCACACTGTTAAAATTGAGATTGCCCTTCTGAATAGAATGCTTGACAAATATGATTGCAACTCTAAATCTAAGATAGTATAAGATTTTGCAGAGTAAATATTCAATTACAAAATGTGTGATCCAACTTTCAGGTTGCAGAAGGAAAATATGGTGAAGGGTACTTTAATTATGAATAAGTAGATAAAATGACTGAATGAAAAAAATTGGCAAATTAATCTGAACCTGGAATATTTAAAAGGGGTGAGTGTGTTATATTTTAGAAAACGAAGACTAAAGAAGGCTTTTGGAGGAAGACTAGATTTGGATTAGATCATAAACCTACATAGCCAGCATTATTTCTTTTAGGGATTTCCTCACAATACTTCATATTAGCATTTTTTCCAGTTGGAAGAGTCAGAGGATTGGTCCCTTGGATTATAAATCTTTCACCTCAAGATTGCTGGTTACAAACCAAACCCAGGTAAGCAGAGAGCAATAGTCACTGCTGTCTACTGGTGGCTGTGGTTTAATTAATTAATAGTAGAGCAGAATTTGTGATCTGTGGGAAATTCTGTTGGGGTGAACAGTTGAAATAGACTTTTCACAGAGCATAAAGATCTGAAAATTTTTAACTTGGAAATGTCAAAATATTTTGTTTAATTTTTCAGGTCAATATTAATCTGTGTCTTCCTGAGTCACAAGGTTCCACATGAGAGTTGTAGTTCTGGGTCCCTTATGTGCCTATTCTCCTGTATGGGCCCAATTCCCTAGCTGAACCACATCTCCCATGATACACCACAGTCTCTCCCTATCCCATGATGTACCATGGCAGCTCAAGTGGATGCAGAGATTAATGTTATCCTGACCTGAAATGTTTCAGGCTGACAAATCAAACTGAAATATTTCATTTCAGGTTGACTCAAAGTGAAAAGTTTCATTTCAGTTTTCCCAGTAGAAAATTCTGCTTACATTTTCCAGGGCAACACCATTTTCTGATAAAAAATGTTTTGGTTTTTTTTTTCAAAAATTTTCAACCAGCCCCAATTAATGGTCTAGGTCTTTGGTGGACACAGGCATGTGATGCTAAAGTATTCCCTCATTGCTAGAAGTAGGCCATTTAAGGCAGGGATAAGGTGATCCACTTGCACTATTGTTCCTATGCTTTACCTGTTCTGTGCTTAAACTGAAATAGCTCAGGACTCTCAATCTAGCACTTTTATGACAATTATATTAACTTTAAAAACTAGAAAAACAATTCTGTATAAAATGAGTTGCACACTTAGGGCTTGTCTACATTACCCGCAGGATAGATAGGCAGCAATCGATCCAGTGGGGGTCGATTTATCGCATCTAGACATGATAAATCAACCACCGAGTGCTCTCCCATCAACTCCACTGGAGCAAGAGGCGCAGGTGGAGTCGACAGGGGAGCGTCAGCCATCAACTCACCGCAATGAAGACACCGCGGAGAGTAGATCTAAGTACGTCGACTTCAGCTAGGTTATTCACATAGCTGAAGTTGTGTAACTTAGATCAATCCCACCCCCCAGTGTAGACTAGGCCTCAATTTCTTGATTGAAGATCTCTCTTATTTACATTAAATGTATGTAGGATGATTACATAATTTTTTACTGAATTTAGGCAGCAATTTTCACTGCAGTTAAAGTGATCTCTTCAGATGAAAAACAAATCTGGCTGGTTTATGAATATTTGTATGCCAGCCAAAGCCTCTGAGTGTTACAAAAATATTTCAGAATATTATTTATTTTGTATTGTTTTTAAATATTTTTTTCCATGCCAGCATGAACCTGACTTAATATATGTTTGGCAGTTGGCATGGAAAAAACCTGTTCTATTGCAATTAGAGTCACTCAATATTATTAATATATGTTGGCTCCCAAACACTTCATGCAGAGCTCTTCAATTAATTTTTTAAAAAGAACTTCAGAAATAAAATGGGAGTTTACTGGGAGATAAATATTGTGTGAAACCCCTGCAGTTGCCCCGATGGCATATAGAGCTCGGAGAACCAGACGAAGAGGAAGCTGATATGACCGAACCACCTGCCACGCCCCAAAATTTTCAATTTTGGTGAGTCTGAGTCTCACTTCTGAGGAATTTGGATTGGCGGCTATTCTGTACTAGTATGCTGTGGAACCCTTTGTTGATGTATTAAAATTAAGATTTAAAGAAGAATTATAATAAATCTTTAAAAAGGGAATATTTGCCACTCCATACAAGGGGAGAAATTTGGGGAGAGATGGTTGATGCCAAATATTTTTGAATGCTGGATGCATCAGTGGGGTTCTGGCAGGTGCCCTTAGGAAAACAAAACACACATTTGTGTACATTCAACACCCCTTTTGGGAGACAGTGTTTCTGCAGACTGTTTGGGTTGTGTTCAGCACCCAAAGTCTTTCTCCAGAAAATACATGTTTTTGATGGTAGGAAGGGTGCTAAAGTTTACAAATGCCATTTTCTTTTGGGGAGTAACATTAGAAGAGCATAACTAGAGCATGACTGGGCAACTCTAGAAAGATCAAGAACTGCTGGTCAAAAGCTAAACAAACAAAAAAGGTAAATTCTGTGCAATGGGTGAGACTTAACATAGAGAACAGGCAGATCACAGAAAGGTGAGGACATCACCAACATGCTAGCCCAACAAACAAGGAAGGGGTACAAGGATTCCTGGGAATGATGAACTATATAGGGAAACTTGTGCCTAATTTAGCTCCCAAACCAGCAACCTGAGAGTGCTACTATGCAAAGATGCCCAATGGACATGGGATGCTAATCTTTACAAAGAGTTTGATAAGCTGGGGGAATTAATCAAAGAGGCCACAGTGCTGAGGCATTATGACAGTAATCACAAAACTAAGTTGTCCATGGATACCTCCAAGGAAGGTACTGGCACAGGCTTCTTACAACAATATAGTCAAAACGGAGAACCGTGGCTTCTGTATCATGGGTGCTAACAAAAACTAAGTGTCACAGATTCAAATAGAGGAGGCAGCTTTGGTTTTAGTACAGGGTGTAAAAAGCTTCATGCCTTTATTTATGGGACACCTGTTTTAGATTAAACTAATCAAAAAACATTTATTACCATTGCCTGGCAACTACTCCTCTGAGAATATATACATTATTTTTTCATCTGCAAGTGAATGATTTGCAGATAAAATACAAACCTGGGGGTGATGTGGTAGTTGCAGATACACTCTCTAGAGCATTTGACAAAAGTGCAGTGGAGCAAAGTCCAGAGCTAGACATTGCACATGTCAACTCGAGTAAAAAACTTGTCCAGTCTCAGACAAAACTTGGGTTGTGATTGCCAGAGCAACAGTTCAGGATGAGAATTAGCATTAATCACTTTCTGCAGTTAGCATACGGTGGCTGGGATAGGATGATCCCCAGCCCTTATCACAAATTCAGGAGGGAGCTCTCAGTCCTGGGTGGGATTTTGTTTAAAGATACCAGGATGGTGATCCTTAATGTGTTACTGAAAAATATTAAATAGTATATAAGAAGATAATGTAGGGACTGAAAATTCCTAAAGAAGGGCCAATGGTGTTTCATTCTAGCCTCAAATGAACAGCAACATTGAGGAAGTTGTCAAAGCTTCTCATAGATGCTAAAAATATAGACCAAGTTAAGATAAAGAGCCCATATTGGTGGCACAGGAAAAATTGCCTCTCTGGAGCAAAGTAGGCATACATTTGTTTGCTGACTGGAAAAAAACCCATATACTTGTCCTAAACTATTATTCTTACTTCCCTGAGATAGATAAACAGGTGATTATGCATGACAAATCTATTTTTGCTAGAAATGGCATACTTGACATCATAGTGTCTGACAATGGGCTACAGTTTAGTGGGCATGAGTTTAAGCAGTTTGTAGCAATGTTTGGGTTTAGACCTGTAATCGCTAGTCCCCATAAATCCCCAGTCCAACTAGTTGGTGGGAAATGGTGTTAATAATAAAGCTGCTGCAGAAAAAGGCTGAAGAATCAGACTCTGATCCATACTTAGCACTGTTAAGTTATAGGATGGTACCATGAAACATGGTTTATCACCTGCAAATACTTCATTTTTCAGAAAACCAAGAAGCAGAATCCCTGTAATGATAGAAGATGATGTCAGGATGTCAGAACTGGGGATTTGCAAACAGATGAAGAGACAGATGAAGCCAGACAAAAAAACAAAAACAGAGTGATTCGGGGTCCCTGGAGCTACTATTACTTTGTGAACATGACACTGCACATCTGTGATTGAAATCAATGGTTGCAAATGGCAGAGGTGTTGCATGAGGTTGCTGGAGGGTGGTATGAGGTTGTCACCCCAGACAGGCACACATTGAGGAGGAAAAGGTGGCACTTTCTCCAACTTCCAGAAGATAGGTAGATAAGGGACACTTAGTTTGCCTTTTTGCCTGAGAAGGTCTCAGTTAGGCACCAACCACAACAGGTTAAGACAACCCAGCACCAGGATAGAACACTGCCAGAACACACAGACTCTCTGTGTCCTGACAACAGTAGTAATGATTAAGGGAGACCTAGAAGTCCAAGTTACAGTGCCAAGCACCTCAGAGATTAACATTACTAGTAAATTTAGTTAGGAGATGGGTTATAAGTTTTTGGTATTGTGTTAGATTATTATTGTTCAAGTTTTGGCTGGGAAAGGAAGATGTATCATTGGGAAACTACCTTTCAGTGGTTTATCGTCCCAGACAGGAAGTCTGGAGAGAGGCTCTGCAGAAGCCAAGTTTTGTAATTGTCAGGGCCAGGGCATGGGCAGCCTGGCTTAGGGGTTAGTATTGGGCGTGGGCTGAGGGAAAAGGGGACAGGTGCCTATTACCAGGAATCAGGCCTGTTGGAATGCCAGGAGATCAGAGTTGAGTGACAAACAATAGGAGTCACTTTTCATGAGTCAGAACACCAGGAGGTCAGAATCAGAAGGCAGGAACACGTAAACACCAGACCAGTGGTCTATGGCAGGGTGAAGATCAGTTATACAAACAACTTTCTGTTTCCTCCTCGGGCTTAAATAGGGGCTATGGACCAATCAGGAGCCTTGGAACTCTACCAATCAGAATATAGGGGCAGGACTTATGCCCCAATTTGACTTCATGGACCCCAGTGCCAGCTGCTGTCTGTGAGTTTCCAGGTGGAGGATTGGAGTGTGATGACTACAATGGACCTGAGTATGAGACCCATGGGGCCTTACAGTTATGCAGGGGCATTTGGAATGGCATCACTGAATAAAGAGGATGTCTTTCAAGCATTTTTGGCCCATAGTGATTATTGAACACTACAGTCTGGAAGGTGTAGGATGCCCAGGCCTGGGATAGTATGCCTGGTGCGCTGCCAAGGAGCTAGATGGGTGAGCTGGCAGGAAACCCTGCCTGGCTTCTGTTGGAGCTTCCTCAAAAATCAAACTGTCTCCACAAAATATTTTGATTTGAACAAATTGGCAAATTCTGACAAATATTTTGTTGAAATTTTTCTGACCAGCTGTAATTATAAGTAAACAACATAAACAAGAAACACTTTGGTAGGAAAGTGATAGAAAACGGCACTGAACATTTGGAGGAAGGTCTAATGGGGTGTGTATAGAGGGGAAGGTTGTCTATACAGTAGCATCCCATTCCATGGGCACCTGCCCACCCCTTTAAGGCTGCTACTTGGAATCTTAGCTCCATGGAGTCAAGTGTTAACTAGGGGACAGAGGATGTAGTCAGGAAACAGTCCCTCTATGCTGTTTTTCTTTCCGGGGGGCAGCTCGGAGCAGAGATAACAATCTCTATGGCTTGACAAACTATGGAGAAAGTATTGTGGGCAGCAAGTGAAAAGAAAACCAGTGGCAGCGTGCCAGGGTAGACTGCCATGCTATCTGTGGTGTGTGTGGTTTGGGAAAAACATGTACTGAGTTCCACAAAATCTAGGGGTCACTCAATGAAATTAATAGGCAGCAGATTTAAAACAAACATAAGGAAATACTTCTTCACACAATGCACAATCAACCTGTGGAACTTATTGCTAGGGGATGTTGTGAAGACCAAAACTATAACTAGATTAAAAAAAAATAAGTTCATGAAGGATAGGTCCATCAATGGCTATTAGCCAAGATGGTCAGGGATGCAACCCCATGCTCTGGGTGTCTCTAAACCTCTGGCTGACACAAGCTTTAACTAGATGATAGGAGATGGATCACTCAATAATTGCCCTGTACTGTTCATTCCCTGTGAAGCATCTGGCACTGGCCACTGTTGGGAGGCAGGATAGTGGGCTAGATAAACCATTGGTCTGACCAAGTATGGCTGTTATGTTCTCATGTTTTATTTCCCCCCATAGATCCTCAATCTCTAAAAGATGTCTAGGCCCCTCCTCAGCATTCCATTCTGCCCCCAACCCTTCCTCTTGGAGGGGACAATGTGACAAGTAGTGACTTGAAGGCCATACAGTGATATGGGTCAGTGATTCCCTGATGCATCTGGGGGCCTGTGTGAAATGAATCTGTCTCAGATGTGGATCTTAATGTATGCCTCTGGCCATGGTATCCCATTGCTGGGAGAGATTTTTGTTATGGAACAGTGGGTAGAAAATGAACTATTGAGATAATTTTGATCTTTGTGGCTACCAAGGTTTTCATAGCATTGTAACTGGTGGTTCTATTATATTTAAACATGAGTGAGCAGTCTACTTCTGTGTGTCCCTCTGCACCTTTTCTGTATTCCCCTGTGTTTGGATGCATATTTTATTTTTGTGTGTTCTCTCTTCACCATTTATATTTGGATATTTTCTAAGTTCATAAAAGGGAAATGATTAAGCTGTAATATCTTTAAAACACTAACCCGTTAGAGACAAATTAACTAGAGGTTTAGTGTGTACTGGAAACTTATCTGGATGATTCCACTGTCATTTGATTTAATGCAGTAAAACCTTCTTAAGTGCTGCTCAAGGGGATAATAAAAGTAGTTTGCTTAACAGAGGTGGTCTTCTAATAAAGCTGAGCAGAATAAATCCCATTACATCTGCAGATATTTTGGGGCAGTCTCTTAAGACACAATGTTGCCTAATAAGAGTGGTCTCTTGTACTGGTTTCACTGTAGTTGTCTAGAATCAACTATAAACCAAATAAACTAAATTAAAAGTGGTTTCTAATTTATGTACTTCTTAGTTATTTGTATGTTCACTTCTTAGCTGTTGTCTTACGTCTAAACAGAAAATTTTAGTGAAGGTATTTAAAAAATGATAACTAGTTCTGTGTCTCATTTCATGTTAATTTAGCAGTGATACACTAAATTGTGGCTCAAATTTTGTTCC
This sequence comes from Chrysemys picta bellii, assembly GCF_011386835.1. Classification (NCBI taxonomy): domain Eukaryota; kingdom Metazoa; phylum Chordata; order Testudines; family Emydidae; genus Chrysemys; species Chrysemys picta. The sequence goes on along the minus strand of NC_088795.1, from coordinate 55,721,014 downwards.
CAGTGTTAGGCCCCCTAAGTTTGAAAAAAGTGGCCAGTATTCTGAAAAGGAGGAAGGTGATCATTTACTTCTAATCCTCTAGATCCAGGGACTCTGAAGGCAGGAAGCTGAGTTATGTCTATCTAATGTCCTGTTTTATTTCAGAAAATATAGACACATGTGCCAGGGTGTCTCACTGCAGAGCTGGTGTTCTGACCTGATAAAGAAGTGACCTCAACACAAAGTGGGCAGTTCAGCATCAATAGTTATTTTGGATCTTACAGAAGCCTGTTCTGCCATGAAAAAGTTCTGATCATCTGATAGTACTGGAATCACAATGCCTGCTGGGATTCACAATGTGCCCAAATTCATGTTACCTAGGTTTGTTTGTTTTTAACTATAGTTCCATAGAGAAAGAATGCAGACAAAGGTGCCATTTTCCACTGTTCAGTGACACTGATTCATGCCGAGGAAAGAATAGGAATAAAGGCATGAGTCATGCAGTTGACTTGCGCATCACTGAAGTCCTCATTTATACCCATTTCTGCAAAAGGATTCACATGGATAAGGGGTTTGTTCCACGTATTCTTTTTCATAATCAGAGCCTTCTTTTAGTTTAGGCAGTGCACTCACATATTGGGGTTCTGGCTTCTTCTAGTGATTTAGCAGTCACACAGGAGAACAATGATGTGCACATTTCAGTTGTGGTTTTGTTCCAATTTGATGATGATTCTAAAAGAGCCTCCTGCTGCTGTATCCCCTGAGGAGGAGTAGGTGACACCTTCTCCAACTTCCAGAAGGGAGGGAGATACGAGGCACTGAGTTTGCTGTTTTGCCTGAGAAGGTCTCAGTTAGTCAACAAAGGCAACAGGTTAAGACAACTGAGCCCCAGGACATAACACTCCCAGAACTTATGGACTCACTGCCTCCTGAGAACAGTAGTACTGATATTTCAGGGAAGACCTACAAGTCCAAGGGACAGTGCAAGGCACCTTAGACGTTAATTGAACATTGTTAGTAAGTTTAGTTAGTAGGCTGGTTATGAGTTTTTGGATTTGTATGATAGAATCATAGAGAATTAGGGTTGGAAGAGATCTCAGGAGGTCATCTAATCCAACCCCCTGCTCAAAGAAGGACGAACACCAACTAAATCATTCCAGCCAGGGCTTTGTCAAGCTGGGCCTTAAAAACCTCTAAGGATGGAGATTCCACCACCTCCCTAGGTAACCCATTCCAGTGCTTCACCACCCTCCTAGTGAAATAGTGTTTCCTCATATCCAACCTAGACCTCCTCCTCTGCAACTTGAGACCATTGCTCCTTGTTCTGTCATCTGCCACCACTGAGAACAGCCAAGCTCCCTCCTCTTTGGAACCCCCCTTTAGGTAGTTGAAGGCTGCTATCAAATCCCCCCTCACTCTTCATTTCTGCAGACTAAACAAGCCTAGTTCCCTCAGCCTCTCCTCGTAAGTCATGTGCCCTAGCCCCCTGATCATTTTTGTTGCCCTCTGCTGGACTCTCTCCAATTTGTCCACATCCTTTCTGTAGTGGGGGGCCCAAAACTGGATGCAGTACTCCAGATGTGGCCTCACCAGTGCCGAATAGAGAGGAATAATCACTTCCCTCGATCTGCTGGCAATGCTCCTACTAATGCAGCCCAGTATGCTGTTAGCCTTGGCAACAAGGGCACACTGCTGACTCATATTCAGTTTCTCATCCACTGTAATCCCCAGGTGCTTTTCTGCAGAATCGCTGCTTAGCCAGTCAGTCCTCAGCCTGTAGCGGTGCATGGGATTCTTCCGTCCTAAGTGCAGGACTCTGCACTTGTCCTTGTTGAACCTTATCAGATTTCTTTTGGCCCGATCCTCCAATTTGTCTAGGTCACTCTGGACACTATCCCTACCCTCCAGCGTATCTACCTCTCCCCCCAGCTTAGTGTCATCCGCGAACTTGCTGAGGGTACAATCTATCCCATCATCAAGATCATTAATAAAAATGTTGAACAAAACCAGCCCCAGGACTAACCCCTGGGGCACTCCACTTGATACCAGCTACCAACTAGACATAGAGCCGTTGATCACTAACCACTGAGCTTGACAATATAGCCAGCTTTCTATCCACCTTATAGTTCATTCATCCAATCCATACTTTTTTAACTTGCTGGTAAGAATACTGTGGGAGACCGTATCAAAAGCTTTGCTAAAGTCAAGATATATCATGTCCACTGCTTTTCCCATATCCACAGAGCCAGTTATCTCATCATAGAAGGCAATCAGGTTGGTCAGGCATGACTTGCCTTTGGTGAATCCATGTTGACTGTTCCTGATCACCTTCCTCTCCTCCAAGTGCTTCAAAATGGTTTCCTTGAGGACCTGCTCCATGATTTTTCCAGGGACTGAGGTGAGTCTGACTCGTCTGTAGTTCCCCAGGTTATTCTTCTTCCCTTTTTTAAAGATGGGCACTATATTTGCCTTTTTCCAATAGGCCAGGACCTCCCCTGATCGTCATGAGTTTTCAAAGATAATGGCCAATGGCTCTGCAATCACATCAGCCAATTCCCTCAGCACCCTCGGATGCATTAGATCTGGACCCATGGACTTTTGCATGTCCAGCTTTTCTAAATAGTCCTTAACCTGTCCCTTTACCACTGAGGGCTGCTCACCTCCTCCCCGTACTGTGTTGCCCAGGACAGCAGTGTGGGAGCTGACTTTGTCTGTGAAGACTGAGGCAAAAAAAGCATTGAGTACATTCAGTACTTTTTCTACATTTATGCCATTGGATATCTTCCCCCTTAGTCTCTATTGTGTTCTTTATTGTGGGAATATGGGTCTGATCCAAATTTAATTCTTTTCAACTGGCTCTGGATCAGGCCCTTTTTACTGCCTTTGTCGATGGTTGGACCAATGATCCAATCATGGTTTCCCCCTCATCTGTCATATCTTTGATTTAGGGCTCTTGCCCAGGGAGGTCTGCCATGTCTCTCATCATGCTGAGCCACCATTCCTCCTAGGAGACTGCACCCCATCTTGTACAGTGCTTCCAGAAATGGTGATTCAGAGAAGCCAGGTAGGCATGGTTTCAGGAGAGGAGGAAAGAACACTTTTGTACTGGTAAATGTGTAATTTTAATTGTGTACCTCTCTAGGATGGCTACCTGCTTTCTGTAAAATAGTGGTGGTGATGGCAGGGAAGAAGGTGGGGAAATCAGTCTGTCAGGGCAACATGCATTTATAACTTGAAATAGCTACCTATGCAGGGCAGTAGCATTTTACATTTCAGTTAAATTACTATAGACTTTTCATTGTGGTGCCAGAAATTCTAGAGTGCCTTTCTGAATGGAGATGAGGAAATTTACAGACTACTGTTCCTGGGTTTTTTTTCTTTAAGATTATAGGACATGCTCTCATCATTTGTGGCCTCTTGATTAAGCATAATTGGGCTTTGGCAATTTTTCTTTTCCTCTTTCTTGGACTGCTGGGTGTTTTGCATGCTCACACGGGTTATCCACTGGAGGTTAGCACAATAGGTTATTTTGTTGCCTGATGCCTGTACACCTAGGGTGGCCAAACTTTTCTGACATGCTGGCTGCACAGTGATTTACAGATTAAAGCTTTGGTCTGCAACTGTTCCAGCAAGACTTCTGTTCTCTCTCGCTAACACATTGCACTGCTTTAAGCTGCAGAGTCTTTACTTAGCCTTTCAGTCCCATTATAGTTCTTATCCCACATTTCCTTTTGGTCCAAAATGCTCCATTATTTCTTTTTTGTGATAGTTCACCCTCCTGCTTCTGTCCCAAGTAACTTGTGAAAATGACAGGAACAAATAGAAGCACGTGACTGTGGCCTAGCTGTCTTGAAGAGAGGCTGCATGTGAGCATTTCTAATGCAGTATGGTATACAAAGCTAGGCCAGATGTGGTCCCTAAGTGAGAGAGTGGCCACCCATGAAGTAGTCTCACACAGGTGTTGTTAAAGGAACATATCAGTGTTTTTCTGTCAAAGGTGGCATAGATGGATAAATGCTTTGTTTTGGTTTACCAATTAAAATGAACCAATATTAAAGAAATATGTGTGAGTGCTACCATGTTCCTGTGGCTCTGGATAACTCTGAGCTTCATGGAGGAAGCCATGTTCCTGTGAAAAAGGTAAAGTGAGTGGAAAATTTCTCTACCATAAATTTCAAAGACCATACTTTTTTATAATTTCAGTCCATATTTAACATTCATGAGTAAATGTAGCTTGTTTTTAATGAACTTTATTTTGATTACTTATTAGCTAGACGAGGTCTAGGATTTGTATATATGATTGGGCACCCAATTCATTCAGTAGTTAAAGTTAACTTACCTTTAACCTTCTTGTCTGAGTTTTCCTACCATGAGGATAATAATACACACCGGGCTATTGGGAGGACTAATTAGTTACTTTTTTGTAAAGTTCTGTACTGTACAAGTGATGAGTGATCTTGTTAAATCAGTTCACCCAGATTTTCATTGTGTAACAAAAAGAAAAAGTTTCTGATAGTGCCATCTTCAGTTGTTCTAATTTAAAAAATGATTACTTTTTAAAAATGAAATGTTGTAAGCTAGTATGTGTGTTAGTCACTTTTGGTAACTTAAGAAAAGAGCCAATGATATGGAAAAGTAACAGAATTATGAGTAGCAGTTTACTAAAGACAGCAAACATCTACTGCACTGTGATATGTTATGCGGTATATAAAACATTAGTTCAGAGGTAGCTCCTCGAAGAAATTTTTATCTTAAGTGAATTAGGGAAGGGTGAACTGATTTAGAAAAACAAACAAACCCAATCTGCTGTTCTAAAGTGTTTGCGGACCAATTCCAAGCCTTTTTCAAATGTTTGCATTGATTCAGAGTTGTTTCTTTATTTTATTTTGCTCTGTCCCCTCTGTTTGGTTGTCTTGTACTGCTCTGGTGGTCGTATGTTGGTGGCCACATAACATCCGCCACCAAGTCTGTCAGTCTGCCTCTGCCTCTCCAGTGCTCCTGCTGAGCTCCCCTGCTTTTTTAGTTTCATTAGTAACCCTGCAGAGGTGCAATAAAGTGGTTAAACTATTTAAACATTAGCAATAGACTATCCGAGTTTTTGGAAGCACCTTCCCACCCAGACACACAAGAAACAACCAAAACCTTTCCTTTGGCCTAAAGGATACAAGGTAGGTAATGTACCTTCCTCATTAGTTTGAAAGAAAAATTGCTCTTAACCATAAGAGAGGTGGCTTCTGATTATAGGGTGACTAGAAGCACGGGCAATGGAGGCCTAAGGCCCTAGTCCTGTGAACACTTACTCACATGCTTATCTTTAAGCATTGGAGTCAGTGGACAATTCACATGCTTAATGTTTCAGGTGCACTTAAGTTAGGGTGACCAGATGTCCCGCTTTTCTAGGGACAGCCCCAATATTTGGGGCTTTGTGTTACTAAGGTGCCAATTACTCCCCACCCCCATCCTAATTTTTCACCCTTGCTATTTGGTCACCCTAACTTAAGTGCTTTTGCTGAATCAAGGCCTAGGAAGTACCCTGCTGGAACTGATCAATGGCCCATCTAGCTCTTGTCTCAGAGAGTGACCAATGTTAGGTGATTCAGATAGTTGGTCAGGAATTTTTCAGTGCAGCATTTCCTCTTTGGAAAATACCAATTCATCAAAACCAAAACTTTTTGTAGAAATGTTATCAGTTTAAAAAAAATTTCACTGGAAGGCTTGCCAAGTCCAGGATGAAATTTCTTTTCAAAAGCAGAGAGACAGGGACAATTCTTAGAATAACCAGTTTTCCAGTAGTCAGAGCACTCACCTGGGGGACTTGAATCTGGGTCTCCCAAATCTCAGGTATATGCCCTAACCACTGAGCTACTGGCTCTTCTAGAGTGGTTATCGCTCCGTTTTTTTTTCATTAAAATTTTTGAAAGGGCTCAGATTTATTTCTATGTGGAACAAAATACAGATGGAATTTTTGTTTTCCAACGAGCCGTAGGGCAAACCCCTAATTTAGGTTGAGTATTGTGTGATGCTCTATCTACCTAAAAGGAATATATGTACCTGGCCCTAAATGATGACTGTTGCATGCCCTGAAGCATGCAGACACATATCTGTCTAAAAAAAGAAGAACAGGAGGACTTGTGGCACCTTAGAGACTAACAATAAATAAATTTGTAAATTTATAAATTTGTTAGTCTCTAAGGTGCCACAAGTCCTCCTGTTCTTCTTTTTGCGGATACAGACTAACACGGCTGCTACTCTGAAACCTTTCATATCTGTCTAATAACTTCTGGGCATCTTAAAGAAGTGACTTTCCCCCATTAATGTGATTTGGGTGCCATCATGATTACTTCTATTCTGTGAATATTAATAAATGTATTGGTTTTAATAAATGGACAAAGATTTATCTGAAAGTCCACATTAGAAAAGAAGAAAACAGAAGCTAGTCGGTAGGTCTGACAGTAATAAAGAGCAAATCCAGTGCCCATTAGAATAGAATAGAATATCAGGGTTGGAAGAGATCTCAAGGGGTCATCTAGTCCAACCCCCTGCTCAAAGCAGGACCAATTCCCAACTAAATCATCCCAGCCAGGGCTTTGTTAAGCTGGGCCTTAAAAACCTCCAAGGAAGGAGACTCTACCACCTCCCTAGGTAACGCATTACAGTGCTTCACCACCCTCCTAGTGAAATAGTGTTTCCTAATATCCAACCTGGACCTCCCCCACTGCAACTTGAGACCATTGCTCCTTGTTCTGTCATCTGCCACCACTGAGAACAGCCAAGCTCCATCCTCTTTGGAACCCCCCTTCAGGTAGTTGAAGGCTGCTATCAAATCCCCCCTCATTCTTCTCTTCTGGAGACTAAACAATCCCAGTTCCCTCAGCCTCTCCTCATAAGTCATGTGCTCCAGCCCCCTAATCATTTTTGTTGCCCTCCGCTGGACTCTTTCCAATTTTTCCACATCCTTCTTGTAGTGTGGGGCCCAAAACTGGACACAGTATTCCAGATGAGGCCTCACCAATGTCGAATAAAGGGGAACGATCACGTTCCTCGAGCTGCTGGCAATGCCCCTACTTATACAGCCCAAAATGCCATTAGCCTTCTTGGCAACAAGAGCACACTGTTGATTCATATCCAGCTTCTCGTCCACTGTGACCCCTAGGTCCTTTTCTGCAGAACTGCTACCTAGCCATTCGGTCCTTAGTCTGTAGCGGTGCAAGGGATTCTTCCGTCCTAAGTGCAGGACTCTGCACTTGTCCTTGTTGAACGTCATCAGGTTTTTTTGGCCCAATCCTCTAATTTGACTAGGTCCCTCTAGTGTAGCTTGCTGAGAATGCCGTCCACACCATCCTCCAGATCATTAATAAAGATATTAAACAAAACTGGCCCCAGGACCGACCCTTGGGGCACTCCGCTTGAAACCGGCTGCCAACTAGACATGGAGCCATTGATCACTATCCGTTGAGCCTGACAATCGAGCAAGCTTTCTATTCACCTTACAGTCCATTCATCCAGCCCATACTTCTTTAACTTGGTGGCAAGAATACTGTGGGAGACCGTATCAAAAGCTTTGCTAAAGTCAAGGAATAACACATCCACTGCTTTCCCCTCATCCACAGAGACAGTTATCTCATCGTAGAAGGCAATTAGGTTAGTCAGGCACGACTTCCCCTTGGTGAATCCATGCTGACTGTTCCTGATCACTTTCCTCTCCTCTAAGTGTTTCATAATTGATTCCTTGAGGACCTGCTCCATGATTTTTCCAGGGACTGAGGTGAGGCTGACTGGCCTGTAGTTCCCCAGATCCTCCTTCTTCCCTTTTTTAAAGCTGGGCACTACATTAGCCTTTTTCCAGTCATCTGGGACCTCCCCCGATCGCCATGAGTTTTCAAAAATAATGGCTAATGGCTCTGCAATCTCATCCGCCAACTCCTTTAGCACCCTCGGATGCAGCGCATCCGGCCCCATGGACTTGTGCACGTCCAGTTTTTCTAAATAGTCCTGAACCACTTCTTTCTCCACAGAGGGCTGGTCACCTTCTCCCCATATTGTGCTGCCCAGTGTAACAGTCTGGGAGCTGACCTTGTTCGTGAAGACAGAGGCAAAAAAAGCATTGAGTACATTAGCTTTTTCCACATCCTCGGTCACTAGGTTTGCCTAGTGACCGAAGATGGATGGAGGCTATTGATTTCTGCAAGGGAGGCTAGTGAATTTTTAATCAACTTTAAAAAAAAATCTTCTTGTCATCATGGTAAAATTGCCTGTCAATAGTAGTTTAAGATTAGGATTAAAAGACTTCAGGAAATCTTTACCTTTAACAGAAATACCAGAAGGACAATAAACAAAATCATAAGTGATTAACAGGCTAGGAGTCAAAGCTACTGAAAATATAATAGATTTACATTTTCTGTTAGGAATGATAATGTGAGGAAGGGCTGACTTTGATGTATGGCCAGAAGCCACCAATAGGATATTTCTAGCCACTTTGATGTGGGTATTGTCTACAGATTTCAGAAATCTGTGTGGTTTCCATCAACCAAATTTCAAAAGAGCCAAAACAGGTGGTGGTGGGAAATGTGCTATCTATAAAAGACAGTCACAAAAATACTTTAGTCAGATAACATTAATGGCCGCAATTAAACCCATAAAAGCCAATAAATGTAGAAAGAAACTGCAACCTTAACCCACTTGTTGAGTCCAGCACATGGTCTGCAGGAATGCTCCCTGAATGCAAGAGAAAATAACATGCTATTGAGACCATCAGGATCAAGGCAGTTTTAGCTTGCTCTAGCTGACCAAAATCTTTGCCCGTCCAGTTAAACAAACTTGAACCTTTTTTGAGATTCAGAGAAGGTCCCTCTTTCCTCTTCCCCCCTTTTCTCTTCTGCCTCTGTTTCAGTGGAGGGATCAGCCCCACCTATCCATATTGAAACTTCCTCCTCTAGTGCCAAAACCCTGCCTTGGGGACTGCCTGGGAACACTGGGCAGTCTGGGGCTGTTTCTACAGAGAACTCCAGAGGTATGACATTTAAAAGGATGCAGTTGCAGCCACAATAATGCTGCTGCTGAGGGAAAAATGTGCGGAGTCCTCTCCCCTAGAGACAACTGCTACCATTCAGAGGGAAGGGAAGAGCTTCCCCACAACCAAGGTAATGGCAAGGAGCATTATTATCAGGATGTGGCCTGTCTCAGAGGTTCAGATAAGCATCTACATTTATGGATACTTAACTGAACCTCCCAAGGTTCTCCCCTCAGCAAACTAGATATCATGTATTTTAACTGACTTTTGCATATTTTATTATTAATATATTGCCACAGCCTCTGACCTCTGTGACTTTGCAGTCTATATAATTTTATAAAAATATGCTAATGAGTGAATATAATGTAACTGGAATATGCTTCATGCAAAAGGTCTCTTGGAGGTATCATTACAAAGCTTATAATCTACTGAGTGTGATCATCCTATTTGTATAAATGTACCACTCTTGTATCTAAAACTAGAAATATGAAATATAACTCTGAGGGCCTATTGTAAATATGCAAAGTATGGGCCATTAATGGTGGATTGGAATCTTGATGACTCCCATTAACCAGGACAATTGTCTGCAGATGGGTGTGTTTTACCTGTAAGTCTTCCTGTATACCTGTGTGCTGGCAAGTGGGCAATGAAGTCTTGCAGTGACATGTGATCATGTCACCTGAACTGGAATCCACCTTTAACCTGGTGTCTTTCCATTGAAAAGGAGGGAGTGGAAACCCAGAGAGGGACAAAGGATTCCCGCCTTATGCAAAAGATATATAAAGGGGTGGAACAGAACAAAGGGGAGAGAGGAGCCATCATGAAGAATCCCCTAGCTACCACCTGAGCTGGAACAAGAGCTGTACCAGGGAAAAGAATTGTGCCCAGGCCTGGAAGGTGTCCAGTCTGAGAAAAAAAACTTACTGAAGCATCTCTGAGGGTGAGATTATCTGTATTCAGTTTGATTAGACACAGATTAGTGCATTTTATTTTATTTTGCTTGGTGACTTACTTTGTTCTGTCTGTTACTACTTGGAACCACTTAAATCCTACTTTCTGTATTTAATAAAATGACTTTTTACTTATTAATTAACTCAGAGTATGTGTTAATACCTGGGGGAGCAAACAACTGTGCATATCTCTCTCTCAGTCTTATAGAGGGCAAACAATTTATGAGTTTACCCTGTATAAGCTTTATACAGGGTAAAACGGATTTATTTGGGTTTAGACCCCATTGGGAGTTGGGCATCTGAGTGTTAAAGACAAGAACACTTCTGTGAGCTGCTCTCAGTGAAGCCTGCAGCTTTGGGGCAAGTAATTCAGACCCTAGGTCTTTGTTGGAGCAGACGGGAGTGTCTGGCTCAGCAAGACATGGGTGCTGGGGTCCTGAGCTGGCAGGTATAGAAGGAGTCTTGGCACATTGGATGGCAGCTCCCAAGGGGGTTCTGTGATCTAACCCGTCACATTAACAGTATGATTTGTGTATAATGGATCCATTGCATTGAATATGTCAGTGGTTCTCAATCTATTTATCATTGTGGGCCACAGGTTGAGAATCACAGCGTGCCCCCCCATCCTGAATTCCCCCTCCACAGACCCCTATGCCCAGTGCTTCCTGCCCAGACACGCCTCCACAAAGTGGGGCCAGAAGTGGAGCCCCGGGCAGGGGGCTGGATGGCAGGGACCCCGGATCTTGCTGTGCGGGACTGGAACGCAGCACGACACTGGAACCCGACCAGTGGCAGCCTGGACCCTGACCCCACAGGGCCGGCCGGCTGGCAGCCACTATGCAGACCCCAGACCCCGACCCTGTGGGGCAGTCCCCGGGCCCTCTGCAGTGCTAGCTGACTGGCAGCCCTGGATCCCGGTCCTTCTGCAGGGCCGGCCGGCTGGCAGCTCCAGATCCCATGGCACTGGGCGGCCAGACAGCTGGGAATTCAGATCCCGTACGGCCTGGTGGCCATTAGCACCCAGCTGGGCTGCAGCTGTGTGCTAATTGGGCTGTGAGTTGAGAACCGCTGGAATATGTAGTAAAAAGAATACTGAAAAGTACTGCAGTATTGTGGTTACTGGGCAGTTTTAAACTTTAAAGATTTGGGCCATTTTCATTTTTCTGCAACTACCAGAAAAGATTAAAGACTAACAACTTTCCAAATGTTTGGAACTGATTTTCTATATTAGTTATATTTCCAGATAAGTATATGTGCGGTATTGTTATACACAACTAAAAGTACAGTGATGTTCTATATACAAATTTGCACAGCTGTTTGGAGCAGCAGTGCTATCCACAAATATTTACATAGATAATTTTTGAAATATTGTCATTTAATATTTGCTCAGCAAATAGTTGGTATAGACATTTTTATACACAGGTAGCGTCATGGATGCTATATTGGAGAATGTCATTGAGAAGCTATGCAGGTGTAATTTAACATACATTACTATACATTGGTGTTCACACCTCAACTGCTAGAAGAAGGCCTCATCCTCCCTGACTGAACTAACCTCGTTATCTCTAGACTGATCCTTGCCTGCATATTCATACCTGCCTCTGGAAAGTTCCACTACATGCATCTGACGAAGTGGGTATTCACCCACGAAAGCTTATGCTCCAATACGTCTGTTAGTCTATAAGGTGCCATAGGACTCTTTGTCGCTTTTTACAGATCCAGACTAACACGGCTACCCCTCTGATACTGTACATTAGAAAGTCAAATCAATTTGATCATTGATGGAAACTTTTCATGCCAAGTTATAGGCCATAGAAGATTTTTGTGACCAATTTACAAACCACTCAGAATTATTTATAATCCGAGGTACCCATAACAAGAGTGCTATTTACAGATACCAACATAAACAAGCTTTTTATCAGAATCTATGATTTTACTATGTCAACTGATGCTGTGAATTCCTTTGTTTGATACTGTGTATAGGTGGTTCAAAGCAGAACTGTCATTCTGGTTATACTCAACTGCTGGAACCAGTTCTTTATTTGATTGCTATGGAGATAAGTGATCTGATACTGTGGAGCAAAGTGACATAGTATTAAAATACTCAGTGAGCAACCAGAAATGTTTTAGTTATTCTTGTAGTGCTGAACAAACCTCTGAGGGCTAGGGATAAACATCCAAAAATATGGATGCTTATCTGAACTTCTCCTAACCTCTTTGGTCTGGGAATCTTGTAACAAGTTTTCTCATGAAAATTTTGGTACTTCCAGCTTTCAGCTCTGTCAGAAATACCATGGGAATAGCTTCTCTGACAGTTATTTGATACTTCCACTTCCACTTGAAATGAGAAAATGTGAAGAAGTGTGAATTTTTTGTTTGTTTCCATTAACTAAACTATTAAAAACCTCTCAATTTGGATTAAACTCAACTCATTTTTTAAATTATTATTACTAATTATTATACAGTTTTTTTAAAGATCCCCATCCATGCAGTATTGGGGGGGAGGGGCTTGCACCAGGTTCAGAAATTTTTTATTTTCTCCAAGCTAGTTAGTCAGTTCCTAATAGTGTTTCCCTATAACTGTCTGTGAAACTTTAAATCATCAAATCAGGGTTGGAAGGGACCTCAGGAGGTCATCTAGTCCAACCCCCTGCTCAGAGCAGGACCAATCCCCAGACAGATAAATGATAAATGCAACAGCATAAAAGCACTTATATTGGATTTTATATTTGTACCTGGTTCATGGAACTTCTTTAGCTTGTGGGTTTATTTGAAAGACAATTTAACAGCCCTACAGATATAGCTGGCATGACACAGCACTTTGCTGGAAGGACTTCAGTGGGCTTTGTAAAAGGTGAATTTTAAATTTAAATATATGGAGATATACCTATCTCATAGAACTGGAAGGGACCCCAAAAGGTTATTGAGTCCAGCCCCCTGCCTTCACTAGCAGGACCAAGTACTGATATTACCCTAGATCTCTAAGTGGCTCCCTCCAGGATTGAACTCACAATCCTGCATTTAGCAGGCTAATGCTTAAACCACTGAGCTATCCCTCCCTCCAAAGGCTAGATTTAGCTTCAAAGACTAGATTTAGCATTGGCAAGATTATCCTACTTACTTCACCTGCAAGCACATCAAACCTAGCAGTGAGGGTTGATGTAACTCCTACAGGTTCAGGTTGGGGAAGGTGGAACTGTTGGCAATGCGGTTATAGTATCAGCCAGTCAGTACTGTCTGGTGGTGTGACTATAGCCCTAAAAGTACATGTTTTGGTAGCAGAGGCAGTACTCTACCATTTGGAAGTAGTTTAGGGCTTGTCTACATAGGGAAATAGACCAGAATACTTATTCTGCAATACATATTCCACACTAGCTCTCTCTGGGAATACTCTTATTCCTCATTAAGAGTGCTGAATTAAGCTAAACTGCAAAAAGGCACTCGTAGAGTATGTCTGCACTGCAAAAAAGAAAGAAAGGGTGTTCTTAACTCAGGTTAACTAACCCACAAGAGCTAAATTGGGTTAAAATAGCAAGGAAGACATGGCATCTCTTCTTTTAACTCAGGTTAGCTGCTCTAGTTCAACCCAGGTTCCCTTTAGGCTTTAACTTGAGCAGCTACCCTGAGTTAAAAGTAGAGTGGCCTTGTTTTTACTGCTGTTTTAGCTAACATGGATTAGCTAACCTGAATTAAGAAAACAATTTATTTTCAGTGTAGACATATCCCTGGAACAGAATAAGTGTGTCCACACAGGGAGTTAGTGCAGAATAGCTATTATGCTTTAAATTTACACCCTAGATTATTTTGCAATAGCTTTCCCATGTAGACAAATCCCTATGCAAATTGCCAAGCTCACAGCGTGACTGTCCTTCATTGACTCTTGCACAATGGGCCCATTTGGCCTCATCGCTATACTCCATTTTTTTTAATTGTGAGGTTTATCTTCCTAACTTCTAATTTTTGCAAGTTTATATGAATTTGCAGTAATTAGGGCAAGATGTAGAGTATGAAGTGCAGTAGTCATTTCTTTCTGTTTAGCTGCTGTGCTGTGCAGATTTTTAAGCTACAAAAGGAGACCACCCCTGATATGTGGACCAAAAATAAGCTTCTAATTTGAAACATTTCTTTATATAAGTTGACAGCTTGAGGTTCCTACCAGAGCAGTATTTCCCAAGTGAAATGGCTTAGCTCCGCTACCTTATCAAATTCCAAAAGACAATTAGGGCTTTTGTGGGCTGGAATAATTCTGAAAAGCACTAAAAAGAGAACAGTTATTTAGTAGCATTAAAATAAAGAAGAGCTTTTAATTGTCTTATTTTCAGTTAGAAGAAGCTGTCTGTCTTCTGCCACACTTCAAACAAACACATGTTTTCATCCTCTTAAAGCAGCATGCATGAAACAGTTCACTCAGATGGTGCACTTCTTAGCGCATCTTACCACACAACTACACAGAAAGCTGAAGTTTATTTTCAGTGGCTCTTTGACAAGCAATCTATGAAAAGAATTTTTCATTTTGTTTATGTAAAGGCCTTTTTATGAAATGTTGGTGAATTTTGTTTCTCAGCTGAACTAAAATCCGCAGTTTTGGTTCTCCCTTTCCCATCCTGCAGAGGATGGCTGCTCCTCCTGTAGGTTATCCAGTACGTGCCTGAAAAAGATTAAGATGGTCTGCAAGGAGATATTTCATCAGAATTTATTATGGTTGAAGCCACCGTAAAGGCTTTTATTTAAGTCTGCCTTTTGTGTTAAAATCCATGAAAATTGTTAATACTGTGACAAATCGGAAACGTTATAGGTGTTCTTCATGGAATATGCTAAGAGCGGTCACAGTGACCCAACGATTCAGCAGCTGGCAACCCAGCTAACTTGCCTTTAGCTTTTTGACATTTTGCATCCAGGTTGTTGTTTTCTTCTTAAAGGGTGGATGTAAACTATCTGTCAGAGCTTACACTGGTGTAAATCAGCATAACTCCATTGACTTCTGTGGATCATTTTACACCACCTGTGGATTTGGTTGTACTGTATATGTTTGGACAGTTAAATGCAGAGCTCAGAAAAGTGATCTACTGTGTGGTTACCAATGATGACTGGATCTATTTTTGCATAAACTTTACAAAGTCGTGGGCTGAGTCCTCACAGAAAACAAAGCACACACTGATTACAGATGCCTATCCAACTTATTATACATATTTGAGCCTTTCTTTGGGTGAATACAGTCCTTAGCATCTTTTTATGCTGTCTGTTCACTCAGAGCTTGATTATGTAGGCTGCTGCACTACTTGCTTAAAGAAGTGTGGCTAGCCAAAGTGTGCTGAGCTTGTGTGCAATGAAGTTACTGTATATACTATGGAGGAGGAACTAAGTGTGTTCAGCAGTGGTGAATGAAACTTAAAACCTGCAGCTAGCACACTGGTGAGTACAAAGAAAAGTGGGTGTCATTGGGGCACAGATAGGGTGTGGCTATGCCATCATCCGGTGAATCCACATGAGGCGTGTCCATTTTAAGGATTTGCAGTTACTCCTATTGCCATCCAGGAGTTGTGGTTCATTTCAGTATCTTTAAGAGTTGTACTTAGGAATAACTAATACTAATGACAACCATGAGGACTAGCATTTAACACACAAATATTTTAGAGAAATCACAGAAGACAATCTGCTTATTGCTCCATGACTTGTGCTGAGTTGTGCTGTTTACAGCCCATCACCCTGCAACACCTGCTACTCTCACCTGACTTAGCCTTATTGAACTGAGAGTCACAAAGCAGCATTCTCAATAGTCCAGCTGGTGATGGACATACTATATAGTGTTTGTAATTAGCAAGAGCTGGGAAAACTTCAGAATAAATAATTCATTAAATAAAACTAGCCCTTTTTTTCTAGCATGCAACTGATCAGAGAACAAATGAGGGTTTTCTAGAATTGGTTTATTTGTAATTGTCAAATCATCTGCTGAAATAAATTGTTTGTTTATGAGCTGAATTCTATGGTTACTGTTTATTTGTTGCGGATCACCAAAGTTACATGGTCCCAGATTGTAGGTGTCTTTGACAAATAAAAATACAGTCCTCGCTCAACAGGAGAAAAACAAGAAACTTTCCACATCCAAAAGAAGCCAGACCACAAAACGGAACTTTCCTTAAAAGAGCTGCCACTAACCCTAATCCAAGCCATAAAAATCTGAACCTCATTGAAGGCTCAACACTCCCCAGCCACATGGCCAAATAAATAAGCCATGCAGTGTGCCCTAGTAGTAAACAAATTTAGGCTATTTCAGACCATGTTTAGGGAGTGAATTCCAAAGTTAAAGGATCATCTGAGAGAATGCCCTGCAACTTAGATTATAAACTCTTTAGGACAGGGACTGTCTTTGTTCTGTGTTTGTGCCTAGCACAGTAGGACCTTAGTCCATGACTGGGGTTCCTAGTGCTATGGTAATAAAAGTAAATAATATTAATAATAATAATAGCAGAGTATCAGACCTTAATACCTCTGAATTTAGCCTGTTTTTCACTTTCACCTCCTACTTTTCTTCCAAAATGTTTGGAAAGTCATCAGCTGCCCTCACGTAGAGCACACTCAGCAGGCATGGAACCATGTTTCCAAGGCAAGCACTAACATAAATCTTTCCATCAGCAGCATCTGGCTTTCTGATTGGTTATATGAATGGCAGTCCAGCTGGTTTTAGTGGCTTGTTAATATCAGGATATTTATATAGGCTGGATTGTCCCATCTTCCAGAATGCCTTATATCTGTTGTCATAGTCTTGATTCTAAAGATGTACTATGGAAAAAATCTAGATACTTCTGAATATGATGGTGGTACCTGCCTAATTTTGAGTACAATGGGCTTTTGACTACCCAGACAGCCCTTATTCACTAATGATGGGTCATGTAGTTTGAATTTCAAGTGTGAGCTGGTCCTGAAGGAGATTAGTTTAAGTTCAGGTTTCCTTTCATTTAGAAGCTGCATCGTTTTTCCACAGGCTCCATATAGCTGGCACTCTGAAGAGAGCTGCCTGAAGGACAAAAGGAAGCACAAAATAAAATATAAACTGTTCAAAAGTTTTTTATAAAGAAATCCCTCCAACTAGATACACTGAAGTAATGGCTATGTTTTCACATATTAGCACATAAACTGTATTTGCATAATTGGTTGTCAGTGGCAGTTGCACATACATGAAAGCAGAATTTGGCTCAAACTACACCGGGGGAAAAAGTGTTGTATATTTTCTTGGTTTTGCTTGAAATTTCAGCAAAGCTCAATAGTCACTCATTTCATTTCTGATTATTCAAACTAACTTTCCTTAGTAAGCAGCAGAATCCCCCAAAATGGCAGAATGAGGCAGAGTATGGTCTGTGTTTGCTTCCATATCTTTAAAGTGCTGAGTCCATGATAATAACTCATGCTGCTGCTCTGCTCAATAGTGGTGAGATGTTGGCCTCATGAAGACTAGCATGGTGTCATTGCTAGCTATCAGCTGTGGAAAAGTCATATTATTGAATAAAAGTGTTGGTAGATGGGTAACCTCCAATTATACTTCAACTGGCCTCCCCATCTGATATGCAGATTCTGTATCAGTCTATCATGTAATGTTGTACACCCAAGGCTATCTGTTGTCTTTCCTGTGCCAAGTGTAGTATTATGAGCTGAAAGATAAGTCAAGCAAATGTACACAACACAAAAGAAACTGCATCACCTGTAAAAATTCTGTTCTTTTTTCTTTCAAAAAATTGATAGCAATAATGACCTTGGTGCAAGATATTTTCTTGGAATTATTGACATGCCTGATCACTAGCTCTCCCCTGTCAGTCATTAATCCCCAGAAAGTACTCTACACCACAATTGTAATTGAATAAATAATGAACTCTGATGCTTTTGTAACTGATTGTGGCCCATCATTATACATGCCATCTGCAAGGAGTATACCCTTTGCAACTGGTTCACTGTCACATCTCACCACTGTTCGCAAACACAGTAGTACAGATGTGTTAAAGCCAATGGTAGCAGCAGGTGTTCAGCACCTGTGAAAATCAGGCCATTTTCATTTCAGTGCCTAAATATAAATTTAGGAATTTAAGCGCTCAGGTTTGAAAATGTTGGTCTATACGGTTAGTCACAGAAATGTATTCCATTGCACTTTCCTCTGCAGTTCATGCAACATGCCTGTCCTTTAAGTTAGGCATCATCTGGATTTGAGAGAGTATCAGAGAAAGGCAAATAAACTGCACAACCTTATCATACTTAAGATTTGTATCAGGGCCCTGGTAGTCCAAAGACAGAAGCTCTACCAAGTGAGCCAAAGGAAGCCTCCTCTCAGCTGTGCTAGAAGGAGCTGGTAAGCTTGTCTCAGCTGGCTGTCACTCTGTTTAACAACATAGAGCAGTAAAGCATTATGGTGCTCACTATAATTTCCCATCTTTGATCATTAATGGTTTCCTGTAGGATAACCAAAATATTGAAAATCATTTAGTAGAGGCTCTGATCTTACTCGAAGAATGTTCTCATAAACAGAGTTCCAGTCTGTGTCTTCCTCCTTTCCTTTTAAGATGATACCAAATGTGACGATTCTCTTTTTGCCTGATCAGGTTAGTACTCTACAAGTCTGCGCTAACTCTTGTTTGTTTTTACTGGATTCTGTATACCATGCAGGATTCGTATATTGTCAGAAAACAGGCTTTTATTGCACTGGATAAATATCATAAACCTGTTAATAGTTATACCTTTTGTATTCCCTGTGCTCTGTCAGTGTAAAGAAAAACAGAAGCAGACAATATAAGACAGTTATAAAAATGTTAGTGTGGCTAAGAGTAGTGTTTTATAATACAAAGGCACATGCCGATTAACAATAGTCTGGGCAATAGATAATAGTCTGGGCAATTGAAACAACACACTAGTAGAAATTTTTTAAAAGTAAGTTTACATACTGGCTTTCATTTAACTTATCAGCTAAAACACAATCAAACATGTACTCCTAATTTGTACTTAAGTATGTAAAGAAGCTTGTTCTGATATAAAAAAACTTTTAAATGATAGAGAAAAGAAGCACATTGCTGCATTTATGAAGAAACTATGTAGGATCTGTACAATCTGGCAAGGTGTTAAGCATCCTTAACTACCACTGTCTTCAATGGAAGTCAAAGAGACTCAGTACCTTGAAGGATTGCTCCCTTAGTACAGTGGTTCTCAACCAGGGTACTCAGAGATCCTCCAGGGGGTACATCAACTCATCTAGATATTTGCCTAGTTTTACAACAAACTATATGAAAAGCTCTATCAACGTCAGTATAAACTAAAATTTCATATAGACAATGATGTGTTTATGCTGCTCTGTACACTATACACTGAAATGTAAGTACAATATTTGTATTCCAATTGATTTATTTTATATGGTAAACATGAGAAAGTAAAAAGAAGAACAGGAGGACTTGTGGCACCTTAGAGACTAATTTTTCAGTAATAGTGTGCTGTGATACTTTTGTATTTTTATGTCTGATTTTGTAAGCAAGTAGTTTTCGAGAGGTGAAACTTGGGGGTACACAAGACAAATCAGACTCTTGAAAGGGGTACAGTAATCTGGAAAGGTTGAGAGCCACTGGCTTAGTACACAGGTCTTACATGGTAAATATTTACTCATTTTCATGTAGATATAGACATATCCCAGTCAGTTTTTCCCTCATTGAAATTAATTGCTCATTTATGGGATACAACTTTAATATGTCCAAACTGCTCCCCTTTTTTGGCACTACAAAACTGTCAGTCTTTCTGAAGTAGCTTAGTGAGCTCAATGCTATCTTTGAGAGGAAGTGGGAGGAGTCACCACACTCCACCTTTATTAGAAAATCACCTCCATCAAGCAAGGGATTTTTGTTAGTCTTTATAGTGAGTGATCACTTAAGATAGGTTTCAACTGTGCTGCCCGGCTATCTAGGACCCCAAGGGGCCATTCTAGCAGCTGGGAATAGCCAGAGTGCAATTGCATTCCAGCCATAATTCCTTTTGCACGGCCCCAGGAGGTGAATGGTGGAGACCTGCTATATTGGGTTTGATATTTCCTGGGGTTCCCTCTTACTATATAATTTTTTGTGGTGCCAGAAGATTTCACTGTTAAATCCCAACCAACCAATTTTTTTTCTGGCCAATTGAAAACATATATACATCCTATAACATCCACACACAAACATATGTATATCCTATGTTCCCTAAAGAATTTCATGACTCCCATGAAGATTGTACAAATTCTCTTCTGGAGAGATGATTTTAATCAGCATTTTACATGTAGCCTTCCAAAACTTGAAGGATTACAATAAATGAATGGTCTGAATTAGAGTGGCTGGATAGTGCATTGTCCTACGTGTTGACATAAATTCTTCTGGAAGAAGCAGAGATTTCTTTGACAGATGATTCATCATTTTTTGTAGTCACTCTCTTGTGGCCACTTTGTATGAAAAATTTCCATTTTGCAAAGCATTTGCTAAGCATTGCATCTTTGGTTGTAGAGTACACACTGCATTCCTTTTGACTTTAAGGGACCTTCATACAACATCCAACATTCTGTTAAAGGTTATGTTACCATAACACAGAGAGAAAGCACTTTCCATTCATGTTTATTATTGCTCTGACTGAGATATTGTTATAAACTTACTACTCATGAAAGTGAAACATAGTTCACTTAATACTATAACATAGACATTAATGAAACAGTTGCTTTGGCTTACTTTGAAAGAACTTGATGCCTTTATGACCCATATGTATTCAAACTCAAACAATACGGCCAAGACAAAAAATTATTTGTAATTATACACCTTATTTTTAATATATAGTTTTAGAATTATACATACATTTTAACGACATGTTCATCCCAAAGCTATTACAGAGACTATGGTGCTATTTCCAAAGTTAGGGCCAAGTTTTGCACACTTCACTCACGTGACTATCCAATTCACATCACAGGGGTGACTTGTGTCAATAAGGCAAACAAGATTTGGGCTAAAATCCTGGCCCCATTGAAGTCAATGGCAAAATTCCCATTGACTTAATCGGAGCCAGGATTTCACCCTTAGCTCTAATTTTTCAGTAAGAAGAAAGTAGACAATGCATTTCTTTTAGTGCACAGACTAGAATGAGCCCATCTGAAAATCAAGGTTAAAATGCCTGATGTTTCTGAAGATGGACCTGATCAGTAAGGCTGAAATCAGGACCCAAACTTTCCCCAATTAAGAAGGTATTGGATCTAAGTTTCTAGTTCAGGGCCATCTCTCCCAATCACTTACCTACAGTAAAATATCCATAATCACTAGAAAACTATTGTTAGAGAAGTATAAGAAAGAAAATGAAATAATTATAACCTCAAACTGTATATCTTTTATGGTAATTAGTGATAGATATATCCGTCTAAGCAGTAGTTGTTATAAATAAAGGGTACTATATACAGCTGGTTGAAAAATTGTGACTATATTTTGTAAAAAAAAAAGTTCTTGGAAATTGTGATTTTTTTTCTTAGTTCCATAAGCTGGTTAATAAAAGAGTAATTTATCTGTGATCATATCCTTCCAGTAGTCACATCTTCAAATTACTATGCAAAAATTGATTACTCAACAAATTTCCTCGAGAGATACCATAGATCATTTTTATTCCCATTTTAAAGATCGGTAAATTGAGGTATAGGGATTTTAAACCTGTCCCAAGGTCACTCATCAAGTCAGTGACAGAACTGGGATCAGAAATCAGGAGTTCCTGGCTGCTTATCTTTTTCTCTAACCACTAAATATGCCTCTTGCATCTACTTACTTGAACCCTAACGTATTGAGTAAATGTATCAATGTCCTGGCCGCTGTATATAAAGGAAGTTCAAAGAGTATCCATAATCACTTCTAGTTGTTGTTTATTTAACCATATATTGTTATAGGTTCTTTTTGGTATTTGACCTCTTCTTTCTTAGCTGTACAAGGTCTGCCTCACCTTAGCTGCACTGGGTCTTACTTTATTTTGCTATACCCAGCCCAGTCCCCCTTTGGATGTGCTCACCTCTGTCTCTCTGGATTTGCAGAACATTCCCCTTTTCTGATTCACTGTCCATTTTATAACATCAAACAAGTGCCACACACTGCATTTAACCTCAGTATTGAGGGAATCACAAGTCACTATTCAGTATCAGTTGTTTCAAACTGAAAGCCTATTTAATTAATCATTTTTTCATGTAATTTCTGCCGATTAATGAACATCAACCCAAATGTTGTTAGGTACTATAGTAAGTAAGGCCCGGGTACTACTCCCATTGACACTCAAATATTGACTTCAATGCCAGCAGAAGCAGGTCCCTGACTAAGTTACTTAGTCGCCCGTTTGCATTTTGTTGGTACCCATATGCATCAAGTTTTTCATTATTCATGGCCCATGTCTAAATGAGTCACGTTGTTGATGTTTGGGGATTCGTAGCCATGTGCCTGTGACAACATTATGTAGAACTGGACCACTTACGAAATTTAAAGAAGTATTATCAAGTGAGATACAGTATATCACTTGAATTTTGAGCATCCCATGATTCCAGGTGGAATTGATCTGTCCTGAAATCAGAATTGAACTTACTAGTGTAAATTCTGATGTTTTTATTATACCTGATGTGACAATTGTAGGCGCTGACATCCAGCCCCTTATTTCAGAACTATAAAGATCTACATAATAGTCAGCTTCTTTTCCACTCCATAGTTACTCATGTTTTAATGATCCATAGGTCCTTCCTATGGGCAACATTCAATGTTGTGACTCCTTTCTTTGTAGCCTATATGCATAATGGCTCTAGAGAAACTGTAGTAGCAGTTACAGAGAGTAAAAAGTAGGGGAGTAGTAACAATGCCTATGCAGTTAAGAAATAAATTTCAGACAGAGATTCAACTGTCGAGGCGTATGTGCCAAGAAAATATAAAGTACAGTTCAATGTTCCCCAGGAGTCTGTAGGTGAAATTGCTGTAGAAAAAAGGAAGTCCTGGGAAAGATGCTTATGGTGTAGACTATATGTGAGACTCTGAAGCTTTACTTGGCAATCTGGAGAACTTTATAAGAAGAGAGTTTGTTTGAATTCAACCACCCTTTTAACCAGCATGGTGGGCCTTACAATGTTGTATTCTCTTTCATTTAGACAACTATGTCTTCAGTTCTAAATCAGTCATGTGAGTTAATATGAGAGGTGGAGGTTTCCAAGTCATACCAGTCACACCCTGATAGCATTGCATGTGAGTCAGATAGCCTTTTATTTGAGGGATCCCTCTTTGAATCCAGAGAAAATCCCTCGGGAAGTCATTCCTAATCATGAAGGGCCACTGAAAAAATGGGAATCTATGTTATCTGTACTCTTATGAATACTGACCACTTTTCCTTCTAGCTGTGGGTCTAGAGTGACTGATGGCACTTCTGTGTCCACAGTCAACTAAGAAATGTCAATACCAGATTAGCTATGGAGATACCCTTTGTCCCAGGGAGAACATATATCCTAGTTACTTATTTTCTCCACTAGAACTGTATTAGTTCTGTTAGCACTTTCTCTGTAAGGGAATGGAAACCTCTGAAGGTGCTCAAAGGAAAGATTAGACAAATTCAGATTTTACCATCCTCTCTTAGGCAACATTTCTATTAGCATCAGTAAGGACTCTGGGATCATTATTACCTTTTTTCAACTCAGTCTTTCTTGATGGAGGGAGGTGGTGGTGGTGGGTTTTTCTTTCTTTTTTTTTTTTTGTGAAAACACTTTGGATAACTCAGTGTAAAATAATTCAAAATATCTTTCAGTTCATGTTAACCCAGAACACAGAACACAGGTCCAAGCTAGGAATCCAAATTGATAAAACAAAGCTTATTATTCAACAGGCCTTAACTGTAGTTCTCTCACCATGGAAAAACAAACCAAACCAACCCCTCCACCTTCAATCAGAACCTTTTTCATAGATGCTGTAGTGGCCATTGTACTACCAAATAGTAGAACAGTAGAAACGAATTTTCCTCTTTAAACTGATCTATTTTTTGTACAGATATTCTGTTTACGGAGCTGTGCTGTCTTATGAATTATATTATGATTTGGCATGCTTGAAAGTGCATCCATTTAGTATAATACATTATCCTAACACAGGGTTCACAAATGTTTTCAGAGTGTGGATCACATATTTATAAGTGGTCATCTGTTCCACTTCTCCTCACAATTGGAGGAGACTACTTCCCCTTCCATTCTTGGTCACAGTGACAACCTCCCCTTTGCAAATAGACCTCTCCTGGTTTTAGCTATATTTAAATGTGATTAAATGGCAGATAAAAACAATGAGAGTTAGAACCCTATGACCACCACTTCTTTGTGAGCCACCAGCCAGAGCAGTGTCAAACACCATTGGCCCATGTGTCATATCCTGAGAACTATTGTTCTATCAGGTTTAATATTTTCTGGTATTTTATCTTTTTAAAAGGGCCCGGGGCTCCGGCCGCTGCTGCTGCTACTGCAGCAGTGGCTGGAGTCCCGAGCCCTTTAAATTGCCACTGAAGCCCCGGGCAGCACAGGCCAGGTAGCGCTGATGGGCTGGCTGGGGGGCACTAACCCCCAGTCCCGCCCCTTCCACCCGAGGCCCCACCCATTGGGGGGGCAGAGCTGGCCCCCATACCGGTAAGAGTTCAATTTTACTTTCACCCCGTAAGCAGCCAATGCAAAATAAAACCAATAGCAACAGATGACTCTTGTAGTGAGAAGTCCGGATACCCATAAACACATGGTAAGGGCTGTTATCTGTTATTTTAAATGTAATATGTGAAACAAGTGTTTGTTAATTTGAAGAACTAGCACTACCATCATACACGTATGTAGGTTTCCCCACACTCCTATACCAATATATCTCAATCCTGTCCTGTGACTCGTCGACTTATTATTCTAGTCCTGGGGTGAAATCCTGACCCTATTGAATTCAAAGGGAGTTAGGTTAGGATTCAACTCATGGGTGTCTTTGAATCAAGACTGCCAAATTCTGTAGCTATGTTAGGATGTGTGCATGAGGTTTGCAGAGGAGATCTGTAGAGGGCAGGGGCTTGTTTCACATATCCAACTTACCATTAGCATTCTCTAAAGCAATGTTATCCCTGTAGTTTTACAATGTGAATATTTCTACATATATCATACTGTAACAGGGTGCTGGCCAGGAGGTCCTGATCCAGCCCTTGGTTAGCCTAGCTCCAATTAAGAAGCATTAATTGGGGCTGGCTGAGTATGCCACACCTAATTGATAGAAGGGTGCATGGTTCCCAAAGTGTGAGGGAAACTGAAGGTCGTTACACATACAGAGAAAATGAAGTTGGTTTTTTTGTACATTCCCTTGTATATTTCTGAAGAATACTACAATAAAAGCAAAGCAAAATGCTTCCTAATAAAAGGAGAATCATGGTTTATAAAGGAATAAAGTCAAGGAAGGAATCCGTAATAAGAATCCATAACACACCTAAAGAAATCTGTACCATACAGAGGCAGTAACAAAAAGAGGAAAAGTCAATAAATCTGAGGGTAATGGGATTTAGACAACAAGCCATGGAGGCAAATCTAACAGCTGCCAGCAGTGGAATGTGTCCGAATAATATCATGGTAGCTGTTACCCATCAGAAATCTGAGAAATGTAAAGATTAGAATGTAGCAACTCGGAGCAATGCCAAATGCCTTCAAACATATATCTGCCTGAACAAGGAGAATATAAAACAATAATCCATTAAAAGATCCTATAAACATAATCAACCAAATTAAAGCATGAACAACATTGATATCAGAACTTTGGCACAAAATCTGGAGCAGCTGTAATCTCAAAAGAATGCCAGAATGTAGCGATGGGACCCAGCCCCAAAATTCATATCCAGACTTGAAAAGCCAGATTCTCTGGTCCGCTACTCTGTCCTTGTGCCACTGCTGAATCATGAAGAGATTAGAGATTGGCTGCATCCCCTCTCTAGTGTGGGGGAGTCCCCAGAGGGAGAAGAGGCTGAGTTGCTGGGGGTTCTGTATTTCCCTCCTCAGCCCCTGCCAAGGGGAGAGTCTGGGGAGGAAGTATGGCCAGAACATAGTGCATGCTAACCTGAGGTAGATCCCTGGAGGCTGCTTATGGCATAGATGTCCTTCAGGCTGTCATCATTCTGTAACATGCCCTCCAGGCTGTACAAGTGATGTCACTGACATTATCATGTGACCTGCTATAATAATTAGGCCTGCAAAATTATCCTAATTGTGAGCTCCACTGTAAAAAGTATGTGAAAGTTTATAAAAGGTCACAGTAACCTGTAACAACAAATGTTGATGGGAAAGGATACAAAAACAAGACAGAGACTGAATTCACCCAAACAAAAGGGCATCCTGATATAACTTAAGGACTCTGATAAGATCATGTCTGGTAAACAAGAAAAGTGTGGAACCAGACATCAGTGAACCAAAATTATTGTGTTGGAAACTCGGCCTAGCTGGTGGACAAAATAATGAGGGAATGGCCTATTCTGCCCACCATTTGTGGATCCTTAAGGAAAGAGACTTTGGGAGAAAAACTGACTACTGAAGCAAGCTTCATGGCTGCCATCCCAACCATCTCCTGGGACTGCAGGCCTTCGTCAACCTGATCCTGAGAAAAGTCTTGACCAGGACTGGCCAGGCCAGAGAAAGTGACCCAGATGACATCACCACCTCTACTGGCTCCCGCTGAATCTCAAACACCTCCAGGGATGAAACAGGATTGGACTTTAACAACCATAGCTCCAGCTCTTCTTCTCTTTTCCCCCAAAAAGGACAGTTATTATCATCTTTGATACCATCTAAGAGACTATCAAACAAGTGGGGGCATTCCTTCTAAAAGCTCTCTATAGCTAAATGGAAAAGGGAACAATATGGATGTTGTTAAAATGAAAGCCTTACTTAATACTTTACATTTCAAGTGCTTTAACTGTTTGTCCTTCTTTTCAGTATCTTTAATAAAATGTTGAAATTATTTTAATGGCATGTTTGCCATGGTACTAAGCAGACTGAGGTCTGGGTAACCAAGCACCAGATCTTATTTAATAGTGTTTAATGTTTAATACCTACATGCCTCCAGCTTCCATCCAGAACACATCACACGATCCATTGTCTACAGCCAAGCCCTAAGATACAACTGCATTTGCTCCAAAACCTCAGACAGAGACAAACACCTACAAGATCTTTATGAAGCATTCTTAAAACTACAATACCCACCTGTGGAAATCAGGAAACAGATTGACAGAGTGAGACAGGTACCCAGAAGTCACCTACTCCAGGACAAGCCCAGCAAGGACAATAACAGAACACCACTAGCCATCAAGTACAGCCACCAGCTAAAACCTCTCCAGCACATCATCAACGATCTACAACCTATCCTTGAAAATGATCCCTCACTCTCACAGACCTCGGGAGGCAGGCCAGTCCTCGCTTACAGACAGCCCCGCAACCTGAAGCAAATACTCACCAGCAACTACACATCACACCACAGAAACACCAAGCCAGGAACCAATCCCTGTAACAAACCCCATTGCCTACGCTGTCCCCATATCTACTCTAGCGACATCATCAGAGGACCCAACCACATCAGCCACACCATCAGGATCTCATTGCCTGCGCTGTCCCCATATCTACTCTAGCGACATCATCAGAGGACCCAACCACATCAGCCACACCATCAGGGTCTCATTCACCTGCACATCTACTAATGTGATATATGCCATCATGTGCCAGCAATGCCCCTCTTCCATGTACATTGGCCAAACCGGACAGTCTCTACATAAAAGAATAAATGGACACAAATCAGACATCAAGAATGGTAACATACAAAAGCCAGTAGGAGAACACTTCAATCTCCTGGACATTCTATAACAGATTTAAAAGTAGCCATCCTTCAACAAAAAAACTTCAAAAACAGACTTCAAAGAGAAACTGCAGAGCTACAATTGATTTGCAAACTTAACACCATTAATTTGGGCCTGAATAGGGATTGGGAGTGGCTGGCTCACTACAAAAGCCATTTTCCCTCTCTTGGTATTGACATCTCCTCATCAATTATTGGGAGTGGACTACATCTACCCTGACTGAATTGGCCTTGTCAACACTAGTTCTTCACTTGTAGGGTAACTCCCTTCTCTTCATGTGTCTATATTTATGCCTGTATCTGTAATTTTCACTCCATGCATCTGAAGAAGTTGGTTTTTTACCCATAAAAGCTTATGCCCAAATAAATCTGTTAGTCTTTAAGGTGCTACTGGACTCCTCATTGTTCAAATAAATTATATGTCTGCTCTGCTTTGACCATTATTCTGTTGACACCCTCACAAAATTCTAATAGTTTGCTGAGACCGTTTCCCTTTACAAAAGTCAAGCTGGTTTCTTCATATCCTCTGTAGCTCATGTAGGCTTTTTAAATAACAATTTTTAATGACTGTTTCAATTTTACTTGATACTAATGTAAAGCTCACTAGTCTGTAGTTCCCCGAATCACCTCCAGGATCTTTTTAAAGATAGATACAACTCTGGCTGTCCTTTAGTATGGTAGTGGATTTTAATAATAGATTCTGGGTGGGATTTTTCAAAAGTCCTCAGCATTGACCTAACTCTACTCCCACTGCCATTGACTTCTACAGGAGCAGAGTAAGGCCAATGCTGGTTACTTTTGAACGTCCCACCTACATGTATTTGTTTGCTCAGCCTAGACTTTATTGGCAGCCGTAGTAGGGAGAATCTACATCAGCAGCTCTAAATCCAAGACAAGACTGATTTCACAGCAAATGCAGAGAAGATCAGGAGAAAAAGGGAAACAACTTGAATTTGTGAATACTTTAGTCCCTGAGTTGTGCCGCCTTTGAGCATAATTAGGGGTCGAGTTTCTCCTTTTATGCCTTACCATTATCACAAACTCACTTTCTTTGTAAATTAATCAGAAACTATGAGATTCTCCCTCTCCTCATATAATATACAGAACTGTTGGAACTACAAAAAGGCAGTTCATATCACAGCATAGTAGTTTAAACTGTCACCTTTCCATATTAAAAAAAGCAACAACAAAAACCTTCATTCGCAAATTGGATTTACAATGGAAGTGACTGAGCTGATATAGTCATTGGAGAAAACAGTGGAGTGAAATTTTCAAACTAACCAGTAAAATGGCTTTTTAATCCATCGACATCTTAGGGTATGTCTACACTACGAGAGTAGTTCGATTTTACTTAAATCGAATTTTTGGAATCGATATTGCAAAGTCGAACGTGTGTGTCCACACTAAGGACAGTAATTCGACTTTGTGAGTCCACAGTAACGGGGAAAGCGTCGACATTGGAAGCGGTGCACTGTGGGTGCACTGTGAGCAGCTAGCCCACAGTTCCCGCAGTCACCGCTGCCCATTGGAATTCTGGGTGGAGCCGCAAATGCCTTCTGGGTAAAAAAAATGTGTCGAGGGTGCTTTTGGGTAACTGTCGTCATCCGTCCATCACTCCCGCCCTCCCTCCCTGAAAGCGCCGGCGGGAAATCAGTTCGCGCACTTTTCTAGTCAGTGACAGCGCGGACGCCACAGCACTGCGAGCATGGAGCACACTGCGACCATCGCTGCAGTTGTGGCCGCTCTCAATGCCTCGCAGCTTATCATCCACCTTTCCCTGAGGCAGATGCAGATAAGTCAGGCGAGGAGGCTACGGCACCGCGGTGAGGGCCTGAAGTCTGAGACCTCTCAGAAAGCACGGACTCATCGCCCCACACAGCGATCAGATCCAAGACTTCCCGATCAGTCCATGCTGGGGCCCTCTTTCTATTCTGAGATTGCACGGCCATCACTGCTGGAGAGCTCTGCATTGTTGCCAGTGCTGCTGAGCTCGCCACGATGTCCAAACAGGAAATGAGATTCAAACTGCCCAGACAGGAAAAGGAATTCAAATTTTCCCGGGGCTTTTCCTGTGTGGCTGGTCAGAGCATCCGAGCTTGGACTGCTGTCCAGAGCGTCAACAGAGTGGTGCACTCTGGGATAGCTCCCGGAGCTATTAGCGTCGATTTCCATCCACACCTAGCCTAATTCAACATGGCCATGTCGAATTTAGCGCTACTCCCCTCGTTGGGGAGGAGTACAGAAGTCGAATTAAAGAGACCTCTATGTCGAACTAAATAGCTTCACGGTGTGGACGGGTGCAGGGTTAATTCGATGTAACGGCGCTAACTTCGACATAAACGCCTAGTGTAGACCAGGCCTTAGTGTTTTGTTTGCCCTATAATTGAAATGCTTGTATTATATAAATACATTGGGCCTGAGTCTTTCACGTCAGATTTAGACTTCTATAACACTATTGGCCTCAGTTGAGTTACACATGATTTTCACTGATGTGAATGGGAGCATAATCCAGGCCTATTGGGTAGAAACAGGGGTGCACTTAAGGATGGGGAAAAAAGGGGCTTTAGGCCATGTTTCACCCTTTCCTCCCTTCCTTCAGCCTGGAGACGGTCAGGAGACAGTTTGGTTCATGTACTATTTTAGAGCAACCTTAGAGCCACTGTATAATGCACAGGTTGGAATGGTGCCCTAAGGGTGCTCTAACTAGGCTAAGAGTTCCAAAGTGCAATGCACTCCAGCTATGACCCTTCCACCCTTTCCTATGCCAACATGCTCACTACACCTGGAGGGGCCAAGAGCATGTAGTGTAGATACATGCCCCCTTTGTGCCATTCCACAGGAGGAACATTTCTCAAAGAAACTGAAACAGGGGGGTTGGTTTTGTTCTTCACCTGAATTTTGAGAGACTCAAACAAGAGCTGATTCTTTGGCGTGGGTGTTTCTTGTTCTAGAATGAACAAATAATTTTAAACTGCTTTTAAAAAGGAAATGGCAGGGAGAAACATAGTTTGAATGATCTTGACTTTTCTTTTTTCTTGCTAAGGAAAGCTATGGGAACTGGCATGTCAACTCATCCTAACCTGACCTGATCACAGGCATAGTCAAGTTTTATTAAAATGGTTTGGATCTTTCAAACAAGATATTGATAACTGAAATGGAGCAGAGAGACAGTGGCATCTGGTTTTAATGAATGTAGTCTGCTTATATTTGAAAGGAAAAGCATTCATGGAAAGACTGGACATTTTTGTTCAAAGAATCAAAGTGCAATAGTGTTTTTCAATACCATCTATCTGTATGTTAAGAATGACCTCGGTGACTGTACTCAAGCAGTTGTTCATATTTTTTAGATTAAAATGTTATTGTTGAATCTGATATATATTTAGGGATTGTTTTTAGCCTGTATTTGTTTGCTTTTTCTGCAATCCAAAGCAAGATAGTACTTTTGCTGTGAGCTCTATTAGTTGCTGCTCCTATTTTCAGATTGCTTTGTTCAATATATTATGTATAACAACATTTTCTGCAGAAAACTGAAAAGTGTTCCTATTGTTAAATGAAGTCAAATACTGTAACACTTAATGAGAAGGGACTTTTTCTTGCTGTACATATTAATATTTGATACAAAAGAACTATATTAAAAGAACTTTAACGTTGCAATGCAAAGCACTCAAAAGTTAGGAAATATCAGGATTTAGGTTGCGTGTGCAACTTTAATTCTGTCACCTTGTGTATATGCATTATGTTATAGTATTTAATTACAAGATCACAAGACCCCAGTCTCTTTCTGTGAATGAGGCAGCCATTTAATATTTCTTTTTATCCTCATCATCCAGTGTGTGGCACTGCACACTAGCCAATTTTTTCAAAAATGTCCACTAATTTTGGTTGTCTCAGTAATTGAGTACCCAACTTGAGACATAATAGTTACTGAACACACACACAGTTCCCATTGACTTCAGTTGCAGTTGTGAGTGCTCAGGACTGAAAATCTGGCTGCATGTGTCACAAGCTGGGTGTCCAAAATATCAGGAACATGTGGTTAGTGGCCACTTCTGAAAACTTTGGTTTGAATGACTTGCCCAACATCACATAGGAAACCTGTCACAAGTCAGGGATAGACATAGTCTCTTGGGTTAGCGATGACTCTCTTAACAAAAAGACTGTCCTTTTCCTTCCTGCATTCCCCCTGCTGCTCTGACTCTCAAACCTGTGCACTGAAAGATTCAGGAATGGTGTGATCATGTAATTAAAGACTAAATCATAATGTAGGCACTCACCTGAGTGGAACTGAGTGAGAAAATAATTTTTTTGGTTCAGGGGATGAACTAAAGCATCTTAAAAAGTTCTGTTTGATTTGAACCTCATCTATTTTTATTTTTTAAATTTTCATCAAATTGAAAACAAAAAAAAAGGTTTGGGTTGACCAAAACTAAATTTGTTCAGTTTATCATTTTGGTTACAGTCAACCAAATTGGTATTTCTTAACTTTTGAGTGCTTGACTTTGCAAGCTGAAAATTATTTTAATGTTGTTGTTTTTTAAAAGGAATTTCCTAGGTTTTCAAGAAAAGAAAGCTGGAAACCTTCACAAAATTCCATTACATGCAATCATAATGGCGTCCATATGGGTCATCAGTAGGGTTTGAATGCAAGACCTTCAAAAGGTTAGTCCAGTCCTCTACCACTTGAGCTCTGGTTTCTCCTGGCAGTAAAGCATCAATGGAGCCACATTAGTAAGCTTGCTTTGGATGGCACCTGACCTGGGAACCCTTAAAGAGGAACCTCTAATGTGGGGGAGGGGGGTATGTGCAGAAAGACAATACCACCTAAATATTTGTATTATCTTTCTTATCAGAGCTCCACAGATCATAGGTGAGGATAATGTATGTGCATTTTCCCAATCCCTGCTCTATCATCTCCTTCACAGACTGCTGCTCTCTCCCCTGGAACCTGAGAAAGGATCACAAGGAGTGCCATCCACAGGGTCCTGAGGAACCATAACACTACTGCCATGGATATCTCTTCCACACACAGAGGGGGAGACACATGCTTGGTGGGTGCTCCCTGCCTCTATCTAGGGGATACAGTGGCCCAAGAATATTTTAAAATGATACATTATGTTCTATTGATCACTGATATATTCCAGTGTAGTATCTTTCTTATCCAAGTATTTTAAACTAATGGTAAAGACATGGAGAAGGATAAAATCACATTTGAATATGAACTTCTACCTGCATTGCTTTTGAAGTTTTAATCCTGGTTTTCACTTAAAAGTCACTGGATAAGTGCCCCAATTAGTTAAAGGTATGCAACATTCCTGATGCTTCCAGGTTTTTAATACTGCAGTAAAACTAACTTTCAGCTACACTAACACTAATTGTGTCTTTGGATGCATTTGTTACGATTCCAGGAGCTGAGAAATCAATGAAGTTAGCCAGGATAACTAAATAATTCTGTTAAATCCAAACTCTTGTAAAAATTAAGGTTTAAAAACAAATACACATACTGTATTGCATTTGACCATTTACAATTTTTCTTTGGCTCCACCAACCATGTAGATGTCTAATCAGGGGATTATCAAGTAGACTAGAGAAATATAACAAAGTTCTGCACTCTAGTAAATATTTGTATAGCAAAAGCCTGGAGAAAGTTCATGTTATATTTTACTGTTGATAATTTAATAAATCTATGGCATGCTTGAAACTGCACAGTAAATGTCAGAATGTGTTGAATGATGTATCATGCAAAAATAATAATTTGATGAAGATTGGATGCATGGATGACATTGTCATCAGAAAAATACCATTAGAAAATGCCTACATTAGCTATTTTTAAAAAGGCTTGTATTTGAATCCTGCTAGTAAATAAAAGAGGGAATAGAGACCATGTTTTACTCCAGCTTATAATTAAAACCAAAAAAGTAAACTTGTGTGATGACATAGAATACCAACAACTGAGGCAGAAATTGCCATGCTATGAAAACAAGATGACACCAATCACAAGATTTCATATAACAATCAAAGATCTACAATTTCCTTCTATTACAGAGAAGAGACCAATCATTGTAAACAACTGATTAAACTCACTGAATCTGTGTTCTCTCACTTTAAAGGACAGCATATAGCATGCTCTCTGCCACAGTAGTTTGTTTGCACTGAAATTAAGCAATAATGATTGAGGCGCTGAGCATTTCCTGGGGATTAATGACCGGCTGGGAGGAGTTGATGGCCCGAAGAACAGCCTTTGGCCATTAACCCCAGCCGGTCATTAAGCCAGAGGAAATGCCCCACACCAAGGTCTTTATTGCTTTTAGAAAACGAAAAAGAAGAAAAACAAACCCATAACTACATTGGTATTTGTTATGAGGTTGTGAAGTTTACAATCAATTCATACATGCAGGGTATTTCCAGACAGCTAATACTTTGTATATTATTCAATCAGATTGTTTGAATCGCTCAAAATTACTGCCATCATATAGACCTGTAGAGTTGGCAGGAGACGAATTGAAGAAATGTAAGTTTAGCCCTACCTTTATTAATTTATTCCTCAATGTGATATATAAATTATGTTTAATTCTAATGTGTTTTAAGTAAGGCAGAGGCATACTTTAAATAAGTATCTTTAAGTAGTCTGCATCATGTAATGCATAAGTCAGTCCTGGCAGAACACCAAACTGAGCTAGATTTTGATGTTACAGTTAAAACCCATCCTTTTGTAAATCATTGAAACATTGGATCATCTATATCTTAATATATGATAGTGGTTATTAATTTAGAAATTATACATTTGATTATAGTTTACAATTAATGTATATTTGGCAGGTCACCAAAGACTACTTTATACTTGTTATTACGTGTCATCTCCTTTGAGAAGGAAAATGGGCTTTTATTCAGGTTATGTAGATTTTCTTTTTCTTGTTAATGGCTCAGGGTGACTTTGATTGAAGTTTTGGACTTCCCTTGAGCTGGATTTGTCAGATGAGTCATATTGTGTAGTAGTTTATTGATATGAACAGATGTTCACTAAGAACTTAGAAGAGACCCCAAAACTTTCCGTTTCATTTATGATCACAGGCAAATTTGAAGCCAAGTTTCCTGAGGACAAAGGTTAGTGTGTTAACTTATTTACTAATCCATTCAGACCCCCAAACTCATTTGTTGATTTAATTTGCAGGTCGTATTCTTAGAGGTTGTTTTACTTCTCAGGACTTTCTACCTAACTGCTGTTGCATTTAAGAAGTCTAGTTCTTGAAAGCAACTACCAAGAAAAGGTTGCTAATTTTCTAAATAGAAAATTGTTGACCAAGGAATCTCTGCATTACTGGCTCTAGGAAATTTGCAAAGGGTAATTTATTAAAGAACAGGCAAACCCATTGTCATATGGGGCTCCATTTCCAGAATAGTTGGCGATACATAATCTACATATTCACTAAATAAGTCAATGGGAGTTCCACATAGATAGAGCAACATTTGGGCATAACTTCGTAGCTAGATAGATGATGGATGGATGCTTCTGCTTTCCATATTTTAATTGACGTTGGGATTATTCAGTTCTTCCTACAAGGTTGCTCTTCCTATGGACCCTGGAGGAGAGGTATCAGTAGGTTTGAAGTGACCTGATGGACCCTCTATCACTGCATTGCTTCTCTAATTTCATTCCCCCTATTCAAATTCATGATTGGCAGCAGAGACATGTCACCCGTAGCCATCTCCTCCATGCTGCGACAAAAGGAATGTATGAGTTCACATATCATGTGACGAACAGGTACATAAATGCCCTGTGATGAGCATGGTATAAATGCCTATATAGATAGTACAGGCAAGCTTCACCTTTCTCAGTCCAGCTTTAGTACTGGCTGACTGCTGCAGTAGATCAGCTGTAATCACTCCTCAGATTCCCTCTCATGAAGCTAAAGAGTATTGGGAAGCCAATCTGGATTTCACAGCTGATCATGAGGAACAGGGGAGGATGATGAAGAACTAGTGAGTACCACTCAGTTACTACTTATGCCCAGGACAGGAAGTCAGCCATAGAATGCTGCCTGGGCCAGTGTCCTATTTTCAGTCCCCTGATGGAGGCCCCAGATCCTTTCTCTCTGTAGCCCACTCTTTGTCAGCTGCACATGCTCTATTTGATTGGCAGGGGGAAAGAACTGTAGCAACACATGAGTAATGGGTTTTCCCCCTTTCCTGTTACTTTGTTGTTAGATATATGTATTCTATGTACTAATAACAAACAATGATTAATTTAAAAATAAAAAAAAACCCTTACAGAAATATGTTTTAAAATGTGACAATTTTTTAAAAGTGAGCTGACTGAGAGGCGGGTCGGCAAATGGAACTGAGGTAAGATATTTGTTGTTTATTCTTATTTTTCTGATTGCTTCAGTGCTTATGCAATCCAGAACCCAAATTAATTTGCTGTAGAGATGAATGATTTTGTTTTCTGCATTTTATTAGTCCTGCACTTAAATAATAATTCACATTATATCATTTTCAAAATGCATGGGTTCTTGAGTGGCCTTGGAAAAACTTTTGTTTAGCCACATCTGTGGGAGAGGTTCTAATGACTATGGTTAGAGCAGCTCACCGACAGTCTGAAGGCTGCATCTCCATCTGCTACTAGCTCGTTGCATGACATTAGGCAAGTTATCCTCTCTGTGCCTTAGTTTTTACATTTGTAAAATAGAGATGATAATAACCTTTTATTTGTAAAGAACTCCATAATCTTCAGATGAAAGCCACATAAACACAATGTGGTATTATTTAAATAAAATAATCTGTAAGGTATAATTAATCAATTTAAAGATGTATCAGTACTCAAATCATTCTAAAACAACTAAAACTCATAAACAAAAGTGGTTCCAGGACTGAAATTGTACAGCCATCTTCACAAAGACGTGTTTTTCAAACTTGTGATACCCTTGTGTTAGCATCTGCCTATGCTAGGATATAAAGTATGTATTTTTAACATGTACTGAAGTGTATATGTACTTATAGCTCATGATGGTTGCATCGTGTTGTTGTCAATCAACAGGGTCAGATGCCGGTACCATTATACTTGAAAAGAAATACCTTACTTTGAAAGAAGTTCATTGAAAAAAAACCCTGGGATTACACGTGGACTAACATGCTACTCAATATGAATAAGAGTCTCAGAATGTGACCCATAAATACCAATCTTCAGCATACCTCTGATCTCCAGAGGGCTTCTTCATTTATGCTGAAAGCATTTCCCTTAAGTTTCATGATTAGGGTGACCAGACAGCAAGTGTGAAAAATCGGGACGGGGGTGGGGGTAATAGGAGCCTATATAAGAAAAAGACCCAAAAATCGGCACTGTCCCTATAAAAGCAGGATATCTGGTCACTCTATTCATGATAGAAAAGCTTCCATCCAATTAAATAATTCAAAGGGGAAAGAAAAAAAACTATATTTTGAATATAGTCACAAATTGTAAATGTCCGAGCTACAGTAACAAATCTTGGGAAGACACTGGTGATATGCTAAATTTCTTTGTTCACTATGAAGTGGCATATTTGTGTGAAGGGATCCCCAGGGTGCAACCTGGATTGTGGGACTGCTAAGCCCTCCAATCCGCATCAGCCTGAGATATCTCTCACACTGTGATGCTGATGACAAGTTACAAACCTCTGATAGGCACTGCACTTACACAAACATCCATAGGCAGGGACACATCTAACTGAATGATCTCCCAGTCACTCATGCACCATCAATAGAGAAGCTCTAGCCAATTCCCCCCAGCCCCAGCCCCAGCCCAGGGCTGTACCGTTTTACACTGTTCAAGGCCTCCTTGGGCACTGCAAGTTCATTAAGCAGTTTGCAGCTCCCTCAATGTGGAATGAATACACACTAGCTTTTGTAAACTGAGCTGAGATTTCCCAAGCACTTCAACCAAAACATTCTTTTTGATAAAATAGAAAACAGGTTTATTAACTACAGAAAGAGAGATTTTAAGTGATTATAAGTAGCAAGTGTAAAGATAAAAGTTGATTACTTTAGAAATAAAAGTAAATGTGCAGTCTAGGTTCTACAAACTAAACAGGATTTGAATCTATCAGTGTCTCACCCTGACAGATGGTACAAGCAGGCTACAAATCCTCAATACACAGGGTGGGACCACCTTCCAGCCTGGGACCACCCTTCTCCAGTTCAAAATCTTTGTCCTCCAGATGTTCCTCCAGGTATTGAGTTTGGGGTGGGGAGGAGAGAGATGTTGTCACTTCCCCTTTTTTATATTTTCTTCCAGCTTTGCTGTGACGTGTGGATCAGGCAGTCCCCATTGGTCAAGCAGTCTCCATTGTATACATGCTCTCTTTGAGAAGTCCCTGGGATGGCTGTTGGGAGAGTGGATTCCCTTTAATGGGCAATCAGCACATGTCTTGCTGGCCCTTTGTTGCAATTGAAAGGTTGGCTCTGGGCATCTCCCAACCTCTCAACATATTTCAGTAACACATATAGCAATGTTTCATAACTTCACATATGATGATAGCACATACACTCCAACAGGATATTAATGTTCAAGAGATCAAGACTTTTAAAATGATACCCCACAAAGCATACTTTGTACAAAACATATCATAATCATATCACCAGGGTGAATACGGAGTTCCAGGGTGCTACTTTGAGATACAGAGTGTCACAATTAGTTACCTTGCCATGCCAGGCAATGGTAACTATATAAGCCCTTTTTTACCAGGGAAATAGTAACTTCAAGTTTGTTCAAGCTCCTGCTGAATTTGCTGGCAAAACTCCCAATGACTTTAGTGGGTGCAGGAGAGGCCCCAACAACTTGTGCCCTGGAATGTTTTGTATCATCTTCAAGTAACATGGACAACAACATACCAAACCACTATAATAGGAAAGGCATTAGGACCTGATCCAATGGGAGTCTTTTCATTGACATCCATGGGCTTTGGATCAAACTCTTAATGTGGGTTGGGGTCCTTTATGGAAGTCTGTTGATTTATGCTGAATTACAAGTTGACTCCTATAGTTGTACATGACAGTCATATCAATGCGAAAATAATTCTTTATGATTCCTGCCTTACAATGACTACAAAAAGAATTCTCAGTGACTAGTTATTCACCATTTCCAAATTCATCTTCAGAAGGAGAACTCCAGTATGTGTAGAGAACCCTGTGCTCGTAACAAGTGTACAACAGGCTGCTTGTAGATACCGTATACAGTATACTGGGGGAGGGGGAGCAAAAATGTAGTCTTACAAACAGAAATAAAAAAAACAACAGCTCATCCATGTGCTAATTTGACGAGGAAAAAAAATTGGCCTTATTCTAGTCTTCTCTCCATACCCTCTGTTCAATGGAAATAAAGCTCTAAGTGGAGCCAAGAAAGAGAAACTCGGCAAGCAGCTAGTTTTCCACTTGCAAGACCTAATCAGAATCAGCCATGGTTAAAAAAAATGAACCAGGTCATAAAACACAAACACTGGCAATCTACAAACATTGGCTGTTTACCCCTAGGAAGGTCAAAGGCACACCTTGCACAGCGACTATATATGGCCAAAGGCCCATTAGTTTTGATTTTTCTTTTTAACATCAAAGCACTAGACTAAGCATCTTCACTGAGTTCATTGACGTTCTTAAACAGGGTGGTCTGTAAATACTCTGAAGCTTTGCTTATTGTATAAAATTACAAGAAAGCTCCATGTTGCATCACTTGCATGTAGTAAGTTTCTTTTTTAAATTATCTTTTGGAAAATATGGGGGAATTAACCTGCCAGGTAATAGATTTCATTTCAGATCTATATAGTTTGAATTGTACATCTATTTACCTGTGCATAAGGCATTTTTCTGAAAAATTGTTTGCTCTCTGATTAAAAATAGTAAAATTTTCTCCCCAGTTTTACCATGTTTTAAATTATGTCTCTCATTTACACGAGTCATGCAGGCTCATAGAAACTAGAAGCCAGGGATGCAAACCAAAGCTTAGAGGTATTCCTTCTGCTTATGCATAAGAAACTGAAGCTGGAGCCATTGGAAAACAGGCACAATTTTAAAATAGTGTGTGTTTGTGAGTGTAATGGGAGTGAAAGTTGATAAAGTCCCAGACAGCAGCAATGTACATGATGACAATGTGTTTTGCATACTAACAGAATGATTTACTGTATTAATTTCAGCTTGCCAATGAGATAAAAACCCACAAAATACAAATTTCAATTAGAACATGTTCCAGCTGTTAATCACAGCTGAAAAGGCTATAACAACCTGTTAAAATTCCCTCTCAAAGAAATGTTATTGAATGAAGCATTTTCAGGGACAAGACTGGTAGCTATAAATATTGTTCCTATTTTCAAGTTGAGCTGGTTTTTAGGACCATCATGAAATATTTCTGTCTAACCCCCGATATCCATTGAGGTAGATATGCATGTAATTTTAGGAAGGCAAGACTATCTCTCTCTCAGTATATTAATAAATGTACTATAATTCTTTAAAATGGCACACATTTCCTCATGGGATAAGATTATAATTACATTTCAAAGTAGTTCTCTTGAAACATTCTAAAACAGATTATGTTCTTAAAAACTTGGTTCTTTACTTTGCATGTTTTAGCACCACATCCCATTAAAGTTGTGTTTGAAGTTACTAGGATTTGTTAAAAATTTGATAATGCCTAAGCAGATAAGAGATTATATGCTTTATGTATATATTTGAAGGATTTGTTCCAGCTTGGATACAGTGTATTAATTGGCCACCTACAGTGAGAAGTGTTTAATATTTAGAATGCTTTTCCTTGCTGCTAACTAGGCAGAAGAGCATGTAAGTATTCTTTTAACTAAATTTGCTAACTTTCTGGAACACATTTAAACAATGTGTGCTACTTGTGTCATATTACATTAACTTCACTTCTAAAGACAGATTGTATACATGCGTAATAAATAGCCCCTTAGGGATCAGATCTAGATTAGCTGAGAAAAACGTACACTGCTGTATGTTAAGTAATTTACACTATCTCAGTAAACATTAGGAAAGAAATGTTTGTCTCAGCAGAACAGGTTAACAGTGCCTGCAGACTCAGTAATGATTGTAGAATGTTAAACTATCAAGTGGAAAGTTACAATCACTTAAAATAGTCTAATTTTTTTCCTCACACTATCTGGAGTTTGATACCACGATGTCTGTAATAACAGTAAATGTTTATGATAGGGGGAATGAAAGTAGTAAAGCAAAATACTGGTTCTGCAAAGGCACCAACCACAGTGGTTTAAAGGTGTGAGAGCTTGGAGAAAAAACGTACCTAAGTGAGCAATCTTATTTCAATAAATAAATTAACAAATAAATATTTATTTTCATTAAATGGCCATATATCTCCCAGGCTGGAGGAACCCTGTTGTAAGTGTGCTAATTTTGTTTAGGATTCACAAAATCCATGTATTCCTCTCTCTGTGTGTCTGCTCAGTGTCAGATAGTAATTACTTGATTAAAAGCGCATATGGTAACTAGAATATGGACAGCTCTGATTTTTTCTCTCTCCTCTTCCTTCCCTCTATCTAAACCTAACAAAGAGGTTCTAAGCAAGCCCATTCTGAGCTCTCCAGCACAAATTCTCACTGCAGTTCTAGAACTTGCATATTGTATTCACCACCTATCTAGAAAGGAAACATCTGCTTCAACAAGATATACAAATAATATCATTTTTCCTTGCTTAAATCCCATTTTACCTATTGACTTCCTCAGTGAACTACTCCTGCTATGTAGCTTTTCCCACTGCCTTATAATGAAGATCGACGAATTGTTGTCACTCTTACATCCACTTAGGGCAAGATACCTTTTATAATATCGGAAACTTAGACTTATAGTCACTAAGGCAGCCCACCATCATTCAGAAATGACTATAATATTTTCCTAATACTTACCAGGGGAGGCAAGGTGGTCTAGTGGCTAGAGCAAGAGACTAGGAGCCAGTAGATCTTGATTCTGTTCCTGCCCCATGATTTACTCTCTGACCTTGGATAAGCCACTGTACCCTGGTTTTCTTATCAATCATTAGGGATAATAAATACCCACTTTTATTAAATGATTTGAGATCCTATGGTGAGAAGCATTATGTTATTATTTTGATATTATTTATTAGCGTGATAACACAGAAAAAGCAGAAACATTTGTATGCTGAATTAAGCTGTTGTAATGTGCATTATGCAGGAATGATTTCAATAAACATAATCCCATATATTAGTTACATACAATAATTCAATTTAAAAAATGAATGTTGGTAATGAAGTGTCAATTCAATTTTGCCGTAGCAATTAAAGCAGCTGTTCATAAACCAAGTGTCTGAGTTATCTGTAAATGATGCAGAACTAAATTAAGGCTATTGAAACTAAGCGTTCAGCGACAGCTAGACCCTTTGCTAGCTTGGCAGGCAATAAGGGGCCTGATCCTGTGAGGTGATTGGTGCTTCTACTTCCATTAGTTTCGATGGGAATTAAAGGCACTCAGCAGCTCACAAAATCAAGCCCTAATATTGTAGCTTCTTGTTTGAAGTCATAAATGAAGTTCACTTAATTTTACACTGTTTACTATTGGAGAGAAAGAAGTCTGAAAGAAAGACACTATTAAGTAAGGGAATATCTGCCAGTACAGGATGAGAATAAAAGGGCCTCATTTTGATCTTGATGTACAGGAAGACTATGGTGGTGTTACAAGCATGCGAAACTGGTGTAAGAGTATCAGAGTTAGAACAGAAATCCCTCCCTTCTAGATATGAATCCGCCAGCACAGATACTTTCAGTTAAGCATGATTAATCAACTGCCTATCCAATTACAAATGCAATATTTCTTTAAACAATAATTCTTACAATGTAAATGTCATAGGCAGGAACTCATTCTTCAAAATATTTCTATAACGGGCCTGAAGCACTGAGAGATGCTTTCTTTTGGAGGAGCCCTTGATATAGAGCTTAAGTGGAACTTAACTAATAAATATGCTTTTGCTAGCCCTCTGCATAGGTTTACTTTTCATCCTTTCTGCTTTTCCTATATTTTAATTTACCCTCTGCTCAGAAATATTTTAAAATATCTTCCAAAATATATGTAGTCCAAGAGACAAATGTCATGTAGTGGCAATGAATCAATATATAGGCCCACCTACAGTCACAATGCCCATCTAGCAGAAGCTTGCAATAAAACAATTAGAAGGAAATGTATAGTTCTAAACTTACCAAACTATTTTTATACAGTTCTGAGTTATATCAAATCATACTAAAAATAATAAAGTAAATTACAAAACTATCATAAACTCAAGAATTATGTGGACACAATCCCTGTTACTTTAACGTAAAATATAAATCCAGAGATTTCTCATGCCATCATTTTGTAAATAATTACAGTTCTGCTGAATCTGTTGTATAAAGTTTACATGGGAGGTTCAGTGCACCCTCGCTCTTGTTTAGAACATTCGGAACCACCAGAGAGATGTTGACATATGGCTGCACTGTTTTAGTGCATAAGACATCTACTACATGGGAACATAATAAACAGGAGCATAAAGACAGGTTTGTGCAAGCAGTTTGGATTGACCTTTTTGGCAGCTGAAATCCATCTTGAGTACATGGTGCTGATGTGGACAGATATGTAAACTTAGTCTTGTTACCACAACTACTAGTTCTACAAATATACTCCGATGCCCAAAATGTACATCACTCTTAGCAAAGTGATTTTAAATGGGAGAGTTATAGCACAGCAGCAGCCATTCAGATAAGACGCAGCAAAATCCATCACTAAGAAATATCTGTGTTTGTATTAATACCACTATTGGTAAGTAAAGAGTAGGTGTGTGTTGTTCACACTGATAGGATTCCTAAAGACAGTTTCAGGGGATTGACTCATTTTATGTCAAACTAGTGATCAATTGATAAGTGTTTTTTCCATAGCAAAAAAATACAACCTATTGGTAAAATATTTTAATTGTACTATTGGAAGAACAGATTCTGCAATCCTTACAATGAGTAATATTCACATGACTAGTCTCATAAAATGGAAGTATTCATGTAAGTACTACTCAATCTGAGTAAAGTTGCAGTATCTGGTCTGGAATGGGCTGTTTACAGACAGAATCAATCTGTCAGTGTGATGGTGGAAAGTAGTTAAGCCAGGGCCAGCTCTAGGTTTTTTGCCGCCCCAAGCATGAAATTTTTTGGCTGCCCCCCACCCCAGCCCTGGGCTCTCCCCCCACCACCTGCACCCCCTGCCGCCCCAACCCTGGGCTCTCCCCCCCCCCACCCGCCCCGCCTGCCGCCCCAGCGCTGGGCTTCCCCCCACCAGCGCTGACTCCGCCCGCTCCCCCCTTGCCTCCAGCTGGTCCAGTGCTGGTAGGGTCGGGGTAAGTGGTGGGACTCCCAGGCCGCGCCTCAGCCCAGGGTCCCTCCAGCCGGAGCTCCCACCTCCAGGACTGGCTGGGACCGGGGAGGACAGAGCTGGGGGACCGCCCCGGCAGGGGGCTGAGGAGCCGGGGCAGCGCAGCCCCAGAGGGAGTGGAGCCCCGGAGAGTGGGACACAGGCCCCGCACGGCAGCGCCCCACCCTCTATGGCCCCGCTGCTGCTGCGGCTCCTGGCCATCCTGCTGCAGTCCCTGGGCAGCTCTGGCCACTTCGCCCAGCCCGGCTGTGGCGCTGGGGGGTGGCCGCCCTGCGGCACCTGCAGGCGGCTCCGTGTGCCCTGAGGGGCAGCCCCCAGCTCGAGTGTCCTGCACTCAGAGCCCGCCCGGCCATAAGGTGTGGCTGCTGCTCCCCAACGCGAACTGCAGTGGCCCCAGGGCGCCCCCGGTGCAGGACGCGCTGCTGCTGCCAGGGCCAGCTCTCGGCTTTTGCCGCCCAAACGCCAAAAAATAAAATAAAAAATAAAATTAAAAAAAGAGGCTGGCTGGAATGCTGCCCCTGAAAATGTGCTGCCCCAAGCACTTGCTTGGTTTGCTGGTGCCTGGAGCCGGCCCTGAGTTAAGCAATAACTCAATACGGATGTTGGTTATCATGAAATAATCATTCTTCCCAGGAGAGGT
The DNA here is from genome assembly GCF_011386835.1 of Chrysemys picta bellii. NCBI lineage: Eukaryota > Metazoa > Chordata > Testudines > Emydidae > Chrysemys > Chrysemys picta. The sequence goes on along the minus strand of NC_088795.1, from coordinate 55,676,173 downwards.
CTATGTGTAGTAAATGTCTTTAATACAGCAGCGGTTATGATGATCTCATCTTAACCCCACCCTGGAGTTGCCCTATTGCTCCTAGAGGAGTTTAAATGGAAGGAGCAATATGTACTTATGTGTGTGTATGCATTTTTGAAAACGATGAGACAGTAGTAGTTGAGAATTCTTTTGAAATTCTATGTTTGTCTTGTTCCAATTAATACAGCCTTTTAGAATTTACAAGGCAGTTAATGTTCTCTTTCAGGACACTGAAACTATTGCTGTTGGGTTGGTTAGTTTTTCCTATTGTTTTGTAAAAATATACATAGTTCTTGTGTTGTTCAAAAAGAAATACAAAAAACACGTAGAGTTAATGAGTGGCCCTGATTCAAGTGTCAGCTGGTAGGGCTAAGAAAAAATTCTGGCTTGCTTTATGTCATAGTTTTGCAATACAATTGAAAAATGGGTTTTCCTAAAGTTACAGAGCAAAATCTGGCCAATATTTAATTTCACAAATTCAGCTATGAAATGTGGACATTTTAGAGTTGTTTTAAGAACACTTTCTGTTTTAGGGACCTGAACAGCCAGAAATAGTCAGGTTTGCACTGTATAGGGGTGGGAGTGTTCATGCACCTCTATTAGCTGGTGACATTTATTACTTGTGAGATTCCTCTTGATGGAGTTGAGCTATTGCTATTTGCACAGGAGAAACAAATGTACTGGAAATACATTGTCTGGTACTATGCTTACAGTCAGGTTTCTTGAATCTTATGTTCATACAGAAACATGGTAAGTAATAACATAGGAAGGGGGTCAGGTAGATCACTCAAATTCTAGTATGTTGTATAGCTTACAATATCTACAGTTTGTAGCCTACCCCCGAGTAATACAGCAAAGATCTATGGCCCAAACCTATGTTCTGATGAAACCTCACTAAGGAGCAAATCATGCACCCACTGTGCAGTGCAGTTCTGTTGCACTGGGAGTGGGCAGGACTTGAACACTTGTATAAACCTGAGAGACAAGGAGCCAAGCGGCTTCCTGAGTGTGTTCATACTGGGGAAGTTTGGGAAGCGGGAGCAAACTGGTCTTTTTTTCCTACCTATATCCCTTAGGCTTGAGTAGTAGCTGCATAACAGTTCCCTTCCTACTGCATGGCCCGGAGGGAAGGGTTTCTCCCTCCCTTTGCCCTTTTGGAGTGCCGCAGTGCCAAGCCCAGTTACTTAGGCTGGGCATTGGAGAGAGGATTTGGCCTTCAGGCAATATCTCTATGTTAGCTCATTTTTAATTAAGGCTGTTTTGAAACTGGCTACTGGCTTTTGTTCAAAAACTCTCTGGCCATTGCACAGCATCTCTGGATGCTATATATTGCCAATGTTCACACACAGCCAATAGACACCATATGCATTTTGTATCTGGTTTTCATTTTATATTGATTAAGTAGTGTCCTTGGATTTCACTGCTAGCAGAGCCTAATCCTGCTCTCCTCACTCAGCAAAATCTCCCACCGAACTCAATGCAAGTTTTGCCTTAATCAGGGCTTCAGGATTTGGTGCATAATTGATAGGAAAAGTGAGATGTAAAAGTTACAAAAGGAAACTGGGTGAGGCAAATTAGGTCTAAAAGGCCTTGGAATTTTGAAATCTTCTGAGGACTCTAGTTTCAGGAAGGATGCTCTATATGTTTTGCTTAAGAATGTTTTATATGCTTACTGATGTGGAAAACACATGTGCATGAAAATGTTAAATACTAGTCATTCCACCGGAATGAGTGAAAACTTAGACTTTATACAGTACTGCATTTCACCACTGAGGGATTTTTATATTTTGTTATTCTGGTTAAAGTGGTACTTAATCCATCAGTAAGAACTTCAGGATAAAATTAATGCTATACCTTGGGTTACCTGTCACTAGACATATCTTGTTACTAAGAATTCTTTGAGACTTGAGATTTGAGTTTCTGTTGTCCATATATGAGATGTCTTTGGCAAAGGTCACACATGTTTTAACCCACAATATTAAGTCACAAATTAAATGGATTTAAGTGGTCTTGCCCTATTCCCTAGTGGGTATTTGTTCACCTCACAAAACCACTATATAATTTGTCACAATTCAGCGTGGTTATCTGTCTTTGCTCAAGAGGACTGAAATAAATTGGGCAGAGGACATATTGCAGGTGAAGACTTAGATCCATTGGCACAGCTGTGTGAGAAAGCTTACATAGTGCCTGTCTGTGAAATGCCTGACTCTAACCAGTGCTTTTATTTATTTGTTTATTTATTTAAGCACTAAAATTCCCTATATTCCACCAAAAATACCAAACAAAAAACAAGAGAGAAAACTAAGGTGCAGCTGCCCCTGTGTAAATAGACTCAGAAATTTTTGGTTAACTAACTAACCTCCTCAGAAAGTTTCTCAGAAAGGCTCTGCAGCATGTAGAGTTTATTTTCTAAATGCTGCATGTCCAAATGATCTACACAGGATCATGGAATAGAACATAGTTTAAAAAGCTTCCCTCCCACGCACACTTCCCTCCCCCCTCCCCAGCTGGTTCTTTGAAAGACAGGGCACGTTTTCCTTGCCAATCACTCTGTTATGTAAAGTCTGTTTAAAGTTCAGTGCTCTTGTTAAAATATTTTGGGGTTTTGGTACATTTTAAAGAAATGCTTAAGAAAGACTGCTTAGCATAATGAGCTGTGCATATCTCCTGAATGTGATAACAGTTGCATGCTAATGGCAATGTTTAAAATTCTTGTTTCTTATCTTATTTCCTGATTGATGGGAACTTGAACCAACCTTTAGACTTACAGATCTTGCTCAGTTACTGTCATTTTCATTCGATGTGAAAAAACATTAGTCACACTTTTGCTTCAATCCCATTATCCCATATTACCAATAGGGAAGATTTGAGTGTCTCTAAGTTCTATCCATATTGTGTCTTATCAAGGTACCTGAAGAGCCCTGCTACACATAGTGGCCTTTATTATTTAAAAAACTACAGTGAATGTTTTTCCCCTGACAAATCACAGCATAACAAAAAGGTGCCTTTTTAATCTTTCTCTACTTTTCTTCTTAACTAAGGTTTTCTGGGTTAAAAAAAAAACCCACACAAATGAGTCTCAATGTTACCTCAAAGAGATCAAATTTTAAAAAATCAAATAATTTCCTACAGCTAGTCTGTTTTCTTTTTCTTTCTTTCTTTCTTTCTTTCTTTCTTTCTTTCTTTCTTTCTTTCTTTCTTTCTTTCTTTCTTTCTTTCTTTCTTTCTTTCTTTCTTTCAGAAAAGAAATAACAGGCTGTAGGCACTGCCTGTGGCTTGCTAGTCATGCTTCTTGTGTGGTCCGTGCAGACTTTATGATTTATTCAGCTAATGGGAAAGGAGCATGACCCCCAGTGGCCACAGAAAGAGAGCTGCATGTGGGTTTAATGCTTTCACCACAAAAATGTCTGCTATGACTAAACTGTGTGGCTGAAGTCACTGTCTGAATGGTGCTAAAAAGGAACTTAGGCATTAAGTGTGCACTATTTACTATAGATTGGCTCTTGGGATTAAGCCAAGGGTTTCTTACTCAATTTCAAAGAATAGCATGGAAGCTGCTAGGAAAATTAGAGCTGTACAATTTATTTTGTCCATTCTCTCTAGTGAGTTACTCAGTGAAGGATTTGCCTCATAACACTTTTTTTTTCATCAGTTACCAAAGAGTAATTCAAAATGTGCAGTTTGTTTGTGAGTTTTATTAGGTTTATGTGTTTATATTTTTCCATCCCCTACTTTTCCTCAGGTTAGCATGACTTAACAATATTGTTTTTCTTTATGCATGTTGAGAGCTATAAAAGGGAAGCGGGCTTTAACCAAATAAAAATGTTCTTGCTTGAAGCTATCCTAGTAACACTGTTATCTCTGATATAATGGATGGAACTGCTAGTCAGATTATTTATTAATGGACCTGCTTCTGTTCCTATTTAAGGTAAGGGCAAAAACTCCTAAACAGGATCAGACCCCTTATTATGGCAAGATTACCACTAGTTTTACTTCATTTTTTTTTTCATTCTTAAGGATGCATTACTGCCAATATTTATGGACTGAAAGATTGCTCTCTCTATAAAGTTAAGTTCTGTATCCTGAGTACAAATGTTTTTCATGTCACTAGGAAGAATAACAAGTGGTATATTGATAAAATTCATAGATTCATAAATTCCCAAGCCTGGAGAGACCATTATGATCAGCTAGTCTGACCTGTATAACTCAGGCCATAGGAGTGCAATACAAAATAATTTCTACAGCATATCTTTAAAAAAAACCCCATCTTGATTTTAAAATTGCCAACTATGAGAATCCACTACAACAGTTGGTAAATTGTTCCAATAGTTAATTACCCTCACTTTTCAAAATGTATGCTTTATTTCCAGATTAAATTTGTATAACTTCAGCTTCCAGCCATCGGGTCCTGCTGTGCCTTTCTTTGCTAGATCGAAGAGCCCATTATCAAATATTTGTAGGCTGTTATGAAGTCATACTTTAACCTTCTCTTTGTTAAGCTAAACAGAATGAGCTCCTTGAGTCTATCACTATAAGGAATATTTTCTAATCCTTTAATCATTCTCGTGGCTCTTCTCTGAACCCTCTCAAATTTATCAAAATCCTTCTTGAAATGTGGGAACCAGTACTGGACACAGCAGCAGTTGCACCTTTTTATTCCTACTTCAGATTCCCAGGTTACTGCTCCCCAGGATGGAATCCCCCATTCTATAACTATGGCCTACATTATTTATTCCTAGATGCATACATTTATAAGTAGCCAAACTGGAATGCAAATTGTTTGCTTTTGCCCAGTTTACCAAGCAATTCAGGTTGTTCTCTATCAGTGACCTGTCTTCTTCATTATTTACCACTCCCCCAATTTTTATGTCATCTGCAAACTTTTGTGAGGATGCTATCAAGGTCACTAATAAAAATGTTAAATATCATAGGGCCAAGAACTGATCCCTGAGGGGCCACACTAGAAACACACCTGCTTGATGATGATTCCCCATTTACAGTTACATTTGGAAAACGGTTAGCCAGTTTTTAGTTGATTTAATATGTGCCATATTAATTTTATAACACTCTAGGTTTTTACTCAAAATGTCATGAGGTACCAATCAAACACCTTCCAGAAATCTAAGTATATTATGTCAACATTGCTACCGTTACCAACCAACCTTGTAATCTCATCCAAAAAAGAGATCAAGATAATTTGACAAGATCTATCTGAAATACAAACACTTTGGTATTGTTTATTTCCTTACTGAGAAGTGTTTCTTGTTTTTTGTAAATACCTGGGACATCTTGTGATAAGACAACTAGAATGCAACATTGCTCTTATTTCTAAATGGCTCTTGAAGCTAACGGGCCAAATTCTTTCCTCATTTAATTCCCAGGCAGTCACAGTGACTTCAGTGTGGTTAACAAGTACAAAGAAGGGCAAAATTGACCCCATGTGTGTAATTAAGATATCATCACCAAGCATGTAGTGAGAGCTTTTAAAAAATGCATACAATGCTTCACAAATGTGTCCCATTATTACTAAATGTCTGGCAATGCCAGGGTGGTCATTTCAGTTGGTTAATCGTCTGGTTGTGGAAAATTGGGCTGGGTGAAATTTAACAGATTTTGAATAAGCTATTTACTATGTGGAGTCAAAAATGTAAATCTTGGGTATCTGAAATTAGCCTCTTAAATCCATTTCTAGGTGCCTAAGTATACATTGCCCAGTTTCTACAAGTGCCAAAAGCACACATAACCCAGTGAAGTCAATAGGAGCTACAGGTGCTTAGCACCTTTGAAAACCCAGACTTTTTTATTTAGGAGTCTGATTTAAGATACCAAGCGTTGAGAATTTTGGTCTAGACATTGGTTTGAAGCTTTTCCAAACCATCCAGTCCCTGCAAAAAAAGGCTAGAAATCTCAAGAGAGCTGGTTTTCCTTAGGAATTGTGTCTTACTTTCTGCTACTGGTGGGCCTAGAACCACTGTGAGGAAATCACCTTTGGTTCTGCAATTTGGGATTGTGGAGGTGTGTGAAGATGAATGGAGGGAAAGCAGGGGAATATAACGGATTAGTTTTTAGCCTTAATAAAGGTTTAGGTTGAGTTTCTTTGTTCAAAGGAGGAGCTCTTATTTTATACTGACCCTTAGCCCAGCCCTAGAATAATTAGCTAAATGTTTAGTATCAGAAAAAATAATGTTCTGGGCTGTGCAAAGCATTTTCTCATACTTCTTTCCCCATTCCTCATGAACATGAAGAGAACAGACCAAGCAAAAGCGGTAAGAACAATAATAACAAAGGCTCCTTAGCTGTGTGGCAGGGTTCCTCTATCTAAATCAAGCAAGCTGGTGTGAACAGTGTGCTTTGCAGATGGCTCAGTACTGTACATCTGTGAGTGTCTGGCACGCAGGTGTTTCAGCTGGTATTGCTATCCACCAGCAAGCAGAAATATTTTTTTCTGGTGAAGGGAAGGGAGAGGGATCACCCACGATTGTTTCTCAGAATGGAAGAGAACAGGAAGATGGAGGTCAGCCCACCCACTGTTTACACACGTAGCCTGCCTCTCTGCTAAGTCTTACTTTGCTAGGTGTAAATCAGAGGGCACAGATGCATGATTTGAGACTTTTTCCTGATTCATATTTATGGAGAGAGGAACTCACATTTTGACTTACATGGGGTTTGCAGGTGCTCAGGGAGTTGTGGGCTACAATCTTCAAAGTCCTTCCCACCCCGCCCCAGTCCAGCATGGAGACAGTGCCCTAACCCTGGGTTGCACGCCAGTCGTTTTGCACTGCTCCACAGACACAAAATGGTTCTAAACCTTGTGAATCCATACCCCTGGAGCGGCTTCTTTGCACGGGGGAATGCTCAGGTGGTTCAGTAGCAGCTGTCTCCTATGGCTGCCAGCACAGAGGGAATGGTTAGGCTTCCATGAGTCCCAGAGATACTTGACAGCCACTGGCAGCTGGTACTGGTTAGAGCAGCTTTTAGGGTGCTCACTAAGTGTTAGTACTTGTGATAGTTGTTTGTTGTACAGTGATAGTTATTATTCAGTATACACTGAATATCAAACGGATGAATTTGTAACATGCCTGTTCTGTTTGTTCTTGTTTGGTTGCCTCCCCATTTCCAATGCAGATTGCTGTTCGTTTCAGATCTTTGAGCAATCCCACTTTAACGGCAATTGTAGTCTGTTGTACCTTTTATTGCAATGTCTTTTAGGCTTATATTGTCTATTTCCATACGTATTTACCCACTTCCACTTTACTTCTTCACTGTAAACAAGAATTACACTGTACTTGTATTGGAAGCAGCCCAATTATATTAGCACATAATGATTCGGACAAGAAAGTTATTGCACACAATTACTTGGCAAATACTATACACTTCACAAAGATTCAATGCAGTTTTCTTGGCCAAATCCATCCTAGTATTATTCTATACAAGCCAGTGATGAATTTGGCCACAAGATGTCATTCTAAGGAGAACTACCAAAGCTTTGCGATTTTGCCCTTTGCTAATCAATATGCTGCAGTATTTCATCTTTTAGCAGGGATTATCTTTGAATTTACACCTTATTGAACATGATTTGTTATATTTTGTCCTAAGTGATCTACCGTATGGTGGTGTGGCAGACCAGGAGCCAGTGGATCTGGATTTTATTTCTGCTTTGTCCATAGATGAGTTGAATATCCTTAGGCAAGTCATATGTTTTAACTTGTCTGTACTTCATTTCTTCTAGCTCTAAAATATATATAAAAATACTTCTTAACTCACCAATGAGTTGTGCTGCTTAAGTCACTCCATGGCAAATGTATTCTAAGAGTACAAGTATAGGATGATCACTTCAGAAAACACTTTGAGATCCTCATATGGAAGTCACTAAAGAAATGCAAAGTATCTTTTATTACTTATTTACAGCTCTTTGCCATTTAAAAATCATGTTAAATGTCAACATTTAAAGTTAACAAAAGCTGGAATTAGAATCTGACCTTTCAGTTTCCCAATGGTAGTTTATAGCTTCCCTTTTTTTCTTTCTTGCACTTTTATATGATTTTCAATCCACTGCTCCTGCTCACCTCTCCTTCTATTATTTTGTATGTAGACAATTATCTTCAGTGTGGAGCTTTGCCAAATACATCCTGAGTATCAGTATAGGATGATCACTTCACTTCCCTCTTTGTCTGCCCTTGCAGTGAAACTGTATCCAGCAACATGCAGACAGTAAAATTCGGTCTGTAAAAAACAGATTTTAAGACTTGGAAAAAAACTCTAAGAATTCAGATTGCAGCTGTTCAGAACTTATTTGAATTTATAAGAAAATTGTGGTTAGTGGAGGAATCAGTGCTCAAATAATTTAATAAATCTGTCTATTCAATACCAATCTGGTCACCATGGTGCTTTACGCAAAATTAAAATTGAAAAGTCAGTAGCTGTTTAGCCCTGTCCTCATCCCCTCCAACTTTCCTTTTCACATAGGTTTATCTGGGGCTCACCTACTTACAATGATTCTGATCTGGTGGGTATTGCGAGGTTTGACATCATTGCTGGAGGCTCCACCTTGCCAACATATCTGTCAGGAAGCACTAACAAACAGGTGTCCACTAGATTGCTGTATTGCACATTTAGCCAACAGAAGACTTCACAGAAGAGATGCTACTAGAAAAACATTCATGCATAAAGGAAATAAGACACCACTAGTTTCAATGGGCAGAAGTTCAGAAAAGAAGAGATCTGGCAGCTGCCACCAATGTTATCACTGGCTGCAAAGACACTTGAACCTTTCTGGAAACAACAAATGTCAGTGTTCGATCTGAACAGGTGAAATTCATCATAAACATTGCTTACTAGTAGCCTTAGGATATCATTGTGGGTATTTATGGATAGCATGGTGTCGCCTGCAATGGAGCAGGTGTGTTTAGAATACACAGAACAGTCACTCTTGAGAAATTCAGATACACAGAGCCTCAAATGAGACTCAGGGGATTAGGCACCCAAGTCCTATTGTCATTCAGTGGGAGTCGGGTGTCTCCTTATCCTTAGACTCCTTTGAAAATCACACTAAGGTATTATTATTATTTGTATTGAGTCAGTGCCTGAGAGTCCAAGGATATGGCGACACTGCAGAAAAAAACACAGGCACCAAATCTCAGAGCCCAGGTCAATTAACTTGAGCTCACAGAGTTTGGTTTGTGGGAATAAAAATAGCAGTATAATAGCTGGAGTCCGAGCTCTGAGGGTCTCCCCCGTTGTTGGGTTTTAGAGTCTGGGCTCCAACCCGAGGCCAAACAGCTACCCTGCTATTTTTAGCCCCACAACCTGAGGCCCAGGCTCTGAGACTTGGCACTGTGTGGTTTTCTTTGCAGTGTAGACACACCCCAGTCATGGAATCAGAACCCCATTGTGCTAGGTGTTGTACAAACACAGAACATTGGGATAACTTGTTCTGTGTCAGAACTTCAAAACACGCTATATAGCAGTGCAAAGCTCAGCAACAAAACAGTACGCGTGGTGGCAGGGTGGGGTGGGGGAAGGGAGGGAATCTGGATTTCTATTTTATTCATCAAGCATAAAATATCTATGCTTTTTAGAGCCATAGTTTCAAATCTTGGCAAGGGAGGACAGCCATTTATCCTTCCAAGGTTAGCCACATGTAGTTTGAAGCACAGCATACTGTCAGATGAGACCTTAAAAAAAGGTCTTTCTCTTTCTCTGGATGCTTAAGCATCCCAAGGCACTATTTTTGGTCAAAGGAAGGCTTTGATCTAGTTATTCTTGGTGAAAAATGTTCCCCCTCAATACTCTTGTTCAATGTGCCAGTTGTATGCTTAGTTACTATCCCTCTTTCCAAGGTGAACACCTTGAAGTGATTCTGTATTTAGGTATCATACACATATAATTGATTATAGTCTGTTATAAACCTGCTCTGCACACACTCCTGATATGAATATTGCTGAGTAAATTAGGAGCCCGTAGTAGACACATATTAAGTTGAACTGCAGCGTGTGAGTGAATATACTATGCTGTGTAGAGAATGGTGTCCCACAAGTTCACATGCAGGTAGTATATGGACAAGTGTGTTTACTGCAGCCTTTTAGTTGCATGGATTTACCATTTTATATTCTTAAGAACAGAAAACGCTGCATACAGCTGTTCTTAACATATTTTCTATGTTGAAGAAATGTTGATATGTATTCCTGGCTTTCTCTGGTCCTGCCCCAGGACATCACTTAAGATAAAAATGTTTCATCGCAATGGATCATTTCCTATTAAAATAGTTAAAAAAAATAAAGGCAAAGAATTGCAGATATATGTCTATAGGAATTTTATTTGCATATGCTTTGTAAACAACGGTGGCTAATTTAAAAAAAATTGTTGGAAAGGGAGGGAGGATTCAGTATATGTTCTGCTTTTGACTTTTTTTTTTTTCTGGAAAAAGGGAGTTTGGCTTGGACATTTTACCTGAAGGCCTCACCATATTTTTTCCAGCTGGGTGCCTACAGTGAAAAACTATGCCATGCCCTGTAGGGATTATATTTGTTTTGTTTAATAAGTGGCAGAATTAAATATAAGCCACCAATGTGAAACACCTTAGCAGGCTGAATCCCACCTACCTGATGGTCCATGAGGAGAGTATGTAAGGAGGGAAGATGCATGGGGAGGAGGGGTGTTTCAAGTAGATGGATGAGGTTTTGAAAAATACTCAAAATAAATGTTAAAAAGTGACTAGGCAATAATCTCTCGCTTGGTTTATTATTCATTTTCCTCTCTGTTCTAGGATTTTGAAGGAAGTTTCTTTCAACATCATCCAATTTTCTCAGTTTCACTGAAGAAAAAAGTTGGAAATCCTACTTAACAGGGAGTTTTGATGTTTCTAAAGTTGTTGACAGTCTCTGATGTGCATGGATCCTTTGAGTGAGTCATAAAGCCCAAGCAGCTGTCTCTCTTGCTGGTTTGTAGGTGAGATTTTGTATGTACTGGCTTTGCAGACCTTGAAAGCTGGCCAGGATCTTTGCCAAGAACCAATATAAATGTTGCTGTTAAAAATATAAAAATAAAACTACATTTAAAAAAAATAGCTTAAAAATGAAATAGGGATTTTCTTCTGCAAGCAGGTGGAAGGGCATTGCTTATGAAGACCCTATTGTGTACTATGATGTTTGCAATGTATATGTAGCTATTCATCATACAGTATCCCAAAGTCACACACACATAAACATAGTTAACATAATTACATATGTAATTTAATATTTTATATTAATAAACTGTTTTATAACCCTTTGCATATTAATAAATTACTGTGTAACCCTTCTTTTTCCCATCAGCCCCCACCATCTGTCGCCTCTTATTGTGATTCTCTCTAATTTAGGTTCCCATTGCACCCTACCTAAGTCGATCTTAGGCAGGGGAATGGAAGCTCTGTAAGTTGAAGCTTGTGACTCACGGAGCCTTTGCTGCCAACTGGCAGAGGGCACAGCATGTGCACAGGGTTTTACAGGGATTCCCTGGGTAGGACATATGCACAATAGCTCATTGGAGGGTGGTGTGTGAGGTTTCTACCACGAGCCAGTAGTCCACTGGTCATCATGATCATTGCAAAATGTGTGTATGGACAATATTTAAGGAGTTATGTATCAATGCTGAAAATTATATTCTTACGGTCTTGAAGTTCAGGCAGATCACCAGGAGGTTAACTGACACCTGTCTTCCTGTCCAGCCATTTGTGTACTGTATGCCTCACAATGTAGGCCTATTTGCATACTGAGCCAGATGAAAATTAAGAGATTGTGAAATCTACATGAGAAGAAATCTATATCATGAAACAAACAGGAGTGGCTTCCCTGTTTATGAATAAAAAGGAAGGTTTGGTTTGGTATGTCTTGTGGTGCAAAGAGACACATGGACTCTTTCACCTAGGATGCAAACTGACAGTGTGCTTGTCTCACAGCCTGCCTGATTGTAAAGCACAGCACGGAGTTTAGGTGAGTGTAGTATTTGGGAATGGCTGCTTATGAAGTGTGGCTGCTTTAAGAAACCAGGAAGTGGAGTCAGGAGGAAGAGGAGGAGGAGCCCCAGTGAAGATCATGTAGAAGGGAAACCTAGAGCGGGTGCCAATAAAGCCCTGGAATAAAGTTTGTTCTTGTTTGCATTTAAACCTGAGTGGTCTTCAAGTTATTGGGATAACACAGTGGCGATGAGAATGTCAGATCCAAGAATGCCCCCAGCTACCATGCTATTCCCAGCCTCTGCGACCACACCTGCCCCATTCCTGATGCTATCACAGGACCCACCCTTGCCATGGAGCAGATGGGATTGCAGCATTCGATGGATACTTGATGGTAGCTGGTCTGGGAGCGGCATATGAAGCTCTCCAGTGTGCACTCCTATTCCATGTGCCAGGTACCAAAGACTTCTTGATCTTCTCCACTCTGTAGAAGGGCACATCATATCAGGGAGTGCTAAAGGCACTAGCAGCACACTTTCACCCTAAACCCAATGCTATGCTTAAATGTATTATGTTTCAGCAGAAAAACAACTCCCCAAGCAGTTGGTCCTCCAGTATGTAGCCAGCCTCTGGGACCTAATAGTTACATGCAAATTTGTACCTTTAACTGATGACATGATTCTGGATCAGTTTATGGAGCAGATTTTGTTCCCAGACCTATGGGAGCGCCTCCTGATGGAACCAGATTCCCTGACACTCCACAGGGCAGTGGAGGTTGGCTGTCAATTTGAACTTGCAACCCAAGCGGCTCAGTCCCTTTCTTAGACCCAGACCTTTCCAGGTTCTTCTTCTTTGGAAACATCATTCGCACCATCCACTGCTGCAGCCACCTCACTGCAGCAATTATGGCCCAGCCCATCACTGTCAGGGGCTCTGGGAGCATCCTGCCCAGGCACAAAGGTGCTGTTGATGTGGAAAATGTAACCAATTTGCCAGATGATGTCACTGTGCCCCAGTTGTCTCCTATATGGATGACCAGGGGATGGAGGAAGATTCCATGGAGGAAGGGATCAACTCAGTGACAAAAGGAGACTTTTAAAATCTGCCCCTACCATGTGGGTGTGTAGAAAATGCTGCTAGTGAGCACTGGAGCATGAGTCACACTCATAAACTACACAACATACCATAGATATTTTGCCTGTTTTTCCTTGCGATCAGCACAGTTCACACTATCCAGATATGGGGCAATGTGAAAAACACTTTGCTGGGAATCGTGGATCTTCCCATGATGTATCATCAACAAGAAGTGGGAGTGTTCCCATTTTACACGGCCCATTCTGGGGCCAACCTTCTCAGGCTGGATCTGTTCTGGGCACTGGGCTTTAATGTATTAGACTTGCAGAACACAGAAATCCACCTTGTGGGGAACGATCAGAGAGACCTACTCCCCAAGGTCTTTTCTGGACACGGCTGTTTCCATAGCTATGAGCATCGTCCATAGGTGGATCCACTGACCACCCCAATTATACAACCATTCTGCAAACTTCCCCTGGTGTTAAAGGATGGCATAGCCACAAAGATTTCTCACTTGCTCAAGGAGGACATTATAGACACAATTGACTCTTCACTGTAAATGTCAAACCTTGTTGCAAAAAAGAAAGAAGGGGGACTACGCTTATATGTGGACTTATGCCAAATGAACAAGGCAATCATACCTGGCTGCTATCTTCTACTGACTATGGAGGAATTGGCAGACCAAGGTCATGGTTCACCTCTGTTCACTAAATTGAATCTACACCAGGGATATCTCCTGGTATCATTAGCCCCTTACTCACGGAACCTCACTGCTTTTCTCAACCATATAGGCTGCTTTCGATTTAAATGGATGCCTTTTGGTTTATATTTGGCCCCTAGCTGTTTCCAAAAAGTCATGGCCTCGGTGTTAGCAGGCATTCCTGGAGTGGTCCTCTATCCTGAGGACATCCTGGTTCATGGATCATCTTGTTCTGACCATGATTCTTCCCTACATGCAATAGTAACCTGATATAAGGACCCTGAACATGGAGAAGTATGCGTTTCATCAGGATCAACTGGATTTTATAGGTCATCATCTGTGGAATCACTTCATTGCAGTTCAGTGTGGATGCCATTGTTCAACTATCAGACCCCACAGGCAAGTCAGAACTCCTATAATTTCTTCAGTTAATTAACTATTACCTTAATCTTGTGCAAGATTATGCTCTGTTCACTGTACCTTTATGGGACCTGTTATTCAGCATTGTGGTCCGGAATTAGACTCCAGAGTGTTCACAGGCAGAATGCCAGCTCAAAAAATGTACTGCATCAGTTCCCACACTTCACCTAATGAGCCCCTACTTTTGTCAAGTGTGATGCCTCAGTTGTAGTTCTCTGTTCTGGGCTCTCCTAGATCCTCCAGGGGGTGGAACACCCATTGGCATTCACCTCCAACGTGCTCTCCTCAGCTGAGCAGAAATACTCAGCAGGGGAGTGGGAGGCCCTAGAATGCATATGGATGTGCGAAAGGTGACATCGTTATTTGTATGGCCACACTTTCACATTACAAACTGACCCCAGGCATTAACCACACTGTTAAAGCCATGTCAGGGCACCAACTCCTTCATATTCATAGGTGGGCTGATCGCCCTACATCAGTACAACTTCTCAATAAAGTCCTATCTGGGTAAACTCAAGTCAGATGGCTGATCACCTATCCTGGGCTTTACATAACAAATCCACAGAAAGGGGGGGTTAGGAGCCAGGAAGAGGATAATTACTCCTTAACTGATCTCTCTTATCTCTCCCAAATCATTGTTAAAAGCACTGCCCCAGGATGTACTGTTACAAGAATTTCTCAAATATGTTCATCAGGATTGGCCAAAAACTGTTCGAGTTTATATGGACCTTTTTTTCACGTGAGACATGAATTGTCACTAGGGGTGATCATGGTCTACTTCAGGACTCCCAGATGGCAGTACCAGGGGTCATGCAGGCAGAGGTGCTGGCCACTGCCCACAAAGGGCACCTTGGTGTGGTACGTACTGGCCAGGAACTGATTGACTGATTGTCACATTGAAGAGCTGGTCAGAAATTGTGAACCAGGCTTCCTTAGTGATAAATCCTATAAGCCAGCCAGGATCCCTACCCCAGTGCTGCTGGGCTGTGGCAGTCCATACAGCTAGACATATGTAGAGAAATAACCTCTGCCTCACAGCATCAGCGGTTTCTGTTAGTAATCTACAATTTTTCCCCCCAAATGGCCAGAGGTAGCAGCTAGCAGCGTAGTAACAGCATGAGTTGTTTGTGGTCGGCTGCAGGAGTGGTTCTCTAGATAGGGTTATCCCCACACAATAATTACTGATAATGGACTACAGTTTGTTTCACCCAATTCCTGGCAGATAAAGGGATCTGGCATATCTGTACAGGCATGTAGAGAGATTTAATCTCACGTTGATGAACAGGCTTCATACTCATCTGGCCCAGGGTTTGCCCTTTCCCCAAGCTCTCTTCTCAGTTTTACAGCATTACTGGGCTGTTCCCCAGAGAGCGTCAGGTCAGTCCCCAGCTTTGCTGATGCTGGGGCGAGAATTGTGCTTACCATTAGACTTATTGTTCCCCTTTCTTAAAGATCCCAGGCATATAGGATCATGGAAGGTTAACAACCAAATATAGATGTATCAGACACACTCAAAAGGTTATACCAATGACAAACAGAGGGCTAGGATGAAGACCCTGGTGGTAAGACAATCGGTAAATGTACGCAAACCACATGGGGGGTGGTGTCCAAGTTTGGGCCACAGCTTTCACTTCCAATGCAGGTTATGCAGTGTCTAGAAGCAGTAATATACAAATTGCACCATGGATCCCATTGGCATATCAGTAATTTAGTCCAGGTACGGGAGCCCATTATAGGTGAAGCAGGTCTGGAAAGCCCAACTACACTATCAGCAACTAAATAAGTACTGCCTGCCCTAACAGAGGTTTTGCCTGTTCCAATAGTAGCTCTGATTTTCTTCCAACCCTGCCTCCACCAGCTGCTGGTGTCCCATGGTGACACATAAACCTTTGTGCTCCTGTGGGCTCTCACGCTGGTGTAGCATCCAGAGGAATTACTGGAATTCTGAAGGTTCAAGTTGTATAATTTGTTGTTGTATGGTTGTATAAAAAAGTGTTTGGAGAGGGAACATGCAATATTTGGGAATGGCTGCTAATGAAGTGCCTTATAGTCCTTTAAGTAACCAGGAAGTGGAGCCAGGAGGAGGAAGAGGAGGGGCCCTGGTGAGGGTTCTTTGGAATAGAAATCTAAAGTGGGTGCCGGTCAGACCCCTGGAATAAAGGTTGTTCTTGTTTGCATTTAAACCTGAGTGGTCTTCAAGTTACTGGGATACCACAGTGAGCAAGACTTTTATGTATCTAGTTAATTAAGTCTAGGCTTTAGAATGGGTGCTATGGTTTTATTCTATATGTAGCCATTTGTTTCCATTACTTCTACTTGCTACTACTTGAATCTCTGTGCTTTTTAAAATAAACTGATACTTGATTTCCCTATAAATGTATCTAAGTGCTGTTTGTTAAGCAGAGCAGTGATCTGAGGTGGAACTGGTAAGCTGGGGTGTACCGTTTCTTTGGAAACTGTGAATCTGAATACTGCAGGTGTTCAGTGGATTGAGGGTTGGATGCTCCAAGGAGACCCCCAGAGGGCTCGAAGGTTGGAGCGTGCCAATTGCTAACCTGTAAGGTGACAGCAGGGCCTGTGAGGGGAGTGCTTGTGTTGCCTGTGGCCAGGGGAGTTGGGAAGCTGACCCAAGGGAGGCACAGACAAGGCTTCTTTATGTTAAGGGCGGGTGGTGGTCAGGTGCCTCACAGCCCTCGGAACTCTGGGAAGTGTCACAAATCTCTTGGAAATTTTTCTTGAAATCTTCTATGAAGGAGTGAAGTATAGAAGAAGCCACACGATCCCCCTACTAAATCCATGGATCACCAGGGATCCATATGGATCTAGGAGGATCTGTTGAAGTGCCTTGCTCTGCTACCTTTAGCATCTTGAACTGAACTGCTAGGGTTTTCCGTTGGAAGCTCATAAAATAGACAGGGTTCCTTCGACATGGGAATCCATGCAAATTTCTTCAGAAGTGCAAGAAATTATTCTAGTCTATACAGATGTCTATTTGTTTGCAGCATACAGACAGGCTGTGTATTGCTCCCAGTTGGAAGAAGTAGTTAAATGGTGTAACTGTAATTATCTTAATGGTTCAAGGTCTCCTCCAAAGGCTGAGTTTTAGAAGGTGTCCGTATTTCTTTGCTTTTGTTAAAATTGTCCTTGGCCGTATTTTTTTTTTTTGGTCACAGTTCAGCTTTAGTGGTAAATATTGCACACTTTGAAAAAGCAGCTCATAGTTTAAATGCCAGGTGTTAAGTAGTGTTCCGGGACAACATTCTGAAATTGGAAGAACTTCAGTTATTTGATGTATCGGGCAGCTCGAATTACAGAACTCCATGTGCCTGAGGCTCATTTACATTAAGGCCCAGATTTTTAAAGCTATTTAGACACCTAAATATGCAGATAGGTGCAGAATGGGATTTTTTAAAAAACCCTGAGGATTGAGTTCAATGGGAGTTAGGCGCTTATGTGTTTTTTTAAATCCCCTTTGTTTCATTAGGAACTGACACACCTTTGGAAATGTGGCCGGAGGAGTCATTCACACCACTGTGGCAGTGTCACCATGGCCCTAACCTGGGTGTACAATGTAGTGTAAAAGGGCCTTACTGTAACTGAGAATCAGACCCAGATATGTCTTCGCAGGTTTTCGCCACTCAATTATTAGGGTTTTTAATATACAGTTGAATGTCTCCTACAGATATCAATAGTTTATGGATGTCAAATCCTTTCTCAGTACCCCTGGCATTTCTGTTCTGCTCCACATAGGGAGATGGCTAGAGGTTCAAAAGCCTGTGCAAAAAAGGATAGGAGAGAGAGGACATCCTTGTCAAGTGCCTCTCAGTAAAATAACCAGAGAAGACAGTAAGCCATTCATAAGGATTAAGGCTAATGGGTGAAAGTAAATTGTTTTAATTAGGTTTCTGAATTTTAATCCAAAACAAAGCTCACTAAGGGCATATTATAGATAGCAGCATTTGATCCTGCGGAATCAAATGCATTTTCAGCATCTCAAGAAACGGCAGCAATTGTATCGTCATCATCTCTCACTTCTCATAATATATATAGCACTCCTCTTAATTTACCAGCTGCCTTTCTGCCTGGCATGAAAATGCCTTGATCTTGATTTACAATGGTGGTAATGCTTTTGTTTAGTCTTGTGGTTAGCAGTTTAGTAAATATTTTCAAGACCACATTTAGCAAAGATATAAGATGATAGTTACTACATTTTACTGAGGCGTCCTCAAGTTTAACATTAAGATACTTTGCTTCTCTCTTCATTGTTGGTGGGGTTTCCTCTTTACCTATTTCATAAAAGATATTTTGGAAGCATCACATTGGGATAAAATATCAGTGTGGCATGTATAAAACTCCTCCTCATGCTGGCCATCTTCTCCAGCACAATCTTTTGTAGGTGCTGTATTGCATCTGTCATATCATTCAGTATATTCTCGTATAGGCCATGTTTTATCTTCTCTAAAAGTTTTGTCAAAGTGATGACAGAAAATTGAGTTTTGGTCTTGAATTGAGTTTAGGTCCACAGTGTGGCTGAAAAGGTAAGGGCCTCAGAAGCCTTCCCCACCTTTGTGCCCCTTTGGAGGGCCAGCCACAATGAGGCCTTGGAGCAGAGTCACTGGTCCTTGTTCGTACAGCCAGTGGTGCTGGTGTCTCCAAAGGGGGTAGGCCTGAGTGAGGACAAGACCATGACCCTGTCCCTCTTTCACACCAGCCAGCAGTGATGGCCAGATACAGTAGGGAAAACACACTTTCCCTGTTTAAAGAGTTACAGGGCAGCCACTGAAATGTGCTATACGTAGGATATCAGGAAGAATTCTGACTAATCTATTCACCTGCTGTTGCTGTGTATTGCAATGTGCCTTGAGTCAATGGATGTTTCAGTTTTGGCACTCTGTTAACAAAAAGTAAAATGTAGAAGGCTGTGGCTTCTGGCAGCTGGTGGCTGATGCTAATCCATATGGCAGATGCCTAGCCATATTTTTCCCATTTTCCCATTTTTCTAAAAAGCCTGTTGAGGAATGAAAAGAGCCATATGGCATACACTTGAGAGTCGTGAGGGTAAGGAAGATGAACCTGGCTGGGAACAATTGTCCAGCCACTGATTACATGTTCATTAGCAAGCAGTGCAATACCCTAAACAAAAGTAGCAGCAGCAAGGTCATTTATCAGCACACATTGCTGTGTATCTGAGAAGTAGCAACTATTATATATATCCTGTATGTGTGTGCACATATTTAACCAGGCATGGGTTCTGCTGCAAATTCCATGGCTGCCTAAAGCACGGGGCACTGAATATATTGAATTAACTGTAGAGACTGTCAGAAATTTTTTGAAAATTTCAATTTATTTCTGTTTTGCAGGGTCTGAAATGTACCAATTTTTATGCAGTTTTTCACTGTATAATTTACATATGTGTGTGTGTATACACACAAATATCTAGTTTTCAGTAAATGAAAAGAAATTGAAAATTATATCAAAAAGATTTTGGTAAAAATTTTAGTTAAAATGGGTTAAAATATTGTGGAAAATTTCTCATAAAACAGAAAGTTTCTATAATGTCAAAACATTTACACAACAGTTGTGGCTTTAAAAAAGGCCATTTTTCATGTGAAATATTTAAATCAGCTCCAGTTAATGGCATATATTTTTGACCAACTGTATTGACAGTCAAAGTTCAAAAAAGACAAAAAAAAATTCAATAAAAATTCATGAAAATTTCCGCCTTTCTCTCCTCAGCTTCTAGTGGACACATACATGTTCCCCAGATTTATAAATACAGTATGTACTCCCGCCTGCTGGAGGAAGAGATGAACATGAAACCACTGGAAGTAAAGACTACTTGGCAGAGTAGCTGAGCACTTTTGATAGGACAGTGAGGTAAGCACAAGCCAGAGACATCCTACTCAGACCTGGGCTACACGAGCTGGGGGGTTCAAACTAAGATACGCAACTTCAGCTATGCTATTTGTGTAGCTGAAGGCGAAGTATGTTAGTTCGAGTTACCTGGCCATCCTCACGGTGGCAAGTTGACCGTCGTGGCTCCCCCGTCGACTCCACTTACGCCGAGGTGGAGTACAGGCATTGATTTATCGCGTCTAGACGAGACGCAATAAATCGATCCCCGACAGCTGTATGAAAGAGGCAGTTTTTTCAGAGGGAGACTAGGACCTTAGAGGGCTTTTTGAAGGACTTTGAGCTTGTCACCATTGCCCCTCAGCTTAAGGATTATTAATTATTATTATTGTAGAACCTAGTGGCCCCAGCTGAGTCCCCGTTATGCTTTGCACTGCATAAACATATAGTAAGCAACATCCCCATCCCAAAGACCTTGCAGTCTAATAGATAAGACAGGCAAAGAATGGGGCAAAGAAAGCATTTTATAGATGGTGGCATGAGGCACAAAGAGGTTATGTGACTTATTGGACAAGCACAAAGTCTACCAAAGAGCTGGGGATTGATTTTGGGTCTCCTGAGTCCCAGGCCAGTGCTTAACCACAAGACCAGCGTTCCTCTCCAGAATAGTCATCTGACTCTAGGGTCTCACAGATGGATGATATGTGTCTGCCTAGAAACTATTGTATTGTCTTCCAATACAGAACACCGATTGCACTGGCAGCAGAAGTGGAGATTGTTTTGCATAGCTGTACGACATTGGGGCTGTGCAAACCTTTACTCTAAGCAGATTTTGGCCTGCCCAGTACTATAGTCACCAGTTGGAGTATTTGGTTCTCCACAGTCTGCAGACAATTTGCAAACAGGAAGAAGGATTAAATTAATCAAATAGATTGTTTAAATTGTTCACCCAGCTCTAGTGACAACCCATATGTGAAAAATAATGTGGTTTATTCCCAGATTTCTAAAAGCCCATTCAGGATGAGTCAGGGGTTCATCAAGATCTATTTCTGGATCCTTTACACTGATTGTGGGTTTTTAAATATTATTTTCAGTCATCTTCATGCGAACCATAATCATTTTTTCTATGACACTTGAATTTATTTTGCTGGTTCTCGGCTCTGTCACTGCACCCAACTGAAATACAAATGTCGATGTCATGGAACATAATAAAAATCGATAACGATGAAACACAAAATTAAATAAGTTGACTCTTCTGTTTCATGTGAACCTGGCCACTACTTTTAAACATAGTTTAATAGCAGTATGATTGCTTCTTCCGATGCAACACGGAATCTGCAAGTAATAAAGTCACTTGTTATCTGAGTCATACGTTAATTAATTCCAGTTTGTACTATCAAACAAACAGCCAGGTTCTGAGAGATTTTAATGCAACCTGAGGTGGAAACAATATCTCATACTTCCGTGACAGTGAAGACTGACTGTAAGAATCTTTTGCTTGCTGGAATTTCCTGTGCTTGCTGGAATTTCTGATATAGTTTTACAGCATTTTCAAATGCTTCAAAATGCTGTTACCAGAAATAAGTTACTCAATACATGTCTCCTTGGCTAAAATGGATCTATTTTTTCCGGTATATTCAGAAGCTAACTGTTCATTCTCTAGCTAGGATGGGTCATGGACCAGTTTGTGGGCAGTCAAGCCTAGTGGTTAGAGATGCAGCTGTTGGAGTCAGGAACCAGGAGGACAGCTGGGACAGGACTGAGGCAGAGTTGGCGCATGGCAGGAGCAGAGTTTGGGCAGGGCTGTAACAAGGCTGACACAGGAAAAAAGTCAGAGATGCAGGCAAGTGCAATGAGCAACCACTGGTCAAGTGCTACTGCTAGGCTTAAGAGCAGTCCTGGCAACATCGCTCAATCAATCAGGAGATCTGGCCAATTAGGAGTTTCAGCTGCCGTTAACTAGCTGATCCAAGGCCTAGTTGCAGGCCCTCATTCCTGACAGGATCTCCCCTTCGAGGATGCTTCCTAGGGCCTGGTTTCTCCTGTTGTCCTGTAGCAGATCCAAGGTGTGGATGTTTATAATCGGTTCCCAAGATCAGTTGTCTAGATGTAGCCCTCCCAGTCCACCAGGTACTGGGTTTTTTCCTAACTCACCAGGAATCAAGGATTTGTTGGAATAAGCATTCTTCTAGCAACCAAATGATTGGAGTGATTCAGGAATGTAGTCTCAGTATGGGGCTTAAGGAGGGAAATGTGAAATACTGGATGGATCTTGAACGAAGTGGGTAGTAGCTGCTTAAAGTTACAGAATTGACCTGTTCCAAGATCTTGAATGGATCCAGGTACTGATGGGCAGGCTGAGGGGCAGGCTGATTTGTGGTTCCAGGTAGAAAGCCAGACCTTGTTCCCCACAGGTAGGCTGTGAGCTGTCTGCTGGCTCAGGTAAGCATGGTTCTGGTAAATTTCCTTCGCAGACTTCAGTTGTTCCTTGAGCTCTTGATGTATTTCGTGCTGATGAGCAGCCCAGTCTGCAGCTGCGGTAGTTGGGAGTTCATGTGTACATGAGGATGAAACCAAGGAGCACAACTGCAGTTCACAAAGAATGGGCTTTGTTGGGTTGAGGCATGGGTTGCATTGTTATAAGTGAATTCTGCGTAGTGAAGCAGAGAAAACCAGTTCTTGTGGTGGTAATTCAAGAAAACAGTGTATGTACTATACTACAATCTGGTTGTGTCATTCTGTTTGCCCTCTGGTCTTTGGGTGGTAGGCAGATGAAGTGAGAGACTATGCTGAGAAGCTGTAGAAACTCCACCATAAACGGGAGATGAACAGGGGACTGCAATCCAACACGATGCCAGTTGGTAGCCCATTATAGTGGAAGATGTTTTCCAGGAAGAGGTGTGCTGTTTCCAGAGTAGTAGGGATGGTGTGGCACAGAACAATGTGCCATTTTAATTAGGAAATCAACCACAGCTAGAATCACTGTGTGCCATGAGGGAGAGGCAGCTCCCTAATAAAGGGTATTTACTTGGTTGAGGGGGAATGGGCAAAGGCTGGAGAAGGCCAAGTGGTTTTCAGTGCAGGGTCTTTGTTCACTAGCAAAGGTTACAGGAACGTACATACTTCTTGAGCTATGCATGTAGGCCAGGCCACCAGACTCCTTGATATTGAGAAAGGGATAGCTTGGTGGGGGAGGGATAGCTCAGTGGTTTGAGCATTGGCCTGCTAAACCCAGGGCTATGAGTTCAATTCTTCAGGGGGCCACTTAGGAATCTGGGGCAAAATCAGTACTTGGTTCTGCTAGTGAAGGCAGGGGGCTGGACTTGATGACCTTTCAAGGTCCCTTCCAGTTCTAGGAGAGGGATATCTCCATTAATTATGGGGGGGGGAGGAATAGCTCAGTGGTTTGAGCATTGGCCTGCTAAACCCAGGGTTGTAAGTTCAGTCCTTAAGGGAGACATTTAGGGATCTGGGGCAAAAATCTGTCTGGGGATTGGTCCTGCTTTGAGCAGGGGGTTGGACTAGATGATCTCCTGAGGTCCCTTCCAACCCTGATATTCTATGAATCTATATTAGGCGCCACATCTTGGACTGGCCAAAGTGACCAGTGAGAGGCATCAGGACATGGAGTCTAGGTTGATCCTCTGGAATGTAAATACAATACTTGTGATAGAAGACACCATCCTGCAGCCTGAATTTGGAGCCCAACTGGGCATATGCATTATTCTGAGTCTGACAGATCTGGGTCATGAAGGCATCTGGGAGCAGCTGAGAATGGATGGACAACATAAGATTGCTCTCAACTGACCCATTGACAAACTTGGACACCTTAAGAAACATGGAGGGAAGTTCTTCACTAACCTCAAGGTACTCCTCTTAGCAGGAAAGGGCATCTGCTTTCCCATTTTTAGCCCCTCTGTGATAAGTTACAACAAAGTCAAATCAGGCAAAAAAAGAGAGAAACCAGTGGATTTGGTGTTGATTGAAGTGCCTGGCTGTCCAGAGGTAGTCTAGATTCTTATGGTCAATGAGAACCTGGACTGGGAACCGAGGTCCCTTCAAGAGGTGATGCCATTCCCAGGAGCGGCGCCAGGGTTTTTGGTGCCCTAGGCGGGGGTCCTTCCGCACTCCCGGTCGTTGTCGGCAATTCTGCGGCGCTCACTGATCCCAGGCCTGGTTGCAGGCCCTCTTTCCTGACAGGCTACTACTGACCTTATTAACCATGGAGCATTATTAGTGAAGACTCTTTAGTTGTTATTCTTTCTGCCTTTATTGAAATTATCATTTGAAAACAGGTACCCTCTGGATATGGCAATTTTGAAGTCCAAATATTTTTAGAAAATATATCCTTAGCATAGGTGCCTGCTGGGTGGGTCTTATTTGTGTGAGGGATTTCACCATTAGTGCTTCTCTGAAGGGTGAAGCTCTCTACAGCTCTACAAAGTGTTAACTGAAAGGAGGAACATTTGGTCTTGCAGCCTGTTGTTCCCACCCTTTCAGCAACACTGAGAGAAGGTGACAGCTCAGTGAGAGGACCCAGCACTCCTCATAGCATGGTTTTTTGGAGAGCACTGCGAGGGAAGCTTTTTGCAATCTGTCACTCTCATCCTGTTGGCCATCCCAACTGCTCCACCCTATACACGCTCCCCTGGCAGGGAAGAGAAGGAAAAATCCTGGGGAATCCACAGCACAGCTTCCTTTGTGCCTTGAATCTAGGCCCCTGTTCTAGTCTAGAGAAGCTTTTCCTGGCTTGCTTTGGTCAGCAACTCGGACAATTAATACTGTTTTAATTTGAGTTGTGAGAATAACTGATTTTTCAGCTCACTGGCAGTTCTGAAAAAAAAAATGATTTTAGGTTGAAGGAAAGATTTTGTTTGACATGACATAAAAGGTGCCCTTTCATTTTTGAGCTTTTTTTAAACTTTAAAAAATAACATTGAAGGAAATTTCAAAACATGTCATTGATGGAAAATGGAAATGTGTTGTTTTGAAAATGTCAAAACAACACGTTGTGATTTGGTCTGAATTTTTTTAGGTTTGCATTTTTTTTTAAACCAAAACAATATGGCTAAATGGACACAAATTTGTGAAATGTTTTGTGCCATAGCTGCATTTTTCATGGAAAAAAGTTTCAGCTGAAAAATTTTACCCAGCTCCAACTGTGAGGCACTGAAGTGGGATGCCTGATGTTGGCTTACAGTGTGTCCCTGTTCCTGAAAATACTCTGAGATGCCAGACTGACACACATCTGTGCAATGGCTGTATTTTTGAGTGCCCCAGTGGAGTCTCCTGCAACCTCTGTCTAGTTCAGAGAATCCTCAGGGGGAATCCTTGGCACTGGATTTTACTTTTTGCAAGATTCAAATGCCCTGAACTGTGTGTTTTTCAAAAGCGCACAGCTTGCTGTTACTTCTTTGTTTGTATTCTTACAATTGTTTAAGGCTGTTCCTTATCTGTTAACCACACCTATTTGTCAGCACTCTTTCTGAAGAAAGTAGTGCACTCAGAACTCCTAGTTGTGCACCCATGCTTATATCACTAGGTCATTTTCTGAGACTTCAGGAATCAGGGGAAAAGGCAAGCTGGGGGAGAGGGACTTGACTGCAAAACTGATTTTGTGTTTGTTTCATAAAGTATTACATCTTTCCATTCTCCCAGGGCCTTGAACTAGGAGTTCTTACTCTGGGATTCCATGATTGTTCAGAGCAGAGTGTGTTGAATTGTTTTCTGAGGTGGAGTGTCATCTATCAGGCACATGTATTCAGGAGAGTATGAAGCACTGTAGTTTGACTCCATTACTGATTGGATCATTAAAATAGATGACATCACAAACCAGATCAAGACAATTCCAACCTAGGAACCCAAACCTCATATATATGAGCAAGTGTTGTTTAATGAGTGACATGAATAATACATATTTTTATTATCTGTATTGCAGTAATGACCATAGGCCCCAGTTGGGGTGTGGGCTCCATTGTGCTAGGCACCGTCCACACATATAGGAAGATATGATCCCTATTCTGAAGATCTTATTTAACATTATTAAAATGTTTCTGATGTTTTTATGAACTTGATTCTGTTGTTCAGTGCTATTTTAACCTCTGTATTGATCTATCAGTAAGTCCATCCGAACTTACCTACGTAGCATTGAAGAGATTTACTGTACAGAAATGTGAGACTGCCTTGTATTTTTCTAACATCTGGGGCTTGATTCTCATTTACACTATGGCCTGACAGTGTAAAAAGTCCTTTTTGCAAAGGAAGATCAGCCCCTTATCGTCCTGTTTTAACTTGGGTCCTGATCCTACAAGATGCTGAGCACCCTCAACTCCCCAGTGCCTGGCAGCTTGTAGGGTCGGGCCATCAGCGTAGAAGTAGTATTTACATAGAAAGCCCTATCAGATTTGCTGGGCACAATGGTAAAAACTGTTCAGTATATCCTGTTTTTTAAATGTCAGCTTTTTTTTTTTTTTCATAGTGGGTGGGCTGACTAAACAGAGACTTTTTTACATGGTACTTTGCTGTTTTCTAAACAGAGCAGCTATGTATGCTATCTAGTTTATATACAGCTTTTTTTTTTAAAGCAGGGTACCCTTATAAATATGCTGGATTTAAAAGAAACTAGCTCTACAAAAAAGTGCTTGGTTTATAATATCTAAACGTTTTATTCATTTGGGTTTTTTTAAAAACATATTTTATTCATTACTTTTCTGTCTGCCTCTTTCTCTGTGTTTTGAAATAATTATAGATAGGTCCTACAATACAGTAGGGCCAATGTTTTTAAAAGCTTTTGTTCTGACACATAACATGGAATGAAGCTAATCAAAACATAAGTGTTTACTTTGCACTTCTCATTGCAGTTTTTAAGATACATATTAAACATGATTTTGGGTCTTACTATGGCATATGGCTTTAAAGCAATAAAGACAATCACTCCTAATTAGGAAGATTAGAACAAACAACCCTTCTAAAACAAATAAGTTGTACTCTTAAGCTATATTGATATATAAATACTTCCAGGATAATTCTGCCACTATGTTATTGTTTCTTTCAGGCTTGCTGGAATGCCTAAAGAAGGTCTGGTGCGGCTGCTGCTGATTTCTCTAAATGGACCAAATACAAAATGAATATCCTTAGAAAACTGCATAGCCATTGCACTGGATAATCTCACAGGCAGCGTATCAAATCAGGTTTGAAGTTATGCATGGTAGAATGTGTACTGGAATTAAGGGTTTTTCTGGGTAAAACTTGTTCCTATACAAAAGAACCCACATAGGCATTCGGGAGTTTGCTCCAAAATCTTCCATTAGGGATGTTGCCATTCCCCACACTCCTGTCATGGGGCTTGGAAGATCTGCTGGAGATCAGGGCCTTCTCTGGGGAGAATTTGTGCCCAGAATGTAGATTCTTCTCCCTCAGATCCCTGCCAGCATAGCTTCTTCTTTTTATTTTCTCTTTCAGATTTCACTTCTTTTCAGATACTGCTTCTCTCTCTCTGGGGCAAATTCAGCTCTGGAACTAGCAGGCACAACTCCTGCTGTAAGCAACAGCTCCAGCGGGACTAAATTTCTCTCTCTTTCCCTTCCATCTCCTCCCCTCCCCCCTCACCTCCCATTACAGTCAATGGTCATTTAATGCTGGAGTGACAATCTGTAATATGAAAGGTGCCATTCTGCCCTGTTTGACATTGATTGGGAAAGGTAGGTTGACACCACTGGAATTTAAGGGAGCCATAACCCAGCAGCTACCCAGTTCAGAAAATCCATCTTCACTTTCTTTTCTGAAAATGACTAATTACTATAATATCCAACTGTATATTTCTCTTTATAACAGGCAGATACTTCAGTATCACTACACCAAGTTATTTTACAAGGAAGCCAATGGCTCTGGATTTCTGACTGCATTGGACATGATCCTGAAAGGGTTTGAGCAGCCCCAACCCAGAAACACAGTTAACTTGAAGCATCTGAACACTGAACTTCTTAGCGAATGCACAACATGCCTCAGGTGGCACGTGAGCAGGACTCATCACCAAATTTGGTCTGCTGGTTGGATTGTTAGCTTCCCTGGCTTGGGCCAGGTACTGACAGGGAATGCGACATGAACGCTGATCCATTGTCCCACCCCCCAACATTGAGTTTAATGGGCCTACTCATGTGCTTAAATATAAACACATGCTTAAGTGCTCAGCACCATGTTGGACTGAGGCCTTAAACTGAATAGAATAAACTAGAATACAATAGAATGATAGGCTGTCTCTGATAGGATATTCTAGAATAGAATAGAAGCTGAATAGAATAGAATGATAGGCAGTGGTCTTAGCACATCAAGGACTGTCTTTGTTCTGTCTTTTCACAGCACCTAGCACAATGGTGTCCTGGTCTGTGACCAGAATGCTCCTAAGTGCTATTGTAATAACAACAGAGGGGAATTTTACATTGGCTCTGGTTTATGGGTCATTTTAATCAGCCTTTCCCAGTTGTGGTGGTCTGTGAGGTTTCATTGGGTCATTTGCACTACTTTAGCTGTATTCCAGGGAGCAGTTGTATTCATATTCAAGAAAGCAAAAAACAGTCCATTTTCTTCCAGGCTCTGACACCAACAAAATAGTATCACTCATTGGAGGAACAGGAGGTTCTAGCATTCCTCTGGATGTGTGGGAAATGGCGTGTGTGTTTATATGGCCGTGGTTTCACCTTATGTATGGACCACCAGGCTTTAACGACACACTTGGCCACAGGAGGTTCAGGCCACTGACCACTGTGTTTATTCCAATGAGCCAAACAGTTGGCATAGTGAAACTTCTTACCCCAGATTACACCAGGACATGGAAATCAGACAACAGATTTCTTGTCCATATTCGCCTCTTCAACACAGGCACTGGGGAATTCCTAGGGAAAGCATTTTTTCCATGTGCTGCAGAACCTGTCAGAGCTAAATGTCATGGAGGATGTTTTGCTGTAGAGTCAGTACAGAAAAATGAGTTTAGGCAAGACACGTTTAAAGAAATATAGGAGTATGAGGAAAAACAATCTAGCACCTCATAATGTCCTGTTTCTAATTAATGCTTTGTTCTCATCAGACTCTTGCTTTTCAAAGTAAATAAGGCAGAATGCTGCTATTTTCTTTAGAAACTTCATGCACATTGTCAGTATGCTAAAAATCCTTTAAGATATTCATTACAAATAAAAAATTGGTAGCTTTTCACTTCATTTTTTCATCTCTTTCCCTCCCCTTACATTTTTTTTCTCTCTCCACACACACACACACACACACACACGCACAGACAATTATTGGGAGGAAGGGAAAATCAAGTATTTAGTCTTCCCCTGCTCCTCCAAAATTCCAAACTGATGAGCTAACCTTTTCTTTTCCCAAGGAGGAGTGAATGCTATTCCCTCCAGTGCCTGTACATGGTAAGTGACTCTTGTCTACAGCAGTACTAATAACCTATATCTGATTTAAAAAGGAATTAGATTAAAGCACAGCTATGGTCTTATAACAATTAAAAGGAGTGTTATCAACTATATGGATAAAATGATCCTATGGCAAGACCAATACATTGGTTTAAATCTGGATTTAGTTTCTAATGAAACTATAAAGCTTAATCTGTTTTTGATTGAGTCAACCAGTTGAAACATCTAGGTTGGAGGCATTTGTATATTTGTAAATGAAATCAAACTTGAAAACTTGTTGTGGAATTGGTGAAAGCCTAGTGGTGTTTGGTTCTGAGTTTTTAACCATGTTGGCCACAAACTGCCTAACATACAAAGAGCCTCCTTTTTATTCAGTCCTTTTCTGATGTAAAAATATTGGCCCTTTGGAATTTTGACATGATAGAAATGCCCTTCTACTCTCTGACATATACTGTTCTTGTAAAGCAATGGCAGGTTTCAATTAAATTTGCTTCACAAGCTGAGGTTTATAATTACTTGTTTTAAGAGATTTGAAAGATTTTGCTTGGCAGGTTCTAACTGTTCAAGATGTTTCCACAGTAATGAGCCTTTAATTTTCACAGTGTGCAGTCAGATTATGCCCCCTCCCCCACATTAGTTGAGTGCACCTTTGCTAATTACTTTCCGTCTACATATTGAATACATTTATTTTCACATTGTCAATGAATCACCAGCAATGATTGGAATATATGCTGCTTATTATAAGTAAACACACAAACACAGAGGCATTTATTGCAATTCTCCAGTTAACAGCTAACATTCTTTTATCATGAGCTCCTCCCTCATACCCACAGTTCTCCATTGAAAGAAAAATCGGGAAATATAGGAGGTCTGCTCTTAAATTCTGATACCACAAAATAATTACTACAAAAGTTATTGAGGGCTCGCCAGCTCCCTGTAACTGCATTTAGTAATA
Organism: Chrysemys picta bellii; assembly: GCF_011386835.1. Classification (NCBI taxonomy): domain Eukaryota; kingdom Metazoa; phylum Chordata; order Testudines; family Emydidae; genus Chrysemys; species Chrysemys picta. The sequence continues at coordinate 55,645,802 of NC_088795.1, read as the reverse complement.
AAACATTCCTTAAGGAATGAGGTGAGGATTAATTAATATTTGGTATGTTGAATTTGTAAAGTACTATGGCCCTAATTCAGCAAAGCACTTGAGCACCTGCTTAATGTCCATTTAAATCAATGTGACTTAAGTATGTGCCTAAAGATACACACGTGCTTAAATACTTTGCTGAATCAGGACAGATTTGCTGATTTGGGCTTTATTAAAGAACTACCATTTTCTCTAAAATGCGCTATGGCAAATGAAACATTGAAATGAACATCTCTTCCTACCGCCCTTCCCCCCAAAACAAAGGGGGAAAAAAGAAAAATTTCCATTTTCTTTTTTAAAAGAACATCTTGAAAACACAGCTTCAGGTCACACTCATATATCACATTCATGAAGAATGTGTGCTTCCTTTTTCTTTCTAGGCAGCATTGTGCCCCTCAACCACCTCAAGGATATCAGTGCCATCCAACACCACTAGTGGTTATAAAAGTGGGTAATCTTGTACTATTTCCATTTGCTGTTCATGAGGAAGGATGTGTATTCCGCTGCTCCTTCCACCAAGACATTCCATGAAAGTCCTTGAAGGCTGTGAATGGCAACAGATTGGCTGGGGCAGGCTAGAGAGCATGATAGAATGATTTTATAGCTCAGTGGTTAGGCCACTCACCTGGGAAGTTGGAAACCCAAATTCAAATCCCTTCTCCATATCAGGCAGTGAAGGAATTAAACCTGGATGAATGGGCTAACCACTGGGCTAAAAATTACAAGGGGAAATTTCCACCACCTGCTCCTGTAGCCATTTGACATGGATTTAAATGTGAGCACATCTACCAGGTCGGGCCTTGAAGGCAAGATAGATGGGGAATGTCTAGTTTGAATCCCATTGGGGCATAGGTGCGAGTTAGGCGTTACGTTGCTGGACACTATCAGGATTGAGGTGATTGTGCAAATGCCGAGCCTCTAAAATTTAGGCACCTTGAGGACTTTAACAGCAGAAACATAAGCATCTAGGGATTTAGGGGCCTACATGATTCTGGGGGTTGTGAATGCCAGTGGTGCCTAGATGACTTAAGCTTCCAAGTTCCCCTTGTGAATCCCACCCAGTAATTTTCATCATGGAATCATAAAGAGTTACAGTTTTGGGGTGTATTAACTGCATTTTCATACATGATCATGTTTAGAATTTTATTAAGTATTACCTCAACTCTGAATTTCCTAGGTTTGTAACATTTGGTTTGGAGATAGTTACGGCATCTCTGTAATATTTTTTTACCTGTAATTAATTATATACTTTCAACCTTAACTCCATTTTAACATAGTTCTTGGTCTGGGAATTTTCTTATTTTTTAAAAGATTATTAAAAATGTCATATTCTAACATGAAACAATAAACCCAAAGAGAATACCATGTAATATTTCTAATGATTTGAAGATATGTAGTATCAACTTTAAATCCATTTTAAAAATTCAATTTTCATAGGCAGATTCACCAGTACAATTGAACAGTGCAACCACCAGAGCATACTGGCCAGGGGAGTGGGGTTTACAACTGCTTTGCATTACCAGATGAAATAGTGAATCTGGTGCATAAATTGAAATTGTCTGCTTGATTAAGGGGTTTATTACAAAGGTAGCCTCTATATGAAAGGAGGGGATGAGGGTACCCAGTTCTTGAGTTCTAATGTCTCTGTGCTTTAACTACTCCCCCTGCACTCCTGCCTCATTTATCCTGGCATTGGAGCTGACACAGTGAGAACTTGACATATATTTTTAGTCTGCCTCATATCACTAACTCATTACAACTAACAGAATTCTTGTATGCAAATTAGCTGTAGAGGAAGGGTGCTGATTAATGTCTCTGATGTCACAATGACTCCATGTAAGTATTGAGTGGCTGATGACCTGAACCTTTCTTTAGCCTATTTAAGAATAGCAACTAGATACAAGAAACATTAATAACTTTGCTTAGTTACAACCTAATTTTTCAAATATAGCCTTCCCACAAAATAATTTAACTATATAAAGTTTGAAGATTTTATGTTGTTTCATTATTAAGATCATTTAGGACAAAGAAAAGACTGACAGGATAAATTTCTTAAAAGATACAGTTTTTAATTAGTTTTGTGCATAAACTAATTAATGGACTTCTGGTAAGTTCTGAGAAAATTCATTCTGTACTTAAAGAGAAAGTGCTGTAAGTTTGGGGAGGGCATGCTGTATTTTTCATACCTTACAAAGATACCGAATCCCTGCTTTTAATGCAAAACAGAACTCACTAATTGCTATGGAGTCACAACTAGGGCTTCCATAATCATCTTATGTCAAGATGACGAGGTTAATACTTTTATTAATCAAAATAATAAACAAAACTTTACTTGAATATTTGGCTTTAAAGATTTAAGGTTCTTCCTATGCAAAGACAATAAGTTGGTGATTTGTGACTGCTGAAATGACCAAAGAGTCAGCTGTTAAGAATAATTACCCAAAGCATAAGCTGCCCAGTCTGCCCAAGTTCTTCAAATTCCTCAACAAAAATTCCTTCATGAATTACCACTGATAAAAGCGGTCTGTCTCCCCCCCCCTCTTTTCTTCTGTAATTGTAAGACTTCCTTCCTAATATCTGAGCTCCCACACCCTCCACCTGGGTTTTGCTTTCTAATGACATAGACAGAATACACAGGGTTTTTTGTTTGGCTGGGTTTTTTTAACTTTCATAAGCATTACTGCATTCCTTCCTGAATGCAACATGTGTATCACATCAAGAAGGGTAATGTTCCATGCAATCTCAGCCCCATTATGTTGGCTACCATCTAATGCATGCAGTATTCTGTCAACAGTTCTTTTCCATTTATGCTCTTTAATTCAACCTGTGGACTAGGGAATAATAAGATGTGGTATTTGGTGGCAGGAAAATCAAAGGTGGTCTGTGTGGTTATCTAGTATCAACACATTGGTTCCTCCTTTTTCTTTAGCGCACCTCATCATTCTTTGGTGTCCATTTAGTAAAATTCAAAACTGTCATTCATTCATTTGCCTTGTAGTCTACTGGCTGCAAATTCAAATTTAGTTTGCTGAAAACCTGGGGTCCCTTTTGCCAATAACCAGTAAATTAACTGTGTTGGCAAATGCGGTAATTGTAGTTAATAGCATAGAGAATCATTCTTTTAGAAAGTCTTTCATGCCCATTCTGCAGCCATAGCACTTCTGCTACTGAGAACATTGTTCAGAGTGTGTTTTAAAACTGTAATGAGTTGTGATTCTTTAATGTCTTTAGGTGGTAATTCTGGCAGTCCAGAATCTCAATAAACTGAAATATGTGCTAGAATTTAGGAAAACAGCCTTACTTTTGCTTCATGGCATTTCATAAAAGTAAAAATGGCCATATTTTATGCCCTCAGGTCCCCAGCATCCAATACAACAGAAAATCACAAGATTTATAAATGTATTTATATAAAATTTTCCAAAGCAGGTGTCTAAAGTTAGATATTTAAAGTATATTTTGGCATCTAAGTAGAAATGGTTTGATTTTCAAAGCCAGTTATTATTTAACACTGACAAAGTGATTGGCTCTCTACAAGACAAAAAGATATTCATATAGATAATGTTATAAACTGTACCTATCTTAGCCCTCAGCTAGTGTCAATTGTGATAGCACTGTTGACTTAAATTGAGCTATGACAATTTAAACCAGCTGAGAATCTACACCTAAGTATTTAGGGCCTGATCTAGCACCATTAAATAAATGAAAAGGCTTCCTCTGACTTCAGTGGTCATTGGATCAAGCCCCAAAGGTTAATAATGGTAGTCCCCACTCCAAAAATGTTTCAGTTCAAGTTTTGAGTGAAAGTTCTGAGTGGTTATTATTTTATCCAAACTGATTTGCCCATCCTTTGTTTTCCCTTGACTGTTTTATAGCTCCACTGACTACTTGTTGGAGGCTAGTGGAGCATCCCTAACATCCTAATAGAGATTAAGGAGTTGTGTAATTCAAACAGTTTAACTCCCAGCAGACATTGGTGTAGTTTATAGCCTCGCATTTTGTTTAAAGAAATATTTAAGCAAAGCAGAACCCCTCTAGTGTGTGTACCTGGCCTTTGTAGCTCTCTACAGAAGGCTCCACAGTCCTAGCACACGCTGCTTCATGAAGCAGCAACATAAGAGAGAAACGAACAGCATAGATGGGTCCTTCAGGCCAGCCTATAAAGGCCTCATTGGAACAGCCATCTAGAGTAGACAAAGACAATAGTATTTCAAAATGTCATTTCTGGCCATAGTCAATCCTATAGTTGCTATTTTGGTTGAGTAGTGGCTATTTTCGCCCCACTTAGAGGTGTGATTTACAGAGATGATGCTATGGCTATGTGTTCCAACAAGGTCTGTCATCATTATATGTATTCTTAATTACACATAAAGTCTGATTTTTAGACCTCATTCAATTCTGATTTATCTTAGCATATATATATGGTATGTTCATCACCTAGGGTACTGAAGCTATGCTTTGATTGTGGGAAGAAACTGGAAACAAATAAAATTACAGAACAGTTGAATATGTTTAATTTAGTAAGAAGGTAGTCAACATACTATAAATTCTCAAAATGAAAAAAGTCCTGCCCAGTTTGCCTGATAGTGCTACTGAATTATTTGACAAATTAACATATTAGTTAGAATGCAAGAAAAGTTTTATATTATACCAAACATTGGCAGTTATTAAGAGAAGGCTGGGGTAAATATTCAGAAGGGCCTAAGTCCTATTTTCAAAAGTGACTAGGGCATCTAGAAGCCTATGCTCCTGTTACTCATTTAGACCTAGATGACTACATGCCTAAATCCATTTTGAAAATGGGAATTGGGCTCCTAAATCACGTAGGGCTAGAGCCACAAGGGGGTTTAGGCACCTAACTGACCATTTAGGTGCCTACATCCAAAATGTAGATCCTCAAAACCCCTGTCAGCTGCTGCCTAATTCTGTAGGTGCCTAAATTCCCTAGGCATAAGTTTCCAACAGTCAAGTTCCCTAAACTTCTGCCACTGGGCATGCACACAGCCACCTGAGTATAGACATCACTGAGCTTCTAGGTGCCTAGCCCCGGCACAATCCTCAAAGTAGGCATTACCCCTCCTATTGTGCTTGCAGGGCCTGGTCCAGTAGGTGTGCTTAAAGGCTGCCTACCAGATTGGGCCCAATACAAATCAACTGAGGAGGAGGCAGTGCCACCACTCCCTACCCCCCTTTCAGTGGTGCAAGTAGGGTGGGACGTCCGGTATGTGGTACCAGTAAGATATTTATAGCCAGTATGCTGTACTGGAAAGACAAAGGAGAAGAAGAATATGGAGCTGTCGGGCAAACCCATGCTGGCAGCTGCTCTGGCGTGGCTGTACCACCCCCAGCCCTTCCATGCAGCTGTGTCTAGCGTCTCCTGTCTGGGGTCTGTAGGCAGTCCTGCCAGAGGACAGGGCTGGGAGTAGTACCAATATGTGGGGCTGCCTGGCGGCCCCATGTTCTGCTCCTTTCACCGCTGTGGTTCCCAGGAATGCTCTGTGGATCAGGGCTCTCCCGGGAACTGCACCGGCAAAAGGAGCAGAACTCCACGCCAGCAGCTTCTCCGGTGCGGCTGTACTGCCCCTAGCTTCGCAGCTCCTCCTCCCCCAGCCATGTCCTCTGGCAGGGCTGCTGTACAGACCCCGGACAGGACTCAGAAGACATAACTGTGTGGAAGGTCTGGGGGGGGGCGGTACAGCTGTGCTGGAGGAGCTGTCGGCCCCACGTTCTGCTCCTTTTGCCGCTGTGATTCCAGAGAACCCTGCCATTCAGAAGTCTCCGGTGCAGCGGGAGGAGGACAGAGCCCCCCTCCCAAGGTAACATGGGATGGATCATGGGGAGGGGGAGACCCTGGGGCCCTGGGCTGGGGGTGGGGCAGGGTCATGTGATGAGTCATGTGTGTGGGGGGTCACGTGGTGAAGTCACATGCCCCCCCCTTTAGCTGGTTCAGCGTACCAGTAAGAAATGAAATCTACTTACCCCACTGCCCTCTTTATACTTTGTAGCCCAGTGATTAGAGCACTCCCTTGGGATGTAGGAGACCCAGGCTCAGATCACCACTCTGCCTGATTCAAAGCTGAGATTTGAACCCAGGTGGTCTCCCACCTCCCAGGTGAGTACCCTATACCTGATGGTTAAGGCATTTTGTGATTGGGTCTCACTCAATCTCTCTGGATGAAGCTCTTCCTCATTGTATTAATTCCTTAAATATTCACTGGGCTACAGGGAGATATAGAGTGACTCTATAGCCCAGTAGTTAAGGCATTCACCTGGGAGACCAAGGCTCCAGTCCCTGCTCCAATAACTATTGACATATTTAATACAAAGTGGATCAGCTCCTTGGCATTTTGTATTGGCCAGAACAGATGCTACCCACACAACATGCTGGCTTTTCTGATTCTCATTCTTAGCCACCTAATTCTCCCCAGGCATTGTATAGGGAGTTGAAGTGCATAACTTGGGCTGTAGTTCCACTAGGGAGCAAAGCGCCTAAATGCTTGGTGCTGCAATGCTGAATCTAAGAGCTTCCCCTACACCTACAGTGACTGCGGGTGCAGCTGCGCAGCTCTAGGAAGACACTACCTACACTGACAGGAGAGCTTCTCCCATTGGTGTAGTTACTGTTGCTGAGAGACTAGTCTCTTGTGCTCTTGAGTTTAAAAGTTCTGTTCTTCCACTGTCATGGGAGGTCATGATAACTCAAAGTAAAGTGATCTCAGGTAACCTGGGCCAAGTCCATGGTTTTGAAAATAACCGAGACTTTTAATTTAGCGTGGTGTTCAGCACAAAGCCAGTGAAGAGAGCAGTGCACTGGAGTGATGTATTTTTGGTGGTCTGGGTTGCTGAGTATTATTGTTAATAATAATCAATTGTATTACAGTAGTTCTTAGAGACATCAACTTTGGTCTGGGGTTCAGAATATTAGGCACCGTACAAACATACTGTACCGGACTGTCTCTGCCCTGATAAGCTTGCAGTCCAAATACATAAGAGACAAAGGCTGAAGGAAAGGAAGCATTACCATCCCCACTTCACAGATGATGAACTGAAGACAAAAGAGATTAAGGGGATAGATTCACAAAAGGATGTAAGCCCCAAACTGCCACTTTAGGCACCTAAATCGCAGACTCAGGCCCCAATGGGGTTCACAAAACTTCCACACAGCTGCCACTAAACAGTCTAGGTGCTTAAACTCACTCAGCACATAAAGGTTTGAAGTAAAACTTCCCATCTCCCCGGTAAGTGCTCTAACTGTCAGGCTACAGAGTCATTTACATTCTGGCTCTTGCTCCCTCCCTCTTTGCCCAGTGATTCTTTCATTTAGCCACAGTGGGAACTGCTTCAACAGGAGAAATTGAAGGAGTCCCCCATAAGAATATTGCTTAGCTCATTGATTAGAGCCTTCTCCTGTTCAAATACCTTCTCCCCCTTCAGAGTTAGGCTTAACATCTCCCATTAGCTAGCTGAGGCATGGCGCTACTTAGCATGCTGGCTTTTGTAAATCCCATTCCGAGGACCCTATATCTTTCCCTATTCGTTGTACAGAGACCTGAGCATCAAACTCAGGCTTTGTGAAGCCCAGTGATGTTCTAGGTGCCTAAAAGTTTGGTATAGGGATGCTGAGCATCACCGTGCCTAAGTTTCTTTGTGAATCTAACCCTGAATGACTCGCCCACGTCCATAGACTGTGTGGGAGGAAACACCAGCTCACCCACACAGCTAGTTTATCTACAATAAAATTGAGGCACATTGTGGGGATAGCATGGGGAAAAACATTTCCATATGGTAATAACAGCCTCTGGCTTTGCTGTGTGGACAAACACAAAGGGTGAAATCCTTGCCCCATTGAAGTCAGAGGGTGGAATCCTGGCCCCACCGATGTCAGTGCAAAACTCCCACTGACTTCAGTGGGACCAGGATTTCACCCAAAATGTCAGTCTTTCATGAGCCCTAAAAACAGAAATGACCATTTTTTCAACTAGTAATTTCCCCAGCCCAACACCTGCATTCCTCCCGCTATGTACCATATAGCAACACTTTGAATTTTAAATGTACTAAATCTGGGCCAGCCATAACTTAGTAATATGTTTCAGAACAATACAACTTCAATCAGAGAGCTGCTTATCCAGAAAAGTTCAGTCTTGTTTTTAAAAAGCTTGCACTGAACTGGTCTCTGATTAGTTATAGGGCACAGTAAGTCTGTCTTCCAATAAGAATACAGCAGCTCAATAGTGGCTCAGGGTGCATAAATGTCTATCAGATAAAGTGAATGATTCTTTGCCAGTGGTTTAGTAGAGTAAATACTGTGACAGGATCAGTGTCTTCTGCTTTGAAAATAAACTTCATTGCTTTAAGTCAACATCTGCTTTTCCTCGGCCTTTATTTAGCAGCAGGAGACCATTATCCTGTGATGACTTCTATTCCACTGACATCTCATCTGGTGCACTGATATTCTTAGCATTTTAGTCCCCTGCTGTGTCCCTCCCCCCTCCCTACCCTCCTACAGAACACAACCACTGTGTAACTCAGCCTCTAGAATGGTATGTGCTATTATTTTTGTGAGTAAGAGACTTAAAACATGTAATGGATCAGCTTCCTCTGCCATTAACAAAAAGTGTGTCCTTTGCATTTATTTCTGTGCACCCAAAAAGCAGCCCAAACCTAAAATACTGGATGCTTCTCTAAACTATCCAGACCCCTAGAATCTGAAATATGGGGGCAGGAAACTTGAGCAGACTCCCTTGCAAGATTTGAAGTTCTTTCTGCTTCCAATTAAGTTATGGACAAGAAGTGTGTGAAGATGAAAAATAATTATTTAATAAACCAACTGAACCTTTCTAAAGGCTTGGTTCAGTTCACTTTTGGGGGGAAATTTGTGGGTGTGATTTGATCATCCTGATTCACAAAGCACTAGTATTTAGATTTGCTAGTTTTACTTCATTGGGATACTTTTCTTAATACTACATCAATTATCACAAAAGTGTAAGACCAGGATCAGTCCTGCATGACTACATGGGAGAGAAAGGCTCCAGGAGCTTCCCTCCTCCTTCTTGTTCTGTGTAGGGAATGGAATTCTAGATCTTGGGGGGATAGCATAGCTCTTGCTCCTTCCTGGCACTTCTGCAGGTGGTAAGTTCCTGACAGGGGTAGGATGAAGGCAAGGACACAGATCCATCCTCCTTTCTCTGACAAACACACACATACGATAAAGTAGCTGGCTGGGCACAGAGGAGCAAGGGGAGCATGGCTTCACTCTCTTGAAAGTGGTGCACTGGGTGCACCCTGGCTGGGTACTCCCAGGAAACATTCTGACTTGAGTCATCTGGGGACTTAATTACTACACAGCCACTGTATACACCCTATGATGTGCATAACAGTGAGTGCCTACAGCAAAAGCTAGCTCTTAGATATTTTTCCACTGGCATTATTAGTTTGAATCTAAGTATGGCTCTAGGAGGATGTGCTATGTGATGGGTTAACAGAGATGGTTTGAACCTGCCATTTACCAGCAGCAAATAACATCTCACATTAGAATATAACCTACTCAGTACTGTTTGTTATATCTGGGTGTCCGATGATTTTGTCTGGTTGTGATTGTCAGTTGATGTCATTAACCAAAAAAAGATGCTTTGGTTTTCTTGTTGCTGTAAGCAGACTGAAATAATGTGTCTATGTGTGAATTTAAAACCTCTCATTTATTTTTTCCCTTCACTCTAAAAGTGTGATCAGTACATTCTCTGTACTTTCATAATTTTTTTTTTTTTAAAGGAACCCTTGTGGAATCTTGCAAGTTTTAACTGGTGTTGCTGCCCCCTGCTTCAGATTATTTAGTGCATACTGCAGAACCAATGTGTGTATTTTTCTTGTTCATGGGTCATTTCACTGCCACATACCTAAGCAGCTGGAATGAACTGACACTCAGTATTGGTAACTCATTCTAGGTGATGTTAGCATATATGTCTCTTAAGAAATGTAAAGTCTGGTTTACATTTAGATGGTATTTTCCCAGTTTTGTACTAAGCTGTACTCTAAGCTCATACTCTGTGTATATTTAATAGACATAATTTACAAAGCTGTTCAAAAATTGTGAAAATGTTCACAAATTTTCCCTAAAAAAGGCTCCTGGTTTTGGTTGGAATATTTTCAAGTCCACATTTTTCATCCACCTCTAATAGTTTGGCTTTCTTGGGAGTTTGGTGGTAGTTTATCATATAGTAGGACATGAATTCAAATAGTAACAGTAAGAGCAAATTCTGATAGAAAATATTGTTTTTATTTGAAAGAGACTGAAACATAATAGTATTTGAATCAAAGTTGATTGTACAACTCTTGATTGTGAATATACATAATATTTTTAGAGCAGAATTAGGGTGGCTTTAATATTTTGCAGATTTGTAGTTCATTCCATCATAGATTTAAGTATCTGCCAAATAGAACCATTCTGGCCAAAAGCAAAGCACTAATGTTGTTGGAGGTTGCCTTCATTCTTTACCACAAAGGATGAATGTATTAACATGACAAGAAGATGACACTCCCTTGGTTTTAAGAACGAGGAGTACTTGTGGCACCTTAGAGACTAATACATTTATTTGGGCATAAGCTTTTGTGGGCTAAAACCCACTTCATCGGATGCATGCAGTGGAAAATACAGTAGGAAGATATATATACCCAGAGAACATGAAAAAATGGATGTTGCCATACCAACTCTAACTAGACTAATCAATTAAGGTGGGCTATTATCAGCAGGAGAAAAAAAACGTTTGTAGTGATAATCAGGATGGCCCATTTCAAACAGTTGACAAGAAGGTGTGAGTAACAGTAGGGGAAAAATTCGCATGGGGAAATAGTTTTTACTTTGTGTAATGACCCATCCACTCCCAGTCTTTATTCAAGCCTAATTTAATGGTGTCCAGTTTGCAAATTAATTCCAGTTCTGCAGTTTCTCGTTGGAGTCTGTTTCTGAAGTTTTTTTGTTGGAGAATTGCGACTTTTAGGTCTGTAGTTGAGTGACCAGGGACGTTGAAGTGTTCTCCTACTGGTTTTTGAATGTTATAATTCTTGACGTCTGATTTGTGTCCATTTATTCTTTTGCGTAGAGACTCTCCGGTTTGGCCAATGTACATGGCAGAGGGGCATTGCTGGCACATGATGGCATATATCACATTGGTAGGTGCAAGTGAACGAGCCTCTGATGGTGTGGCAGGTGTGATTAGGTCCTATGATGGTGTCCCTGATTATCACTGCAAAACACCATCATGGGACCTAATCACATCAATCACGCCATCAGAGGTTCGTTCACCTGCACATCTACTAATGCATATATGCCATCATGTGCCAGCTTTGGCCATGATAAGGTACAATTACTGTGAAACTTTTCTTGCACTTCTCAATGAGATACGAGTCCCTGAATTCTGCAAGGGTTCAAAGTCAAATGCTAGATCCAAACCATCCCATGTGGTGTTCATTCCAAAGCAAAACTGAATTAGAATGGGTCCGTTCTGTGCTTTTAGCTCATATGACAAGAGAGTATTTTGAGAACAGCTGTTCTTGTCATATTTCCCTAACACCAGGAAGGGAAGCACCCAGTCTGGACGTCACTTCTCAGCAGGGCCGGCTCTAGTGTTTTTGCCACCCCAAGCAACAAAAAGCAAAAAAAAAAAAAAATTAAATTAAAAAAAAGCTGTGATCGCGATCAGCAGCAGTTCTACCCCCGCTTCATTCTACGGCGGCAATTCTGCGGCAGGTCCTTCGCTCCGAGAGGGAGTGAGGGACCCACCACCGAATTGTCACCGAACGGCCGGATGTGCCGCCCCCCTCTTCATTGGCTGCCCCAAGCACCTGCTTGCTACGCTGGTGCCTGGAGCCGGCCCTGCTTCTTCCACCATCTAGTTGCCTCCCACCCCTAAACCACTATCTTGGTAATCCGGGGTAAGGGGAATGAAAAAACTTACATTTTGTGGGAAGTGGAACAAAAGATCAGAGATGGAGGCAAAAGAGAGATGAGGGCAGTGTAGGCTGGAGTGAAGGAAGAGAAGAATATTCCACTGGCACCAAAAACATGCTCACAGGCCTGAGCTGTTACCCTTGAAACAACTTCAAAGATGAATCATTTAAAAGAGGAGAATAAGGTTGCTTGTTGCATTGCAATGGGATATAAATGTCTATCAGGGATGGTCTAGACAGTATTTGGTCCTGCCATGAGGGCAGGGGACTGGACTCGATGACCTCTCGAGGTCCCTTCCAGTCCTAGAGTCTATGAATCTATGAATCTGCTCCTGGCACAGGGAGAAGATGTGGAAAAAGACATGGAGTAATTAGCAAGAGAAGATGATGAGCTGTGAAGCAGGAGAAACTGGCAGAGTGTAGTGTCCAAGAAGGAAGCCTGGAATTTACTTGGTAATGACTGAATACTATTAAGTATTCACTCTTTAAGAGGGGTGGGGGGGGGGGGTTGTGGTTGGTTTGGGTTTTTTTTTTCCCCCTTCAGGGATTAGAAAAAGACTCCATCAGGGCAGATTTATTGATTTAATACTTAGAAACTGATGTATTGGATTAGATCAGTGGTCTATCTAGTCTCATACCCTGTCCCTGACAGATTCTCATAGGAAGCAAGAAATCCCATAGTTGATTAAGGAATACCTGCCCATAGAGGAAGCTTCTTCCTAACTCCAAGTAGTTAGAGGTTGGCTTATGCCCTGAAGCAATAAGGCTTTAGATCCCATTTAAAATATATCCTGTCTAATGTAACTATTGATATTGTCACTATCCATAAAATTGCCTAATTCTTTTTTGGAATCCTTCAATCCAAAATTCCTTCAGAACTTAATTGTTTCTACTCCCTAACTAAATGACTAAAGCTTTATAAGCAGGAGAAGATTCTGAAAAGCTCACTGAGGCTTTGATTCCTTCAAGGACAGGATGGAAGCACTTTAGGGAAAGAGAGTAGGAGATAAAATGTCCTAGGCTTGATTAAATCTGTTTCTTCTTTTCCATAAGGATGATATTATTTTGTCTATGTGTGTATATCCCTGACATAAAAATATGACTGGGGGCAAGAGATGCATTAACGGAAATCCCTAACTTTTGTAAAATTTACAGCAAGTCAGTGTGTGGATGTATGTAGCTGTGGTTGCAAAGGATTCTGACACTTCCTGACTAGCTTATTTCATTGCATCTCTTCCAGAACAAAGGGGTTTCATGGTCCACCTGCAAAAGATACTGTCATACCCTTCTTTTTTCATTAACTGCATTAAGACCTGGTGTTTGGCCTTGGGTTTTGGAACAGTTCCTACCATGCTGTATTGTTAAACAATAAGTCCCATCCTGTATATACAGTAGTAAGATTTCATATATCTACCAACTCCCAAACCCCAAAAGAACTTTAAAAATGATACTATGAATGTGTGAATACTCATCCAAATACATATTCTCACAAGTATTCAGAATCCTCTCCTGTGACTTTGTGCAAACATTCTAAGAAATAAAACATTGCTTGTATGAATGAGGAAAACCAAATACCATCAAACCAAACCTGTGGTTTTATTCAAATGGATGTTTGTAAATACTTTTTTTTTGGTGCAAGGGTTTCTTTACCCCATATTTCCCCACCATTCATCCTTGCAAAGGAAAAAACCACATTCAGCACTGAGAGTGAGGAAATCCAGTAGAGAATTGACTTGTTAAAGTAATAGATCACTTTTTAAATGTACATTTTCTGCATACCATACTTTCCCATGTAATCTCATTGTTTCTAAAATAATGGAAGCCCCTTACATATACTGCTTTCACAACTCCTCCCTCACCTACCTCTCTGCTCTCACTTCCTCCTACACTCATTACTTACTTTCAGTCTAGGCCTCTCTGATAATTGTGGGGACCAGGAACTCTATAACCACTCCATTCAACCTATTTCTTAATTCAAATCTTTCACATTTCTGCTGTGAAATCTTAAATTTATTAAGCTCAAATATTTGGTTTATATTCACTAGAATAGTTGAATGAAGATTTAAGCCAGTTCTTATTTGATACAAACCATTCTACCCATCCCAAGTGCCAATTGTTAATGGGATAGCATTTAGAGTCACATTTTACATCTTTTTCCACATATGCTTCCCAAACTGTTCAAAGGACTTTAAGGATATGTCTACATAGCGCAAAAAAAAAAAAAAAAATAAGACCCACAGCAGCAAGTCTCAGAGCTCGGGTCAACTGCCTTGGGCTCATGCGACTCACTCTGGAGAACTAAAAATAGCAATGTCAGTGTTTGGGCTTGGATGGGAGGCCAGGGTCTGAAACCCAGTGAGGGTGGAGGAAGTGTCTCAGATCCCAGGCTCCAGCCTAGGCCTGAACATCTATGCTGCTATTTTTATCCCTGCAGCATGAGCCCAAGTCAGTTGACCCAGGCTCTGAGGCTGGGGTGTGTGGGGCTGGGAGAGGTTCTGTGTAGATGAACCTTCTCTGTAACTCTGACTGAATCCAGTGGGAGTCAAAGAACAATAACTCTGCCCAAACACGTCAAAAAAGTCCCCATCTGTAACCTTTCTGCCCACTGTAACCATTGAAAGGTGTATTTTAGTCTTGTTCGGCAGTCATTTGTTGGTGGTTTTGGAATGGAAAAGCACTCGTTTCCAGCATCTGAAACACATATTTCAGAGTTTATCTAAATGCAAGGAAATCAAAGCTGAGTTGTTTTTTTGGAGCTGCCAAAGTTTCATCATAAACACAGTTTCAAATGTAACTGCTTTCCGTAGACATACCCTATGTCTACATTGAAGCGGAAGATTCAATCTCTAGCTTGGGCAGATATACCTGCACTAGCTTTGATTGAGCTAGTTGCTATGCTTAGCGCAAGTGTGGCTGCATGGATGGCAGGATTGGCGAGCTTCCCCAAATACAGTCCCACCTGATCATCTAGGTATGTACTCAGTGTGGCTAGCCTCTCATGCCACCCATGCTACTCTGCTATTTTTAGCATGCTAGCTCTGATAGAGCTAGCACAGGTATGTCTGTCTGAGCTGGAAATTACACCTCCAGCTCTAGTGTAGACATACCCTTCTATATGTCCTAAAATTGACAGTCTGTTTTCAATGTAAGTCTGTTTGCTGAAAAACTATTATACCGCATATTGTTTTCATTGATATCTGGAAGTCACTGACGTATGGATAGGTGAACCCCTGCAGGTTTTGATTGGGAGTGGCTGGCCCTGGATTCAAGCCCTGCAAACAAACTTCAAGGTTAGTGTTCCCAAGACCTGCTCCTGTTTCCATTGAAGTCAACTCCATTGTTAAGTGTTTAAACTCTTCAGCTGCTGTAAATAGGGCTGTGAGAACAGCACAGGCCTGCTGAATGTTGACAAGGGCTGATGCTTGGGTTGCAGTAAAACTTCCAAACCATTCTGACTTCAGATGAGAACATTTTGCTTAGCCTATCTTGAATATGCAGCATGCCAGAAGCACAAACTTAGATGAATTGGAAAGAATTTTTGTTGGTGAACTAAGTGCTCATGGATGCTGTTAGACCAAAAGTGCTGGAGACTATTGTAGTCTAGCCACGGCATGGGCAGTGGCAATTCAAGCTTTCCTAAACTATCCAGTCAGTGTGCCTACTATAAGTCCTGACCTTTAAATTCCTTTCCGCATCGAACTTAAGAGCCTTCCAATATTAATTGTGCATTTTCTGCAAACAGTCCTTTGCTTTTGTGGAAAAAGTGAAATAATCAAGGCAAAACTAGTGATAGCTGAACCACAAGAGCTCTAGTGTTTCAGACAAGCAACTCACTGTTCAGAGGCTTTATATGAACTATTAAAACATTTAGAGATGCTCCAAATACCATGTGCATTCTCTGCCCTGTTATCTTTGCTGTATTCAAGATGCCTCCCCAACTCTGAAACAGCAAAAACCTGGTCAGCCATCCCATCTACTGGCAGCAGTCTACATTTGGAAGTTTCCTGGTTCTTCTACCACCCAATCTGTGACGTGAATCCTTATGGAGTGGCCCTTCATTTCCTGAATATCTCCCTGGTCTGGAGCTGTGGGCTTTCCTTTAGGCATCACAATGCATCAGGGTGTCCTTTCACTTGGTCATGTTCCTTGCCTTTTTGTGCAATGAGCACACTCAGACATCAGGTATGCCCCAGAAGAGCCCCGTAGGTTTTAATCTTGATTAGAGACCAGTTTGAACTTGCAGCCCCATTCCTAGCAAACCTACATTTAGGATTGTTCAAAGTCTGAACCAAACCTGGATCCAAATTTTGAAGGTCAGGCCCACTGTTAATCTTGCTAGAACTCTTAATGGACACACTAATATTTGCATTTTGTCCAGTCCTATTAATCAGATAATTGCCACTGGTCAAGCAATACTGAGTTATCCTAGCATTAACAAATAAACCCTCCCCATACTCTAATGTGTAAGTAACTGGAGTCTTAACAACACAGTTAATGTGACAAGTCCTATGATGTGAATTAGAAAGATTACATTTTCTGCTCCACTAAATAGACAAGAACAGAAGTTGTCCTAGGCTAGGACATATGCTGGTGTGTGTCTCTCAAATAAAGAAGGGAGAAGAACCAAGTACTGTTGTTCAGTGAGTAAGAGATTGTAGTCTATATGTTGTCAAAACTGTTTTTAACAACATAGCTACTTAAAAGAGAGGAAGTATTTCCAAAGAGATGTTTCACATGAGAGTAGCCATTTATTTGTGCAATTCACACACACATTCTGTGTTCTGTGTTTTTTCTAAACAAATATTTGTAGATAAAAACTCATATTTCTTCAACAGATACAGTTGAAACCCTTGTCCATGTGTGTAAATCATGTGTGAAGTGTGTACACACACACACATGCACTTCTGATGATATATGTATATTTCTGGACTTCATTAGTATGAACTCTTGCAAATGCAATAGGAAAACTTTCTGCTTTTTAGCTAAGTAATCTTTAGAAGAACAGGAGGTGCTGATAGACTAATTGTGTTTACTCTTCCAGTTTCATGATTTTTCTTTTATAAACATTGTTTTGCATTATTGGGCTCCATGTTCCTCCTTCTCATCTGATGTTTTACAAATATTTCTCTAATTGCTTGAGACAGTGTGGTCCAATAAAATTACATCGACTTTCTGCTGAACTTATTTGTCTGATCCATTGCCAAAAGTTGTAGGCAGCTAGGCAGCACACTTGGTCTCACTTTCTCTCTGTCTCTCCTCCCCATCCCCAGGGCAAAGCATTCAGACAGCCCTATACACTTAAAAATATAAGTATATCATGATTTCATGATTGTAAAACATACATTTTACATTTCTAAGCCTTCCAAGTGCTTTAGCAATATATGAAAGTATATTAGCACTTAAATTTGAGCCACTGCACTGTAGAAGACGGTAGCAGACACTTAAGATGATTGAGTCCATTTCTATCCGTAGTATGCTACGCAATGGAGGAAAGGCCGGTAGGTCAAAACAAGAGTGCATTATACTTGAAAACAGGAGTACTGTTATTCTACCTCTGGGCCTGGGCCCATTTAAATGTAAACAGCATAACAAATACTCACCTTAAGGCAGCTCTTTATGTGGGCATGGACAATACAAAGCCTGATATGGCCTGAAAGTTATATACCATGTTACCTGCTCCCCACTCCAAAGCCTGAAGAAAAAAGGCACAAGGAGTGTATAAAGTTACCTGTTGTAACTTTTTTAAAGCATGCAGTCCTGTGAGCTCAGGTCTCTATTGTATGGGAACTGAAGGATACATGGAGGATAAATATATTTTTTTGTTTTGTTTTTTGTTTTGTTTTGTTTTTTAATTGGAAGGAATATGTTTCAATGGAAAGCTCTGGCAGAGCAGAGCAATACTGGTCCCAAGCCTTACTAACAGAGAGCCATACCAATGGTGGATGAATTGGAACTATCCAGACACAGAAATTATAGCCTTCTCTTCCCATGCAATGATTATCACGCTAAAGTTTGTAATCAGATTAATCAGACACTCTCTCCATGGTAATAGAGGCTCTCTTTATGAACCTGTGATCTTTCCCCATGTTGTACACACAGGTTTGTAGATGTGCCATTTGTGGAAAGGTCCTGTGCAGATTGTTGGACTCATTACATTACACATTTTATGAGCATTTGCACATTGTTTGTGTTGTAGCATAATCAACCCCAAGTTCTCCTAGATCAATTGGTTTCTTGATATCTGGAAGCATTTTTAAAAGCATCTCAAGGAAAATAACTAGTGCTGGTTTACCACAGTCCAACAGATATGGTATGTGATCAGTTAGCTGCAACCCACGGATAAACACAGACAGGCAAGCCAGCAAGCACAAATAGAAACCATATTATTGTCCTGTTCAGATTAAAAAAAAAAAAATTTCTAGACTGAGGAGCAAAATAAGACGCTTCAAGGGCTTCTCTTTGATATTAGTCTCCTAAACTTCATTTTAATCTCCAGCAGCAACAATTTCTTTAACCTCCTTTCTCTACAATAGATTACTGCAAGTGTATATTGTTCATAGGTGGAATATAGTCATACTACTCATTTACTTCATGAGTAGTTGTGTGTAGTGTGAGCACAATGTGGTAGTCATGTGTTCCATTGGAGATTTCGTAATGCAGAAAGAACTACTCTGGGTTTGTGGAAATGAAAGACCAGATCCACAGCTATAATCAAGTAGTGCTTAGTACACCTACACAAAGATGAGTTTTAGCCACTGGAACGGCACAAAGCAGCCTTATTGCATGGCAAGATCTGGTCTGCAGAATCCATATTAAAGAAAGTTGTAACTATTGAAGAGTCTCATCTTTGTCCTTTGTGTCTTTCCATCTAAAGATAAATACATAATAGCTTGAATCCTACTCCAACTGTTTCAGAGACAACTACAGAGGATTAGGTCCTATCAACCCCATGAATAGCTACTGTGATGCAAGACCCAGTGAGAACAGCAGCACTGTGGTAACAGGTTCTTAAACTTGTTAATTTTTCATAGTGTAGATGAGACATTGCAGTGCACATGCTTTTTCATCTGAAATGCTATTGTGCAACCTATTAGGTAAAATACAACTTTTTTGGCATCACTGAACCTTGTTGAAAGCCTACATGCTTCTCCACATCTGGGTCTGTAATACAAAATTGTAATTGTTTAGCATTGGTATAGCTGTTTATGCACATGGAGAACAAAAAGAGAATTGGTATAAACAAAATGTCATATTCATACAAATCTTGATTAGGAAAAGATAATCAATCTGGCACCATCATAGAACACTGAGTGCAAAATACATTAACCTGCCAAGTAGTGATGGGAGAGCCTCAAACTTCTGAGATTTGGTTCATTTAAGCACCAGCAAATTTAAATGTGTGGGTGCAACTTCTGAGATTCCATCTCTCTGCAATCTCCTTCTTCACACAGACCTCCTGCAGCTATTATCCCAGACTCCCAAATCCCTATGTCCCTCCCTGTCCTCCGTTAGCTCCAATCCAGACACCCAGTGACTCTGCCCTTGCAATAGTCCTACCTCAACCCCTCAGCAGGCACCTATTTACCTTACTTTTGATATAAGGCCAAATAGTAGAGGTGGTCCAAAAAAATGGGTGAATAGTATCAAGTAAAACTTTGACATTTTGAATTTGTTTGCTTCTCAGGGGTCAAAATGGAACATTAAAAAAAAAATTCCTATGAAATATTTTTGTGAAAAAATCTATTAAAAATTATCTATCTCCTCCTGCCCCTCTTTTTTCCCTTTTTCTCTTTTTGCAAGTGAGTGCAATAAAAATGAATTCTGTCCAGGATTTTTTCCCTGTTTGTTTTACTACTCTGCAGCTTTTCAAAACTTCTCCAACTTTGAAAAGTTAGAGTGACAAAAGGCAAAATGAAACTGTACCTCTGGTCTAAGAATTTAAATATACTTTGTGCATCATAAACAAACAATATCTTATACGTTGTATCAGTAACAATAGAGTTCTTATACTGATCAGCTGTAATGCATGTTTCTTTCAATATCTTGTTAATGAAGTCAATCAGCAGTTGGTGGGATATCATTACATTGTACCTCAAGAGGTGGTCTGTGCAAAAGCAAGTTTAACAACTGCTTGAAAATTTAATGAGGATGGTGATGAAAGTTGTGAATTTTGTTATTGTAGAGCTCTTAGTTATCAGAGGTTTAAAACACTTTTCACAGAAGTCTCAATATTCCTGATTGCTGAGATACAGCACTGTCAGATTGCTGTGTGTAGCGTGTGTGGAAGAAATCAGGTGTTCTGAGTTCGAAAGGGAGAAGATCGCTCAGAACTAACAATTTTGCTCCGAGTGAATTACTTGATTTTTCCCCCCCTGACTTCACTCAATGGTATAAATGTTGAATGTCAAAGTTGAGAAATAATGGTAGCCATCACGTCTGACAATGTCAAAGCCTATGAAAATAATTGAACACTGGAGAGCCAAAGTACTTCTCTTCATTGAGGAAACATCTGGAAAATTCAGCTACCTTTGAGAAAAATCCTGGTAACATCAAAGAAAATGCCCCAATCATAATCAGATATAATAGAGAAGTCAGTGGAATCTTGGTTTAAGTTCCAGCAGCAATAAAATAACTTACAATTTATCAGACAGTTAATGGAGTCAGGTATGAAGATTTCTATATCACAGATCTTGAGTGACCTAACATTTATAATATAATTTGATTTTACTCATTTGCAGCTGATCATTGTATTTGTAATCTTCATACTCTACAGGATATGAGGATTTGAATGATGTGCAGTCAGCAAATGCAAACATGATATTTTTGACATATGCAGGAGACACACAGATGCCTCTAGTCTGTAGATGAAATTTACCAAAATATGCAAATAAGCTTGTATTGTTGACAATATTTTAAAACATATATTTAGTAAGCAGCTTAAAAGATGAAAAGAAAGCAAAAATTAACTTTAAATCAGCATTGCAAAATCAGGAAAACTGACCAGCTTCAACATCAAACCTATTTAATCAACCAATTTTACCATGAATTTGATCATGAGACATCTTTAATGTGTGTTTTGTGTTAACCTTTTAAAAACTTGCCACCTGAAATCTGCGTTTGTATTAACTCTTGAATACCACTACCCCTTGGACTTTCTCTTCTCAATGGGACATGGTTCTGTCACAGTGCTGGACCCTCTCCGTCCCTTCATGGCTAACAGGAGAAGACTCAGGTTAGATCCAGTGGGTTTCAGTTATGGAAGCGCTTGGGCCTCCAAACGTCAAGAGTGAATGGTGGAAGATTATGCCAGAGGCCGCTCTTCCCAACCCTTGAAAAAGTTGGGGAAAAGACCCAGAAGTTGGCATATCTAATGATGAGAGAAGGGGGATGAGCTCTCCAAATATCATGTGATTAATAAGACCCCTGAGATGCTATCCCTATTCATTCTGAATAATGCACCATTAACCCATGATCCCCAATGTCCTACAGAGTGCTTGGAATTCTATATTCCATCTTGCCCAGAAAAGCTGGTGCGAGTGGGAGAGGGTATTTTGATCTCAAAGACTTGCAACTACAAATATGTCTGGTATCTCTATCTCTGCAGTACAGATGGCCTTAACTTAAACAGTTTGGCCTTAACTTAAAATTTTAAGTCTTGAAGTTTTAATATTTTTGGATAACTTCTTTGCATGCAATATTTTTAATTTTTTCCCCATTCTTTTCTAGTTCTTAGTTTTGGCTTGGACCAGAAAGAAATGCTGAAATATCTGAAGAAAAGGGGTTCTTGTCAGATTGCCAACCCAGTTTGGAGACTCACGAGGTTCAGATACTGTATTGTAGCTCAGATAAGATTTATATTAGCATCCAGTTTTTCGAATATGTGACCAAACCAACCTCTAATGCTCTTGAAGCTTTGCTCATCACTGCTCTGTAATCCTGGCTTTACAGAATGCCTTTCGTCCAGTGTTGAGACTTGCCTGGGGTCAGCACTGAGATATTGTGACAATAGGCACGTTAAAAACACTGGTAATCAGAGAGAAGGATTGTGAACTTATAGTGCTTTAAGAGGAAGACTACATGAAAACATACGTGTTCCAGAGTTGCTGTGAAAGCTTGCTTCTTAGGAGGCACCCCTCAGTATCACTATCTGATGCTATAGAACATGTTTGCTTTGGCTTAGTGAAAATGCAGAATGTTAAAAAAATTAAGGCAAAGGTGCATAACTTATTTATACATTAATTAGAATTTTCTCTGCAATTTGAGGGTGAAAGAGGCAGTTGAAACTAAGCAAAAGACTAGAAAGAGAAATAGAGAGGAAACCGTTCAGGAGACAGCCAGAATAACCAGCTGGGTAGGCTTTCAGCTGCGAGCAGAGGGAACAAAACATCCATTGTTAAAGGTGGAGGGAGAACTGGAGGGTTCTAGACAGTCTGACACTGAGATTAAGTAGGCCTGAGGAGACTCTTACAAGCTGTCCAAACAGGGGTTGTGCTGAGCCCTGTGTTAGCTCAAGGAATTAAGAGCTGATCTTTTCCCTAAAACTCAGACAGGCAATGGAAGTGCGTATTTTCCAGGGAATAGGCCCACGCTTGGCATCTTCTCAAGATGGGGAAGGGCAGGGAGTATACCTGAACAAAATTTACTCTATTCCAATGTATAGGATATACAAATATTTAAATCTGTGACAGTGTAACACTGCAGGTGATGCAACTATTTTGTAGCCATTAAAATTCAAGTTTAAAGTGTTACATTCCTTAGGCCTTTCATTGATTTGGCCGTATTAGGGCTAGGAAACTGAGTATCTATTTGCAGAGTTTCCTCAGAATTATCCCGTTAGAGAATTGCTACTGCCTGAGGAAATGACAGGGTGTTAGGACATCCACAGATGTCAGAGGCCAGCCTGAAATCCACAAGGGGAAGGACCAACAGCACAGAGACTAATTGCCTCCCTACTTGTTCCTAGCCTTTCCTCTCCCCCACAGACCTCCCACCTCAGCAGAGGAGTGGAGCCCCTTAAGGGGGTTATTACTGGTCCTGCCAGCAAAAATTCTCATGAGAATGCCTGCTTGGTAATTGGGAGAGTATGCCAGAGCACTCTTCTCCATGTTTCTAGGAGAAGAAGAGAATGCAACAGACTTGTGTTGTTCTACCCAAGATGGATTTGGGAGCTCGCACCACATAGTAATTGCATGTGTGAATATTTGTTTAAAATAATTCCTGGTAGCATACATATTTTTCAGTTTTATCAACTTCAACAATATTTGGTGTTTTTTTTCTTAAAGCCCCAGCTCCTGGAATCACGGGATTACATGAAAATCTCAGCTTTGCATTTTTTGTTTTGTTTTTAATTTCTAGCTCTCGTGGTTGTAGAGAACAGCCTGAAAACATTGCTGAAAAACCAGGAAGCAATAACCCTCTCCCATCATCATTTATTTTTAAAATCTAATGATTTTTTAAGACCGTCTTATGATCGACTGGGGCCTGACTCATGATTTTTGAATGATTAAGGTTAGCAATACTGCATATATTTTTGCTAACTCTTAAATGTAGTGCAGTATATCTAATACGAAAGGAGTTTTGTTCAAAAATATTTTGACGTGGCATGATGAGCTTGGCCTGATCTATGTGTATGATTTTCTTATTACTTCCCGTATTTAAAATATACCTCATTAGCCTTCTACAGCAATCAGACTGGTGACAGTATGGTAAATTGCAATGTTTGGGGAAGTTACAGTAGAATACAATGTATCTTTTATAAAGGCTGCTTGTGAGTCACATAGAATAGTGTGGCAGGTCAACACCATAGAATAGGGGTTTTCTTTGATTCTGTCTTAAATGAAAATTAATTTGGAACCCAGATTTACTGGCAAAATACAAAACCAGCACAAGTTTTAAATTTGTGAGTTATTTCTGTTTACTAACCCTAGATCCCCTCTTGGTACTACTTTTCTATGTTATAATATCAAGAATGATAGGAGATACCGTCTTCTCCACGATTCCCTCTACAATGCCTGTGGATTCAGTCACACAGCCTTTACACAGGCAAAACTCCTGTTGACTTCAATTGGCAGTCTCTCACTGATTCAAATTACTGTTCAATAAGCAAAGAAAAATAACTGAATTCAATACAAATCCTACTTATGCTAAAGAACAATCTCCTGGCTCTCTTAAGCAAGTTTTAGATTTTAGATGCCTCAAAACAAATCTGAAAATTTCTCTTAACTTTTATCCCTTAATTTATTTTCCTCTTTATTTAAATCCCTCATTGTATTGTTTAAGGGCCAAATACCAAATGCTTTACTCACTTTTTACTTGGTCCTTATTCAGGCAAGGTCTCAGACTTTTTGGCAGCTTGGTCTAAGGATTTGGCCTGGTATTTCTAAACAATAGATGAAAACTATCTAAAATAAGGTCTTTATTTCTGGATAGCTTGAGCACTCACCAGTTCCACTAATGTCAGGGGGAATAGCGGGAGCTCAGTGCCCCTCAGGGTTAGACTCTAGGTTAGCTAGAATCCAAACAAAAAATTAGATGTAAGCTCCATGGAGCCTCTGGAATATATCCTTTTTTGAACTCCATTAGAGATTTCACTATTGCTATTCATTTTACATGGAAGATGCTCAGATACTACAGTGATGGGTGGTAGAATAGAACTGTTAGATTTTGTTTGTATCTCATTGTTTCGTGTGTAAAAGAAAGCAAATTGACATTTACATAGGCTTCCAAAAGCCCTTTGACAAGAGGCTACTACAGAAGCTTAGTAATCATGAGATGAGAGAGGCAAAGTGTTATAGGTCAAAAACTAGCTAGGAGACAGGTTAAAAGAGATTGAGATTGTTTACATAGAAGATTAGAAAGGACGTTAATAAGAGGACATGATAAATCATATGAAATAACAAAATGGTATAAATAACATAGATTGGGAACTATTTTTTTCTTGCCTCATAACAAGGGAACATCCAATGAAATTAAAAGGAGGGAGATTCAAAACCAATACAAGAAATACTTCCCCACACAGTGTGAAATTAGATTTATTCAAAGTTCAGTTTCTTTGTTCTCTATTATTATTCATAATGTTTATTATGGTAATTCCTAGGGACTAGCTAAGACTGGGGCCCCATTGTACTAGGTACTGTACAAACACAGACTAGTATATAGCACCTACCCCAAAGAACTTGTGCTGATACACTTCCTACAAGAATACAGAAACCAGTACCTATGCCCATCAATCTTTTTATTTGGATTATTATCATTGAATGTACTGATATTCATGTAAGGAGGCCTGTGCTAGCCTGCAAACCTAGGGCCCAGCTTCCAGAAAAGTTAACAACTTTTGTTACACTTGTAAGAACAACACCAATAAGAAAAGTTCCAAACTCAACAGTTTTACGCAATAGAAAAAATAAAGGAGTAATTTAGCCATACAAGTGTTCATAGCACTTTGTATATAGACAATTGTTCTTTGGTTGGAAACCAAAGTGAGGCCCCTGAGTCTTCCTCAGTCAACACTTCAAAGACTCGATGTTGCCCAATTTAAATGATGGGGGGGGGGGCAGAAAGCACTTCATTATTTTGTCATATTCTATTATCCTGTTTGTGACTCATAGCTCTCAAAACACAGTCTTAGTTCCAAAAGACATTGTGACTAGCTGACAGCTCTATTAGGTCAGTTTATCCTCTATTTAAAGAAATTCTGACTCTTGTGATCTGCTTTGTTTCTGGTAGGAAAATTTTGGGAAAATATCCTGTTGCTTACACTGGGTCATCTAAATCAGTGTTATGAACCCACTTGCTGCCAACAGATCTTCAATACCACATCTGTTGGGCTTGACTAAGCAGACCTAATCCACATGGGGTGAAAATGGTGAAGCCGCCAGTGAAGTGTCTGAGAACTGGATTTTCCATTTTGTAGAAAATTCCATGAGTTCAAAATTGTTCATTCTGGAATGGAGTAAACCCACAAACTGAAATTTCCCACAAAAAATTTCTGCAAAAAAAAAGTTTTATGTTGATCAAAATGTTTTATTTTGATAAAATATAAATGTTCCATTATGATTGAAACATTTTAAAATGTTTAAAATACAAAATAAAAAGTGGTTTCAAAATGAAAACATTTCATTAGAAAGGTATCCATTTTGATATTTTTGTAAACTTCTGTGTAAACAAACTCAATCACTTTTCACCTGTCACCTAATTAGTTTTTGACCTATAACAACACTTTGCCTTTCTTACCTCATGATTACTAAACTTCTTTGGCAGCCTCTTGTGGGACCTTTTGGAAGCCTGAATACATTTCAATTGGCTTTCTTTTACTCATTAAGCAGTGAGATAGACAGATTTGTTTGTATCTTGTAGTTTTATACTGCACTTCTGATTAAATCATCCGTTCTTGATTGACACATTTTTTATTATTTTTTTTAAATAACAATAAAAAGGCACTTGTCCAAGGCTCAAGGTGACATAACACACCATTAATACAATTAAATCTCAGCAGTATTAAAATAAATTTAGCAGAAACTCAGCCAACGAGACATCTACAATAACTCATTTCTGTCTCCATCTAGGAAGCATACCTTTAACCCTCTTCAAAAACTCTATCAACAGTTATCTTTTACAGCATGCTCAGGTCACTGGATTTGGACTACTTTGGACCAAGGACAGAAGCAAGTTCGATACCTTTAGTCCAATTCTTAGAGATATAATATGGAGCATATAAACTAGAGTAATAGCCATGTCAATTTTTTCTAGCTGAATACACATCTAAGGTACGCTTCTTGATAACTCCGGTATGAAAGGTTCAGAAACTTGTGTTTATAGCTCCAAGCACTTTTCTTATTACACAGTATCAGCAAATTTAACATCAGTCCTGAAAAACCATGCTTGGGGTGTGTGAATAAAATCAATGTAACTATACCATAAAATGCAAAAATACTACTTGAATGCAAAGTAGTTGTTCCATAATACTTAGAAGCCAGAGAATGCAAAACTCTAGTTTGAACATTCAGCCTTAACTCTGCCCCCATCAGTATTGCATTGTTAATTATTTGATTACACATTATTTCTCAAATATGTCACACTTTTTTCCCCTCCTACAAACATAGGGTATGTCTACTGTGATGGGGCAAGCCAGATGGCTACAGTAAAGTAGTGAAGAACAGGTATGTTAGCCCCAGGCTAAACAAATCCCTGGTACCATGGTAACCAAATGGCAGTTGCTCCAGGTTAATCAAGACACCTGTGGCCAATTAAGATCCTTCTAGAAGGCAGTGGAGATAGCTAGATTGATTGGGACACCTGAAGCCAATCAAGGACTGGCTGGAACTAGTTAAAAGCCTCCCAGTTAGTCAGTGAGGTGTGGGTGTCAGGAGCTATAGGAGGGAGACTGTGCTGTAGGAGGAATGAAGTAGTATGAATCCATATCAGGTGCAAGGAAGGAGGCCCTGAGGTAATTGTGAAGAAGATATTGAGTGGGGGCTGCTGTGGGGAAGTAGCCCAGGGAATTGCACACATCCTATTTCCAAAAAGTCAGCTTCCATAGCTGCTAATTTTAGGGTCCCTGGGCTGGAGCCCAGAGTAGAGGGTGGGCCCAGGCTCCCCCTCACCTCCCTGATTAATCACTGATACTGGGAGACAACAGAGACTGTGAGGGAGGGTTGTTTCTCCTCACCTCCCTTGCTGGCTTATGATGAAAATGGCTCAGTAGACTGTGACCCTTGCCTCTAGAGAGAGAAGGGCAATGTGGAGGGTCACAGAGAGCCTCTGAGGTTAGCTAAATCCGTCAGGAAACGCAGGACCCACGGAGTCAAGGACAGAACTTTGTCACACTACACTTCAAGTTTGTACATGTCTGAGACAGTAGGCACATACGTGGGCAGCTAGCCCCTCCCACCGCTGTGGCTACACTCTTTTTAACACATTAGCTTAGTCAAAGCTAGTGCAAGTATGTCTCCTTGAGTTGGAAATTACACCTCCAAATGTAGATATACTCTTAGATACACACAAATATTTCAGATGTGAAATTTGAAGCTGAGGTAGAACTCATTGAGTCAAATAAGATACTGCATTTTTGCACATCAAGCTGACTTACACTCAGTTTTTATGTCTTATTATCAGCTGTAACCTAGACATCACATCAGATGCAGTTGTCACTTCCAAAGCCATCAAACAGCCACATCACTCTGACCAGAAGGCACTGTCAGCTGAATTCCTTTACTTTGCATTTCTTTCGTGGTTGGTTAATGCTATCATAACTGTAAAGAAAGTGCTTGTTTCCTGATGGAAAATGAAATCACAAAATAGTAGATACTGCCCCTCCACTTGGGGAAATAGATATTTTATCCATATCCTATATTTAAGAATCTAGATAGTTTGCCCCACACTGATTCCATGCTGAAAGCTTACCTGGGTGGCATAGACTATAGTAAATCAATAATATATTCTTTCTCTCTCTCTCCCATATGTTAGATTCTCCAATGTTCCTCCTTCCTCTGGCTATTTTTATGGCTCCTTCAGTACAAGAAATGAATTCCTCATTTATCATGTATTGATGTGTTCAAGGAAAAGACATTGTAGGAAGTATTTCACAACTTTAATATGGGTGCACATTAATAAGTCTCTCTTCCAAAACAAGGTTCTCATGGTTTTTGCATTTTGCTGTCTTTTAAAAAGAGAAAGCACTTAGCCCCTTGAGACTCTTCAGAATGGCCTTCTCATTGTAGACTACATGCTTTGATTTCATTTTACTTCAGGCATAAGAAGCTGGAACCATTCTTGAAGGATTTTTACCATTATTTTGCCCTCTCCACCCCTTTATTCCATCATTCAAGGAAAGTTTCTGAAGTAGAGGGAAGGAGATGAATTTCTTTCACATATAAGAGATGAGGCTTGATCCATAATTCCTGATCCATATGGCTGCAGACTTTGAGGAATCTCGTACCCAGACCCAAATCTTGTGGAGCGGGTCCATCTGTAATATGACCGGTAAAATCTGTCAAATCTAAGGACGGAATTTGCTAGCAGAGAACAGTTTCCCTTCTAGAATACTGAATTTGACATTTGTGATAAATGTAACATATATTCTAGATATGTTCTTCTCCATAGGGAATTTATCAGAATCCTATTTTCATGCTTGTATCAGACCAGGGAGTCCTATTCCATAGAAATCTTGCCAAAGCATACCAGTTTTGTTCTTGTCAAGATGGATAATGTGCTAGCAATATAATACAGAGAATCTGTGCCACGTAAACCAGGAATTCAGAGTACAAACCATTGGACCCACAGGAGAGGTTTGTTTTATCTGTGCTTGGAAGAAATGGACCTATGAAAACAAACCAATTTGCTTCCAATCCAAATTATCAACTGGAGAGATTCTTCAGCAAAAGACCAGAAACAGATGTTGGTGCCTTTTCTCAAGGATTGCAGACCAGTCAGTTCAGTTTGCAGTTTCTCCCTTTATGATAAAACCTCATGTTCTCATCCAGATCAGGCAAAGGAAAGCCCTGAAGTAATTTGACACCCATTTGGCTTCGTTATCCATCCTTCCTGCAGATGCTGAATGACTTACCAGTCCTCTTTACTATGGGGCATGCATTTACAGCACTTCCAGTAAATAATCTCATTAGAAATATTTTCTTACTTCTGTAAAAGGAACATTTATCTATGGGGATTTTAGACTTCCATGTTTGGGAAGTAAAATTCAACCCCTGGAACAAAGATGGCTTATGTATCAGCTTCATCAACATTGTGTATAGTGCATTACTTGGTTTTACTATGCAAGGATTAATTTTAGGATCTAAAACTCAGTCCATAGCGGTGGGTTAATGTACTGGCTTTTCACAGGTTAAATGGGTTAAAAAATTGTGACTCCACTCACAAGTGAAAAATGAGTTTGGCAGTCTGAAATGATTCTCCTGCTCAGGGGCGGCGAGTTATATGGACCCATGGTGCCTGTGCTCCAGCAAATTCAGGGCACGGGGGCCTGGCTCCACCAATGTTCCCAGCCCTGCCTACCGCCCCACCTGCCTCCCCAGGAGCATCCCTGCCTGCGTCCTGAGCAGCAGGCGTCTGCCCTGCTGCTCCACACTGCGCTCCCTCGCTGGCTGCTGCCGGCTACAAAAGGGATCGGCACCGGCAGTAGGCGGCACCGTCTGCGGAGCAAGGAGGTGCACATGTCATAGCAGCCCACCTCAGCACTCACCACAGGGGAGGCGAGGGAGCTTCCTGGACCTGAGAGGGGCCTGTCCTCTAGGAGCACATGCAGTGCCGGTGCCAGATGAGCATGCTGCCAGGGGAGTGGAGGTGGGGGCTCCTCTGGAGCTCACTGCTGCCGGCAGGGAGAGGGATGAGGGGACTGTGGAGGCCTCCTCTCTGGCCACAGCCCTGGGGCAACCTGCCTGCACCCCAAGCCCCTCATCCCCAGCCCTGCCCCACTCCAGAGCCTGCACCCCCAGCCAGAACCCTCACACTCCTGCACCCCAACCCTCTGCCCCAGCCCTGAGCCCCCTCCTGCACTGTGAACCCCTCATCCCTGGCCCCAACTCCCTGCTCTAGCCCTGAGCCCCCTCCCACACTCCAAATCCCTTGGCCCCACCCCATTAATTTTGTTATGTGCACCAATATGCAGGTGAGTGGGTGGGTGGGGAGGGCGGGACTTGGACCCATTCTGGGCACCACCAAAAATTATACAAACCTGCCCCCCTGCTCCTGCTTTCTATATCTCTCAGTTTGGCAGACCCTGCTCAGGGAAAATCAGGGACTAGAACAATCCCTTACTTTCAAGAAGGCCAAAAACACCCATCAATACTAAAAGGTAAATAAGGGGGTTGTTTATTTTATATTGTTACAACTCTCCCAAGATTTACAGGTTTTTGTCAAGTACCACTGCGATCAGTTCTTCATTTTGATCGCTGACTTTGTGGGGCAATGTCTCCTCCGTAGGGTGTGGAGATTCAAGAGTGATACAAAATGAACTATGCCCTTCAGAACCTGAATAGAGTCCTGGCTCCCTGATGTTTTGGACAGTGGAGGCTTTATGTTGTAAAAGTCTTTAGGATAAAAATGAAGTTTTAAATCTATTTTTAATCTAGTGAAGCATAGTCTTCATTTGCTTTAATAGTGAACCTTGGAATTAAAGTGAGAACTGTTTCCAATGTTGGTTTTTCCTATATAAATCAGACAATTTTTATGGAAGAAACTTCTATCCCTGTTAAATATCAACAGTGGAATTCTGGCCCTATGAAAGTCATTGGAAGTTTTGCCATTTACTTCTCTGGGGCTAGGATTTCATCCCATATGTCTGGCCAGACTTGTGTATCTCTTTTGTAGCTCAGTGTCTTGAATATGACAAAAAAACAACATAACTAACAAAGACTACTTGCACATTGCTCCCTTTGTGTAACCCCTGTACACATCTACTTAAGTTCTAGGCCCAGAGCCTCAGCTTGTATATGCTCCAATTATTTTAATTGTGGCTATGACAAGTTGAGGATCTGTTCTCTAGTGTTTTGGATTAATTCAAGTAGGTCTTTTGTTTGTTTGTTTGTTTGTTTGTTTGTTGTGCACAATCCAGTGGAGGTTGGCAGTGCAATACATTCAAAATAAATGTTACAAAGGACTATTAGCAGGGAAACAAATATCTCACTATGGCATGAAATTAGCAAAACTCCCAGTTTTCTGTAAATCTCTGTTGCAACATGAAATACATAGTAACGATACTTGGCTCCTATACTTTGATCTGTAGATCTCAAAGTGGTTGACAAATTGTGACCCTCAAAGCCGACTGGCAAAGTGTTCATTGGTCTGTAACAGCCACTATTATCAGGCCTGACAAACTCACTACACTTAACACACTGCTTTTTTAGTATTTACCCGAAAAGGGTCGTGTGAGGTGTCCAATGGAAGTTTACATCGTACTGGTCATCATAATTTGTTGTGTGATGTATGTGCAGGTGATATTTAAGAAGTTGTATATATTGAAACTACCTTTTAGA
This sequence comes from Chrysemys picta bellii, assembly GCF_011386835.1. Lineage (NCBI taxonomy): Eukaryota > Metazoa > Chordata > Testudines > Emydidae > Chrysemys > Chrysemys picta. The sequence continues at coordinate 55,613,844 of NC_088795.1, read as the reverse complement.
ATCTGTAGCAAACTGGTCTTGCCAGACAAAGAGATGTGCAACCACCTGCCTTGGTTCATATGTAAACTGAGCATGGTAAAGCCAACACAAAGGAAGTCTTATTTATATGTGAAAGTCAACAGGAAAAGCAGGTTGACTGGTGGTGGTGGGGAGAAACACACAGGAGTATGGGAAGACACGTTGGAGCCTGCACCCCAGGAAGGAAACCACAAGGAGTCATCCTGACTCTGAGGACAAAAACAATGGACTGCGGGGTATTGAAGGAAAGCACAATGACCCCTCTTTTTGTCGTGCATTTGAGGGGGCAACCAAACAGTGCTGTTATGCCCATGAAAACAGGATCTCAACCAACCTTGGTTGAAATGCTGCAAGAAAGGGCTTGGGTGAGAAATTGCTTTGGACAAGATCAGCCTGTTAAAGTTAAGTTTTAGTGTGTTGTACTTTTGTTTTTATTTTTAACCTGTTCTTATTACCCTTGCTCACTATCTCTTAAGTCATTACCTTTGTTAATAAACTTATATTTGTTTTCACTATAAATAGATTACAGTGCTGTGTTGTTAGATTGGAGCTGATACTCAGTTGAATCAAACAAGCTGATGTGTGTATCCTATTCCCTTGGGAGTAGCGAAGTCATTACTGTGAGTGTTTAGTGACTGTTTAGTTTAGGGCTGGACACTACAGGCAATGCTTCTAAGGAGTTCGGGGCCTGGGATACACCAAGAATTTACCTGCAAAGCAAAATACAGGCTGGCAGAGCCCAGAGGAGAGCACTTGAGTGGCTGAAGGGCTGGCAGCATAAGGGAGCTGAAGTCCAGCTACAAGAAAAACTCCTCGCTGGAGGCAGCAGGGTAGCAAGGTGACTCATGGTCCTGGACACCCCAAGAAAAGTGTCACATAAAGGAAAGTGTTGTTATAGATGGGGGAACTGAGGCACAGAAAGGTGAAGTCCCTTGACCAAGGTCACAGAGAAGGTGAGTAGCACAGCTAGAAGCAGAAACCAAATCTCCTGGCTCTCAGCCTAGGGCCCTCTCCATTGGAATCTGCTGCCTACTTTACATAGCTCATTATATTGCATAAATTCCATTGTGTAAAGTGATATGTTGATGCACCTATCATATTGCATCAAAGATATGCAGAGGTTACTGTGGACTAGAAAGAACTACTGATGCAGTCAGTAAAACTAACCTGTTCTCCTTACAAATCTGTGGGTGGGCCACTGTGGATTCACAATTATTCTAGGTTATTTGGCAAATTTCTACAGTAGACATGACTATTTTCCCTCCCCATTTTGGCCAAAGAACAGCACATTATCTGTGGCAATTTGAAACCACTTAAAAATATCCTTAAAGCAAGAGAACTTTCATGATCTGCGAAGTTTATCAGAGAACCAGTTATTTGGTTGATAAGTGATTTTTGTGTGTTGTGTGTGTCTTTTAACAAAAACAAAACCAAAAAAATCTAAGGCTTCAAGCAGCTTTTCTTAATATCAGCTTCCTTAAGTTTGTTACATATTTTTCCTAAGGTCTTGCTTACTGAAAGATCTGTTTGGATAGGTTTAGAAGTGAAATATTAAAGTCCTTCAGATGACTTTGTGCTTTTGTATAATTCAGCTTCCTCTGTGGTTTGATGTTAATCATTGTAAATCCAGTGAACTCTTTAAGCCTACACCCACACAGACACTTCACTGAGGCGGCAGGCAAGTGTCAGTGGTTCAAGTGTATATTACTTTTCAAGACTGTTAGAGTTAAATAAAGCTACCCGTACAAACCTAGGAACTGCAGAGTTACAAGTGAACTTGCCAGACAGGGACTCAGTTATCTTAACTCTGCTCCTGGAGCAATGCCCTGGAAATAAAACAAAAACCAGACGCACACACTACCTTATCCATCCAAACAAACAGGTGGGCTCCACTTCGGTAAGCAGTAAGTAAATCAGCCCCTGTGTGCGGCTTGCAAGGGATTCCATAATCCTTACAAACACTAGGAAGCTTGTCGCTATCTTATACATGTGAGCCCCCAAGCCCAAGGTGTGTAGGAGGTTTTGGCAGCACTGAAGAGAGTGAGCTTTCATAGTGGGCTGCAAAGTGCAGAGAAATCTAAGTAGGGAAATGGATGAACAGCTCTGCATTGCCTGAGAAAGTAGCACTTCCATGAATTCTGTTGCAAATGAATCGCCTGTTGTTCACCGCACAGGTACCTTCCCAGAGGAAGCTCACTAGATGGAGCATGAAGGGAAATAGCTAGTGCTTCCTCCCCCTTCGTCTATGCCCTGAGCTACTCCTGGATTCTCCCCCACCCCAATGAAAGTGTGAACTGTGTCTTTTGTTGAGGCAATGGGAGAAGAACAGGCATATGGAGTGGGGTATCAGCCAGAGAGTGTCTTTGGGGCTCGAAGACATTGTGATGCTGGGTGCCTTGCTTAAGGGGCAGCAGCAATGCCAGGAGCAGAGGGACTGAGGTAAGAAAGGGCTACTCAGGAGCCACTCAGAGGTGCAGCAGGGGAAAGCATTACTTCCTCCCAGCTTTCGCCACCCCTCTGGTTTGTCAGAGATGAGTCCAGTTGCTGCAAACCACAGGAGGCTTGTCTGGTAGAAAGGAGGTGGGTAGTTGCACCCCCAGAATTAAATATAGATATGACATTTCCCTGGTTCTCCATACAGAAGAAAAGTATCCTTTATATTATGAGTGCTGTAGTTTGCTGAAGAGCCCAACCTGGGTTAGCTGAAGAGCAGTACCACTTGGAGTTGGCATCAGTTTATATTTCTTATGTTAATTGACATATTTTCTTCCTTTAATAAAAAAATTAGGGACCATAGTATAGGAGCCAACTAATATTTTCCAAATCTGCATTGCTCTGCTTTTATACTTTCAGTTGGCTCAGGTTTCACAAACATGGATCTTGCTCAGCATATAGCTTTGACGTGGATTTATAATTCTGCACCTCAGAAATGTGTGTGACCAGGCAATGGGTATCCTTAAATGTTGCTAAGTCAAGGTTTCAGGTACACTGTAATAGGCTATTAGTCCCTGTCTGACCTGGAAGTAAAATGATCATCTTCTAAGCTGGAAATATCATGCTCTAAAGCACAGTTATGTTTGTGCAATATACCCCATAGGTGCTGGAACTAAGAGTGCAGGGGGTCCTGCAGCACCCCCTGGCTTGAAGTGGTTTCCATTATATACCGGGTTTACAGTTTGTTTCAATGGCTCTTGGAATCCCCACTAGACAAATTATTCCAGCTCCTCTGATATACCCTAAGGATCTGTTTGTGTTCAACCCTTTAAATAGTTGATAAGACAACCAATCATCCCATCAAATGTACATTTCCGGCCCACCCCCACCCAAAAGGACATCTGTTAAGTATTATCACCCCTCATCCTATTCAGCTCTTACAGTTATCGGCTTCAGTTTTGTGTCATTAAGAGTCGACTGGAAAGAGCTTTTTGTATAAGATGTTTCACTTTTTGATAAGTTTCAGAATAGATGAATAATAAAACCAACATCTTTGCAGAGTTTGTTTTCCCAGTGACAATGTAGTAATGATTCAGAAGAAAAAATATTACATGTCAGGTTATTTTATTGACTGCAACTCTATTATGGAATTGAATTTAAACTCCACTTTGCAATTTCATTGCTGGCAATGTCATACAATAACATACTTTCTGTGCTGTCTTGGTCTAATCTGAAATGAATGCTTGTTTGTTTCTCTCTTTCTCTTTGCTATCTTCCTGCAAGTTCACAGCATCTAGGACAGTGACCCATGTTTTACTTTTTTTTAGCAGGCTCAGTTCCTGTCCAAACACCAAATGTGAGCTGTTTTTTTGGAAAGAGGACATTTCAGTTATTGGAACATCATTATTACTGAGGCCCCAAAAATTCCCTTAATTAAGGGAAAGTAAACACCACACAGGGTCACTGAAAGATGCCTGCTTTATACATCTACCAATCATCCTTTGCAAAAGACTTTCCCAGTGATGAGCTAACATCTTACAGTGCTAGATATGCATGAGGAGAATAGGGTGAGAGAGAGCTGAGCCACTGTGGCATAGAGAATCAAGGTCCCTGTGGACAATTTTAGTATGAATCATAATGAGGGTGTTCCACACCTAGATACCACTTGTTTTTTTGTTTGCCTGTTTACAGTTAATTTCCTCCTCTTTACTATCATTTCAGCTCTGTTTTCTCCCTCCCCTCCAATATTGTTTTCTCACTTTCACACTTTTTTTCTTGGGGGAGGGAAGGAGGAGAGACCAAACTTTCCCTCTTTTCCAGACTGGAGAAGCTTCTACTTTATCTTTGTTCTTTCTTTGTCTTCCATTTCCCCTCTGATTCCCTTCCCCTTCCCCACCTTCTGTGCTCTCTGATTTCTTTGTTCTCCACACATCTTTCTTCCTCTGCTTCCCCATAATTTTTCCCCAATGCAGCTCAGCTTCTCTTCACCCTACCCACAGCAGCAGGCAATGTGAATGGGAGTTCACCAGTTTGATTCTATCCCTCAGTCTTGATTCCAAGACTCCCCACCCTGATCACAACAAAAAGCCAGTGCACAGCCAGTCTATTTCCAACCACTGCTTTCAACAACTTTTAATTCCTTGGTGAGCTGGGGGATAGGAATCATGAAAACTGCTCCAGCCCACCCAGAAGTTGGCCACGTGGATGAGGGAGCTCTCACCACATGACATGGAAAATTGCGGGTGGGTGAGGGGAGCTGAAACCCTTTCCTATCAGCACAGCCTTTCTAGGTACATACTGTTTTACAGATGAGTGAAATGAGGAATAGGGAGGGCGAGTGACTTGGTCAAGGTCACACAACAAGTGGCTGGCAAAAATGGGAGTAGAAGCCAGGCTTCCTGATCCCCAGTTCTCTGCTCAAACCCATAACCCCCACCAACTTTTAGAAATGAAAAAGGTTTTATGCCATATTGCTTTATAACAGATGATGAGGGCTGCAGATTTGGCATATCATTTTTTTAATCGAAAAGCACAGAGCAGTCACGCTACATTTAATAAAAATCATTTGATTAAAAAATGCCCTCCTTTTTGTCCTGCCAAGGGGTTGCCGCCCACCTGCACCAGCACTCTCTGCCCCAGAACCATAACCCTAATTCCGGCCAGGTGCGGAGGGTAGTTCCCGGAGTAGGGCTGGAGAGAACCCTTTCCACGCTCAACCAGTAGTAGTGGATCCTCTGCCCCATGGGGCTGGGCCCAGCTCCTGGTGCTCATCCTACACCAGCAACTCCTGCGGCTTCTGCCCCACAGGCTGGGCCTGACATCCCGGTCTGGGCATTATGACTTGGAACCTGCACCGCTCAAATCTGCTCCCCATCCCACCTGTCCCCCATAATGACAGAGGGACGGTTGGGTCAAAACCTGAGTGGTGCTGTGACCTGGTGAGCTGGGTTGCACTCTCATTCACTTAAGTTTTGCCATTCTGTTGTGATGGGGAGGAGGTGGGGAACCTGAATGGTGGTGCAACCCCACATGCCAGGTCACAATGCCCCACCGGCACTGGGCCCAGCCACCAGCAACAGGAGATGCCGCTACAGGGAGAGTCACAAACACACACACAATTCCTGGACAAACAGGAAGATCACATTATCTGTGACATTTTCCCCACCATGACATGCCTCCAGCCCTACAGATACAGAAAATAACTATCAGGAAATAGTTATTGACAAATGAAAGGGCAGGAAGATATTCTGTACATTGAATGCCATAAACAGTGCCATGGGACCAACAGAAATGTTTTGGTGTTTGTGTCATGAACAACTTTGTTTAAACATAAACATGGATTTTTAAAATGCGTTCTTTGATCAATGAACTCAGCTAGATTTTTAAATGCGTGTATATTGCATTTTTGCATGTCAGAATTCAACAGAAGAAAGCCTCGGGAGAATAGACTGTAATCACACATAGGTATTGAGGTTTCAGAGAATGTTTTGATCATATAGGGCCACATTTTCAAACAAAGGGACCCAAGTTGTACCTACAAAAGATGTGCCCATGTAAACAGAAAAGGGATTTAACTACCATTTGCATGCACAAAACGGGTAGTTGTGCATATGTGCAAGGAAGCTATTATATAGTCTGATCCAAAGGCAACTGAAATTTTTCCATTGACTCCAATGGGCTTTGGATCAGGCCCATACATTTTCTATTTTCTAAAATTGAATCCACCTGAAAGCAATATTTGCCCTGTTATAAATGAAAATGCATAATCAACAAGTGGCTTCTCTTGCATTAATGTCAACTGACTCTTGCTGTATCCTTTGAAAGAGAGGAATAATTATATTTTATTCTAACTGATTCTGGTATATTGACATTGTGTTTAAATTACAAACTCTCTATTTCATTTGTACGAGGTTTCCTGGTCCTGCTTGTAAGCTACAGGGCATTGTAGGAAATTATGCAATACGAATCCATTCTGCAGAGAGCTAGCCAAGAGTAAGGTGGTGAGTTGTGCCTCTCTGTTTTAGGGAGCAGCCTGCTTTGTGTCTGTCTCTATTTTGGGGTTCTTGTGTGTTATCATTTTGAATGATAAGAAATAAAGTAGTGTTATGTCACAATCTTCCAGGAAGAGTATTTTATGTTTTTATCCAGCTTCTCTGTGTGCATGCTGTGAATATAACATTGGCCCCTCTACTTTCTTACATGCATTACTGAGGAGGTCAGACTGGTCAATTTTTCTCTGTTGCAGGCATGTTCTTTGTTTTCTGTCTCTCACTCACAGACGCTTATGCCATTACTTAATATGCGGCAAATTGCCTGTTTCATCTGTGTTCTTGTCTTTCTGGATGAACTTCATGGTGTTTACATAGCAACACAAAGTATATAGCATTCCCAGGCTCAGCCCAATTCTCCTGTTACAGAATACAAGTGAGTCTAACTGCCATCAGTGGGAACTGCTTGTACTATGTGATGGGAGAATCAGTCCGTGGTTCCAGCCAGCAAACCTGGAGCAATAAAAATTGGACTCCATATTCTCTCTCCCTTTAGTCTTTAAGAAGCAACAATCCCTAGTTAGCAACAGCTCAGATTACCTTTTGCCTGTCATCTAATATAGAATAATGAAAATTAGGATCAACATTTATATTAATGCATTTAAGCCATTAATCCCATTGAAGCTACTTTCAACAAGTGAAAGCTTTAGGACAATTCCCTGTTAATTGCCAGGGCTTAAAGTGTGGATGTCACCTTATTTCAGAATACGCCATGCTCTGAAGGATATGGAAATGCCCTGACTAAATTGGATTCTAAAAACTTGTTTTTAAAGCAGTTTAAATATAGATTATTTTCTATCATCTTGCTTTGTCTCAGCTTCCAGGTAAAGGATGGGGCTGGGGTGCTGCTGCTCCGATTATGAGGGAGACAGAAGATAATAGCAATGCTAGTTGAACAGTCAGGCAGAATCTCAGCTTTTGTTTGAGTCCTTGCCTATTTGAAGAGGGCTTGCTCACTTCTTGAGAGGAAAGAGTCCTTGGGACCAAAATCTGCAGGGGGCTTTTAGGATGAGATTGTGGCTACTGCAAGCCATGAGCAGGAGAAGATAGGGAGTTGCTAACAGCCAAGCTGCTGGCTCTAGTCACTTCTCAAAAGCTTCAGAGGAAGGAGTGTTTCATTCCCACTGTGTGCCAGAAGGATGGAGGAGAGGCATGGATGAAGGAACATGCAATAGGTTCCATAGCATAAGGCTCAGTAAGTAAAGTCTCCAGCAGTAGTTGGCAGGGCAAGCAGGCCATGTCCTCGATGGATTTTGAAAGGAATCTGAAGCCACAGGACATTCCCACCACTATTTTGCCTGAAGCTTGTTGCGTTCCCTTCAGGCCCTCCTTCCCTAGGATTCCATTTCCCCACCCACATACACACTTCTCTGCCCCCATATAGTCTGTAAAAGTTGAGAGATGTGAAGCCAAACTCTAAAGGTGTAAAGGAAAACAAAGGGGGCTGGCGAAACCCTTTCCAAGCCCAAACTATCACAATTCATGCAGCTCAGCAGGGCCACTCCCTGGGAGGAGGACAACACACCACAGTCTTTTGAATGCCAGTGACTCAGTTCTTCTGCTGAGGATGGGTCTCACATGCACTCTGACCTGTGAGGGGGCCTAGATCTCTCTCCTACTTCCACAGCCTGATTCTGTAAGATGAAAGCAGAAATCTCGTGAAAATATTTTTCTACAGCAACAATATCATCCATATGTGTCTAACATATCTACAGATCAATTTCTAGTAACCACTTTTAAAAAAAGGTATAAGTGAAGCAATTTTATTCTGACAAATGTAGTAATATAGTATTTTGTTAATCTTTGTGACTACAGTTTAAACCCCTGACATATCTGTTCAGCTCTTTGACTTAAGCAGCAGCTTTATTCCTACTAGTATACATAATAGTGGAAGAGAAAAAAAATGGCTGTACAGTGCCAGATCCTACTCTCCGTTACATTTATGTACATGTGAAGTAACTCCACTGACTTTACACAAGGGTAACAGTGAACACAAGATGGCTCAGAGTGTGGGGAAATACATGTACAGATGGAGTCAGAAGTTGCTGCTTCTGCTACTACAGCTGCTTTCTCAAATTAACATCAATTTCATCTTTGTTTCTTCTCTTTAAGAGGAGCTGAACTTGTTTGGTTCACAAATTTCATGGACAATTGAGCATTTGTTCTACTTACATTGACAAGAATACACTGAGATCAGACAGCTGAAGGGATACAGCCTGGATTTATAATCCAAATTAGTACATACTTTAAAATTTCCAGTTTTATCTTAGTCTATGCTGTATTTAGAGGTTTTCCAGGGCTATTGTGCTCCAGGCCATAGCTCGAAAGATAGGAGAACTAAATGGCACAATTCTTGCTGAGGAGGGTGGAAGCTGGAAGGGGATGATATGCAGAGGAATTGCATACTTTTCCTCTATAGTTGCATGTATGCCTCTCCTCACTCAAGTCACTGTAATGTAGATGTTTTCCTCTGTCAAAATAGGAGGAATGAGGGGCACTCTACATGGCCTGTACAGTGCAAGTATCCCTTGTAGGCAATCAGAGCAAAGTATTTTGTATCATAAATCATTGTTGCTAGAGGCAGCAGTGACCACCCTAGCTGTTTTTCAGAGCCGATGATAGGGTATGCACATATTGGGAATGGGATACATCATGCAGCAGTGTCATGGAGCTGAGAGATCCAGCTTCACAAAAAGCCCAAGGAACTGCAGATCCCAAGCTTCAACTTTTCATAGCATCCTGGCTACAAAATCTAGTCCTTCCCTGGCTGTATCTTCAAGAAGGGATGATGTAGCAGAGTGGCAGCAGGCCAGGAGCCCAGGGTCTGTCCTTAACTTCTTCAGCCTAAAAGGGAAACATTTGAAACATCTTTTTTCCCCCTACCTGGCTCCAGTTTAAGAGGGTTATGCTGTGAGCCTGTCTGATTGGCACATGATCTTTTTATCAAGCATTTCACCTCATCTCCCCCTCCCCCCTCCCATCTATCCAAAGCCATGTTTCACTCTTGGTCTCTACACAGAGTCAGTGAGCAAGGCATGGTCTGATAAGGGATTGAGACAAGAAGATGATGAGTGTGCTGCTGAGCATGTAATTTCTTTTGCTGACTTAAGTACTCCTGGCCTGAAAGACAAACCTATCTCCTCATTTCCTCCCTTATGGGCACCGAAGCCCCTCTATGCAGTGTAACAACCAAGGCTCCACTGTGTAGGTGGTCAGGCCACAAGAAATTGTGTAGGAGAACTCCATGGCTCCTGTGTGAGCACACCAATTAGTTTGTAATCAGAACACATTGGCCTATCACAAGTTACTGGTTGGCGGCTCCCTCCGTTCCAGTACAATGGTAATTAGGATTGGGGGAACAGTTCAGAATATAAACCTACTAAACCAGTCTGGCATCACCAGATTAGATCAGAATGTCACAGGTCAAGTTCAGTAGCCTTGAATGTTGCGATGAAAGTTGTGATAGGATATTGTGGCATAAAAGTTGTTATGCTGAATTTGGAGTTTGTGTGTTCCTAATATAAAAATGGGTGGTAGAATGAGACACTGTTGGGCGATTTTGTTTTTTGTTCTCCACAGATAGACTTATTCAAGAATTCAAACTACAGTATCCATATATGAGCAAACCTGTCTTTTCCATCCCACTGCATACTACCCAGGCCAACCCAGGAAACCATGCTTTGAGCAGCTGACAACCGAATTATATTAGCATGCAGTAGTTCAGGGTGTCTGTGTCATGTCCCATGCAACATGCATGCTGGTACCTTTTCTTATCAGCTTGCTACTCTGCCAAGCTGTGCCAATGATAATGTGGTGGAGCAAGAGTGGGACACATGCCATGGATCTGTCCTTCCATTTTGTACCTTTAGAAGAATGAAAGAGGAAGCACATTTTGCCCCCCTTTTGTTTTTAGTCCTCTATGTTCAGCACAACATACAGTGAATATTGAGGTAGAAATATTACACTAGGCTACAAGACTGGGGAAGAAAGATTCATTGAAGTATTTGAATCTGTAACATATACTTTTGTGTTTTATTTAAACGTTCTAACAAAGTAAAACAAAAACTTTTATGCTGTTTGTTTAGCCCACTTAGAAATTATAGTCTTGTCAATCAAGAAAAAGCTTCCAATTTCCTAGCCTGTTAGAACCATTTTATTAACAACATATGTTTACTACTGGGAGAAGGAGGCTCAGTGTGCTAAGATTTTGTTTATCAGTCATTCATCGTAACCCCACTGTTAATAGCATACAATGGTTTGTGGTTATGCCACAATTTAACCCAGGTTTAAAAATACAAACAAGCGTCATGGTGGCCTGCTGAGAACCGCAACTAAAGCAAAGGTATTGGTTGAACCTGCCTTGTGGGCTGCTGGTTTGGAATGCTGTACAACCTAATCAAATGTATTGAGTAGAATCATGACTAAAAGGCACACACTGGTGAATGTGTGTGGGTGCACCCAGGTTAAACTACAGTTTGGCTGAGTTCTGAATGTAGGAAGAAAAGCAACTATTTGGCCTCTATTCCATAAAGACAAATTGGAAACAGATATCACTAAATTTGGGGATTTTTAGCAGTCTAATAAGAAAAAAGATATTTTCCTGTGTGGTTTTTATTTTATTGATATGGAGGATGAGTTAGAAACATATTAAAAGGCTTCAGAAGTGAATACCTACTGTACTAAACTAATATATATTGCTGTCTCATCAAAAATGCCTCCTTTATGCCATTTTGATGGTGGTATTAAAGGCATAATCTCAGTCTCCACGGCTGACTGAGTACTCTTCCCAGGAGAAAAGAGAGGCATTTGGCTACTAAGAAAAATAGTAATGGGTACATACCAAGGTATCTGAACGAACCTCGACAGTCTGGCTAAGACAGAAAAGTCACAGTGTCTAAACCCTCTCTCTTAATTAGGTCCAGATTATGATAAGCTAAAAGTGCAGTTCACCATAGCACAGTGGAAAAGTATAGTTTAAAGATGCAAAGATTTGAATGATCTGGCAAGAGCACATTCACCTCTGGAAGGAATCGTATCCATTTCACCAAATCACTGCAAAGACTGAGACATTTTAATAGGACTCTAGTCCAGGTTTAGCCCAGTAAAAGCTACATTTTAAAATGACAAACTTAGGATAAGTAAATCCTATGCAGTTCTCATTCTGATAAAATGAAATTCATGTTGATTTTTTTTAAAACAATATAGATGCTTATTGGCTTAGTTAATCTTAATAATTGAAAGCATTGAGGCTCATGTTGGTATAATTTTCAGAATTACTAAATAACTTTTTGTTCACCATGGAAACCAGTTACTGGCAAATGTCAGGTTTGTTTTGAGCCATTTTAGATGGGTTGGTTTTTGCAGTTAACGGATATGCAATATTTGTTATGATATTAATAGAGTTTCTTCATGAAGTAATAGATAAAATTAATAACATTGTGGGGTTTTAGGACATTAATTATTAAAGTTTTAATTGCCCAAACTCCTCTTTGTTCAGAACTCCTATTGAAGTCAATGAGAATTCTGCATGTGGAGAACTTTCAGGATCAGGCCCCTATGCATAAATTCCCTCTCTTCTGCCAATGGTGGATGGACCCTTGAAAAACACTGGAGATCTGACTGTGTTTGTTTATGTCTGACTGTGTTATAGTTTATGCCTCATTATCATTTCCAAAGGATAGTTCATTGACATTCTGCATTGCTAAACTTTCTTTACACCAGTCCATCAGTCTGCTAGCACACACATCAAGGTTAAGAGATGTAATTTGCTGTATATCACACTAAACAATATCAACTATTAATGTTTTGATGAGGTGGAGGAGAAAGAGACCAGAGATAAGCAGCTTCTCAGAGGTTTGGAAATACCTATGCCTTTAACTCTACTTTAAGCATGGGCTTGAATCCCATTGATTTGCTGAATCATAGTCCAGTTTGGTATGATGACTGGAAATCTGAAGATGGTTGCTCCAGATCAGGGGTGAGGAAAACCGAGGAAGCATGCACTTCTACTGCCCATGCTGTATCTTTTCTGTGGGTAAACAGAGGCACCTTTCAAACAGCACTAAATTCACTTACAAACAAATTTGTGGCATCTGGCTATATAGAGAGCTGTCTGGCAGTATCAACAATACAGAAACTCTGTTATTGACCTGGAGAGGGGCAGCTGCAATTGACAGCTGAAGGCAGTGTTTGTACTTAGATACCACAGTGATAGGCATGGAATAAAAATCTAAAATAGATAGTTGCAAACAGGGGGCTCACCAATGGGCAGCATTCACCATTTCAACACCCATTGCAAGAGGCGTGCTCATCCCTCATTCTAACAGGGACCACTAGTGCTTTTTACATCTGGTACTAACCACTATTTGACTTTTTGTCCTGTGAACGTTGTTCAACCGTGTTTGGGCCAATGGGGTCACCAGTGATTGACAACTGATGTCAGACACAGTAGTTCCTGCAATATAGACTCATCCCAACTATGCAGTCACCAACAAACTCCCCTTTCTTTCTCTCTAGACAAGGTGAGCTAACCTTCTGTTTAGAGATTCTCCCGAAACAGAACTGTGTGAATGAAAGAAGAAATCATGACTTGGCAGAGAACAACAAAAAACATGAAGCTTCAAGACTTCCTGAAATGGTAGCATGTCGTTTACTGCTTATCACTGCAGTATTCTTGCATGCTATATTCTACACAAGTGGAGGATTATTGAGTGAGAGCTTATGCTTTGCTGACAGGCTTTTTCTCCAACCAATCCTTATATGGCTTGTTGTTCCACTTACTTTTTTAGAGAAAGTTCCAGAGCCAGGTCACTGTTCCTCACTCTGGGCCTCCAAGGGTATATCTAGATTGCAATTAGACATCCATGGCTGGCCTGCGCCAGCTGACTCAGGCTTTCGAGGCTGTTTAATTGCAGTGTAGACGTTAGGGCTTGGGCTGCAGCCCCAGCTCTGGAACTGCCCCGCCTCACAGGGTCACAGCCCAAGCCCAAATGTCTACACTGCACTTAAACAGTTCCTTTGCCCATGTCAGCTGACACGGGCCAGCAGTGCATTTTTAATTGCAGTGTAGACATACCCTAAGGCATACTCCAGGTGCAAACTTCATGTCTGCCATCCTTCCCTGGGACTTGGGGCTCTGCAGCCTGGCTGCCTTACACCTCCAAACCAGTGCTTCAGCCCTCACAAGCTTATACACATTCCCTCAGAGTTCCAACTCAGCACTGGCAGTCTGAGCAACTCAATTAACCCCTTCAGGGACAATATGTCAGGCAAGCAAGGAACCTCCTGAAACCAGAAACAGTCAAGTTGAAGCAGCAGTGGCAGGGGCTGGGGGCTTCTTAGGCAGCAGGGCCCACAGGGGCTGGGTGTGGGGTGGCTGGGGTGGGCTGGAAGTCAACATAGAGCCAGATGGGTCACTGCGCTCGTGTACAAAGCCTTGGCAGTGCTCACGGTGCCACCTGGTGCAGCCCTGAGCTGCTCGGCCTCCAAGCCCTGGCCATGCCCATGATCTAACTTGTGCTGGGAGTGGAGAGTGTTTGAGGAGGGGGAGGGAGCACTACCACTGCCCAGCAGCCCAGGTGTGGGCCATTTCCTGCGCCTCGGAGCCCTGGCTGGTCAACTCTTTCTCCAGGCAGCCCTGCCGGCCTCATCCCTTGCAGCCACCAATCTGCTGTCCTCAGAAATATGCTACTCTAGGCAGCTGCCCAGGCTGCCTATAGCTAGAGTAGCTTCTGTATTAGGCTAGGGGCCACATGAGACCCTTGAGCTTACTGATGCTTCAGTGGCCTAACTGATGCTCAGAACAGTTGTGTCATGAACATTGAGGCTCCAGGAACCAAGTGTCAGGCTGCTTGGGAGGTGGAGAACACATGTGAAAATGATGTATTGTTTTCTTCTTTAAATACTTTTTGGGCAGAAGGGCCTTGGAGGAAGGTCCGGTGGGATTGTCTCATTATTCTGCTTTGAGCATCCAGAAGGGAAAGGGAAATGTTATGTATACTCTGTGTGTGTATCCTTTATAGTGTGTCTAAGAAATCATCCTCCCTGGCCTGAGAAGCTTACAATCTAGAGAGAGAACACAATATAAGGTATTGTTCTCACAAAGATATCTATTACTACTGCTTATTCCAGCAGAATGCGGGTGCTACTGCATTATTTCTTCGAATACCTCTGACCCTATCTCAGTTCTAATCTCTCGCCCCCTTGCTATTCCACCCTGGGGCTTCTCCTAAACTAGAAACTCAAGTGGTATTAAATTATGTGGTGGGTTTGTGGTGCATACAAAGACAGAATAAAACAAATCCATCAAATTCACCATCACTTGTGTCCTTAGACATGTTTCCAGAGGTGAAAAGGTAGGGTGCTAATACATTGAGTTACTGAGCCCAACAAGAGTGACTGTATAAAAGTGGCAGCTTCTTGCTGAACCAATCTGCTATCTGCATTCATTCACAATCACAACTGCTTGCAATAATGACTAATATAAAGTTTTACTATTTTTTAATCAGATTAGCCCTATGAAACCAACACAACTGGGAGAGGATGAGTGAAAGTCAAGTCTGGCTCTTACATCAGCAGAATTGTTAATTATGATCCAGTTGTAGATTCTTTATGTACCCCCCTGGACCTATTGAGGGCTAGAGAGACACAGCTTCCAGCAGCTCACACAGACAATGAGCAGCACAGAGGCAAAAGCTGAGGAACTGGAACTACCTGTGTAACCTGTGTTTGAGATGCAACCCAGCTGTGGGGGCTGAAACAGAAAAGGGAGAGGAGTTACCAGACCAGAGGCCTGACTGACATGCTAGGGCAACCAACTGCAGAAGTTGAACCCCGACAGCCTACATATAGCTGAAACCTGCCCAAAGATCTCCACTAAACATGGTGGATAGACATGGGGGAAGGGAGTTGATGCTGGGTATCAGCTTCCAGCCACAGAAAGAAGTGTAGCTCCTGAGTTGCTCTCTGCTCAGTATGGGAGAGAATTTCATATTATCTTTCAGCCAGAGATACCCCACTGTCCAGAAGCTACCCAGATCATAAGGGGTGACTGTCCCCACGCCCCATGAAATGCCTTGGCTATTGAAAGTATCAGATATAGAGAGAAGCCAATTCTCCCAGTCTAGCAATCACCTGCAAAGGGATAAAGCTTGCAGAGTCCGTATCTAGCAGAAGTCCCTCACTAGTTAGGCTTCCATTGCTCTGGAGGCCAAGGAAAGGCCAGGGTTTGAGACATCCAGAACCTACTCTGCTCAGTGAGAAGTCTGCCTGCTTCATAGCAAGATGACACAGCCAGTTCTTCATCCATTGTTAGCTCTCTGCACCTTCTTAGTTAGGAAAGGTCTCCAGGCTGAGGAAAGTCTGGCTCAGTGACAGTAGGTGCCTGGTGAGTGTTCACGCAGAGCTGAAAGTTTGTATAGGCATCACATTGCACACAAGCAATTGTCAGGCCTGTGACTTTTATGTACCTGTAACTGTATTTAATTTTTGGTCATACCTAAAGAGCTCCAGATATGGGGCAATGTGTATACTCCACTCACCTGAAACCTGCAGGTAAGCTCTAGACTTGTGCTTGTTTTAAATCTCTGAGCATAGGTGCTGGAACTAGGGGCGCTAGGGGTACTGGCGCACCCCCTGGCTTGAAGTGGTTTCCATTATATACAGGGTTTACAGTTTAGTTTAATGGTTCTCAGCATCCCCACTATATACATTGTTGCAGCACCCCGTCTGTGTGGGGTTTTGAATACTTTTGTTAGAAGGGATATTTTTATTTGGGGAGGATCTAATTGTTGTGAGTTTAATCTGTTCATTTATCTGTGCTCCTTGATTTCCCTTGCCTTTGCCTCCAATTCCAAGACTTATTCTGTCTTAATTTAACACAATAATCTGCTCATAGGCAAAGTTTTTTGTTTTTGTTTTGGATTTTTTCCTTCCTAACTCCAGGCAGTTAGTAATTGTCTTATGCCCTGAAGCACTGTACATTTTTACCCTGTATAATGTAACTGTGGATATTTTTAGTCATTAAAATAAAATAATTGGTAATTCTTTTTGCAATGCAAAGAACAAATATATATTTCAGGCTGCAACATAATAGCAAAAAGGAGTAAAATCCTTTGACTAAAAACAGAGATCAAAGTAAATATATGCAGTAGGTACATAAATGAAGCAAAGTATGTGTGTGAGGAGGAAGCCTTTTTTCTACAGCTGTTCATAGCTACTGCTGGTGCTAACCATTGCATTGCCATACACAGAAGCTTTTTGCTTATGATCCTAAGACATGTCCTTTGTTTTGCACATTGCATTAATTTTATCGTTGGAATTTCTGGAAAATAAGTGGAAAGTACAGAATTCAATTACCACGTCCAGAAAACTTTCAGGTCATTTTAGTTGTTCTCCCAGAGTCATGACTATATTGTTCGTTGAATAAATTTGACCCAGAGAAGAACCGATACTGTATATTACAAAAAGATGCAATTCTGCTTTGTATATATATTAATGAACAGGCACAGCTATAGATACAGCAATTATACAAGATCCTTCTCTAATTTGAAACAGTTTCCACAAGTCCCGTCATAATGCCACTAGGGTTTCTGGAACATGAAATTGTTCTCATAAGAGATGGTAAAAAATTTTCAACATTTGATGAAATTTCCAATTTCTGACTTTCAAATTTTGCACTTTGGAGAGGGGAGGGAACAGGAAATAAATGTTGAAAACAAGTTTACAGAATGTCGTCTTGTTCAAGCAGCTTTACTTTTCACAGAGCGTTTTAATGGTTTAATGGACCACACTGGATATGCAGCAGTGTGGCTCCGAAAATCATTGACCATCGGTGAAATGATGAAAGGTTGCAAGGCATGTGCAAATTGACATATGTTTGCCGTGTTAATGGATCCAAAGTTTACAGCTTAGATCCATAGCTTACATAGGACTTGGAAAAAAAACATCACAGTGATTGGCTAAGCAGGGAATTTAGAGTGTAAAGAAAGGACATAAGAGTTCTGGCACAATAGTATCTCAAGCCCTTCCTTACTGTATTCAGTTTTTCAAAATACTGGCAATAGCAGAATTTCTTTGATTGGGGATTTCACAGATAGCTTTAGAAGGAATGTGTCACAGGTAATTTCTTTGTTAATCTAGATGCAGGTTGAGCAATCCATACCAGAAATGGTGTCCTGCTGCCTCAGTGAACCACTTACGGGTATCATATTCTATCCTTTGAATACAGGAAAGAAAAATCACACTGACCTAATCTTGCCTGTGTAACCTTTGAGTTGCTAAACTACCCATGACACATGGATGTTCTGAATATAATTTTAGCATGGAAGAAAATATAACAAACCCAAGATCCAGATTGCTACCAGAATGTGCAGAGCATCTGGCATTTTTAAATGTGACCTGCGAAGATTTCATAGCACAAGAAGTTTACTTTTGTTGGAGAGGCTGCATAACTGTCTAGAAAACTGAACAATGACTGAGATATGTTTCACTGCATGTCAGGGGTTAATTATGTTCATGCTGTCTTCTGGTTTTGCCCGTGTTGTTCTGTTGTTTCCATTGCTACATGAAAATTTGAAATGGGTGAAAGAGTTGTTCCGCTGTGATTCTGTGGCTCCTGTCTGGACCAAGAGTTTGCACTTACAACTATGTCTCATTAACAATTCTAATTCATAAAACATTCAAAATTCTAAAAGCAGAATTAATCAGTTGCAACTTTCTGTGACAAATACCACAGCCCTTTTCCATGCAGAGCCACATAAAAGGACTTTGGATCAGAAATATGCATTAAATTAGGATAAAGTCTACTAACAGTTCCATGATCACCAGTGAAACAAAAATAGCACCCAGACTTTCTTATGTAATGGGTAGCCATACATTTTGTGCATTTCCCCCAGCACATACACTATATTCTCCGTGTGGCACAATGATTTCCATTGCAATCTAGCAGCTACATTGTCTCTGGGCAGCCGTTCACTGGTCTGGGAGAATGTCCTTGCCTTGCTATCAGAACACAAAGTTATCTTTCATTGTTATCTTCATTGCAGGCATAACAAAGACTTGGTAGGAAAAAACATGGGGCCACATCCTCTGGACCTGCCATGCTGCACTCAGTACATGATCAGAAGACCCTGATCAGAAAGGTTCAGAGGGGTCTTTACGCCACCTTTGTGACCCCTTCCCCCAAATTGGGGGTCCAGCTGCACGGTCCAGTGCCTCAGGGTTGTCCTGACTTATGCAGGCTGAACAGGGTCCCCAAAAAGTTATTCTAGTAGCCAGGGACTTCCAAGCATAGAGTGCCTTGGCTAGGTCCCCTTTTTCTTGAACATACATCCTGAGCCAGGGACTGGGTGGGAAGTTACATACATACATACATACTGCTACAGCACACAAGGAATCTCAAGTGGCTGAGGAAGCCTGCTTTAGGGCAGCTTTGCACTGCCAGGCCAGTGCAAAGCAGCTAGAGTGGGGATGCGGATCTTGCCAGTTAATTTTTTAAAAACTGATTTTTCTCTTGAAAATCACTTGGGTTTCATGAAGAAAAAAGGATTCACAAAAGTCAATGCAAAACTTCGGACTATGCTGGATTCCGCCTTCCTTGGAGTAAACTCCCCACTTAACCCAACCAACAGTATTGTTAATCTTTCCAGCTATACTCTTAGCCCAGCAGAAGAGTCTGTCCTATCTTGGGGCCTCTCCTTTTGTCCCTCCAGACCCACGAACATGATACAGTTCTGCGGTGACCTAGAATCCTACTTTCGACGTCTCCGACTCAAAGAATATTTCCAACATACCTCTAAACAGCATACTAACCCACAGAATCCCCCCTACCAGCACTACAAAAAAAAGGATTCTGTGTGGACTCCTCCGGACGGTCGAAACAATAGACTAGACTTCTACATAGATTGCTTCCGTCAACGTGCAAAGGCTGAAATTGTGGAAAAGCAACATCACTTGCCCCATAACCTCAGCCATGCTGAACACAATGCCATCTACAGCCTCAGAAACAACTCTGACATCATAATCAAAAAGGCTGACAAAGAAGGTGCTGTCGTCATCATGAATAAATTGGAATATGACCAAGAGGCTGCTAGACAGCTCTCTAACACCACATTCTACAGGCCATTATCCTCTGATCCCACTGAGGATTACCTAAAGAAACTACACCATCTGCTAAAAAAACTCCCTGATAAAGCACGGGAACAAATCTGTACAGACACATGCCTAGAACCCCGACCAGGGGTATTCTATTTGCTACCCAAGATCCATAAACCTGGAAATGCTGGACGCCCCATCATCTAAGGCATTGGCACCCTAACATCAGGATTGTCTGGTTACATGGACTCTCTCCTCAGGCCCTACGCTACCAGCACTCCCAGCTATCTTTGAGACACCACTGACTTCCTGAGGAAACTACAATCCATCGGTGATCTTCCAGAAAACACCATCTTGGCCACTATGGATATAGAAGCCCTCTACACCAATATTCCACACAAAGATGGACTACAAGCTATCAGGAACAGTATCCCCGATAATGTCACAGCTAACCTGGTGGCTGAACTTTGTGACTTTGTCCTCACCCACAACTATTTCACATTTGGGACAATATATACCTTCAAGTCAGCGGCACTGCTATGGGTACCCGCGTGGCCCCACCGTATGCCAACATTTTTATGGCTGACTTAGAACAACGCTTCCTTAGCTCTCGTTCCCTAACGCCCCTACTCTACTTGCGCTACATTGATGACATCTTCATCATCTGGACCCATGGAAAAGAAGCCCTTGAGGAATCCCACCATGATTTCAATAATTTCCATCCCACCATCAACCTCAACCTAAATCAATCCACGCAAGCAGTCCATTTCCTGGACACTACTGTGCTAATAAGCGATGGTCACATAAATACCACCCTATACCGGAAACCTACTGACTGCTATACTTACCTACATGCCTCCAGCTTCCATCCAGGACACACCACATGATCCATTGTCTACAGCCAAGCTCTAAGATACAACTGCATTTGCTCCAATCCCTCAGACAGAGACAAGCACCTACAAAATCTCTATCAAGCATTCTTAAAACTACAATACCCACCTGCTGAAGTGAAAAAACAGATTGACAGAGCCAGACAAGTACCCAGAAGTCACCTCCTACAAGACAGGCCCAACAAAGAAAATAACAGAACACCACTAGCTGTCACCTTCAGCCCCCAACCTCTCCAGCGCATCATCAAAGATCTACAACTATCCTAAAAGATGATCCCTCACTCTCACAGATCTTGGGAGACAGACCTGTCCTCGCTTACAGAGAAGCCCCAACCTGAAGCAAATACTCACCAGCAGCCACACATCACTGAACAAAAACACTGACCCAGGAACCTATCCTTGCAACAAAGCCTGATGCCAACTCTGTCCACATATCTAATCAAGTGACATCATCATAGGACCTAATCACATCAGCCATACCATCAGGCGCTCATTCACCTGCACATCTACTAATGTGATATATGCCATCATATGCCAGCAATGCCCCTCTGCCATGTACATTGGCTAAACCGGACAGTCTCTATGCAAAAGAATTAATGGACACAAATCTGTCATCAAGAATCATAATACTCAAAAACCAGTGGGAGAACACTTTAACCTGTCTGGTCATTCAATGACAGACCTGCGGGTGGCTATTTTACAACAGAAAAGCTTCAAAAACAGACTCCATCGAGAGACTGCTGAGCTGGAATTGATATGCAAACTAGATACAATCAACTTAGGCTTGAATAAGGACTGGGAATGGCTGAGCCATTACAGACATTGAATCTATCTCCCCTTGTAAGTATTCTCATACTTGTTATCAAACTGTCTGTACTGGGCTATCTTGATTATCACTTCAAAAGTTTTTTTCTCTTACTTAATTGGCCTCTTAGAGTTGGTAAGACAACTCCCACCTGTTCATGCTCTCTGTATGTGTGTATATATATATCCTCAATATATGTTCCATTCTATATGCATCCGAAGAAGTGGGCTGTAGCCCACGAAAGCTTATGCTCAAATAAATGTGTTAGTCTTTAAGGTGCCATAAGTACTCCTGTTCTTTTTGCAGATACAGACTAACACGGCTGCTACTCTGAAACCACATTTTTCAGTTGTAGGAGTAAGATCTTTCTAACTGAAAGTTTTTTTTCCCCCCCTAAACATAAAAATCCAAAATGCTTTTACAACATGATGAAAGTGAAATTGAAGAGCAAAAAGATGAGCAAAATGGTTATGTGCATGAGATATTACATTTGTTGGATCTGCCACTGACTTCTCCTAGTTCCAGAGCAACACGATGGCTATATGAAGGAAATAAACCTTCTTTATTGTAGAATTATATATATACACTCACAAGGCTTTTCCAGAGCTCTAGACACATTCACCAAATAGTAAGACTGCGATAAACAAATACAATAAAAAAGTCAGCACCTTCCCTGAAACCAATATGCAATGCCCTTGACTCCACATTCACAATCCCGTATCCCACCCCTCAGCTCAGCCCTCCATCTGCAAAAGCCTGAGAAAAGAGATGGGCTTTGCAGCATGCCCTGAACATCAACAAAACTGGGCGCTAAAGACCAAGGGGGAATAATTAGGGCCTGATCCAATGCCTCTTGAAGCCTTGTATTGTCTTCAATTGGCTTTGGATCAGGTCCTTAATTCATAATGAGTTATTCTGACTTTCAAGTTGTTAGTTCTGCAGAGATACTGGGCTTTAAATGATGACAGCGGGGTTAAGCTAAAGTATAACAATTGTTTAAAAGAAACTGGCTCTGACTCACTTTGTAGATCTGCCGGCATGTGGGGCCAGATTCTGGTTTGTGTTCCAGCTTCTTTGCACTGCTTGAGTGGCACAGACGGGGGCAGAAAGCAAGCAGAGCTGAATTCCCTAGCTTGGGGAGCTCTCAGCTGGTGTGGAGCTGGCCCCTTCACCTCCCTCTCTCATACTTTGTCCCAGCCCAGGGGATAGGCTGAGTTTGGGTATGAACAGGGAAGTGATGTAGTCACAGCACGCTGCGTTCTGGTTATGCTCAGATGGCACACGGCCTCTAAGGGGGATTATCAGGGAGAAGTTAAAGGAGTCTCCAAGATGCTCCAACCTGCTCCAAGGCTCAGTGTATGATCTCTGCCCCTTTAGAATCAAGGAATTGTAACCAGTTCCCTGATGGCCCTGCTTTTCTGAGATTCCTCCCTTGTTAATATTAGATCACATTAGTCACACTATATCTATCTTTATATAATTGATACTCTTCATTCATGGACTGTCTCAGTATTAGAATGTATTTATTAAATATACTGGGACAGATTCATTAGTATGCTCCAAATGCTTTGTGGAGAGGTGCAAAAAAGGCTGAGCATGCCAATGAATCTAGCCCAATATGTTTTCTTTCAGTTAACAACTGTCTAGTACTTGCAGTGTTTATGCTGTTACAGACTGCAGCTAGCATTGCATTTAACTACACCTTTCACATGAATCATAAAACAGATTTCCAATAGCTGTAGTATTAAATTTGTCTCCTTGAATGCAATGGAAAATGTGACTTTCATGCTTTTCTATATGTTTACAGCAGCATAAATAACACACTGATGTGAAGTGTTTTAAGTACAGCAATGGGCTACTTTAAACAAAGTAGTGAAAATATATAACTTACAGTGTCCAGTTGTTTTGATTTCTTTCAAGGGTAAGATTTCCCCTGTCTGATTTAACTTTTAACTTTGCATAACTTAAAAAAAAAATCTGTGTGTACTCTACCTCAAAGTGAAATGAAGTTCAAAGTCAGATGAAGGCTACATGATGAAAACAAGCATGAATAAAAACTATGTGGTATAGCTATTTGCTTGAATTTGTAGGGTTTATGGGTGTACCAAAATTTCAATCTTGGATTGCTATAGTGTCCAAGGGCTGTCAATTTTGTGACAAAGCAAGGTCTGAGTAGCTTCTTAAAGAAGGAGTAACTTGCAACTTACTGAGAGGATTTTTTGTTAGCTAGTACCATCTGATCCTAGTCACAAGTACAATAGTATTTTTATTACACTCCACCAGTTGTATATTGCTATGAAATGAATCATTGCTAAAAAGCCTATTCTAGAGTTGCATCACTATCATGTATTACATAAATACAGTTGGTTGATTTTTGCATACAAAGGGATCACTTGTTTAATATTAAACTATCAATGTGGTAGGTAGAAAACATTTTCTTCAAATCGATTTCCATCTTTTATAGTTGAAGGATGAATATAATTTCTTTAAAGAGTGTTTGTTTTCTGGTGTATGATATAGAGGTATCTGAACATTTCCTGGCTCTTCCACACTCATGGGCCCTAGGGTATTTTGTCATAAGCACTGGTTCTAGAAATTCAAAATCATGAATGTATTAAAAGGTAGTGTTTTTGCTTAATCAAAAATGCAATCGGTGCTCTTGAATGTTCTGCTTCGCTGAACCCTTCAGACACCACATATGGAACCAGTAAAGGAGTACTGTTTCTTCCCTGAAATGGGCCATGCTGTTTCATTTGAAACGACATGTGTTTCTGCTGGGTGTTCTGTGGTTCTGTCTCAACAACATTACTCAGAACTCAAATACAGCAGGTATCAGCCAAGGAGCTCTCAAGTATCTGAGGGACAAATAAATCATATTTCCATGAAACACCCATCTCTTTCAACTAGCTACATAACCATACTTTTAGACATTTAATGCTTGGAAGAAATAGTCTAAGCGGTTCACTCTTCTTAAAAATGAGAAGCCAAAGGGCTTCCAGTAAGAGCTAAATCAAAGTCACAGGAGTGAGGTTGAAGCATCTGTCTGAAATGCTCAAAAGCATCAGCATCAAACCCTTTAACTGTGTCTGTGGTTTTGGTGACCTCTAGTGTTCAGTGGAGAGAATACTAATTCAAGGTCTCAATTCCTGAGTTTTTCTTCTCATCAAAATGAAATATAGTAACATGCCGTAGTGCTGTATCCCTGTTGGTCCCAGGATATTAAAGACACAAGGTGGGTGAGGTTCACTCTGAGTTGGTTTTCCAGACTGGAAAGAGAGCTCTGCGTAAGCTCAAAAGCTTCTCTCTCTCACCAACAGAAGTAGGTCCAATAAAAGATATTACCTCACCCACCTTGTCTATATTGTAACATATTTTCTGATTACAGTACCATAAATCCTAATATAGTGAGAGGAAAATGTATATTTGGTTTGCAGAATACATTAACTACTACATGAACTTCAGTAATTTCACACTACAGCCTACATATATTATATTTGTGTTTTGGTTTACTTATTTTAGTTTGCTATTGTAAGGAGGTTGTTTTTTTTTATGGGGCAGAGAAAAGATATATATTTGGAAAAATATAAAGTCATCTTTTATGAAAATAAAATATCATGGATTTCTAAAAAATCTAGTTCAAAATGTTGCCATATCCTCCTGAAGCATGTAGCGGAAAACAAATTAGATACAGTGACACTTGTTTACATATAATGGTACTCACATTTATATTGTCTCTTTCATCCAAGCATCCCAAAGCACTTCCCAAGCTTTACATACCTGGATCACTTCCCTTACTAGTGAAAGGGAGCCACTTCTGCAGTAGCAGAGAGATGCTTTCAGGATCAATGCATAGCAACACTATACACAACAATTCAAGATGGAATTGAAACTACAGAGGAAATGTAGGTAGGGCACATTGTTGTTAGCCAGTTGGAATTTAGCCAGGAAAGTGGGGAGAGGTTAAGTCTCTTCTGTTACAAAAATATCCAGTGGTCAAGAACTCAAGATTTTAGGCATTATGACACCTCCAGCCACATAATAGTCCCTAACATAGGACCAGATTGACCTTTCCTATGGATAGAGACATAGAGAGGAATACTCTCACCTCATGGATTTCCTTCCAAATTGTTTAATCAAATAGGGGGTGCCTCATTGGATCAAACTGCAATTCTACCTCCAAAGCCCACAGATTCTCTGACATGACTAGAGGTAAGGGCCATCTATGCTGGCCCTGGAACCTGCAAACACTTCAGCAACATGACTCTACTGGACCCCCTTATGAAGTGATCCATGGAATCATCTTTAAAGTGGGGCTCCCCACTTCAGTAAAACATTAATAGCAATGAACTTTCCGTATGTGAAGGTCATCTCATAACTGCCTGCTGAATTGTTTCTGGCACTTCCCTTGAAAGCATCTGCCGCTGTCCACCTTTGGAGAAAGGATTCTGCACTAGATGGACAATCTGACAATTGTACAGTTAAAATAACAAAAAACCAGGCAATGACAAAGATAAGGGGCCAGATCCTCAGCTGGGGTAAAATGTCAGAGCTCTATTAATTACAACCAAGCTACAACAACTTATACAAGTTGAGGATCTGGCCCAAGGTTCCAACTGCAATGTTAACTTAGCTGTCATGCATAATACACATCTGTCAACCTCAACAGAAGTATACTAACTCTCTTTAACAAGAAGGAGGGATAGAAAGTGGTACATGTGGTGAATGCTGCTAAATTAATATAGTTGTTGGGACCTTGAAGGAAATCATGACTCCTATTAAAGTCAACAGGAGTTTTGCCATTCACGTCAATGATGTCAGGATTTCAGCCCTTACTGTTATTTTTTGACTTTGTGATTTTAACTGTGCAACCTTTGCACTGTATTAGGGAGTGCACTGTTTTTTGGCCCATAATTTCCAAGATTGTGTTTTTGTCTTTTTAAGGAAGAAATGAACAAAGAGGAAAGAAAACAATTCCCCAAGACAAGGGTTAATGCATTTGCAAAACTTCCAAAGTCAGTCACTAGTTAATAACCAACCACCATTCAGTAAAGCTGGTTGAAAATTCTCTATCAAGTTTTTTTTTCTAATAAAACCTTGTTCTTTTAAAAACAAATTTGCAGGAAATATTTGATTCATTCAAAATGTTTCAATTTGGGGGACAAAAGCCTTCCCAAAACTATAAATGTTACCAAAATGCCAAATAAATAAATAGTAATGAATAAAATAGATGTTTAGTTTTTTGTTGAAAAACTAGGGGATAGCTGTGAAAATTATTATTTTTGTTTCTTTTCAATCATTTTGTGGACAATATTTACCATTTTCCAACCAGCTCTACTATTTGGAATTTAAAACTTATCTGTAAGTAACGATGAAGGAAGTGGGACATAGTCTGGAGTGATAAAATAAATCCTGTGGCATAAGATGAAGAATGAGATATATTCTAGATACTGAAAATATACACTTTATATTGATGTAGGAGATGAAAGTATTTTACACTGTGTTAGCCCAAGGAGAAAGATGTTTGGATCTATATTTGGTTTAGGCTAGAATTCAAATTCAAGGCCAAACTACAACTAGGATTTTGATATTTGGTACTAAAAATCTTGCAAGATTTTGTTCCCAAATGATGGAAACTAGTTGTTCTGATGAGATTGCTATTATTTTGAGCTGTATTAAACTTTGATCTAGGAAACAGAGCCCTTCTGGTTTTGTATTCCATTCCATCTTCAATTAAAACTGCACTAAACATTACCCTAATAATTTATTAATTAATCTCATCATTGCAGACAAGAAATGCAGCATATAGAAGAAGTTCGAAATAAAAGTGGAAAAATATTCCATTTCATAAGAACATGGGATTGTTCAAATATATCTCTTCTCAGATCCTTTTGAAAAAATGTGGTGACATCTGCCCACTTATATTATTAAGCTAGTGAATTAGCCACATATTTTTTTAAGTTAGCAGAAAAATGAGCCATTTTAAAATTACACTAATAGTCCTCTTCTGTCCATACAGTAACTGGCCCTATAAACTATATTTTATAGATCTTCTGTACCATAATTGTTTGTCTTTTATTTTGAAAATAGCTATAAGTGTATGATGTGGTATGAGTGTAAAAAAAAATACAAACTGAGCTTTAATTCTACAGTAACCTCTCAGAGGGTTATAGGAAAACAGCCATCATCATTATGTGGCAAATGTCAGCTACCCACATTAAAAACAATGTTAACATAAGGTTTTGACGTGGCTTCACATTGAGTTTTGGTGGGTATGGCCCTGTCTACATTGGAAGTTTTATCTTTGCTAGGAAATTACTTTATTACAACAGAGGTCTGCAAATGCTTTCTGCCAATGTGGGATAAACAATTGGCTGAGTCAGTGTAGACGAGGCAAAACTGCTGTTTTAAAAACAGTAATAGAACATTTTTAAACTTGTGCCCCAAGAGGCTAATGGCCTAGCTTCAAAGGACTTTAATGTTACCGTTACTGATGAAACAACAAACAGCTCTTAGCTCGCTGAAAAACATCTTAGCATGTGTCAGAGCAAGGGAGTGCGGAGAGAGGGCGACAAGAAACCATCTGCCAGCAATGTACACCAAGCCCAATCCATTAGCACCCTTGCAGACCATAAATGCCAAGTTAAAATCAATATGTCAGGTAAGTCCAAGCCAATTATATGACTTGATTTCTGATGTAATATGGTGATTATGGGCAGTGAATGTAAGCAATCTAGCCACAGCATTTAAATCAGTCT
Source organism: Chrysemys picta bellii (assembly GCF_011386835.1). Taxonomy (NCBI): domain Eukaryota; kingdom Metazoa; phylum Chordata; order Testudines; family Emydidae; genus Chrysemys; species Chrysemys picta. The sequence continues at coordinate 55,585,802 of NC_088795.1, read as the reverse complement.
GCAGTTTACTTATGGGTTTAGCAAGAGAGGCAAAATAAAGTGATTTGCAATAGTCTAATAAAGAGACTATATAGTATTGGATGAGTGAACTGGTTTTATTTTAAAGTAATATTACCAGCTAGAATCTTAGCCCAAACACAAACCAGAACAATTTGCAAGGCTCAGAAACGTTAAGATAAATAGCTTGGTGCCCTACTTGATCCATGAATGTTCTGCCCTATCAGGCTTCTCCGCTACATCGAGATCACATACAATTCATGCTGGGCTCATACTATAGTAAGTCTCTGGGGAGATTGGACTTGTTGCTGTCTTTTAATATTGTGATCTTTAGTGGTTCTTTGGCATCAGAAAAACAGTACATTCTCTGGCACTTCTGACCCAGAAACCAACTGCTATCCTCCTAAGGAGTCTAGAGAATGTTAAAACCTTGAACTCGAGAAGCTTCTGCCTAATTCTCCCCTAAGTTAAGGGTTTGGAGGGGGACATGGAAGGGGTAGGGTGTGGGATGTGAGGGAAGCTGACTTGCAGTAGAAGTGGGTCCACAGATTCCCATGGATCCCTATGATGCATCTTCCCACCCAACCAGCTAACTGGCCTCCTTCCATTACCGCACAGCTCAAAAGGGAGCCATATTGTTTTTGCCTATTTATCGGCACCCTAACCCCCATTCCTTGTGAGGGGCACAAAGTGAGAATTACTGTTAGTCCCATCAGCAGTAACTTACAAGTGGATTTTCATTCAATAAACCACCTTTTATCTAAAGTAGCATGCCATGGAGAGTGGCTGCTCCTCTGCTCGACCGTGGCTCAAAGCAGTAAAGGCCTAGCCCTGACAAAGTTAGAGCACTGGTGTCTTCATGGCCTCTGAAAGGCAGGAGGGAAATACTCAGTAGAGATGCTGTTCTACCCCTTCCACAGTTTTCAAGTTTTCTCTGCCATATTTTGTTGTTCTGAATAGAAGAGTATGTCCCCAAATTTGAAACGAGAAGCTTTCAGAACCTATCCAAGACATCCAGACTTACTGTATTATGGTTACCTTGGTGATGGTAACCTTCTGTTTGCCAGAAGCTGGGAATGGGTGACAGGGGATGGATCACTTGATTACCTGTTCTGTTCATTCCCTCTGGAGCACCTGGCATTGGCCACTGTCAGAAGACAGGCTACTGGGCTAGATGGACCTTTGGTCTGACCCAGTATGGCCATTCTTATGTTCTTATGGTAACAGAACAGGGATTGCAGAATAAACGCTAAAGTTTAAATTAATTAAAATACATTAGGAAAAGGTTAAATCCAAGAGTGTTGCAGTCGTCATGAGAAAATATCCCTCAAAGATTTCTACTAAACATCTGGGAAATCTTAGCTTTAAAATAGTACAGCAGGCACAATGGAAAATCCTTGAGAGAGATGACAGCTCTGATTTCACATGTTTTTGAAATCCTGTATTTTGTTTGTTTTTCTTTGGAGTTTTGAATTTGACAGCCACAGATATCTTAAAATAAGTGACATGCTAGCTGTCAGCCTCTCCTTAACTTGGAGTCAATAGTGATTGAACCATATCACAGCTTGGGGATGAAATGGGTACATGTAAAAAAACATTCCTCCTTTTGCAAATTAGGCTTGGCACTGAATTCAAACTACTACATTCATTTTGTGAACTGAGATGAGTTGGGCCAGTTTAAGATAATCATTAGGGCAAGATCTCTGTGAGACTTTTGTTACATAAGCCAAAACTTTCACCAGGTTTGGGGGTTTGTTTTGAACACAAAATTTGGAATTGTTTTACTGAAACCAGCTTGGCAAACCTTTTGAATAACTTGAGCTATATTTCAGGCTTAGTTTTGATTGTATCTGGGCCTGTTTTCAAATCTTCCCTTTCCGTAGGCAGCTGAGAAGGATCTATCATTTTGGGTGGCAGGCATGAGAAATTAGACAGTCTCACATTACTTATTAACTCTGCGAGCCAGAGACTGTCTTTTCATTACATTTGTGAGCAGTGTCTAGAACAATTGGGCACAGATCCTTGAGTGGGCACTACCGCAATACAAATAAATAATAATAATAATAATGATTTCTATATGAAACCACACCAAATCATTGGCTTCAGCTAAGTTTGGCTTTGAGTTTGGGGTAAGTTTGAATGCAAAATTCAAAGTGAAACTCATCAGGCATAACCCCAAGTTAAATGAAACAAACAAACAAACAAACAAACAAACAAAAAAGCATAAACGGTTCAAACCCATTGTGAACCACAGGACTGAGTTTTACACTGCTCCAGTTAGGGCTCTGTCCTTCTCTTCAAAGTGCAACATGCACAGTCTGTGTTTCCTGGAAAACCAGAAACTTCTTATGTATGCTTAATATGGCTCATAAGGAATAAAAATGTGTCCAATCCTCATTCCAAATTGAAAGAAGAACCATATCTAAGCTCTTGGCTAGGTTTGCAACCATTTGTTGAAACTCCTTTCTTCTTCCCAAAAATCTTCCTCCAATAATTTTGCTGAAATCCCTCTTAGGGTCTTAGTGGACCTGACAATCTCTGCTTGATCAACTCTTGTCCTTAGATCTCCTGAATCTGTTACTTCACAATGCGTTCTGGGATACACTGACCCAGAGATCTCATGAACATGAAATTTGACTAGAGAAGTCAGGCAGAGCCCAGCAGGAAAAGCACCAGACCTGAGACGTGACCCAGAGTTTTAAATTAATAAAGTATTTTTAGAAGAATTTGAGTGATGCTTTAACAGAATACATTAAAACAATTTCTTAATATAATAGCCTCATGCTCTTCATGTAGAAATGATTTAATTTACAGGCACGGCTGTGAGCAGTACTCTGGGGACCTGATACTTCTCTCTTTTATGCTAGTTTCACATGAATGAAACTCCATTGACTTCAGTGGTGTCATTCCTGATTTACAATGGTGTGACTGTACTTACTATTGTTCAGTATTCTAGTTCTTTTTAAAATAAAATAGACAGCAACTTCTCTGGTTCACCCTTTACCATTTTCCATTTCCTTGCATGTTGGTTAAAGCAATGGCACAGAGAGAGACCTAAAATAAATGGGGCTACATGTGGGGTTATTCTCTGGTACAAAAAATAGAGGGTGTTAAAATACATGGCAACAGTCCCCAAATCTGAAGTGGGACCTTTATTTGCCTCCAGCTCTCCTGAAGGCCCTTTTGTTTAATATGCGTTTCACAACTTAAGGTCAGCAAAGAGGGCAAGGAACCACTTCTCTCCACCTCCTGATCCCTCAGTTCTGGGTAGATTTCCAAGTGACAATCCACCTAGGAGTTGTTGCTAGTCAAACTAAACATAACTCCCTCTACATCAGAGGTGGGCAAACTATGGCTTTGAGCTCCCGGCCAGGGAGGCTAGCGCCCAGCCCCTCCCCTGCTGTCCCTGTCTCCCACAGCCACGCGGGCAGCACTCTGGACGGCAGAGCTGCGGGCTCCTGCCGAGCAGAGCGGCAGCGTATGTAGCTCTCACAGGGCAGCAAGGCTGCCAAACATGCTGTTCTGAGCAGCATGGTAAGAGGACCAGGGGGTCGGATAAGGGACGGAGGGCTCCAGGGGGCAATCAGGGGACAGGGAGTGGGGGGCAGTTGGATGGGGTGGAGGTTCTGGGGGGGGCGGTCAGGGATGGGGAACAGGGGAGGTTGGATAAGTATGGGAGTCCTGGGGGGCCTGTCAGGGGGCAGAGGTGTGGATAGGGGTCAGGGGACGGAGAACAGGGGGGTTGGATAGGCGTGGGGTCATGGGGGGCCTGTCAGGGGCAGGGGTGTGGATCAGGGTAAGGGCAATCAGGGGACTGGGAGCAGGGGGTTTGGATGGGGGAGGTCCCAGGGGGCGGTTAGGGGACAAGGAGCGGGGGGGGTTGGATGGATCAGGGGTTCTGAGGGGGGAAGTCAGGGGGTGGGAAGTGGGAGAGGGCAGATAGGGGCTGGGGGCCAGGCACAGCCTTCCCTACCCGGTCCTCCATACAGTTTTGCAACCCCAGTGTGGCTCTTGGGCCAAAAAGTTTGCCCACCCTCCCACAAAAAGGGAAGAGGGAAGCTTAGGGAACAGTGCAGAAAGCCTCAGCTTCTCTGTAGTTACTTTTGTGGGTGTCCCAAGATCTGTTTATTTCTGGAGCCAAATCCCACTGCTAGTTTCACGGGGGGGGCAAACCCTGCTCTTCTATCGGAATGATTCTGAGGAAACTCAGTGTAGATATGCATGAAATTTTGTAGTCAACTATGGGGGGAAAAAACCCGTGTAAAGAGTGCAAAAGAGCACAGTTTGTATGACTCAATGTGTAATAACAGTCATCATAACCTGACCCACAGGGATTATTCTAGTGCAGAGGCAGTGGACAAGGATGGGAGTGAGGGGCTCACTTTACTCTTAAAGATGTGGTACATAGAAATCTGCCTTGCAATTACATAGCTACATACAGTACAGTTTCAAAGTTGAATGGTTGACAGTTTTCTCAGTAATAAATGTCTCATTACCGATCTGCCACTAGAGGTCATTCTCCAACTCCAAATCACAACAGTAATGTAGGTGCAGCAATGTATGTGTGTTTTTTCCTTTGTATGCTGTCCAAAAGGGGCTCACAAATCTGTCTGAACAATCTAATTTTGTTACAGAGCCAGGCAATCATTTTTCAGTTATCATAAAATGCAACCACAAATTTTGCTAAAGGGGGCTGGAAGTGTCCCTTCAAGAGGTCACCTTTGAGGCAGGTTTTTGGAGCACCATGGGGATACCTACCTGCTCTGAGGTTAAATAGACACATGTATTTTCAGGATTTTGTTGCTAAGCAAAGGAGTTCTAGTATTAATCTCTCATGTTTCATTAATAGTAAATTAATTTTAAATAAAAACAAATTCAATTACTTATTGTACAGGTTTCCCTTCACTATGGTCCAGTTTCTGAAGATATTTCTTTAGAGTTAGAGAGGAGGAGGACTCAACTATTTGGTGTGTGCTTTATAACATCCTATTGTCCATAGAGCAACCATTGAACATTCATCAGTATATCAGATCCCACAACCTAAGGTACCCTGGTGGCACCACATCTCCCCACTCTCCCCAAACAAGATTATTTTATATATTCATAGATTCCAAGGCCAGAAGAGATTATTGTGATCACCTAGTCAGACCTCCTGCATAATGCAGGCTATAGAACTTCCCCCAAACAATTCCTAGAGCAGATCTTTTGGAAGAAGTTCCAAACTTGATTTAAAAGTTTTGAGTGATGGAAACTCCACCAGGACCTTTGGCAAATTGTTGCAGTGGTTAATTACTCTCACTGTTAAAAAATTTACTCCTTATTTCCAGTCTGAATTTGTCCAGCTTCAACTTCCATCCATTGGAACATGTTATACCTTTCTCTGCTAGATTGAAGAGCCCATTATTAGCTATTCCTCATGTAGATACTTACGGACTGTAATCAAGTCACCCCTTAACCAATGTGGCCTTCTTCCTCGATTGTGATTTTTGGGGCATCTAATAAGGTGTTATTACCTATTATCGTTCACATTTTTCTGATTAAATTCTTTCTCCCAGCTGATTGGCTCATAATTGTTTTCAGCTTTGTGAAATTGGTTCTATTAAAGTACCAGGTATATATATTACTGGTCTGAACTTTATTCTGCTTGCACGTTATAAATGTGATCAAGATAATTTGTACCTAAGCTACCATTATTTTTTAGTTCAGTGATCAGTTCCTCTCTATCTGTTAGTACAGGATCTAATAAAGAATTCCTCTGTGTTGGCTGCAACACTTTTTTGAGTTAGGAAATTGTCATCTATAATGTTTAACAATTCCAAAAATGTTTTAGTACTGGCAACATGAGACCTATGAAGTTTTAGGAGCAAAGAAGTCTACTTGTAGGGACTGGGAACAAACCACACAGCAGGGACTGAGTCCTAGGGCCTAGGCTCCTTGTGTTTTTCTTTGACTGGCTTACACTGGCAGCTCAGGCTTCAGGGATGGACTCCTAGGATGAAATAGTGACATCACTGAAGTCCATAGCAAAATTTCTATTGATTTCAATAGACACAGGTTTACACTACTGGAGAGCAGGGCCTTTGCTGACCTATTCCTCGGGCAACCAGCCTCCTTCCAGTTCCCAGGCTCTGGATCTGGGCTTGTGGCCAAAATTACTTCTGAATCGAAACTAAGTTTAGGTCAGGTGATCTAAAAGCTACTGATCTAGGCAATTTGCATTTACTTCTGGACTGTTTACAGTGTCTTAGATGGGAGGGCTGAGGAAATTGGAAGTGAGATAGGCAAATCCAGCCCACCTCAATGTCCAGTACGGATGTTACAGTCTGGTGGACTATACTCTCAGTCAAATTCCCAGTGGACAGCTATCCACATAACAATGCATGCCCTTTATCTGACAGAGAACATCATATTACACTAGGATCTGCCACTATGGTCATTATTAAAGTAGGAAGCCTAGAATAATTCTGTGCAAAATCCCACAATAAGGGAAACCCCATCCCTGTAACATAAAAGCAAAGCAAAACGAGTGCAGTTCTATGTCATTTAGGTTAGATTTTATTTGATATCAAAGATTCAGCCCTTCAGTCCAAAATATTTTTTCTCAGGTGGCTCTTTGAAAAAAATTCCTCGAAAGAGTAGTGGTGAAAGCAAAGGAGTTAGGTCTAAAGATATCACATGAAAAGTCAAAGCCAATGCCTAAGTGTGTTGAAAAGGCAAAGATATCCCTACCCAAATCTCAGGCGGCATTGGTGTGCATTGTACACTTCAAATACGTGACTAGTATCACTGCAAGGGACTCTCAACATCAGTTAGAGATCCAACATAGAATTGGACTTGCGACTGCTGCTTTCATGACATTCAGCCGCATCTGGAGAAACAAAGGTATTACCATGTAGTGTAAAATGAAATTGCTGCTGTCTTTTGTTGTTAGCCTCTTGCTGTATGCATGGGAGACATGGATGATAAGCAAACAGGACATTAAGAGGCTTTCTGCCTTTGAATTGAAATGCTGCAGGCAATGCATGTTAGCTATATCTCCTGCAGGACAAATGAAGAGATTTACAGCATAATTGGAGTGACACCTGACTTTGACTCCCTCGAGGAACTGATGGGCGGGATCCCCTGGGAGAATAACATGAAGGGCAAAGGAGTCCAGGAGAGCTGGCTGTATTTTAAAGAAATTTTAAAGAATCCTTATTGAGGTTGCAGGAACAAACCATCCCGATGTGTAGAAAGAAGGCGAACAGCTTGGCTTAACAGCGAAATCCTTGCTGATCTTAAACACAAAAAAGAAGCTTTCAAGAAGTGGAAGATTGGACAAATGACCAGGGAGGAGTATAAAAATATTACTCAGGCATGCAGGAGTGAAATCAGGAAGGCCAAATCGCACTTGGAGTTGCAGCTAGCAAGAGATGTTAAGAGTAACAAGAAGGGTTTCTTCAGGTATGTTAGCAACAAGAAGAAAGTCAAGGAAAGTGTGGGCCCCTTACTGAATGAGGGAGGCAACCTAGTGACAGAGGATGTGGAAAAAGCTAATTTACTCAATGTTTTTTTGCCTCTGTCTTCACGAACAAGGTCAGCTCCCAGACTGCTGCACTGGGCAGCACAGCATGGTGAGGAGGAGACCAGCCCTCTGTGGAGAAAGAAGTGGTTCAGAATTATTTAGAAAAGCTGGACGAGCACAAATCCATGGGCCAGATGCGCAGCATCCGAGGGTGCTAAAGGAGTTGGTGGATGTGATTGCAAAGCCATTGGCCATTATCTTTGAAAACTCATGGGGGATCGGGGGAGGTCCTGGATGACTGGAAAAAGGCTAATGTAGTGCCCATCTTTTAAAAAAGGAAGAAGGAGGATCCAGGGAACTACAGGCCAGTCAGCCTCATCTCAGTCCCTGGAAAAATCATGGAGTGGGTCCTCAAGGAATCAATTCTGAAGCACTTAGAGGAGAAGAAAGTGATCAGGAACAGTCAGCATGGATTCACCAAGGGTGTCATGCCTGACTAACCTAATTGCCTTCTATGAGGAGATAACTGCGTATGTGGATGAGGAGAAAGCAGTGAATGTGTTATTCTTTGACTTAAGCAAAGCTTTTGATACAGTCTCCCACAGTATTCTTGCCAGCAAGTTAAAGAAGTATGAGCTGGATGAATGGACTATAAGGTGGATAGAAAGCTGGCTAGATCGTCAGACTCAACGGGTAGTGATCAATGGCTCCATGTCTAGTTGGCAGCTGGTATCAAGCAGAGTGCCCCAAGGGTCGGTCCTGGGGCCGGTTTTGTTCAATATCTTCATTAATGATCTGGAGGATGGCGTGGAATGCACTCTCAGCAAGTTTGCAGATGACACTAAACTGGGAGGAGTGGTAAATACGCTGGAGGGTAGGGATAGGATACATAGGGACCTAGACAAATTGGAGGATTGGGCCAAAAGAAACCTGATGAGGTTCAACAAGGACAAGTGCAGAGTCCTGCATTTAGGACTGAAGAATCCCATGCACTGCTACAGACTTGGGACTGAATGGCTAGGCAGCAGTTCTGCAGAAAAGGACCTAGGGGTTACAGTGGACGAGAAGCTGGATATGCGTTGACAGTGTGCCCTTGTTGCCAAGAAGGCTAACGGCATTTTGGGCTGTATAAGTAGGGGCATTGCCAGCAGATCGAGGGACGTGATCATTCCCCTCTATTCGACATTGGTAAGGCCTCATCTGGAGTACTGTGTCCAGTTTTGGGCCCCACACTACAAGAAGGATGTGGAAAAATTGGAAAGTGTCCAGCGGAGGGCAACAAAAATGATTAGGGGGCTGGAGCACATGACTTATAAGGAGAGGCTGAGGGAACTGGGATTGTTTAGTCTGCAGAAGAGAAGAATGAGGGGGGATTTGATAGTTGCTTTCAACTACCTGAAAGGGGGTTCCAAAGAGGATGGATCTAGACTATTCTCAGTGGTATCAGATGACAGACCATGGAGTAATGTTCTCAAGTTGCAGTGGGGGAGGTTTAGGTTGGATATTAGGAGAAACTTTTTCACTAGGAGGGTGGTGAAGCACTGGAATGGGTTACCTAGAGAAGTGGTGGAATCTCCTTCCTTAGAGGTTTTTAAGGTCAGGCTTGACAAAGCCTTGGCTGGGATGATTTAGTTGGGAATTGGTCCTGCTTTGAGCAGGGGGTTGGACTAGATGACCTCCCGAGGTCCCTTCCAACCCTGATAGTCTATGATTCTATGATCAAGATGATCAAACAAAGAAAACTTCAGTTTGTGGGACATGTGGGTTGAAGGAGCGGAGGAAGATTGCCAAAGCAAGTGTTGTAGGGGCTGGAGCCAATGGCTGGAGATGCCCAAAGGGGGCACTCAATGTGGCTGACTGTGGGATGTGGGATGGTGTGTTTCTCACAGCTGTGTGAAGTCTGCCAAACGTGAAGGAAGACTGCTGGCCAATGACTCTCAGATATTGTGTGTGTTGCTCATTGCAATGTGAGTCTATGGTACTTTGCACTATGAGATAATGTACACCTCTACCTCGATATAACGCAACCCGATATAACACGAATTCAGATATAACACGGTAAAGCAGTGCTCCGGGGGTTGGGGCTGCGCACTCCGGTGGATCAAAGCAAGTTCAATATTACGCGATTTCACCTATAACGCGGTAAGATTTTTTGGCTCCCAAGGACAGCGTTATATCGAGGTAGAGGTGTATGTGGGTATGTGTTCCTTGAAACAGGAGTGCTAGAAATGCAGCAGTGTTCTATTCCTTTTAAATATATTGTGCCAAAGTGGATGAAAATTATGAGTAAACAAAACAAAATAAAAACTACTTTGGAAGAAAGGAGATGCAGAAGGGCCCTGCACATGTGGAGGAAGGTTTATACAGTAGCATCCCATGGCATAAGCACCAGCCCCACCCCTCTGTGGCTCCTACATGGAATCTGAGCACCGTGGAGCCAGGTGGCTAGCTAAGTGGATAGGAGGTGTACTCATAAGACAGTCTCTAGGGGTTTTTTTTTCTTGGGCAGCTCGGAGCAGAGATAACACCATAGCTTGACAAACTATCCAGAACATATGGTGGGTAGCAGGTGAAAGAAAAAACAGTGGCAGCGTGCCAGGGTAGACTGCTGTTCTGTCTGTGTGGTAGGGGTATTTTAGGGGAAAAACATGCTGAGATCCACAAAAACTGGTTTTATTTTCCCTCATGGATCCTCAGCCTCTGCAAGAAGAGATGTCTATGCCCCTGCTGAGCATTCCATTCTGCCCCCAAATGTTCCTGGAGGGATGATGTGACAAGCAATGACTCAAAAAAGTCCATGCAGTGATATGGATCAGTGTTTCATTTCATACAGGCCATCAGACTCACCAAGGAATCTGGCTCAAAACAGGGAGCATATGTCCATTAATGTCTGCTCATGGCCATGGTGTCCAATTGCTGGGAGAGATTTTTGTTATGGAACAGTGGGCATGAACATCTTACACTAGAGACTATCTCAACAAACAGTTTTGATCTTTGTGGATACCAGGGCTTTCATAGCATTACAACTGGAGATTCTATTATATTTAAACTTCAGTGAACAGCCTACTTCTTTGTGTCTTTCTGCACTTTTTCTGTATTCCCCTGTGTTTGGATACATATTTTATTCCTATGTTTTCTCTCTTCATTTATATTTGGATGTTTTCTAAGTTCACAATAGGGAAATTGTTAAGCTGTAATAAAGTTAAAAAACACTAACCTGTTGGAGACTAATTAACTATAGATTTAGTGCATACTGGAAATTTTCTGGATGATTTGATTGCCATTTATTTTAATTATAGTAAACCTTTTTAAGTGACCACTCGGGAAACAAAAATAGCTTGTGGCAGTCTTCTAATAAAACCTGAGCAGAACATATCCCATTATATCTGCAGATGTTTTGGAGCTGCCTCTTAAGACAGGAGGTTACCTAAAAAGAGTGGTCTTGTGTACTGGCTTCACAGTAGTTATCTAGAATCAAGCATAAAAAAAATATAAACTAAAATGAAAGTGGTTTCTAATTTATGTACTTAGTTATTTGTACATTCATATTTTAGCTGTTGTCTTATGTCTAAACAGAAAATTTCAGTGATGGTATTTTAAAAATACTAAATAGATCTGTGTCTCATGTTATGTTAGCACTTAAAAATTTAACCTCAATATACTAAACTGTGGCTGAAATTTTCAAACTTTGTTCCCAGCGTTAGGTTCCTTAGTCTGAAAAATCTGCCACTATTATTTAAAAGCAGATCATTACTTATAATGCTCTAGATGCAAGGACTCTGAAGGCAGGTAGTTGAGTTATGACTATCTAATGTCCTCTGTTTTATTTAAAAAAATACAGACACATGTGCCAGGATGTCTCACTGCAGAGCTGGTGTTCTGACCTGAAAGACATGACCTCAACACAAAAAGAGCAGTTGAACACCAATAGTTATTTTGGATGCTAGAGAAGCTTGTTCTCCATTGAAAAGTTCTGATCATGTGATAGTACTGGAATCACAATGCCTGCTGGGATTCACAGACCTGCCCAGATTCATTTTACCTAGGTTTGTTCGTTAACCAGAGTTACACACTGGAACAATGCAGACAAAGGTGACACTTTCCACTATTTAGTGGCATGGTTCCTTAGTGAGGAAAGAATAGGAATAAAGACATGAGGTGGATTTATGCATTATTGAACTCCTCATTTATCCCATTTCTGCAAAGAGATTCATAGGAACACAGGGGTCCTTCCACACAGATTCCTTTTCAGGATCAGTGCCTGCTTTTAGCTTAGTCAATACACTCATGTATGGGGGTCACGTGTTCTTTACATGGGACAACACGGGTGTCAGGATGAAGTGCACATTTCAGTCATGTGTTTTGCTTCCAGTTTTATGGTTATTATAAACCAAGCCTCCTCCTGCTGAATCCCCTGCCCATCACAAATGCCCAATGACATCAGCGGGAGCTCTAAGGCCCTAAATCCTACAAATCACTTAAGCATGTGCTTAATTTTGGGCACACAGATCAATTTGTGACCCTGTTAGTCCCATCGGTGAACATTTACTCTCATGAATAGTCCCAGTGAAGACAATGGATGCTACTTGTGTGGCTAACTTCTTATGAGTGGGAATAAGGGGCTTGCAGTCTGACCCATAATTAGCCACGTTGATTACAATGGGACTGCTTATGTGCTTAAAGTTAAGCACATGCTCAAGTGCTTTACTGGATAGGGGCCTAAGTATGCCAGGAATACAAGGTCAGACACACCCTCTAATTCATCTTGCACTTGTGACCAGTTATTTACATAAGGATTTGTAACTGCTCAATAGAAGTTTACATATTTGAAAGTTTTATGTGTAAGAAATTTAATGAACATTAGCATTTTTGCACTGATTTTCCATGTAACTCTGATACATGAATCTCTTATGAAAATGTACATGTAAAGAATGAGATCCTGCAAAGTAATCTTGGTGGGAGGAGACTCCTAGTTCGTGTTCTGACTTCGGCTGGACTTTACCAATTAGCAAGTGGTAATGATTACTTGAAGGATGAGGCCCTTAAATAGTATCACATACTGTAGAGGTAGCATTTTATGAGACGCCAAATAATCACTGAGACACAGTTGCTTTTCTGTTCTGCATTTTGTTGCTGTTTGGTTTCATCCACTCTCACTTTATCAGTCCAAAACAGGAGCTCACAAGTAAGAGTCTCCAGCACAGTTCACGTGCAATTTTCAGAAATGACGTGAAGGAACATTTCTTGGAACATCTAATCCTACATCACACATTTTTACTGGTAGTTGTTCCTAATGGCATTGAATACTTTTTTGTACCCTTTCCCCCAAGAGATCTTGGAGTCATTGTGGATAGTTCTCTGAAAATATCCACTCAATGTGCAGCGGCAGTCAAAAAAGCGAACAGAATGTTGGGAATAATTAAGAAAGGGATAGATAATAGGACAAAAAATATCATGTTGCCTCTATATAAATCCATGGTATGCCCACATCTTGAATGCTATGTGCAGATGTGGTCGCCCCATCTCAAAAAAGATATATTGGAATTGGAAAAGGTTCAGAAAATGGCAACAAAAATTATTAGAGGTATGGAACGGCTTCTGTATGAGGAGAGATTAATAAGTCTGGGACTTTTCAGCTTGGAAAAAAGACAGCTAAGGGGAGATATGATTGAGGTCTATAAAATTATGACTTGTGTAGCGAAAGTAGATAAGGAAGTGTTTACTACTTCTCATATCACAAGAACTAAGGGTCACCAAATGAAATTAATAGGCAGCAGGTTTAAAACAAATAAAAGGAAGTATTTCTTCACACAATGCAACCTGTGGAACTCCTTGCCAGAGGACGTTGTGAAGGCCAAGATCATAACAGAGTTAAAAAAAGAACCTATTAATTATTTTCATGAAATGCGGAATATTTTGGAAGGGACTGTGGTCCAGTGATTAGCGCAAGGCACTGCAATTGTCTTGTTGTATGATCTTCAGAACATTTTACCTCCTTGGGCCCCAGTTTTCCCATCCTCAAAATGAGGCTAATGATACATATCCATAATTATAAAGTGCTTTGAGATCTATGGATGAACATCACTCGGTAAGTGTTAAATATCATTATATGGTCCTTATAATTTAAGCATTACTAAATAACTACACGGCTCAGAACCTGTTTTTACATGTGATTTTGCCATTCAGTTGGTAGTTTTATAACTCTCATATGCTTTGCACAGTTCACTTTGAAATTCAGTGTATGAAATTGACTTCTGAAAGTTTCATATCCTGCATGATGTGTTAGCCATTTTCAGCAGATAATTTATTACTTGGGCTGCTTCTTATTGGCTGATTAGAACCTCAGGAAGCCACAGGGGCAGAGAGATAGCGAGTTTAGTCTGTTGCCTGTGAGTATAGAATCACACATAGCTTGCTGGTTGGAGGGAACAAAGTGAGGAGTTTTGGTTTGTTTTCTGGGTGTTTTTCTCTGTGGTTAGAAATGAAGATGTGCAAAACTATACTTCCTTGTATTCTATTATTGTCAGGTGAGTGAACATTTTTGTTCTTTTTACTTCTTTTCTTGCCAGTTACAAATCGCTTTTGCTTCAACTTGTCTCCTGATTTTATGTAGACATACCTAGATCCCTATTACATATGAGTTAAATATCAATAACATACTGATGTTTAACTGCTATGTATTAATATATTGTATTACTAGAACTATTGCTGCATATATAAGTAAGTGCACGTCATTTAGATATGAAGCACTTGTCTTCATGTTCCAAGAGCTTTGTCCCCCCCACTAAATTGTAAATCCCAAAGTGCTGTTGATCACAGTAGTGGGAGTTGTAGTCTCTTGCTGTGAAAAAACATGGTCTCTCCCTTTGTGAGCTTTCATGAGTTTTCCAACATCCTTACTACTGGTGTTATTAGGACTTGCTATTTTGGGAGTTTGCAAGGAGTATTTGGTGTGGGGAGGAGGGAGGCAGTGGTCCTGCCGTAAGCCATGTCTAATGAAAGATTTTTAAATGCAATGCTTGAAACGTGATTGTATTTGGTGCAACTGAAAATTAAGTAGCTTTTATCCCCTGAATTTTAATCAAGTTTTTGCCTCCTTGATTTGATAGGGCAAGATCCTTCCATCTGCTGTGTCGGTGCATATGAGGTGGAAAGGGAGCTTACTTTCCACCTCGTCCCTCACCTACAAATGCAGTAGTATTGCAGGAACTCTACTTAGCCCTCTGATAGGTGCTAGGAGGGGAGGGTGTCCGTCTGATGCACCAGACTAACACATGGGAATATGGTCTCCTTTTTAGTGCACATACTGCACTGGAGCACGTGCTAGCTGAGAGTTCATGCTGTTCCTTTTCAAAGGAGTAGGTAGGTGCACCCAATTACACCTCCTTCAGGACTACCCCATGGAATTGTGTTCTGGCTAGCAAGATACTTGTGAAACAAGATGTGTGTGCCAACACTCTTACCCTCCTTTGCAGCATTGACAAAACAATATTTTGCTCTAACTACTGAACAACATAAACAGACTGCAAATGGGTGTAGCATATTCTGAATCTGGAGATCCACAACTGTTATCTGGTATCTCAACTAGGGAGGTAGAGTCCTTGCCTTCCCTTATTGCAATCTCATAGACACACCACTCTGTGAGTTATAAGTGTGATATCTGAGGATCCTGAAATAGCTCAGGAAGAACTTTCTAAATGGGAAGACATCTCAGGCAAGGCAATAGGAGTTGATTAGCATGTACACTAGAGGATGCTATTTTTTTTACTTAATTGTCTATCCAAGAAACTTTGCTGCAACAACCTAGCCCCATAAGCCATTTCAGAATGTATAATTCGTGTGTGGGACTTCACTCACTGCCATAAAGCATGGTTTGTTTTGTTTTTAATATCACGACTTAAATATTTTTAAGATGCATCCACATAATGTTGCAGCAATTTACAAAGTTCCTTCCCTTCCATCACACTGGTATCCATTAAAAAGTCATATTAATGGGTTTGAGGCTTTTTTGTTTTGTTTGTCATGAAAAAAGTTATACAGTACTTATTGACAAAGGAGAACAGTTCTGAATGTAATCGTATGTTTGAAAGTGTAGAAAGATTTGGGGAAAGGGGTATTGTACATTAACCAATGTTTCCTAATTATATTGTACATATACTAACATAATTTTTCTCTATTCCACCAAATGGGTGAGAAATAAACTAAGCTGTCTTCTGTGGCACATGTATATTTCATCAGTCACTTTATCTCAGAAGTTGAGTGCATTAGTTGGAATCACTGCCGTCAGTCAGATTCCCATGTTGGAGTCAATGCTTCTGGTTTGGGAGGGTGACACTAAAATGGAGAAATTGACAAGATTCATGAAAAAAACCAGCACCATAAAAAGATTCTAATGTATTGTCCAATGGGAATTTTTCCTTCTAGAAATCACTTTCATGTTGTTTTCTTGCACATTTTCCCCAGTAGAGGTGAAAAGTATGTTACCTAGCCTTATTAATGGAAATAGCACCTTGGCTACACTCTAGTAGTAATTTTGATGTCAGAATATTGAGAAGTAAACCTAAATGTACCTAAGATTTTATTTTAAAATGTATATTTGTTATTTCATTCTGTAACTGACGGCAGAGTTCTGTTCTGAACTTCTGTCACTGAATGACTTTGTTGCCCTGGACAAGTCATTTAAACTTTCTGTCTGGGCCTGATTATCAACTTCCTTATACCACTGACTCCAATGGAGATTTAAACTTGTGTAAATAAGAGAAAAATCAATCCCTCAACTACTACAGTGATAAGCATGGCACATAGACCTTCTCCATTAATTACACCATCATAAAATGGAGTAATGATATTTGCCCAACTTTTTTAAAGTCTTTGAGTTCTAGCTAATCTACTGTACCTGTCTCAGAGGTTTCTATAGCACTTATGACTACAGTATTTAAGAAACTCACCACATGAAAAGTACTAGATGAATGTAAACTATTATTAATTTGTGAGAAATATTTTGATTACTTACTTAGCTTTAGAAGTGACATGCACCAAAACAGGAATCTGATTGTGGTCCCGGAATTTCCCCAAACATGGCAATACTTGTCAATAGCTCCAATGTTTGCAATGTTTACAATAAAAGTGGAAAAAGATGTAATTTATTCTGTACAAAAAGTGGAAGTGAACTAAGATAACTTGCAGTATCAAGTTGTGATATCATCACAATGATGGCTAGATACCAGCCACTGTTTTGTCTTATTGCTTAATTTTCCATTAGTTTGTAATAATGCACTGCACATATAATTCAGAGATATTGCCATGACTGAAGCATGCTAAAATGTAACAAAGCTCTCCCCAATATTTAAACTCAATGCTATGCCAATATGTGATATACATCAATATATTTTAAATTACATCCAAAAAACTATATTAAAGGAGCATTAAAATTATAATGTCAAGCACTCAAAAATTAGGAAATACCAGAGTTCAGGTTACCTGCGCAACCTTAATTTAATTTAATTACATGATAACATACCCTTTTCCCCCTACCTCATTCAGTGAATGAGAAGTTACTCAATATTTCTTTTCATCGTCTTCATTGAATGTGTGGCCATTATTTAAATGCACTCCATTCAGAGCCTGCACTGAGCACAAAATGAATTTCCATAGGGACTTTTCTGTGGTACTCATCATTATAGTATCAGTGTGAATTTATTTTCACAACACCCCTGTGAGATTAATACCCCTGTTTTACACATGGGGAACTGAGTGATTAAGGCCAAAATTGTCAAGTACCCACTAATTTTGGGTCCCCAGCTTGAGATACCTAGGCCTTGATTTTTCAAAGTACTTAGCATTATATAGCACTTTATACGTTCTAAGCACAGCTCCCATTGACTTCAGCTGTAGTCATAAGTGCTCAGCACTTCTGCAAATCAGACCCCCTGAGTCACATTGGGCACCCAGAAAATGAGGAACACACTATTAGTGACCACCTGTGAAAAAATTAGTTTAAATGACTTCTCCAGCATCACATAGGAAGACAGGGATAGAATCCAATTCTCTAGGGTGGTATTCAGCTTCTTTAGCTATGAGACCATCTTTTCTCTTCTGGTAATCTCCCGCTTCATTCACCTTCCCAATTCTGCAACAAGAGGCCAGGGTCTTACAGACAACAGCTTCATTCACTATACAGCTCTGATTCATCATCTGCTCCCCTCCCAACTCCTTCTCCCTTCCCCTCTCTGCTCCTATCTGACCCCCCCTGGTCCTGACCCTCTACCTCTCGGTGCATATATGCCATTCCAGATCCCTTCCCTCTGCTCCTGTCTACCCTCATCAGCTCCTGACCACCTGCCCCTCTGCTTCTTCCCACCTCTGGCCCCTGCAACCTGCTTTTCAGCCCCCACATCATTCCTCACCCTTCTTCACTATTCCAATCAGGCTCATCTCCTTCTCTTCCACTCTGCTTGCTTACCATCAGGGGAGGCATTAAGGCTGCGCTTTCATTAGGAAAAAAGCTGTGTTCTTAACTTGAGCGCACTAACTTGAGAGATAAAATTCTAGGGAAGACACAAGTTTTTACTGTTTTTACACGTTAACAGGTCGAGTTAAAGACTAGAAGCTCACAACATCAATCTCCTTATGTACTCTTAATCCCTACCAATCAAAATAAAAAATTCTGTCCCAAGCAGTTTTGACCCCCAAAAGGGAGAAGTGTCAATGACTCCATGAAATCTATCGGGGCTTTGTTATGGCTATTGATTTTACGTGGTAGGAACTTAGTTTTTATACTGCTGCCTATTACCATAGTATCTAAGATAAAAAGTTTCCCAGTTTAGAGATGGGGATCTGAGGCCCAGAGGTCCAGATCAAAGGTATTTAGGCACTGATCTGCCGCTTTAGGTGCCTAAGTCATGCTGGCACCATAGCATATAGCTGGGTCTAGCGGTGCTGGGGCACAATGCTTCTTGGAGACAGTAAGGCAGATGGGCTCCAGCTACAGCCTTCAAAAGGGGCCAGCCTGTGCTTCTGCCTATATCAATGCAGATCTGCTGGTTGTGGCAGAAGGTGGAGGAAGACATTACATAAGAACATAAGAATGGCCATACTGGTTCAGACCAAAGGTCCATCTAGCCCAGTATCCTGTCTGCCGACAGTGGCCAATGCCAGGTGCCCCAGAGGGCATGAACCTAACAGGTAATGATCAAGTGATCTCTCTCCTGCCATCCATCTCCACCCTCTGACAAACAGAGGCTAGGGACACCATTCCTTACCCATCATGGCTAATAGTCATTAATGGACTTAACCTCCATGAATTTATCCAGTTCTCTTTTAAATAAGAGAGTTTAACCAAATACGTTTTTTTCATGTTTATAAGTAAAATACATGGCGACAGTTGAAGATCATCAATGACAAAACTCCTGTTGACTTTACTAGGGGCAGGATTTCACCCCAGGTAGACATTTAACTATTTCAAACATAGATTGATTTAATTTTTCATGCAGTGATGTGAGGTGAATCTTTCTCATCGCATTACTCACTATAGATAACATTGTATTTGATGTACATTATATATGCATTGTTTTACTTGTCTTCCTATACAATATCTTTTATATTTGACTGCCATTTCAATAACAAAATATAATAACTTACCACGACATTCTTTTTCTACTTCTTTTCCCTCATTATGTTTTTTGTTCTCTCTCTGGCTCTCTATTTCAATGTAGTCCAATGTTTGTTTTCCCTCTGGTTAACTTTTCCTTCCTTCTACTTACGTAAATTTCTCTCTTCTTTCATCCCTTTTCTGTTCTTCATAAAGAGGAATCCCCTTGTGCATACACTGAATGAGGCAGGGGGTCTTGTGGAAATAGTAATGTGTGATTACAGTGTGTATCATGCTGCTTACACACAAGGAAGATGAATTCAAGTTAGACAGGCAACCTGACTTCTGGTATTTCCTAACTTTTACAAGCTTGACTTTGCACCTTTAACATTCTTTTAACATAGATTTTTGTATGTAGTTTCCTGTACTCTTAAAAGCCCAAACAAACAAACAAACAACAATAACAAAACTATCATGTGGAACAATACTGACCCTCCTATTTGTCATTAGCAGGGTTGTAACCTTTAGGCCACAGCATAGAACTCTAACATATGAACTAATGGAATAACTGGTAGCAGTAATAGGTTGTTATCTTCTATGTGAACCAGCCACTAGATGGGATCAGACACGCACTTTGCCAGTCGTTTTTACAGCTATTTGTTAGACAGCAATGGAATGATGACGTAAGGAAATCCTGGGTTCTAGTCAGAGGTTTATAACTCAGCCAGATTTAGGCAGATTTTCATAGGAAGGGCAAAAGGCACAACCCCAAAACCAGTGTGAATCTATTCCAAATATCAAGTCCTTGCACCAAAGAATGGAGGTGCTAGCCCATCTAGGAGAAAAGGATGTAAGAATATTTTTCACAGGGGTAAATTGTTGTTTAAATGGGTAAACCAATTTAGCTGAAACTTTCCAAAAAACTCAGCCTTAATCATTAAAGTTTGGCAAAGTTATAAGCAGCTGAAACCAGAGTCTTATAAGGAAAGTGTCAGATAAAGTTAATAAAAGGCAGTGCTACCAGCCCCACCAGTGATAAATAATTTTTTTCTTTTAATATTATGTATCCACAAGATTTAGTGGTCATGATGGCAGCGGAGGAGACGATTGTCCCAGACGTGACGGTGAATACGGTGGCGCCCGTCACGGTGGTGACCGTCCCAAACACGATGGGGGAGACGGTGGCGCCCGTCACGGTGGTGACTGTCCCAGATACGCCAGGGAAGACAGTGGCGCCCGTCACGGAGGCTACCATCACAGAGGCGACCCTCGCAGACACACCGGAGAAGACGATGGCGCCTGTCACAGAGACGACCATTCCAGACAAGATGGGGGAGACGGTGGCGCCTGTCACAGTGGTGACCATCCCAAACACGATGGGGGAGACGGTGGCGCCCGTCACGGTGGTGACCGTCCCAAACACGATGGGGGAGACGGTGGCGCCTGTCATAAAGGTGACCGTCCCAGATACGCCAGGGAAGACAGTGGCGCCCGTCACGGAGGCTACCATCACAGAGGCGACCCTCGCAGACACACCGGAGAAGACGATGGCGCCTGTCACAGAGACGACCATTCCAGACAAGATGGGGGAGACGGTGGCGCCCGTCACGGTGGTGACCGTCCCAAACACGATGGGGGAGACGGTGGCGCCCGTCACGGTGGTGACCGTCCCAAACACGATGGGGGAGACGGTGGCGCCTGTCACAGTGGTGACCATCCCAAACACGATGGGGGAGACGGTGGCGCCTGTCACAGTGGTGACCGTCCCAAACACGATGGGGGAGACGGTGGCGCCTGTCATAAAGGTGACCGTCCCAGACACGCTGGGGAAGACGGTGGCGCCCGTCACGGAGGCTACCATCACAGAGGCGACCCTCGCAGACACACCGGGGAAGACGGTGGCGCCTGTCACAGAGGCGACCGTCCTAGGCATGACGATGACCATAGTGCTTGGACATAAAAAAATCTCAACTTCAGGGCTGCCATCAGTAAAAAGCTTCTCAAGTTCTACAATGAAAATAAGTAGAGAATCAACGTTCTTTTTCAAGTCTACTGCTAAACAACTAACTTTGGAGGACAAGAAGTTAGTCAGATCAACCTCTACCAACCTGACTTTTGGGCCAGGTCTGTTTTTTTAATTCATTATTTCCTTACAATGTTGAATCCGTTCTCCCCTCATTGTGCATATACTAGTCCTGTTACGGCACTATTTTCTGCTCTCCTTGCCACTCCTCCAGTGATGGACTCTTGCAGATTTCCCCCTCAAAGCAGATTTCTCCCTCAAAGTCACATTGCTTAGACAGAATTTTCTTTGCCCATTCATCCTTGCTAGTGCAATGGAGATGGTACAAGGCTCCTTTTCTTAACTGCTGTTAAGACCTGCTGCTTAAATCACCATCCAAGAAGGTGCCATGGAGTTAAAATGCCTGCACTTCAGTTTTAGAGATTCAGCAAAGATCTTGCTATCCCCAGTTTCAGAAAATGCAGGGCTCAGTCCAGGTTTAAGCTAAGCAGTCCTTTGCGGCCTGATGCAGCTGCTGTTATATCAAGGTAATTTTGGCCAGAGTGTACTTGCTGGCCAAAGAGCTAATAATGCCTCAGTGATTTGATTTAAGGAAGTAACTGCAGTATTATAAACCTCATTGAGACTGAATTAACATTACTGGTTAAATTATTTTAACATTGTTGGACTAAATTTTTCAAATATTAATATTTTGATTACAACCCCCTGAAAATTTCAGACAAATTTTTATTGACTCTTTTGGAGGGAGTTGGGGGGGTTGACCAGCCATAGACTAGTATGACATTTTTCTATTTCTAAAAAAACCCACCAAAAAAAACAAAATTTAAACATTAAAGAAGTAGAATTTTTAATTGCTCATTTTCAGTGGCTTTTCAATCAGTCCTATTTTTAAAATTGTTTTAATTCTCTAATTTTAGAATAGTTAGGGAAAAATACCCCCATCCTGCCAGCATGCAGGAGGAAAAAGCCAGGTACATGGATGGGCGGGGTAGGGGGAGGTATGCGAGAGAGAGGGAGAACTATAAATGGTATTCCCATTCCATGTGTATGTTCAAGAGTTCAAAACTTTTTGCCATTTTGAATCAGGATGAAAAGTTGAAATCTTAAAAATGTTATGAACCAAAAATTTGATTCTTTTTTCCAGTTAAAGTCAAAATGTTACATTTTGCTCTTTTTTTTACCTCTTTAAAACTCTAATTATCTTACATTTCAAAATAAACATTTTGAAGCTGGAAGACAAGAAATTTTCATTTCATGAAACATTTTGACAATTTTGATTTTTTTTTCTGTCTCCATTTTTTGGAGTAGGGAAATTTGTTGAAACAGACCCTGTTTTGCAAACAGTTTCTGTTCCAGCATTTCAGGAATTCTTCAACAACAAAAATTTGTCTAAAAATTCCCAACCAGCTCTAGTGTGTGTGCATTCTCTCTTTCTCCCTTATCACAACCCGAGGAAGCAAATATGACGGAAATATGAACAAGTATAACCTAGGCACAGACATCTACCTTAGTGTACAGATAGCCTAAAGCAATATTTCTGAGCGTTGTGAACTGCCTCTTTCATCTCTTCGGTGGGTTAGCTCAGATGCTCAGTATTGATAATTTAAATACTAAGCTTTTAACTTGTTTTGTCACCAAACAAAGAGAGGGACAAGGACTGCTCAGCCTAATGTGAGGGACGTGTCTGTTTGGTGCCATGAATGGGTGTCACTGGAGGTATTACCAGCATTTGTCTCCAAATTTATCCATGGAGCCAAAAGGCCAGAAGTGGAGTGGATTCCAAACAGAATCCCACACCTCACTGAAGAGAGCCAATCCTGCAGAGCTAGCAGAATGTTCACACCTCACCAAGGAGAAGCCAGTTCTACAGGTCTAGCGGGGCATCCAAGCCTGTCCCTAATCAGACTGACTCCCAAAGCATACTTGGTCTGCTTTCATGGTGGATGTGAGGCCAGGCAGCTTTCTGGCAGTTTCTCCTCCCTCTATGCAGATTCAGGCAGACATCACTGTGTTGATTATATTCTGGTCACATGTTCAAGCTTCTCTGTGCAACCATCAATTTTAAAAATGAAAATGTAGAATCTAAGCCAACACAGGAATTTAGTAATGAGCCCTCAGCCTGTGCCTCTTGTGTCTAGCCCTTCATCTGGCTCACAGAAGGCAGGAGATAGCAGCAGAAGCAGCAGTGTCGAACTGTCAGGGTAGGTGAGGGGCTAATGGAGGAGACACAGGAGCTATGGAAAGCAGCTGGATCTATTTGTGAGGAATAGATGGGTTACTGAGAGGAACTAAGGAGAGAAAGCAGGAGCTGTGGAGAGGGAGCAGGAATGATGGGGAGCAGAAACCACTGGGGACAGGAGATAGGAAGTGAGCTAAGAGGGGACATGAGCTAAGGGAGGAGTAGGAGTTTCTGTGTGGGAAATGATCTAGTGGGAGACCAGAATAGGGGGGAATGGGGCTAATGTCATTGTGCAGTTACGCTGCCAGGTTCACTCCAATAACCCACAGACTCCATCCTGCCCATGAACTGTGATCACTTGGTTATCCTTGGCTCTCCACAAAGCTGCTTCTGAGGTCCTCCCCCATCTTCTGAGTGATGTAAGAAATAAAGTCCTGCCTCCCCAAACCTGTTCCTGCTGCTTTAGCAGGGCCGGCTCCAAGTTTTTTGCTGCCCCAAACAAAAAAATTTTCACACACCCTCCGGCCCCGCCCCAACTCTGCCCCTTCCCTGCCCCATTCCAACCCCTTCCCCAAATCCCCGGCCCCGCCTCCTCCCCGTGGCGTGCTGCATTTCCCCTCCTACCCCTCCCTCCCAGGCTTGCCTGGGAGGGAGGGGGGAGAAGCGGAGCGGTGATGCGCTCAGGGAGGAGGTGGAGGTGGAGCGGAGGTGAGCTGGGGGGGGAAGCGGTTACTGCCTCCCCCCAGGGTTACTTCCTGCGGCCCTCCCCACACCCCCTACCGCCGCAGCTCACCTCCACTCCGCCTGCTCCCCTGAGCATGCTGCTGCCGCTCCACTTCTCCCCCCTCCCTCCCACGCTTGCCGCAAAACAGCTGATTTTGCAGCGGCGCGCTCAGGCGAGGAGGTGGAGCAGAGGTGAGCTGGGGGGGGAGTTGGTTCCTCTGCCCCCCCTGGGTTACTTCCTGCGGCCCTCCCCGCGCTCCCCACCGCCGCAGCTCACCTCCACTCAGGGCCGGCTCCCGGCTTTTTGCACCCCAAGCAAAAAAACAAACAAACAAAAAAAAGGGGGCCGGAGTGCCGCCCCTTGGAAAGTGCCACCCCAAGCACATGCTTGGAGCGCTGATGCCTAGAGACGGCCCTGTGCTTTAGGGGTAACCTTGTAAGGGGAATCTGGTGTCAAACCAATGCCTTTCACAAGCACTAATGCCACAATTTTTATTGAAGTTTTACATAAAACAATTTACATAAAATCACAGAGCTTCACAACACTTGAGAGCTATGCTCTTGTCATGGCATGGCCACAAGGCCAGAGTTTGATGTTTTTTTATGGTGTATTATTCTCCTCCAACAGCTGTTAGAGCTATTCTGCTTGCCCTGCAGATGGCTGCTGGATTTCCTTCCCCTATGCCAGTTGTCTGCTCTGTGCTTCTCACTGCAACACACACCTGAGCCAGAGAGTGGAGTAACCAGAAGAAAGTCAGGAAGGAGAAGTGACATCAGGCTGCACCCTCATGGTCCTCTCCAACTCAACCCACACTGTCAGGATCCACCTTACCTCATTAGTAACAGATTGTTATTAATAGTTATTTGTATTACAGTGGAGCTTAAGGCTACTGTCAGGATTGGGGCCTCATTGCACTAAGTGCTGTATGAACATGTAAGAAGAAACAGTTCCTGCCCCAAAGAGCTTACAGTCTAGACAAAAGAGAGATGTAGGGAGGGGGAAATGGGATGCAGCATACAAGCAAAATGGTCAGAGTGAATATAAGCATGCAGTAATTAATAGCTGGAAGGAAAATTACTAACTGTGACAAATAAGAAGTTGCATATTATTATTTGTTTCTGGTAGTGCCCACATCATGCTAGATGCTGTATGAGCGCAAAAGAAGGCTAGGCCCCTGCCTCCAAAAAGCCTATTTCCCCCTCCAAATTAAATTTGTTGGTTTTTTTTTGTTTTTTTTCCCATAGATAAAGAACAGCAAACATCTGAACTAGGTATGTCAACAACTTTAATATGTATATCTCCACTTTCCAATGGGCCACCCCTTTCTTTCTCATTGCTGGGTTTATTTTACCATTGCTAGTTTTGAAGACCAGATATTATATTGCATGCCCACAATGGCCTGAAAAGAACTGCATCTATAAAGGAAATTTTAAAGGACTTTTTAAGCGCAAACCTTAATATTATTGTTGTATATTCATCTGACTAATAATAATGCATTGTGCTATTAGTAGTTAGTATCCACTGAAGTACTATTGATTTATTTTTATTTTAATAATAACTTCAATATCTTTCAGAGTGGAAATAAATGTGTTAGTCTCTAAGGTGCCACAATGACTCCTCATTGTTTTTTCAATATCTTTTTTTCTCACTAAGTACCTTAATTCCAATGATAATGTTACTCCTTGTAAACCAAGACTGGGGTTAAGAATGGGAGAGTGTGGTGAGTGGCTAGGAGAGACAAAACAAAGGAAAACTTTACAATTACTTTACAAACGTACTTTTTGGTTTTGTGACTAGCAATAGTTATTAGTGTGTTTTCCCCCCGCTATATGATGTTTTTTCATTTAACTCCTTAAAGAGAACTTTTTGCTGAGGTTTTACGGTACTCAGATGCCTTAAGCAAAGGTTCTTGAGTTTTTTTCATAGTGTGGACCACCTTTTAACAAAGGAATTGTTTCATGGAACCTCTCCCCCCCACAATTACATAACATCTCTGTGGCTACTACAGCAGTTGCTGATACAGAAATAAACAAGGGTTTTACATATTGTAGTTGTCTTATCAGGCTGAAGTGAGGAAGAGGAGCCAACAATATGTGACTAGCCAGCTCCCTGTGGTCCAACAGCTGGGAATCTCTGCCTTGTATTGTAAACCTTCTGTAAATGGTTACATTCAGGAATTTATTGATTTGGCTAGACTTCTTGTTGAAAAGACAAACACTCAGTCAAAATTATACCATTTCATTACATGACCTGAATTTTTGGCTTTTAAAGACACATCTATTGTGATGGATTTTGGGGGGTCAGATCACATGAGGTGGTACTAAGCACCCTCAACTCCCAGCATTTCACAAGAGGGATAAATACCAGGGAGGGAGAGGAGTTATTTAAGTTAAGGGCCAATGTTGACACAAAAATAAATGGATATAAACTGGCCATCAACAAGTTTAGGTTTGATATTAGATGAAGGTTTCTAACTATCAGAGGAGTGAAGTTCTGGAACAGCCTTCCAAGGGGAGCACTGGGGGCAAAAAACCTAACTGGCTTCAAGACTGAGTTTGATAAATTTGTAGAGGGTTCCAGTGATAAGACTGCCTACACTGGCATGTAGCCTATCTGTGACTGCTAGCAGCAAATAGCCCCAACGCCTGATGACGAGGCACTACATTGGGAGGGCTCTGAGTTACTTCAGAGAATTCTTTCCTAGGTGTCTGGCCGCTGGGTCTTGCCAAAATGCTCAGGGTCCAACTGACCAGCATATCTGGGGTCCGGAAGAAATTTTTCCTTAGGTCAGATTGGCAGAAATCCTGTTTTGTTTTAGCAAAAACAACAAGGAGCCCTTGTGGCACCTTATAGACTAACATATTTATTTGGACATAAGCTTTCGTGAGCTAGAACCCACTTCATCAGATGCATGGAGTGGAAAATACAGTAGCAGGTATAAATACTGAAATAGCCTGTTCTTATTTGACTAACAGCCCAAGAAGTTCAGATAATCATAGTACTAACACCTGAATACAGGCTGCTTATCTGAACCAAATCCAAAGGTAAAATTTTCAAGCTTCCCGTATCACTGTGATACCTTACTGCTCAAGGAATTAATCATAGACTCACAGACTTTAAGGCCAGAAGGGACCATTATGATCATCTAGTCTGACACACTGCACATTGCAGGCCACAGAACCTCATCCACCCACTCCTGTAATAAACCCCTAACCTCTGACTGAGTTATTGAAGTCCTCAAATCATGATTTAAAGATTTAAAGTTACAGAGACTCCATCATTTACACTAGTTTAAATCTGCAAGTGGTCCATGCCCATGCTGCAGAAGATGGCAAAAACAACAAAACCCAAGTTTTTGAATCAAATCATTTGTATTCCAAACATTTTCCAAGGCAGGTCAAAAAGTTTGGAGCTCTGTGAGTGTCTTCATATAAAACATAGACCTATTGTTTGGGAAAATGTTTCTAAACTTAGTGCTGTCCTTCATGAAGTTCAACAGACACTTAGAGGAGATTAGGGGTTAGTTGTCCTAAGCTGATTTGCTACTTTCTGTGCTCATCAAGATTTTTTTTTTAATTTTGCACTTTCATTTTTGAAGATTGAGATTTCACTGTATTATATAAGTGTTCTCTCTTGTGTCATTATATCCTGCCAAAGGATGTATTTGTTTGTTCCCTTTCTTGATGATTCACAGTAACTGATGCTATGTGTTTGCTTATTCAGAGATAGGACTCAGCATTTTCTTTGGGATACTCCTTATTATTGTCATCATTGTTTGTTGCTGTAGGTGGAAAAAGTCAAGAGTAAGTGTAAACTTTTTTATATTTATTATTCTTATAGTTTTGTTATTATATTATTCTTATTTTTTAATTTCTTCAGTGATCTCTCAGATTTGCAGTGATCGTTTAATGGGGTTTCACCCACTGCTTGATCTCCCTGTGAGAGTCTGCCAGTGGATGACATCCTTAATCCTTTTAGGATATACATATTTTCCTGATACCTTGATTATACTCCAGTCCTGGCCAATGCCAGCCTCTTCTGGAGTAATGCTGGTCCCCAGTTTGCAATGCTATCCCTTTCTGAGATACTTTTCTGTCACCAGGGGGTTCTGCACCAGCAAAGGACAGTCCATCTGAAAATGTCACTGACCCTAAGTGAACATAGCCTATCCAGTTTCGATTGTGCTCTATAATTGACTGAGGACTATAGGCAAGACGCATGGAAAGTTAATAATATGTTGGCACATTAATATTTCAAGCCATTTATCTGTAACCTTAATATTAAAAAATAAATTAATGCTTACTGAAATGTTAAAGCGTGAACAATTTTAACATGCAATGATATGACTGAAACTGATCAGTATGAGGAAAATAGATTGCAGAGATTAAAAATAAGACCAACAGATCTTTTATTATTATTTATTATAATAATATTTCCATTTGGTTTCTACAGCTTGAATGTGTACAGCAGTGATGTTAACATATTTCTATTTTCTGTATAGAAAAGCTCATTTGACTTGAACTCAATAGAAGCAACTATTCCCTTAAATACCATTGAAACAAAAGAACCAAGCTCAGGTAGAGTATCCTTGGTTTTGTTCTGTTCTTTTAAATGGCCACTAAAATGGAGGGTTTAGGAGAGTACTCTTTATGATTGGGCATATACAATCTACTTGCGGCTTTACTCTCACTCTGTGAGCCTACATACTAGAGCTGTGTGCTTCACAGGAATCCATGCCAACATTTTCTTCAGTTTCAACCAATATAGTTTCACACTCCAAAAGTATCATTTTGAAAAAAAACCCTCAATCTCCAAACAAGACTCAATCAAAGCCATTTGCTACAGCGTTAGAACCATGCAATACCATGACCTGTGGGACTCAGCTTCACTTCTGAACCCTGGTTTATGGTCCTTATTTTTTATTTGACTATATTATACACTACAGTGGGGTGTGTTAACCATTTTATTCTTAATTCATGTGAATTTTTACTGTTTCCTGTTTTTCTTTGTATCATTTTCAGATGGGGAGAAGAAATGAAAGCACTCTCACTTAATAGCCATTCAAGAAGATCTCACAAAAGGAACTAATATGGCTGAATCACCAGAGAAATTAAAATGGATTGAAATTCAAAGAGATCCACTGGCACTCTCAATAGTGTAAACTTCTTTTTAAATGGCACATTTTGGAGTGTTCTTGAATCTAGTCATAGTAATAAGCAGATATTCATTGGTGCTGGCTGCTACAAATCTTTATTCATTGCCTGTTACTTTTTGGTTGTGGAAAAAAGCTCGCCTTACTTTAATATAGTTATCTATGGGCCACATTCCACCATTTAGGCACAAATCTGCATCAGCATATGAGGAACTGGGGGAGGCATAATCCCTCTCCCAGCTCTCCAGCATTCAGAAGAAACATGCCATGGCCCTTCCTCTTCCTGCCCCAGCCTGCTTCCTTTAGAGGATTTGTGGCCTTTAGGGTGCACAGCAGGAAGGAGTCACGGAGGCAGGCAGTCTTTGTGCTTCCCTGAGTATAGGGACTGGGGTCTTTCCGGGCCCTTATGTGGAGCTCCTAAGAAGTGAGGGGAAAACTATTTATGCCTCCTGCTCCCACCAATTCATCCGTCCAAAAGCCTGTGAAAATCTAGCCCTTAATTCTTTGTACATAGCTTGTTTTATAATAAATGACCTAAGTAAAAGTGAGTCTCAGCACAGTGTATTTCTATTAAATGCAAAAATGTTACTGATGCACTGTTAAGATTGAAATGTTATGCTCACTAAAATCAGAAAATGTAGAGTTAAGGGACCAGAGCCTCAGCTGGTGCAAACTGACAGCTTCCTTGGCTTCCTTGGAGCCATATTGATTGACACCAACTGAAGATCTGGTCCCAGGTTTCCAGAGACACTTTTGCACAGTAGGGTTTTTTATCATCTAATCATAACACGTATATATGCAATAACACAAAATGTTGTATTTGTTCATAGAGTGTTATAAAAGAATGTGTAGTTTTAACATGGAAGCCTACAATCCTGTATACCATGTTTACAGTTTTACAAACACAATGTAAGAACACAATGCAGCTTATTTCCTTGGTATGAAGTTATTTGCTAAATAGTGTTATTTCAATCAGGGTTGTATGATCCTAGACAGAATAACCCTTTTCAAATATATGGGCCTGTCTGCTTCTCCTCTCACACCTGTATAAATCAAGAATTTCTCCACCGGAGCTAATGAAGATTCACGTGTGCAAAAACTAGTATAAATGCATAATCAGGCCCCTAAATGTGCAAGCTTTAAATTGGAAACTCTTTAGAGTAGAATTGTGGTTTTCTTTTATCTCATTCAGCCCCTGTGCTTAAAAATAGCAATAATCAATAAAAAGGTGACAGTTAAGGTTGGGAATCTTGCATTTCCTGAATTTCATAGTACAATCTAAGGGCCTTGTTCCACTACCCTACTCTGAGTGGGTAGCACTTATTTACTTACTGATGTCAATGGAACGACTCATGTGAGTAAGTACTATGCAATGTGAGTGCAGAATCCAGCACTTAGTAGTCGCATACTTTAGTCTCAGTATACTATGTAAAGTTGGCATATTAATAAAGTGGCAAGGTGAGGCAGCATGACCCAATGGGTATGGTACTAACCCAGCATTTGGGAGAGCTGGATTCAATTCCCTGTTCTACTACAGACTTCCTGGGTGGCCTATAGTCAAGCTAGTTAGCCTCTCTAGGCCTCAGTTCCCCTTATATAAAACAGGAATAATAGCAATTCCTTATCTCACAAGGATGTTGTGAGGATAAATACATTAAAGATTGAGGTGCTCATGTAACAGGTGCTTTTACAAGTACCCTACCCAGAAAATCTAATAGGTTTTGGCGTGTTTCCAAATCTGTTCAGGCATGATATCTTCCTTCTTAATAATAATATGGACTTGAGTTATATCAGCCTTCAACCAGTAATCGACATTCTATGAGGATGCAAAATCTAAAGCATGAGGGGAAGAGAAGATGAAACCTAATTCAGCACCATTGAGGGCAAAGGGAATTTTACTATTGACTTCAGTGGATCAGGATAAGACTGATAACACAGTCGGGTAATTGAAAATGTAGGCCACTTTTTTTCCTATGTGCTTAACGAATGGGAACTAAAATCTTCCTTTTGTGTAAACATGATCTGAGTTAAGGATGAGCTCATTACAAGAATTCTGTTTCACGCCAGTCTTACTAAGAATTGCAATTATAATTACATTTTCATTTCCACAAAAAGAATAATAAACTCTGAATTTTGGAAGAGCAATCTATCATTTTGTTTTGCTTGATATAGACATAGTCTGCAGATTTCAGGGTATTTTGTTAAAGAAATGTCATAGTTAATTTGGATTAATTGAAAGTTAAGCATATGCTTAAGTGCTTTACTAGATTTTATTGCCCTGTATTGTCCTATAGAGCTGGTGGAACGTTGCAGAAGCAGCTCACAGAATATTCCAATTCAAGGCAATGGGATTACTCTATATAAATTAAGCATATGCATCAGTGAACATGGATTTAGTGGTGTACTGTGCTTTGGCTGCACTGTCAAAAAAGTACAATGCACTTTCCCTGTACCTTTGAATCAGAGTAGAAATCTATGATAGGCCTTTCTCAGCAATATCAAGGAATATTTTCATTACCGCCTTACAGTCAATGGACAAATACTGCACATTTATGTTTGTTTTTTATTCTAATCAAAATCTCACTATACTTTATGCTGCATTTGAAAGAAAATACTAGACAGTGCTGTAGTTTGCTAATAATCTGTATAAGTATAGTTCAAATCCGCATTCTGAAAAAAGCCTTGGGGCCAAAGATTCTATGTCAGGTACTGACTATGGTCCAGATGTCTATTCATGCATATTAGCTAACAGGGCCGGCTCCAGGCACCAGCTCAGCAAGCAAGGGTTGGGGCGGCCAAAGGGAAGGGGCGGCACGTTGGGCTCTTCGGCGGCAGGTCC
The DNA here is from genome assembly GCF_011386835.1 of Chrysemys picta bellii. Classification (NCBI taxonomy): domain Eukaryota; kingdom Metazoa; phylum Chordata; order Testudines; family Emydidae; genus Chrysemys; species Chrysemys picta. Next base: position 55,553,794 of record NC_088795.1, on the reverse strand, counting down.
CTTGGTCCCTCTCGGAGGGAAGGATCTGCCGCCGAATTGCCGCCGAAGAAGAAAGCTGCATGGTGGAGCTGCCGCCGATCGCAATCGTGGCTTTTTTTTTTTTTCCCCGCCGCTTGGGGCGGCCAAAACCCTGGAGCCGGCCCTGTTAGCTAATATTACTAATCACATATGTCTGTTAACAAAAGTGAAGAAATGTTTTTAAAACTTCTTTTTGCTGGTGCCAATATGACTTAAGGAATGAAAATGTATCCAAGAAGGTAGTGCAAGAAATATATATACTACATAAGTAATAATGTTGGGGATTTTACATTTGTGATTATATTTCACATGATTTAAAAATTGCACTATACTCAGCTATGATGCTATGGAAATTATAAATAATAATTTAAAATAGCTGTATTAAAGCACTCCTCTATATTAGTTTAAAATGCCTTTGGGGGAGAAGAAGCTAAAACAATTATACATCTTACAGTGATATCACTATAAATGCCTTCTAACAGAAGTTGATGTCAATAGAAGTACTATGCATTGTGGTATGCATTGTGGTATGCATTGTGGTACTTCCATTGACAGGCTAAGAAGATCGGTGGGTCCTTTGGACACATTGATAATGTCAGGGAATCACAACATTGTTATGGGGTGAAATCCTGGCCCCATTGAAATCAATAGACTTTTGCCATTGGCTCCAATGGGGCCAGAATGCCACCCTTGCTCCACTTTGCGATATCTGTGTACAGCAAAATTCTTTGGCATGACTGCCCTCATATAACTGGCTTCACTAAAGTTGAGGTGGCGTGGAGTGCAACAAAGACACATCAAAAGGTAGACAAAAGAAAATAACAGGGACTGACTCTTGATAAAGTATGTGGTCGGATCAGACAATGGACTGGTACATAGCCATCATTTTATTTTAAATACACAGTGTACTTCTCTTTGTGTAGGAGTATATCATAGTACATGGTACTGTGCTTTGAGGGAGCAATGCTTTTTTATGCAAAGTCATCCTCCAGTCTGTTAACGTTCACTTTATCAGGTTCACTTCTCTTTTCCTTTCCCTTCATGCCCTCTTGAACATGCCAGCTGCAGACTCACCACTGCCCAACTGTCAAAAGCAGCCTAACACTATGGAAAAAAAGGAGTCTTGTGGATGGGAAGTAGTGAGGAGTGGGTGAAGGGGAATTTCAGGGCTCAGAGGATTAGTAATTGCAGATGTTAATTTATTTGTTTAGACTGGCAGTGGGTGAAAGTCTCTGCCACGCTATCACAAGACCGTTCAGGCCTGTATGAAATGAGTTTCTCTTCCTCCAGTTCCTAGTGGATGATTGTCACAAAACACCAACAGAACTGGAATTGGTTGGCTCTCCCTGCAGGCAGGGGTGCAGGAACAATTTGTATAGTGAGGGTGCTGGGAGCCATTTAACCAAACTGTAAACCTTGTATATAATGGAAACCACTTCAAGCCAGGGGGTGCAGCAGCACCCCTAGTTCCAGCACCTGTGCCTGCCGAGAGGCTGACTATCAAATAAGCGTGGAAATTACAATAGCTTCTTGCCGCACTGAAGTTCTTCTTAGAAAGAGTTAACACACAACAGTGGGATAGTGTGAGACAAATTTGACTTGCTTTTTTGCTAGAAGCCATCTGCAATCAAGGAGTACACATGTTCTTTTGATACAGAATTTCATCAATAGGCATTGATAAGAGAATGTTGGACATCTTCTATTGAGAGAAGATTCAGTACCTTAGGATTTCAGTCTGGTTACCTTTCAAGTGCACTGAATTCACTTCCAGCCAAATTCTGTTCTCAGCTCCCCCAGTTTAAATTGGGAGTTACCCCTATTGAAGTCAATGGCCTTGGATAACCACTCTTTCCAAGATGCGTGCCAATGTAGTGACAAGGGGAGGATACAGGGAGCTGTGGCTCTCAGATGCAGTCCTCCCAGCCCGAGCACAAGAGCAAGAAGTGTCCTACTTTAACTTAGCCTGCTGGTGTAAGGTCCCTATGCAGAGCTCATGCCCACACCTTTCCCTCAGCCCTCCTGCTTTTCCCGCTTATGCTGGTGTGGGAAGGGTGTCTTGCATGGGAGGCAGCACAGCTCTATGCCAGCAGCGATTCTCCTTCACACTGGAATTCCACTGGAAATGGCCTTAGTGGACCAGGTAATCTCGGCCAATTTCAGTGGAAATTACTCCAGATTTACACCAGATGTGCCAGAGAGCAGAGTTTAGTGCTTGAAACAAAGCAGAAAAATTAGTATGTGATTCCACCATTTAAATTCTTCATCAGGCTCAGTCTGGGGTTTTGGGGCTACAGTCAGCAGATGAACCAGATGTAATATAGCTGGAGCAAGTGGATGTACAGATGCTGTCTCAATGGGGGGAAAAAACACCTTTTCATTTCACATACTCTGATGGGAATTTCCGCAATCATATGTCTGATTACACTAATTTACTGAGAAGGTGGCTCTGTGACCAACTGTCTCAACTCCTACTGGCTGTATTGAGGTCCATGTGTTTTGTGCTGTCTTGACCAGGCCCTGTATGCGCCGTGGCAAGCTGCACCACCATGGGAAGCATGCTGCGTCAGGGACAGGCCTCTGCAGCAAAATCTGCTTTCAGACCTCCATAACAAATACCACATCAGCTCTGGAATGCTGCTTTCCCTATGTTCCCTTCAGAGATTGATGTCAGTGAAGAAGATGAAAGATGAGAAGAATACTGGAGTCCAGACCCACTATGCAGATCTGAAAGCAGAGCTTTGCTCAAACACTGGCAAATAATGGGTTCTGAGGAAAGTCAGCAGTGGGCATGTGATCTGTAACTTAACGAAGTGTTTCTTGTGGTGCTGCTTTAGGGAGGCATGCCATTCATTTCAGGAATATTACAGGATTTTATCCTGCTGCTGACGTGAAGAGGTGTTTAATAGTAGCTCTAGCGGCATGCTCCTTCAGAGATTCCCAACTAGGTTCAAGTCCTGTGCAACATAAGTAAGAGAAAGTTATTTCCTTCCTCCCCCCCTCCACACACACACATTGGTGGTGGTGCTCGGTGGCAGCACGTCATCACTGCCTCACATTTCTTTTCCTGAATAAATATTTCTCTCTGAATTTAATTTTGATTAGTGGTGTGGATGAGATGAAGCATGGTAGAAAGAAAGGGCTCCTTGGGTTGAAATAACTCACTGTATGTATGTTTAGCCACGGTTTTGTGAACGTCTGGAACAGTTCGATATTGCTGAGCACACAGGTATAGTGTCTGAGATGAGGATGGAGCCCTCCATCGTAACCGAATGAGCAGATTGCATTTTCAACAATGTCTCCTTTAGCTATATTGTAAGTGAAGCAGATTTAGACCTGGTCATTACACAGATGTGAGACCTCCAAGAACCATCCAGGTGCGGTAAGAAGTTAGATCGGGGTAGGCAACCTATGGCACACGTGCCAAAGGCAGCACACGAGCTGATTTTCAGTGACACTCACACTGCCCAGGTCCTGGCCACCGGTCTGGGGGGGCTCTGTATTTTAATTTAATTTTAAATGAAGCTTCTTAAACATTTAAAAACCTTATTTACTTTACATACAATAGTTTAGTTATATATTATAGACTTATAGAAAGAGACCTTCTAAAAAAATTCAGATGTATTACTGGCATGCGAAACCTTAAATTAGAGTGAATAAATGAAGACTCGGCACACCACTTCTGAAAGGTTGCCGACCCCTGAGTTAGATCAACAGGATTCCTCCAAGGCTGAGATTGTGGCTTGAGGCATAGCTATGAGCAAGGGGAAATGAGGAAGAATAGCCCCAAGAGTAGCCCTAGGAAGCATTGTGCCACAGATATGCCCCTATGAGTCACTCATAATTTCCTCCCGCTTCCCCCTTGCTCTGATGAGGAAGTAGTAATTTGCTGCTGGCCTATACCTATGACACCCACCATTCCGGCACAGCTGTGCTAGCCAGTGCATTGTGGCAGAGCCAAGCCTCCAGCCACTCCCTGCAACTCCCTGCCCACCTGCTCCAGGGACAAGTGGACACGCTTCACCCATTCACTATTGCACACCTAGATTCAAGGGGTGGAAGAAGGGGTGTATAGTCCAGAGGGAAATTTTACCCCAAGTCACTATCTAGCGTTTATAATGTAAAGTCTGTGGGGCAAGGACCTTGAGTTCTTACTTGCCTCTAAAACACCAGAGCACTGCAGAGTTAGTAAAACTATCACATTTCAATATCTCTTTTGTGTCTCATGGTAAATCAAGAGTGCCACATCATTCATTTTTAAATAAATGAGAGCATGTTTCTAATCCGTCAAAAGAAACAGCATACATTCATTCTATAATGTATATTCCATGTTTTCTTAAGAAGGAACTCCGACAAGGGTTAAAAAGTAAGTGCATTTCAAACATTTCTTGGTTCTGTATTTTCTGGTTTTTTGAGAATGTTTATTTCAATATTCATAACACACAGTGTGGGTCAGATTCATGAATGTCTTCTGGCAACAGAAAGCTTGATGTGCATATGTGAATATACTCAGCTGTGATTGTCCAATGGCAAGAAAAAGATACAGAATAGATTTGAATTATAGAATTAAGTTTCTAGTTCAGGGGTAGGCAACCTATGGCACGTGTGCCGAAGGCGGCACGCGAGCTGATTTTCAGTGGCACTCACACTGCCTAGGTCCTGGCCACTGGTCTGGGGGGCTCTGTATTTTAATTTAATTTTACATGAAGCTTCTTAAACATTTTAAAAACCTTATTTACTTTACATACAACAATAGTTTAGTTATATATTATAGACTTATAGAAAGAGACCTTCTAAAAATGTTAAAATGTATTACTGGCACGCGAAACCTTAAATTAGAGTGAATAAATGAAGACTCGGCACACCACTTCTGAAAAGTTGCCGACTCCTGATCTAGAGAGAGATCCCCTTTACTTTGAGTGACCCCTGTACACTGCCCTGGGCCATAAAAACACTGCAGCCAGATGGCAAAGAACTTCTCTGGTGCAGGCCCTGCTTAGGGCTTCCAAACGCATCTCTACACTGCCTGCATTGAGGCCCTGGAGCAGGAGGCATGCTAGGATGAGGCTGGAGGCATGAGACAGCATGTCAAGGGAACCCCCGTACACTGAGCACTATGGAGATTCTGTGCTATTCCAAGCTGTGGGGCAGCCTCTGATGCTCTAATACACCAGGAAATTCACCAACTCCATCTACAGCTCCAAACTGGGAGGGCACAGTGTGACTTAAAGCCACCATTGTCCTCTAGCTAGGTTGTCAGTTCTAATGCAGTACAGCCTCTCCCCCTCATCTTTACAGTCACATTGCTGAGCATTTTTATTAAATTGTGGTTGTACACCATCATTTCTTATTTGACCCCATTCCTGAAGTTGATATTTAGACAAAACTCTCCTTGACGTTTATGGTTTTAGGCCTGAGTAAGGACTGTAGGACAGGCAGTGGTAGTGAGAGCTTGCCCAGCAGTGGGTCTGTACCTATCACTGGAAAAAATTCCTCATGGGATGAGTCTGAGAGGATAAGTTTGTATTAACAACTCATAGACTTTAAAGCCAGATGGGACCATCATCTAGTCTGACACATTGCAGGCCACAGAACTTCACCCACCCACTCCTATAATAAACCCAAAACCTCTGGCTGAGTTATTGAAGTCTCAAATCATGATTTAAAGACTTCAAATTACAGAGAATCCTCCATTTACAGTAGTTTAAATCTGCAAGTGACACATGCCCCATGCTGGAGAGGAAGGTGAAAATCACTCAGGGTCTCTGCCAATCTGACCCATGGCAAAAGTCCTTCCTGACCCCAAATATGGTGATTAGTTAGACCCTGATCATTTTGGCAATACCCAACAGCTAGACTGAATTCTCTGCAGTAACTTAGAGCTCTCTGCATCTACTGCCCCATCACTGGCCATTGGGGATATTTGCTACTAGCAATCACAGATTGGCTACATGCCCTTGTAGGCAGTCTCATCATACCCAAAACTCATCAAGCTCAGTCATGAATCAAGTTAGGTTTTTTTACCCCCACTGCTCCTCTTGGAAGGCTGTTCTAGAACTTTACTCCTCTGATGGTTAGAAACTTCATCCAATATCAAGCTTAAATTTGTTGATGGCTAGTTTATATCCATTTGTTCTTATGTCAGCATTGGCACTTAACTTAAACAACTCCTCTCTCTCCTTGTTATTTATCCTTCTGATGTATTTTTAGAGAGCAATCATATCTCCCCTCAGCTTTTGTTTGGTTAAGCTAAACAAGCCAAGCTCTTTGAGTTTCCTCTCATAAGTTAGGTTTCTATTCTTCTGATCATCCTAGTAGCTCTTCTCTGCACCTGTTCCAGTTTGAAGTCATCTTTCTTAAACATGGGAGACCAGAACTTCATGCAGTATCCCAGATGAGGTCTCACTAGTGCCTTGTATAATGGTACTGATACTTCCCTATCTCTACTGGAAATACCTTGCCTAATGCATCCTAGGAGTGCATTAATCTTTTTCACAACCACATCACATTGGCAGTTCATAGTCATCCTATGATCAACCAATATACCCAGGTCTTTCTCCTCCTCTGTCACTTCCAACTAAGTGCCAGGTTTATAGCAAAAATTATTGTTGTTAGTCCCTAATCTTGCACTTTTAAATTTCATCCCATTTCTATTACTCCAGTTTTCAAGGTCATCCAGATACTCTTGTATGATATTCTGGTCCGCCTCCATATTGGCAATACCATCCAACTGTTCTGGTTGATACTAATTGAGATGACAGTTTTTGTGACGTGGGCACCCCTAACAGACTAAGACCACCAAATCTTTTTTATGCAGGCTAATTTATAGCCATGACTTTCAGTTAGGAGCCAATTTGACTAGGTTTTGGAATGATGGATTTGGTATAATATTGCCAATATCTGAAGTTGTCAGGTTCATGCTTTGGTGCATTTTTAAGTGTCCTAATTCTGAAAAACCTACCAATCCTTTAAAACAAGGGCTACAGTATTGTCAGCATCCCAGCTTCTCAGCTGGCTAACCCATCAGCACAGATTCCTCCTTAAAAAAATTAAGTGCACAATAATAATACAACTTCAACAAACATGTCTGCTCTGCTCTTGTGAGCAAGCAGACTAGTGAAATATACTCAACTCCTGCTCTCCGACGGCATATAGCTAAACACTCTGCCTGTTCATGCCAACAGAGCCCACAGGAACAGTAGAGTGGTGGAGAAGAACCTCCAAACCAAAAGAAAGCTGGTTGTTTAATTTCAGGTTTGGGAGCTCTGCAGCGTAGGGGATAGCTTCAAAGTAGTTCACTAAGACTCTTGGAGAGATATAGATAAGAATTATACAGAGTGTCACATGGCCTGTTTATGGCAAGAACATTTGTCCATATCTCATAAAACAGACTCAAGCTGGGAATGACAAAATCAAGATATGATTGTGCAAAAATAACCGCTGAGGTTGGGCAAAAAGAAACCTAAGCAAAGAAGAAAACTTTTTTTCCCTACTAATGCCAAGTAAATGCTGTATGTTAGTGGAGTTCTAATGGAACAATTTCACTGTATCCAAATGAAAGAGCAATAAGATGTCTTGCTTGCAAGCCTTTTTAGCCATTTATCTGTCATTTATCTGTCATGGGGTCTAGAATTCATGAATAGAAGTGTAAAAATACCAAAATTACACACTATGATACATCTACCAAAATTATATACTCTGATCAGTGTCACTCATTCACTACATCTTGGTGGTGACGTGATCCTATCAGACATCTGTTTTAAAACCCAATTATGCCTGAGTTTTCACAAAAAAGGTCATTCCTACAGCTGCTCCTTTCATGTCTAGACTGCTCCAGTGTCGTCTACTTCTTGCTCATAGTTATTTGAAATATGTACCTCTCTGTGTATAGTGGGAAGTCATTGACAACAATCTGTCATAGCATTGCAGTAAGCAAGTGCTATTTAATGATTCTCTAATTCAAAGGTGTCCATAATGTGTTACTTCCTTGCACAGGTTACCCTCATGGCTATTTTGTGTGTAGGGAAGAGAGCAGCACAGGTGGGCAAGAAATACATGGAGCTCTGTGCCCCATCCCCAATGTGCCAGCCAGTACAACTGAACCATTGTGGAAGGGGAAGTTAGCTCTATTAGGCTAGGTCTACACTACCCGCCTGAATCGGCGGGTAGAAATCGACCTCTCGGGGATCGATTTATCGCGTCCCGTCGGGACGCGACAATCGATCCCCGAATCGGCGTTCTTACTCCACCAGCGGAGGTGGGAGTAAGCGCCACCGACAGAAAGCCGCAGAAGTCGATTTTGCCGCCGTCCTCACAGCGGGGTAAGTCGGCTGCGATACGTCGAATTCAGCTACGCTATTCACGTAGCTGAATTTGCGTATCTTAAATCGACTCCCCCCTGTAGTGTAGATGTACCCTTAGAAAGAAGACTGATGCAGCTTACTTCCCCTCCTCCGCCCCTGGAATAAGGGGAAAGCTGAGGACAAATTGTGAATCTCTGAGTCACTATGTGCTGCTCCTTACTTAGGCTGGATAGCAATGTGACAACTCAGCCCTAGAGAAAAATGAATCTAGGTATTTAGGTAGGAAAAGAAATAATAGTGCATAATTCCTGCATGAGATTAGAATGCCAAGAGCATCATATTGTTCTCTTCAAACTAATTTGCAATAATTTATTCACCAAACACAACACACAAATTCAGCAGCCGCTCTATTTTCCATCTTTCTGTCTCCATATTTCTTAGCAGCTCATCCCTTTCCTGTTTTTCTCACCAGAGAACACTCTTTTATATCCTGGCCAGTTAAGGCCCAGCACAGAGGATACAAGAGCAGGTGAGATGGAGAAAGGAGTAAGAATGACTGGAAAACATGGGGAGTGAGTACGGACAGAACTATGACTATATTGTAATCTCTCTTCCTCCCCCTCCCTCCACATTCTATGCAATGCCTAGGGCCTTACCAAATTCACGGTCCATATTGGTCAATTTCAAAGTCATGGTATTTTTTAAATGGTAAATTTCGTGATTTCAGTGATTTAAATCTGAAATTTCATGGTGTTGTAATTGTAGAGGACCTGACCCAAAAAGGAGTTGTGGGAAGAGGGGTTGAAAGGTTATTGTAGGGGGCATTACAGTATTGCTACTTTACTTCTGCACTGCTGCTGGTGGTGGCGCTGCCTTCAGAGCTGGGTGATCGGACAGCAGTGGCTGCTGGCTGGGAGACCAGCTCTGAAGACAGAGCCACTGCCAGCAGCAGTGCAGAAGTAAGGGTAGCATGATATGGTACGCTGCCCAGCTCTGAAGTCAGCACAGAAGTAAGGGTGGCAATACTGTGATCCCCTAAAATAACCTTGTGACCCCCCTGCAACTCCCTTTTGGGTCAGGACCCCCAATTTGAGAAACACTGGTCTCCCCCCATGAAATCTGTATAGCAGGGATAGGCAACCTATGGCACGCATGCCGGAGGCGGCACGCGAGCTGATTTTCAGTGGCACTCACACTGCCCAGGTCCTGGCCAAAGGTCCAAGGGGCTCTGCATTTTAATTTAATTTTAAATGAAGCTTCTTAAACATTTTAAAACATTATTTACTTTACATACAACAATAGTTTAGTTATATATATTATAGACTTATAGAAAGAGACCTTCTAAAAACGTTAAAATGTATTACTGGCATGCAAAACCTTAAATTAGAGCAAATAAATGAAGCCTCGGCACACCACTTCTGAAAGGTTGCCGATACCTGCTGTATAGTATAGGTTAAAAGCACACAAAAGACCAGATTTCAGGGTGTGTGACGCATTTTTCATGCCCGTGAATTTGGTAGGGCCCTAGCAATGCCACATCCAATACTAAGGCGATGGGAGCCACACAAGAACCTGAATAGATAGATACCTTAGGCAGGGCAGAGAGGGAACATTAGCTAAACTTTTACTAACTTTGAAAGTGATATAAGTTCTGCTTATTTTGAGGACTGGGTGAAGAATCCAATCAGTTCTTATTTTATCTCAGTCAGGCAATGTATCCATACCTGAAACAGAGGATTGCTTTAGAATTGCTCCTTGTGCGAAACACAAGAACCAGGGAGAATTGTAGACTCTATGCATGGTGAGGGAATGTACATAGGTGTAGGTGCAGCCATTGCTGAGGTGGAGCTCAGCCCTGCTTCCTAATCAAGTTGGTACCCAACTGGCAAATCTAGTTTTATGAGAGCATATCTGCTTGCAGAGAATTTTCAGTTTCCTGTCTGTAAAACAAATTATGTACATTTTAATGAAATCTTCAGAGTTACAGAGGCTGTCACTATGCATGCTGTAGCTATGCCGATATATGCCAAATTCAGAAAACCACAAAAATGCTGAAGCTGTAGATGTGGTTCGACCAGGGTGCTAACTGAAGGAAGTGGATGTACCAATAGGTCTTCAGTGCTAGTGTAAGCTTTGCCTTTACCACAAAAAAAAATTAATTTGGATTCAATGTTAAAAATAAAATTGTCACCACTACATTGGCTCATTTGAATTCAGAATGAGCTGTCAGTGGAAAATGTGAGCTTCTGAAATGCTCTTATCCTTTTCCATGGCACAGCATGAAACCTTGTAATCTACAAGGTGTCACAGATGAACAATACAATATGACTTTGTGTCATTTTAGTTATACAAACTGTATGACCAAAACGCTTTCCAGAGTTAAATGACACAGCTACAGAGCAGAAATCTATCCTCTCAGCTTTTATTTATTACTTTAAAAGATACAGTACAGAATGGGCATGACAAAAAAGATATGTTTTCAAAGGAGATAAGTTTATTTGGTCAGGACAGGCATAGGGTATAAAAGCAGTGTGATGGGGTGTTCACTTCACACTCGCCTAGGAATAGAGTAACCGTATTTCACAAAGGGAAAATGGGACACCACGCGGGGCTAGCCCAAGCCAATTGTCCCCTGCCCACCCGAGTCCCCCCGAGTCCCCCTTCCCCCTACCTGAGTCACTGGCCCAAGCCCTGCCTCCCCCACGTGCAGGGCTCTTGTCCGAGTCCAGCCTCTCCCCCGCATGACTGGCATCACTGCTCACCCGAACCCTGCCTCTCTCCCACGTGGCTGGCTGTTGTTGCTTCCCTGAAATCTGTTCCCCCTCCCTCTCAGGGCTGGCTGCCCCTTGTCCCCCTCCCATGCATGCTCATTTGTGCCCCGCTAGGAGTGCGTGCCCCACTTTTTTGACAAATGCCCACTTTTGACAAAACAGGATGTATGGTCACCCTACTTAGGAAGGGTTAATGAGGCTGAGAGTGGCCAATTAAGCAGATAGGCTACACCTGAGGGGAATTAGGTGGCCTAAGTAACCCCCTGATTGATGATAGAGCACAGCTGAGAAGGAACAGGCAGTGCTAGTTTAAAGCCAGGAAGTTGGCAGGAGAAAATGGCAGCAGTGAGGGAGCTTGTAGACATGCTCTGGCTGTTAGACAAGGAAACCCAGGGGAGAATATAAACCCCAGGTGATCCAGGTTCTGAAGGAAAGGTTTATTCAGAAGGCTGGTAGAGTAAAAGCCTGAGAGAGGTAGAGTAGGGAAAGCCTCAGGAAAATGACCGGCTGCTGATTAGAGGGTCCCTTAGCTGGAACCCAGAGTAGGGGGAGGCTACTAGCCACTGGGGAAGTGGCACAGTCTGGGAAGTGAGGGAGAAGACTGCCATGTTGGATGGAAAGACTTTGATTAACCCCTGCAAGGGGAAAACATACAGTGAGCTGACCAGAGGTCCAAGCTACAAAGAGAGAGTGCTGAGCTACTGAGAGAGAAGTAGCAGGGCCCACAAACAAGTGACAGAAGCAGGTGTCAGACCTGGAAGGAACTAATCCCCGGAGCAGCCAGGAGGAGCCATCCTAGGGGTAAGTGTATCCTGTGATAAGCAGTATTAAAGTAGTAGGTAAACTTAAAAGCCCAGGTGAAAATGACTAAGAGAAAAGGCAGATAATAAAGAACAGAGGGCCAAGAAATGAGAACTCCATAGAGGAAGCTTCATAGTTCAGAGAAGGAATAACAACCAGAGAAGAAGAGAGAACATTTTGACTAATAGAAGCTGAGCCAACATATTTCATTAATGTGAAAGGTTACACTGAAATCATAGGGAATAAGGAATATTCATAGACTATTAAGGTTAGAAGGGACCTCAGGAGGTCATCTAGTCTAACCCCCTGATTAAAGCAGGACCAAACTCCAAATTGCCCCCTCAAGGATTGAACTCACAACCCTCAGTTAAGTAGGCTAATGCTCAAAAGCTGAGCTATCCCTCCCCCTTCAGCTAGAGCTAAGCAAAAGGTTTTGGCTAATAGTTTGTTCATCAAAAAATACAGCTGTGGGTGCCTGAAACTGTTCACAAATTTGGGTTGAAAATACAGCCAATAGTTCTGGCTGGGGAAAAAATGGAAGAAAAAGTCTACAAAAAATCAAAGCACTTTATTTCAATATTTTCTAAATGGAACATTTCAATTTTTAATTTCAAATTATATTTTTTAACCACAAAAAAGGGGATTAAAAACACAACCAAAGCCAAAATGAAATTTAAACATTTTGTTTCAGTCAAACAACACATTTCAGTGAGGAAAAACTGAAATTGTCATTTTGTGTTCACCTGAAAGAAGATTTGCAGCTTTACTCAGTTATTCACCTAGCTCTACCTTCATTCTGAGTGAGAAAGAGATTAGCCATATGGAAGACAGCAACTCAGACTGAAAACCACCAAGGAGATTGCTGGCTGATTAATCATTATTGAGGAGACAGCAAACTGCTTCTGTCCCCCACCTCCACTTTAATTTTCCTTTTTTTTTTTTTTTTTTAAAAGACTAGTGAGAAAGCAATAGTATGAGGGTCAAGGCCAGACAGGGATATTTTAGGACAGTGGTCTGTTTCAGAGAGTTTGCCCCAGAGGTCGAGGAATTGGTTACCATGTCAGCAGCGCAGGGACAGGGAAAGGACAGAAGAGATCAAAAAAGGACATAATTTACTTAAGTGATTGAATTATATTCTCAAAGTCTAGCAGAGGACAAGGGAAGTGGGGAAGAAGAAGAAAGAATTAATAATAAGAGGACTGATGAGTATATGAGAATCAAGACTGAAGTTAAAGAATAAAGGTTGAGCAGACAGTGAAGAAACCACTAAGGATGAAGTTGGAGAAGGAGAGATGATCAAAGAGAGGGAAATGGGGGAGGGGATACAACTAGAGATTTGGAGGCTTGGAAGGTCCAAGATGGGTGGAAGTAGAAAGGGAGTGCAGGAGCAAGGAGTGGGGAAAGCAAGCAAGTAAATACACCATAGTAGATTAAATGGAAGATTCTGAGAGTCTTGTGCAGGGTCAGAGAATTTCTGAGTCCGCTAAAGCAACAGCCCACACAATCTGAGCATCTGAAGGAAGCTGATCTTGGAGTACAGCAGGAAAGAGAGAGGACAAATATGGAAAAAAAAAATCAGCTCCCCTGCTAGAAGGAAAATAGGTTTGCTGAGGTAACGGAGATTCTACCACAAAAATGTCGTGACTTAACCATGAAAACTGCAGGTTTTAAACAGAAAAGAAATTATTTAAACAATAACTGCACCTAGCTTTGATAAGTAGCTATCCTAGCGTCCATGGCAATCTTTCATTTCTTAGCTGAGAAGTAAAGTTGAGCCTGCACCAAAACCATGACTGTGGATACCCCAAACTTTGTGGGGTTCTGAATAATAACTGGCAATCAGATCTAATTTTTGCTAGCAACCACTATCTTTATAATGAGACAAACCAAAATCTCTACGCCAGGTACTCTTGAAATTTGGTGTGTTCAAAATCTGGATCCAAATTCTGTGATTTGAAATCACTTCTGCTGAGAAGTTCTTCCATCAAGAAATCTAGACTAGCTTTGACTAGGAATTCACTCCCTTTATCCTTAAGCTCTTTTCTTTCATTGCTAGTTTTAAAGCTGCCTTACTATCGAGGGGATTAATCATGTTTGTAACATGTACATTGTCTCGTTAAGAACTTTGCAAGGGCTGTTGTTAGGCACATGCTTTAATTACCTACCAGTCTGCATACAGGTACCAACTGCTGCCTATCTCTATTAAGGCTTTGATTTTTTTTTTTCCCCCTTGTAAGGCAATGTAGTTCACAAACAATACGTTTTCATAGAACACCAGTTTCACTTTGGTTTATTTCTGATGCTTAGGGAATGCTCCCCCTCCCCAATGACTCTGAATATAAAGAGAATGAGACTGGTCACAAAGAACATCACTCATTTGTTCGCATGCATGCAGTGAACTTTTAGGAGCAGAATTTGTTCTCAAATTCAAATGACTTATTTATTTCCAGTAATCTTAGGTTAATAGTTTTCTTTCTAAGCTTTCCTGTTCTGAGAGGTGGTAGAAGCTTTTAGTCTCCAAATAGTTCCTTGAGACATTATGATCAATCCTGATATCTGTATTCAAGCTTGGGGAGCTTTAAAAGCAATGAAAGCTTTGTCCAAATAGGATTGGAGCTGTAATTAGCAGGTAGGTAGAGGCAGGGTCAGACAAAGGGGGGGGGGGGAGAGAGAGCTGAGATTGAGATATGAAGAAGTTATAGGTGGTTATGATCTTTTTAGAGATATATTGGGCATTCCAGAGACACTAACAGAAGGGAAGCTGGGATGGGGGAAGGAGGAGGGTGGGCATATGGTTATAAATGAAGGTGCAAGAGAGGGAGAAGTGGTGGTGGGGATGGGTGTGGGAGGTGGAGAGGGTGGGGATGGAAGAAGGGCCTCGGTTGAGGTAAATGTCACCACAGGCGAGGAAGGTTGGATGTAAGATCTGGATTTGTGCTGATGAGCAGAGAGGGGAGATTGGAATGGAGGGGGACAGGAGCAGGTGGAGCTGGTGAGAACTGTAGAGAGGAGGGTAAAATGGAGCCGGGGGTGGGGGGGGAGAGAGAATGGGAGAGGGACGGAGGAAGAGGATGGATGCTGTGAGGCTGAAGAGGGGTGTGATAAGTACCATGGGGGAATGGCAGATAGACAAAAGGGGGAAAAAATGAAAAATATTGTGAAAGTAACATGAGCGTAGCTGCTCCTGAGGTAGCTAGACTGTGTTGCCTTTCCCTGCTTTTTTTACTGCAATAGCATATACCACAATCAGATTTGTGTGGGAAGGCCCTTGTCCCCGAGAGGACACCTCAGGACTCCAAAAACCTAAACATGGTAATTAGTTTCCACATTGTAATTTAAGATAAAAACTTAACAATCCACTCTATACAGTGCTTAATTTGTGCCAGGGCTTGCCAGGGCTAAGTCCCGGCATCTCTAGGCTTGGCAATTCAGGTGGAGCAAGCCCCAGCATCTCTGGGCTTGCTGCATCCGTTATGGAAGTTAAAAAATTGCTTGAGCCCCAGCACCTCTTTCATTACAAACTAAGCACTGACACCATACAATGGTTTGAGAGGTCACCATCCCTTCTCAATGAAGAGTCATTCCAGAGGGTTTTTCTTCGTCAGAACCAAGTTTCTGCTTCATTGATCATTTCTAGGTCAGCCTATTGAGTAAAAAACCTCTTAATGAAGGAGGTCTCCTATTCTTAAAAATGGTCTTAAATCATAGTGTGTTCTAAGCAGACCCATCTTATACTGTATTTCTGAAAATCAATTTTTCTGTTATGGACACAGGCCTTGTAAAATTTTACCACAGCCCCAATATTTCTGTGATATAATTAAGCATTTTGAATTAAAAAAAACAAATAGACTTTGCTCCTTAACAGCTGGAAATGCCTTGACAGAAGAATCTGATTCCTGGCACATATTAGGATTTACATGGACACTGATCCTACAGTGACATGCATCTGGATATACTCTTGCATCTGCACAGGATGCCATTGCAGTAACTGGAGAATCAAAGCCTTTTTAAGCTACTCCTAAAAGTGTATGTCCTATCTGTATATCAACATGAACATTTCTGTTAATACAACCAAAATGAAACTGACAGGCACTTAAAATTAGATTTTTGTTAAACTATTGTGTGAAATAATATCCTTGTTTGTTTATACACAGCCGTTAAAGGTTTTTAGTGTGTCACTTCCAGCTAACCTGCAGATGGAAGGAAGTGGTCAGATGAGGATTACAGAAAAGTCTAACTAAATCTCTGAGTGGAAATCTCATAAGTTTCCTTTTCTTTGTCTCTCTCATTTCTTGTAGCTGTTCTTCTGGTCAATCAACTGCGAACATGACTGACAACTTGTAGTGGCTGACAAATATCACACTTCCGATGTACTGCCATGAAATAGAAAATACATACTCAAGCCACAGGTAAATAAATATACAACCAACTGCTTATGGGTATATCGATACACAACCTATCAGGAAAGAGGTGAAAATCTAGATAGCTGCTGTACCCCTCTTTTTGTGACTTAAGGAGGTGACATCTACTAAAAGTCAGAATGCTAGTCCATTTACAAGGATGTGACATGAGATCAGGAAAATAGCTGTGACTGGCACGCAGCATATCCTACCCTGTGCGTGTATGAACAGAACACACATACGTAATTGTTTATGTAAACAACATTTTGGAAGGACAATTTCATTTAAAAAAAATTAAAATTACCGTATGTATCACCTTTTAGGTGCTGTTCATTCTTTCATGCTTTTTTTATATCTTGCTCAGTTTTACTTTCCTCTGTCTTAAATTAAAGTGTCTTGCCTTCTATTTTCTGTATCCACCCTTTCTCCTATAGTCCCCTCACTACCAAATGTTCCTTTTATTTCCCCCTCATGCCCAACAAGTTGCTTTCAGACAAGTAGTATAGTGGCAATGTGAGGAGTGTGGGAAACTGTACCTTTGAGGAGACTCTGGTGAGAGCTAGTTGAAATTGATTGTTATGCAAAGGCTCACGTCATGCCATGCTGCTCAGTTAGAACTCAGACACTGAACAAAGCAGACTGTTGTCAGACTCCTTTGCTCTGAGTGATCAGTGAACACCACCAAGAGGACAGGCCAACGGGAGATAAAGTAGGGCAACCCCCTGCGGGTGAAGATAGTGGTGTTGTGGGAGGGAGAAATCCAAGTGAAAGGGTAGGTGGGGGAGACTCAAATGAGGTGGAGGCAGATAAAAAGCTGCAGTAAAAACAGCTCCCTTCCTCAATGACATTAGAGCACAAGGTCCTTGTGCCTGCTTCACCTCTATCTGCTGTAGCTGAGTCATAGGAGTGGAGAGTTTACCTGTCTAGTGAGGGCAAAGGCAGTCAAGTGGGCTGACAGGTACTTTCAGCCTGAGCAGCAGGCTAAGACAGGGAGCAGCCATTCTTAGCTGAGCGAGGATGGATGAATGAAGACTAATAAAAGAACGAAGGAAGAAGGCCTTCCTTCCTTCAGCTTTCTGGTACCTTCCTTTCTCTTTCTCCCAGCTCTGCGTAGTTTATTCCTGAGCCTACAATTCAGTGTGTGTGTGTGGGGGGGAGAATAGGCTTGACCACCCCATTTGCCATGTCAGCCACGCTTAATGTCAAAGTTGCTGTGGAACCCAAATGAATTGACCCTATGTTTTTAAAAAATGTGTGTTTAAAAAAACATGTAGTACAGAGACTTCCTTACAGTTGAAGACCTTAATTCTACAAGTCCTCATGCAGTATACAGCAGGAAGTGCAAGGTTTTTGCACTTCCACCCAAGTGTGTGCTGAAGCTACATTTGCGCACAAATGTGGTTAATTACTCAGCAAAGTCTCAAGCCCATTTGTGCCTGCTTTCGACTGAGCTTGCTTTGCTTTAAGAACTAGTAAACTCTTCCATTTAGCTGCTCCGGACCAAAGAGCAGAGTCTCAGCAGCAGCACTTACCAACTGTACCATTCACCTGCAACTAGCAGCCATGGTTTCCAGCACAGCCCCTGCCACCCGAGCCAACTAGCTGCAGCCAGAATGAACCAGCCAGACCAAGGTTAATGTGGCTTTCTACCCACAGAGGGCATGTGAAGAGATAGGAGGCTGTGTGTCTGCCAGCACTGGGAAGGAAACATGTCTACTGCAGTCTCCTGTGGCATAGCATCCTGTTATCTGACCTAGCCAGCTCACTCTGGGGTAACAATAAAAACTATTAACAAATAGGAGGTGAAAACAATCATTATTCCCATTTTACAGATGGGGAGACTGAGGTGTGGGGTGGTAAATTGACTTACCCAAGTCCCCAGTAAACCACTAGCAGAGCTAGACCTAGAACCCAGGTCTCCTGAGTACTAGGCCAGTGCTGCAGCCACTTAGGCCTCCTATATGCGTCTTTTCTTCTGTCTCTGAGTGACTCAAGCAAGAACCCAGGGACTTGCACATACAAAAAAGTACATGCCTAAATTACCTGCGCAGTTACAGGATAAAAGTTTGGATATTTGCAGATGCAAATAGCCAGTCAGGTATCTTAGTATTCAGCTATTTGTGAAAATACCTGATTTGAACATGCAATAGCACAAATGCCCCTGAGTTTCCCATATTTTCAGTCTATCAGTGTCTATTCAGAGTTTTACCATCAGATGTCAACTTTTGTTTTAGTAAACTAAAACAGCTACTGTATTTTTCCTATTTTGCTTTAGGCAGCCATTGTAAATATAACCATCTATTCCTAAAGTTCACAGTTGCCAGTGTTTTGCCTGCTAAAATATCAAGCGCCTAATATGTGACCAGTTTCTATTAGTCTGATTATTATTCCCTAATAGAATATCAGTAAGGCAGACTGTAGGTTGCCAGCTTTATTGTCCTCAGAACTTATTTTGAAATATCAATTTGGGCTTCCATGGGTTGAAGCAGAGCTTGTTTTTAAATGAGTGATGGTGAGTATTTCACAAGGAAAAGTACTAAAAAGTTTTCAACTTGTATTCAATCAAGGACTGTTCTTGGTAGCTTGCCCGTGTTTTCTAACCATTGCAAAATAATGATTAAAACCTGATTTAGAAAGATGCTTAACACTAATGTGCTACTTGTATATTTATGAGTAGCTCCCATAAAAAACACTCCCCACTTAGCCCGTGATACACGCCATGAAGGTTGCAGAGCGTAGGGTCAGGCAGCAGACAGGACCTAGAGAACCCAAGAAAAGAGACCAAAATAGGGAACCTTGATGCATCTATTACCTTAGTTGTCCCATAGTGTTGTGGCCACCTGCACCTATTGTAGGGACCCATCTCATCATCTGTGGTTTCTCTTCAAGTCTTACCTAATTTCTTGCTCTTTTTTCTTTCTCCTGAGTTTTCTGCATTATTATTATTATTAATTATTAATTATTATAAAATATATTTTCCCCTTAATCACTTTCAGGTCTGCTTGTATAATCCATGCCTGCTTGGTGTAGCACTCTGTCACCCTCTGCCACCCTTTAGTGGCAACTAAACCAGCTAGAGCTTGATGAGTCTGCTACAGCCTTGTCTAAGCGAGCTGCATCTCCTAGCTCAAGTAGGAGGCTCATGCATTAAGCTCCCAAAGTCCAAGGTTTGATTTCCCAGCTGCCAACAACCAGGGTTTGTTGGAGTTAGGCTTGTTCTCCATTATCTCCTCCGTCTTGTGCTTTCCACCAAGGGCTCTCTATCCCCACATCCATTTATTGTCTCCCACTACCACCTTCAGCTACCCATTCACTCAGTCTCACATAGGGGAGACTGTGGCCTCCTGGCCAGAGCACTAGACTGGAACTCAAGAGACCACTGGCCTGCTGGGTGATCTTGGGCAAGTCACTTCAGCTCACTGTGCCTCAGTTTCCCCATCTGTAAAATGGGTGTAATGATATTTTCCTCCTTTGTAAAATGCATTGAGTTCTGAAGATGAAAAGTGCTAATAAGAGCTAAGTAGTGTTGTTGTTGTTGTTGTTGTTGTTTTTATCCTTTCCTTCTCACCTACCCCATACTCTCTCTCCTCCACTCCCTCCTATATACATTTGACTGCCTGTTGGGAGGGGGAGGGCCAAAGGATGGAGCTGTCGGCATGGAGGAAGGGGTCCCAGAACTCTGGGGCTACTCCAGAGTGGGGGGAGCTTAGGTGGAGCTATCTCTGTTGGGGTGGGTAATTAGGCAGGCGAGGAAGAGAAAAGGCGGTTAAGTCCCAGGAGAAACCACCATTATAAAGCTGTCAGTGGGAGTGTGGGGATGAAGATAAGGATACACAGCCATGGGGGTGGGAAGAGTCCCTGAAGAGGAGCTGCTGCAGCAGCAGCAACTGAACTAACAAAGAGGCAGAAACTTGAGCAACTCCTAAGGATGGCCAATGTGGACTGATGCTGAGCAATAGCTCAGCACAATAGTGCCCTCAGGAAGAGGAAGCCAGCAGGCTGGCTAAGCAGAGGAGGATGGCCGTGCACAGACCTACTGCATGGAACAACTGCCCCAGCTGTCCTCCCGCTGCCAGTACCCCAGTAGGAGTGAAGGGGCTTTTTCCCATTTAAACAAAAATGCTAGCTTGTAACCACAACCAAGGAAAGAGACAGCTTCATTCAATCAAACTGGTGTTAAATTGCCCTGTGCTGGAAATATTGGTATTCTTGAAAACTGTACTGAGTATATTAGTGCAGCTCAGTGTCCAACTTCTGTTATTAGAAGTGGGATTTACCTTTGTGTATGTTTATATAAATAAAAAAAAAAAAAAAAGCCACAAGGACTCCTCATTATTTTTGCTGATACAGACTAATATGGCTGCCCCTCTGAAACATGTCATTTATTTTTTAGCTTCACAGTTCAGTTGTACTAGCAAAACTCAAATTCAGCCATCATCATTTCCAAGATGTGTTTTAAGGGTTAAAAGATGTTTTCTTATTAATTATTAGTATTATCGTAGCATCTAAAAGCCCTAGTCATGGATGAAGAGCCCATTGTGCCAGGCACTGTATACACAGAACAAAAAGACAGTCCCTGCTGCAAAAAGCTTGAAGAACATAAGAATGGCCATACTGGGTCAGACCAATGATCCATTTAGCCCAGTATCTCTCTTCTGACAGTGGCCAATGTCACATGCTTCAGCAGGAATGAAGAGAACGGGGCAATTACCAAGTGATTCATCCCCTGTCATCCAGCCCCAGCATCTGGCAGTCCAAGGCTTAGGTACACAAGGTCATGGAGTTACATCCCTTCCAGTCTAAGGCTTTGTCTACACTACATAGGTTTTAGCGACACAGCCGTGTCACTAAAAGTCAGGCAGTGTAAACGCTGTTTGTTGGCATTTCAAGTAGATACATGAGTCTTGTGCTGGCCCTGTGCATTGGGGTAAATTGCACCTTTGATGTCTTGCTATATCAGTAGTCTGCTGCATAAGATGGAATGCATTCTTCTAAAGAGAACTTTAACTACACTAACACCTGGTTGTTTACATTTGGAAAGTGTTATTTTAGAAGAGGGTCTGATTTATATGAGCAGCATAAATATGGGACTGCATAGCATGGACTCTCCTCTTGTATGTTCCAGCTGTGGCATTTTCCCACCCACCCCGACTCCCCGGAAAGTGGGTGCTCAGCACTTTCTGAAAATCAGGCCTCTTCAAAGTGTCTCAAATAGGGCCCCCAAAAATTGGAGCAAGAAAAATCACAAGTCAGTTTTGAAAATCTTGGCCTACTACGTGCCTGTACTGTAGATAGTAAGAGTTTGGATCAGAGAAGGTGATTACATAGACATTTTATAAAGGAAAAAAGCTTTCAGCCCAGAATAAGTGTATACAGAGTATTTCTCCATCTTTAAAAGGTAAAGTGATGGTTGATGATGTTTTCATATATGTTGAACAGCCGCTAAGTATTTTGAAATGGTAATAGTTACCATAATATAATTAAATTTAACATCACAGCAGCCCAACACAGTAGCATTTAATTTCAGAAAGGGGGACTACACAAAAATGAGGAAGTTAGTTAAACAGAAATTAAAAGGTACAGTGCTAAAAGTGAAATCCCTGCAAGCTGTATACCCCAAATTAAAAAACATAGTAAGAGAACCAAAAAAGTGCCACTGTGGCTAAACAATAAAGTAAAAAGCAGTGAGAGACAAAAAGGCATTTAAAAAGTGAAAGTTAAATCCTAGTGAGGAAAATAGAAAGGAGCACAAACTCTGGCAAATGAAGTGTAAAAATATAATTAGGATGGCCAAAAAAGAATTTGAAGAACAGCTAGCCAAAGACTGAAAGTAATAGCAAAAAAAAAATTTAAGTACATCAGAAGCAGGAAGCCTGTTAAACAACCAGTGGGGACACTGGACGATTGAGATGCTAAAGGAGCACTCAAGGACAATAAGGCCATTGCAGAGAAACTAAATGAATTATTTGCATCGGTCTTCATGGCTGAGGATGTGAGGGAGATTCCCAAATAGGGTGACCAGAGAGCAAGTGTGAAAAATCGGGACTGGAGGTGGGGGGGTAATAGGCGCCTATATAAGAAAAAGATCCAAAAATCGGGACGGTCCCTATAAAATCGGGACATCTGGTCACCCTATTCCCAAACCTGAGCCATTCTTTTTAGATGACAAATCTGATGAACTGGCCCAGATAAAGGTGTCATTAGAGGAGGTTTGGAACAAATTGGTAAATTAAACAGTAATAAGTCACCAGGACCAGATGGTATTTACCCAAGGGTTCTAAAGGAACTCAAATGTGACATTGCAGAACTACTAACTGTGGTTTGTAACCTATCAGTCATGGGATAAGAGGGAAGGTCCTCTCATGGGTCATGGTTAAAAGACAGGAAGCAAAGGGTAGGAGTAAATGATCCATTCTCAGAATGGAGAGAGGTAAATAGTAGTGTCCCCCAGGGGTCTGTACTGGGACCAGTACTGTTCAACATATTCATAAATGATCTGGAAATAGGGGTAAACAGTGAGGTGGCAAAATTTGCAGATGATATAAAACTACTCAAGATAGTTAAGTCCAAAGCAGACTGTGTAGAGTTACAAAGGGATCTCACAAAATTGGGTTACTGGGCAACAAAATGGCAGATGACATTCAACGTCGATAAATGCACATTGGAAAACATAATCCCATCTATACATATAAAATTATGGGATCTAAATTAGCTGTCACCACTCAAGGGACATCTTGAAGTCATAGTGGATAGTTCTCTGAAAACGTCCACTCAATGTGCAGCAGCATTTAAAAAAAAAAAAAAAACTAAAAGAATGTTGTGAATCATTGAGAAAGGGATAGATAATAAGACAGAAAATATCATATTGTCTCTATATAAATCAATGGTACACCCACATCTTGAATACTGCATGCAGATGTGGTCACCCCATCTCAAAAAACATATATTGGAATTAGAAAAGGGCAACAAAAATTATTAGAGGTATGGAACAGCTTCCATATGAGGAGAAATTGATAAGACTAGGACTTCTCAGCTTGGAAAAGAGATGACTAAGAGGGGTTATGATAGATGTCTATAAAATCATGCCGAGTGTGGAGAAAGTCAATAAGGACGAGTTATTTGTGCCTTCTCATAACACAAGAAATGGGGTCACCAAATGAAATTAATAGGCAGCAGGTTTAAAACAAACAAAAGGAACATTAAATATGAAGCTTCCAGACCTTTTTTGCTCTTCCGATACACAATTCACCTCTGTGAAGTTGCACCAACCTATGTCAGCAGTGAATTTGGCCCCTAGAATTGAAAGCAAGTTTAGGTTCGTGATGGGAGATGCTCTAAAACTTTTAGCAGTTCCATTCTAATAAGCACCCAAAAGCATGAGTGTTTATTCAAGCTATCTGAACCTCTGGGATAAAATCCTGGCCTCACTGAAGTCAAAGGTAGAATTCCCATTGAGTTCAGTGGGGCCAGGAGTTCACCCTTTGAGTCTGCAAAATCAGAGAGGAAAACTGGCAAAAACAGACACTCCCACAAGATTTCTAACATTGTCTGCTTCTAGTCAGACCATAAATAACATGAGATTTTTCTTGTGGTATTTTGGCAATTCAATTTCTGGTTCTAGTGGACAATTATTTTTGTTCAGAACAATTGTATTCTCTGTCTTAGTTTGCTCATCCCTAGTTTAGATGCAATTTTTTAAATTATTATTATTATTTGATCACTGCTACAGTTTAGAGACAGGAACGAACACCTTTGTAAGAGTTCAGAATTCAGACTGTATTGTACAGCTTGGGCCCCGCCTTACCACAAAACATAGTTATTTTTAGGTAGTTTCCTAGTATGTAGAAGTCTTCGTTAACACATTGTCTCGCTAACACATTTCTAACTTTCTTTTAGCATCTGAAGAACTGTGCCAAACATTAAGTCCTAGTAGCTATCAAAATGGTGCCTGCTATTAAATTCAAATAGCTTCCAGATTAAGAATATAAAACTGGCTATACTGGATCAGACCAATGGTCCAGCTAGCCCAGTATCCTGTCTTCTGATAGTGACCAGTGAGATGCTTCAGAGTGAAAGAACAGAGCAGTTATTGAGTGATCCTTCCCCAGTCCACCAGTCCCAGCTTTTGGCAGTGGGAGGTTTAGGGACACCCAGAGCATGGGATTGCATCCCTGACCATCCTGACTAATAGCCATTGACATACTCTATCATCTATGAACTTATGTAATTCTTTTTTGAACCAAATTATACTTTTGGTCTTCACAAACATGTTCCACAGGTTGACTGTGCATTGTGTGAATAAATACTTTCTTATGTTTTGTATTAAATCTGCTGCCTGTTAATTTCACTGGGTGACCTCTGGATCTAGTGTTATGTGAAGGGGTAAATAATACATCTCTATTCATTTTTCTCCACACCATTCATGATTTTTATATACCTCTATCATATCCCCACTTTAGTAATCTTTTTTCTAAACTGAATAGTCCCAGTCTTCTTAATTTCTCCTCACAAGGATGCTGTTCCATACCCCTAATCATTTTTCTTGCCTTTCTCTGTACCTGTTCCAATTCTAATATATCTTTTTTGAGATGGGGCAACCAGAATCACATGCAGCATTCAAGATCTGGGGGTACCATGTATTTATATAGTTGCATTATGATACACCTTTACCCCGATATAATGCTGTCCTTGGGAGCCAAAAAATCTTACCGTGTTATAGATGGAGACTCGAGGAGCTCTGTTTGTTTACCTTAACCAAAAGAAGGCTGAGGGGGGATATGATTGCTCTCTTTAAATATATTAGAGGGATAAATACCAGAGAGGGAGAGGAATTATTTCAGCTCAGTACTAATGTGGACACGAGAACAAATGGATATAAACTGGCCGTCAGGAAGTTTAGGCTTGAAATTAGACGAAGGTTTCTAACCATCAGAGGGGTGAAGTTCTGGAACAGCCTTCCGAGGGAAACAGTGGGGGCAAAAGACCTCTCTGGCTTTAAGATTAAGCTTGATAAGTTTATGGAGGGGATGGTTTGATGGGATAACGTGATTTTAGTCAATAGGTCAATAACATGCCATCGCTGGTAATTAGTAACAATGGTCAATGATGGGATATTAAAAGTTACTACAGAGAACTTTTTCCGGAGGGTCTGGCTGGAGAATCTTGTCCGCATGCTCGGGGTTCAGCTGATCGCCATATTTGGGGTCGGGAAGGAATTTTCCTCCAGGGTAGATTGGCAGAGGCCCTGGAGGTTTTTCGCCTTCCTCCGCAGCATGGGGCAAGGGTCGCTTGCTGGGCAGGGGTCGTTTGCTGGAGGATTCTCTGCGACTTGAAGTCTTTAAATCATGATTTGGGGACTTCAACAGCTGAGTCAAGGGAGAGAATTATTCCAGGAGTGGGTGGGTCAGCTTTTGTGGCCTGCATCATGCGGGAGGTCAGACTAGATGATCATAATGGTCCCTTCTGACCTTAAAGTCTATGAGTCGAAACCACATTATATCAAACTTGCTTTGATCAACCAGAGTGAGCAGGCCTGCCCCCCCCACTCCTCCGGAGCACTACTTTACCGCATTATATCCGAATTCGTGTTATATCAGGTCACGTTATATCGGGGTAGAGGTGTACTTTCTGTTTTATTAGAGGGGTGAAAACATTATCTATCCCTTTCATAATGGTTCCTAACAGTCTGTTAGCTTTTTTGACTGGTGCTTCACATTGAGCAGAGCTACCCACAATGACACAACTCAAGAAAGAGATTTTGGAAACAGCTAATTTACACCGCAGCATTTTGAATATCTAGCTGGGATCATTTATCAACACAAAATTGTATCTGTCATTTTGTTGCCCAGTCACCCAGCTTAGTGAGATCCCTTTGTAATTCTTCGCTGTCAGCTTTGGACCTAATTATTTAGTACTTTTATATCATCTGCAAACTTTGTCACCTCACTGTTTGCCCAATTTTCAGATCACTTATGAATATGCAGAACAGCACAGATCCCAATACATGTCCTTGGGGGACCCTGATATTTTCCACTTTCCACTGTGAAAACTGACCATTTATTCCTACCTTTTGTTTCCTATCTTTTAACCAGTTACTGATCCATGAGAGGACCTTCCCTCTTATCCCATGACTGCTTACTTTGCTTAAGAGACTTTGGTGAGGGACTGAAGTGGGGTGGTCACTTGCTCCTGGCCTGAAAGGGTTAAAAGCCAGCCCTTGGAGAGGGCTGGGGCTGGAAGCCTTAGGCTGGGCTGATTGGGGAGGCAGCCTCAGCTGTGGCCACGCCCCAGTCATGGTCTAGCTGGCCCTATAAAGGCCAGTGAAGCCAGGAGTTGACAGTCTCTCTCTGGCTGTAGAGAGAGATGGGCCTGGCTGCTGGGGAGCTAGATAAGGCACCTGAGCTGGAGCAGGGCTGGGGGAAGGCCCAGGGAGCTGGAGAGCTCTGGCCTGGAAACCCCCAGGCTGCAGCCTAGTATAAGGCCAAATAGGTACTGGGGTTGTACGGGACAGCCCAAGGCTAGGCTGAGGCAACAGGTCCAAACCCCTCCTTGCCTGTGATGAGTGGCTTATACTGCAGTCTACCCCAGGGAGCGGGGGCTAGTTGGTGACTGGCAGTAGCTACGACTGAGGCGAGGTAGGGATAGGGGGTGGGAGTTCCCCGGGGAGGGAAGACCCCATGAGACTGTGGGGTACTGCAGGGGGCAGCACCCTGGCCTGAAAGGGGCACCGGGGTCCAAGAGGGACTCGGAACCCAGCGGGAAGCAGGACACTGACCTGCAGAGGGCGCTCCTGGGTTGAAGAGCTAATTCCCAAGATGACCGACAGGAGGCGCCACAAGGGTGAGTCGCCGCACCATTACAGGGACCTTGTCAAAGGCTTTCTGAAAGTCCAAGTACACTATATCAATTGGATCACCCTTGTCCACATGCTTGTTGACACACTCAAAGAATTATAATAGATTGGTGAGGCATGACTTCCCTTTACAAAAGCTGTGTTGACTCTTCCCCAACATATCACGTTCATATATGTGACTGATAATTCTGTTCTTTACTATTGTTACATTAGCTATCCTCCAGTCATCTGGTACAGAGGCTGATTTAAGTGATAGATATGAAATTTCAGAACTACTAACTATAATATGTAACCTGAGTTCCTTCAGAACTCTTGGTGAATCCCATCTGGTCCTGATGACCTATTACTATTTAATTTATCAATTTGTTCCAAGACCTCCTATATTGGTACCTCAGTCTGGGTCACTTCCTCAAATTTGTCACCTAAAAAGAATGGCCCAGATGTGGGTATCTTCACCGTATTCTCTGCAGTGAAGACCAATTCAAAGAATTCATTTAGCTTCTCTACAACAGCCTTGTCTTCTGAGTGCCCCTTTAGCACCTCGATCATACAGTGGCCCCACTGATTGTATGGCAGGCTTCCTGACGCTGATGTACATCAAAAAACAACAATCATGTACTTATGAACCACAATTGATGTTTTATCAATCAGAACTCCTTCTTTGTGTGCTAAGGGGCAAACCCATCGTCCCCAGCAGAATGAGGATTCACTGGCAGCGGAATCAGTGTGACTTAACTGCTTCAAAGTGGACTGGATGCACGATGGCTACACTGGGGATCCTACACAGGGGGGGAAGGATAGCTCAGTGGTTTGAGAATTGGCCTGCTAAACCCAGGATTGTGAGTTCAATCCTTGAGGGGGCTATTTAGGGATCTAGGGGCAAATATCTGTCTGGGGATTGGTCCTGCTTTGAGCAGGGGGTTGGACTAGATGACCTCCTGAGGTCCCTTCCAACCCTGATATTCTATGATACCTATGCAACCACTTAATGGGGAAAATTGTGAAGAGGCACATGGACAGTTCTGAAGGATCTATAGTGCTATTCATATCCTCCCACCCTGCTCCCCTCACCTATAAAAAGGCCTTGGGAGGCTTCTCCAGTATGAGAAAATTGCTCTTCTTGACATCCTCATTCCCCACTGATGATGATGATGATTAAGAAGTATTTATTTTATGGTAGCACCCATAGCTCTATTGTGCTGAGTGTAGTACATATAAGCCTAGATATTATGGAAAATGTTGGATATTTGTGATGACAGTGCCAAGCACTGGAACTTACTGTTTTGGGGCAGACTTGTGATTTCGCTAAAGACACATTAAAAAAAAAAAAGTTAGGTTATAATCATAGAACCATAGGATTAGTCTAACCACAACCAAGATGCAAGACTTGTTGTATATAAACTATTCAAGACCATGCCTATCCAGCCTCTTTTTGAAAACCTCCCATGAAGGAGCTTCCATGACTTCCCTAGGCAGTATTCCATTGTCCTACTGTTCATACAGTTAGGAAGTTTTTCCTGCGATTTAATCTAAATCTGTTATGCTGTCATTTGAACCCATTGCCTCTTGTCCTGGCCTCTGTGGCAAGAGAGAACAATTTTTCTCCATCTTGTTTTATGGCAGCTTATCAAGTATTTGAAGATTCCCCCCCCCCCCCCAATCTCTTCTTTTTCAAACTAAACATACCTAGTTCCTTTAGCCTTTGCTCATATGGCTTGCGTTCCATCCCTTCGATCATCTTTGTCGCTCGCCTCTGGATCCTTTCCAGTTTCTCTATATCCTTTCTATACAACAGTGACCAAAACTTGATACAGTACTCCAGTTGAGGCCTAATCTGTCTCAAATAGAGCAGTACTATCCCCTCCCGTGACTTACATGCTATGCCTCTGTTAATGCAACCCAAAATTGCATTTGCTTTTTTTGCAATAGTATGTGCATCATACTTTAGAAAGGTGGGATGTCTTGGGAGCAATCTAAGGCCAAAGGAAATATCCACAGCTGCCAAAAAATGCTGTCACTGAAGTCAATGGAACTAGAATGATTTACAGTAGGTATGGATCTGATACAAAATGTGAACATTTCCTTCCCTTTTATATATTTTTTGGTTTTGTTTTAAGTGTGGATCCTGGCGTGAATTGGCTAATGCACTTGTGACCGGGGTCCTGGTGGGGAGCCAGCCCAGGTCACTCAATTAGGGTGAACTGCAAAGAATGGGGCAGACAAACACCAAAGCTGGTGAATAATTCAATACTTAAAGTTACCAAGCCAGCATAAACCAGCTTCTTTATTACCGCACTGGTTGTCCAGAAACCACCAACATCATTCCCTTAAAGTAACCCAGCCTCAAGCCTCCAATCAAAGTCAAATATGATGATTTCTGAACATTGTA
Source organism: Chrysemys picta bellii (assembly GCF_011386835.1). Classification (NCBI taxonomy): domain Eukaryota; kingdom Metazoa; phylum Chordata; order Testudines; family Emydidae; genus Chrysemys; species Chrysemys picta. Next base: position 55,524,263 of record NC_088795.1, on the reverse strand, counting down.
TTTCATCATATAAAAGAAAAGGTTCTACCAATCCCAAAGGATAGGACACATTACCTCCCAGGTTATTGAATATTCCAGATCTTACCCAAATACATGCATATAGCCAATTTTTATTAACTAAACTAAAATTTATTTAAGAAAAAGACAGCATGGTTAAAAGATCAATATACATACAGACATGAGTTCAATTCTTGAGGTTCAGATTCATAGGACAGATGGTGAGCTGTGTAGTTGCAAAGAGTTCTTTTAGAATTTAGTTAATTGAACTATAACCTATGTCCAATATCACCTTTAGGGAGTACCAGTATAACTGGGACCTTAATCTTGCGACTCAAACTTCCCCTGATGAAGCTTAGGCAGATCTGAGATGAATACAGCAATACCCCATGTTTACAATTCATTTAAATGCTAGGATGTTCTTTTGATCTTTGAATTAACAAAATACATCGTAGACAGGGACTGTCGATTACACTGTTGACCACTACCCATATGGGGAGATAATGTTTGTGTTTCTGTATATCTCTTTAAGGGTTGAATTTGAGTTATTTATTCTGCGGGATGTTTAACCCTTTCTGGCCATGCATCACAGCACGTCAAACACTGCATCTTATCTCAAATATTCAATTTCTACTTATGTTAATTTCAAAACTTGCTAAGATCTTGTGAGGCTTAATTAACACCTATAAAACACTTTGAGATCCTCAGGAGCACAATGTATTAAAAAGTGCCAAGTATTTATTATGATGGTGATGAGGATTATTACTAATAAGGCATTTCTATTTTTCCTGGGATGATGTGGACTCCCCCGGTGGCTAATTTAAAGACAAATCTTGGTTGATACTTACTCAAGAATCTGTATGGTCCACTGCTAACTTTCGTAAGGCAAATTATGGGATCTAATCCTGTTATAAAGTGTTTGGCGTTTTAAAATAGTTGTTGTTTTTCATAGTGTGAGCAGAATTACCATCACTTGAATTACCATCTAGTTTTCTAAACAATCTGTTCAACAAAATTAAAACATATCAGAATATTCAAGTTAAAAAGCTAGGCCTAGAAAAATGGACTATTACAGTAAAAAAAGCAACGTGAAAAAAGATAGCAGCTGAAATGGCTACAAGACACTAAATACAAGTAGGCCCTGATCCTGCAGTTGACTGCTTGTGAATCCACCCTAGTATCCACATAGAATTCCACCGACTTCAGCAGGCTCCACCCCGTCTGCCATGGGTGCACCACTTGGAGTCAGTTGGGGGATCCGTGCTTAGTATTACTGTGAGCCTCCCTCCTCCTCTTCTCCCAGCTGTGACTTTCTAAATCCTAGGGTGGGGAAAGAGGCTCAAAGTAGCACTGATTGCTTTGGCCATAGTAAGAGTTTCAGCTTGTATTTTAGACAAAATTTAAAGTGTTGGCTTTGATTCACAAGCCCTAAATGGCTTGGGGACCTTGGCACTTGTGATTTCCTCGAACCATAGGGCACAGGCACTCAAGCTGGACCATTCTCATTTTGAGAGAGGGGGATGACAGTAGATCATTCTCAGTGAGGGGCCCTCAGCTCAAGATCAGGCTTCCCTCAGCCCCAGGGGACAACCTCCTATGCAGGCTGAGGAGTTCGGCTTTTGACAGACCTCGGATTTGTGAGTGGGAGGAGAGGTTTTTTCAGTGGGAGGTCCAATTTTATTTGGTTTTGTAATTTATCATGGGCATCTAGAACACTAGATAGAATATTTGATTTATGCAAAAAATAAAATAAACTGGGTTGCTGTACTGATCCCTATCGCAACACAGATTCCTAGAGCTGGTCAAAAAATTTCAAAATATCTGAGAAACAACAAGACAATTATTTCATGAAAATCTTTGCAAAATATTTTCCCGTTTTCAATCAGCTTTGGAGTTTATTTTTTATTAACATGGGTATTTTGGTTTATGTTACATGTGTTTTGCAGAATAGGAGCAGCCAGAAACTGGTTCAGTAAATATATATTTTTCTCTATATGTGAGATTTCATCACATATAAAATGTATGTATGTGAATGTAGAAAATTGGGGAGAGGGAAGGAAAATGTGAACTCTGATATTTGATTCTCCTGGAGCCATTTTATATTACTTTACGATATTCTATTTAAAATCATCTTCTAGTGAAAATGTTTCCTATGATCTAAATCAGCAACTAGTTCACTAATATTTATAACTGTCTAGAGATGCTACAAGGCTAAATTGTGTGGCCTGTGAGCATGTTAATCCTGGATATGGTGGAAAATGACTAACAATGATATACAACCTAAAAAAAATGATTAAAACTAAGAGCTGATGTGATCAATGCACTCGAAATAGATCTCAGTGGCTCATGTGCTCATCGTCTACACACATGCTCCTAAGGTTGGCAGCCCAGTGAAAATGATGCGTGGGAAACTGATGCAAAGCGCTGATTTATTAAATGCTAATGGGGAAATCCAGATTGTTCAAATTAAATCCTAAATCAGAAACAAATCATCCAGCCTCCTCCACCCTATGCAGTCTCATTGAATCATTTAGTGGCCTCTTCTGTGACCCCAAAGTTGTAAAAAATTAAACAATGCTAGGGGCTGCTGTTGTGGGCTTCTGGCTGCTGAAAGCAGTGCTGATTCTCCTACAGCTGGCTGTTAATTTAAAAGCCAAGGGGAGGGATCACCGCAATTAGTTCATGTTGGCTCCTAACTGCATCAGGGTGAATAATGTTGGAGCCGTGCCGGAGCCATGCCTCAGTCTGTGCTTTTTCCCACCAGAAGCTGCATACCAGCAGTTTGCCTTTTTTGTTAAAAAAACCATGTTGACTTGAACCAAAAAAAAAAAAAGACTATGCAAGAATGGAGAGAATAAAATGGGAGTAAATAAAATATTTAAAAGGAAAGAACAGGTCACTTGAAGGCATATCTTAGCTCTGTATTAGAATGCTCACTGCTACTTAACCATAAACTGCCTGCCCATGGGCTTAATCCATACCTGTGCTGAAGTGACAGTATGTGTGTGACTCCCCTTCTCCCCTCCCCTATTTTGAGCAATAGAGAAGCGTGAAAGGACCTCAATGTTTTGCTTAGTACTAAGTGAGGGACTGGCAGTTTTATACAGTAATAATCTTAGCAAATCTTTGGAGTTGGTGCTTGAAGAATGAAAATAGAATAGAATTCATACTCCTCTAGATAGGAATTGCTTACTGAGAGAACTCTTATGTATAACATATACAGAAATATTCTGTTCATACAATATACACCCCTCTGTCCCAGTATGTTCTCCAGTGAATTATCTGAATTCCTATGTATGCAAATGTTTCTAATATCACTGAAACATTTTGGAGGAACAAGGTAGTACTGTGAGCCACTGAAGACAGCTCAAGTATTTCTCCAGTGTATTTCTTGAATTAGAATAATTTTCAAAAGTTCCCTTTAGTTTCTCTCAAAGATTAAAAAACGTGTAAAGTTTCTTTTGGTTCCATTTAATAGAGCACAGACCTGTCATTCTGAAATACACCAAGCCCTATAGAGGGATTTGTTTCACTGCCCACAATTATGCAAATATTCAGGATTTGTCTGTCATCTGAGGTGATATACATCTGATTCTACTTGTGGTATTAAGTCATAAATGTCATTAGCATCATGGGAGCAGCGTTAGGTAGACAAGTAGTTTAATCTACCAAAGAATTTTCTCTGAAAAGAGAGAATAATGATCACTCACCTAAAGTTTATGGTCAATATTATTACAGCTTCTTTAAAGGTGCTGAATGAGGAAGGGAGAAGGTTGGAGCCTACAATAAATAAACCCAAACAGAGAAATATATTTAACAGTCTTCTGTTCATAGTATTATGCACATATGACAAAGGATATGTTTTACAAAATACATTTATATATAGTAGTTAGTTACTACCCTGCAGAGTCATTTTCTTTATAGTTTCTTGCATTTTCTCACAATATGCATGTAGGTTATTCCCTGAATTAGTTTGATAGGGTACAGTTTCCTTTGCATATCACATTACACGCAAACAGACTTTATTTTAGCTGGAAGCCTCACCTCTTATCCTCCATGTATGCAATTATGCTGCGTACATCCGTAATCCAATAGTCTTCTCAACCGCCGCTTTTTTTTAACAGTATTCAGCATTCCAGTTTTTTCTGCCCTCCTTATCCCTAAAAAAGAAAAGCTTAGCTTTTATTCCCATTTTATCCTGACAGGTGGAGTGCCAAAAGGATCAGCAGCATTAAACTGTCTTTTATTTAACTGTGCTATGTAAAATCACAAGGATGAGAAAATAATTCCCCAGGATGAGGAAATCAGAGGATAGCACAGATGTAGGACAAAGGGGAAGCAAGTGAGTACTCTGGGATAAGATGAACAAATCCACAAAAGGTTTGGAGCCAGACTTCCAAATAGCTCCATGCTAGTTTTCAAGAGCTCGGGATCTGGGGTCAGGTTTTTCAGAGATCAGTGCCCAGTAGTTCCTGTTGTGCTGCTTCTGACCTGATTTTCAAAAGAGTTCTGCACCCACAGCGATGAGCTCTTGAAAATCTAGTCATTTATGTTAGTGCTTAAATGGGAGTTGAACTCTTCTGAAACACTAGCCTCAATTGTGGGGCTGAGCCCTTCTGAAAATTCCATCCCTAGCAATTCATTGTAATTCATTTTAGCAATAATGAGATTAAGCACCAAAAATAAGTAGATATGGTCCCAAAACCCAATCCCAGATCTGAACACCCCAAACGTGATAAAAGTTTGAGTCCAGATCTGAGTTTTTCTCTCTGAATGGATCACACAAAAATCCTGGATCTGAGCTTTGGGGAAAATCCAGATTTGTACCCAAACGTTGTCACTTAGCCATGTCTTTAACATTAATCACAGGGGCTAGTCTGATATTGAGCTCAGAAAATGACAGACTTGCAAAGAGCAACTGTAGATAACACAATGAATCCATATGTAGCGTGTTTGGCAGCAAACATTCCAGTGTGTCAGTGCAAAGTAGAAAACTGTAAAACTTATTTTGCAACTTGATGGCACTTGGTGACAAGCAGATAGTTGGAGTATGTTATTGGGTGTGCCATTCTGTGCACCAGATTGCTGAAAAGACACCAAAGAAATTGGATCAATGCATAAGTGCACAACCAGACTACATCAAGATTTAGCAGTACAAAGTATTACAAATGAAAGTTTGCTAGGGCCACAGAGGGAAGCAAACTTTCTGAGGAGGGGAGTCTCCTGCTGATTCATAAGCTCTTGAAAAGCATGGAATAAACTGCCAGTCAGCTGTTAGAGCTGATAACAAAGACAAGACTGATCCCTTGACATCACTAGTCAATATTGCCTGGCATGAAACCTATTGCCAGCAATGGAAAGAGTGGAGACAATTGCTGATGCCAGTGGGGATTTAAGGAGAAGCCTAGCCTAGAAGCAATTCAGGCAGAATTTACACAAAGGTCAGTTGAAATAAGAAACAAACTACCAGAACTGGCAATAGAAGCAAGTGAAATAAATCAGTTCAAGAGGGATTTGCACAATTTATTATAAGGGAGGAGGAAATCTGGCAACATGGCTACTTACCCAGTAATAAATCATAGCTATAGTGATGGGGTGCAAATGAGGAATAGAGGAGTTGTTTTTAGGGTTAGCAGAATAGTTCTTCATGGACCATTTGCTATTCTCCTGGCACTTAAAAGATCAAGCATAATCAGTATAGTTATATCCATTACTCTGTTATTTCCTGTGGGACATATATCATCCCTCTGCTTCATGGTATATTTTGAGACAGAATTATACCACTCATTTGTCAACTCTAGACATGAAGTCTGAGCACATAGACTTTGAACCGTGTTTATTATTTTCTCTAGAGCAGCAAAATCTCCTGGTGTGAATATATGGCAAGACTGAGTCTGGTGAACCTTTGAAGTAGTCGACATATTAGTTACTTGAACTACATTTCCACAGCACATAGTAGGAGTCTTGCTATAGCTAAGTATCAGGGGATAGCCGTGCATCTGAAGAAGTGAGGGTTTTTTTACCCATGAAAGCTTATGCCCAAATAAATCTGTTAGTCTTTAAGTTGCCACCGGACTCCTTGTTGTTTTTGCTATAGCTAGTGTTCCTGGGAATCCTGATGCTAGAGATATTTCCGGTGTATTCCAATGTGCTTTTATGAACGTCACTAGATCTAGTATCTGGACCATACTCCCTCTGGCACTAACCTGCATTGCCTCCTGAGGCTGCTAATGCCACGGGCACTTGCCCTCTTTCTCCCTGCACTTCCACTAATCTGACTAGTAGGGAGTGTATTTTTTAAATCTCTTTTTTCCTTATGTTTTCTTTAAGAGAACAAGAATAAATCCTGTCCTGCCTGGTGCAGCAAGGGAAACTACAGATTTAACTGCTGCCTCATAGGAACCCACAAGGAGAAACAGAGTACAAGGCTGGGAAACACATGTTGTTGAATCTCTGAACTCAGCGAAGTATGTCCACCCTGATGATATGAAATTCTTGATGCTAACCATGTTAAGTATGCCCAGATGGCTGGGAGCTAGACAACCCCCTAATTCTTAACCTGCAGACCAACTGACAAATTGTGCCTGGGTTGATGGTGAAAGTAAGCTGGTACGCCCCGGTACGGCGTACTGGCAAGAGCCGGTTTGCCATACCGGGACAGCCCGGCTTCCCCAGGGGACAATTTAAAGGGCCTGGGTCTCTCAGCAGGGGCTGGAGCCCCAGGCCTTTTAAATTGCCAGCAGAGCCCCACTGCTGGAGCCCTGGGGTAGGGCTGCGGGGCTCTGGGGGCTATTTAAAAAGTCCAGGGCTCCTGCTGCTTCTACCACCCCAGCAGGAATTGTGGAACTCCTTACCTGAGGAGGTTGTGAAGGCTAGGACTATAACAGAGTTTAAAAGAGAACTGGATAAATTCATGGTGGTTAAGTCCATTAATGGCTATTAGCCAGGACGGGTAAGGAATGGTGTCCCTAGCCTCTGTCTGTCAGAGGATGGAGATGGATGGCAGGAGAGAGATCACTTGATCATTACCTGTTAGGTTCACTACCTCTGGGGCACCTGGCATTGGCCACTGTCAGTAGACAGGATACTGGGCTAGATGGACCTTTTGTCTGACCCGGTACGGCCTTTCTTATGTTCTTATGGCCCTTTAAATTGCCGCCGGAGCCCCACAGCCACTACTCCGGGGCTTCAGCGGTTATTTAAAGGGCCGGGGCGGTAGAAGCAGGGGAGCCCCAGACCCTTTAAATAGCCCCCGGAGCCCAGGGATAGCGGCGGGCTCCATGGGGCTATTTAAAGGGCCCAGGGCTCCAGCTGTCCCTGCTGCCCTGGTCCTTTAAATAGCCGCAGGAGCCCCGCCATTTCCCCAGGGCTCCCGCAGCTATTTACAGGGCCAGGGCGGTAGAAGCAGGGGAGCCCTGGGCCCTTTAAATAGCCCCCGGAGCCCCGGGCTGCTGCTGCTATCCCGGGGGGGGGGGAGCACTTACCTTACAGGGTGGGCTGGGGCTGCCTCTGACTCCCTCAGCCACACCCCTTCTGCCCTAGGCCCCACTCCTTCCAGGGGCCAGAGCTGGCCCCAGCGTACCAGTAAGTCACTGGACTTCCTTTCACAGCTGCTTGTCACAGATAAAAGTGTGATACCACACCAGTTATTACAGCTACTGAGAGTTCCTTTCTTTGGTATCTTTACTATAACCCCATTGGTCCACACATCTGGCACTTTTTCCCTTTCTCAGACTCAGGGCCAGCTCTAGGCACCAGCAAACCAAGCATGTGCTTGGGGCGGCACATTTTCAAGGGCAGCATTCTGGCCATCTTTTTTTGCTTCGGGTGGCAAAAGCCTAGAGCCGGCCCTGGCAGCAGCAGCGCGTCGCCCTGGGGCCGCTGCAGTTTGCGCCATGGGGGAGCAGCGCCCACACCTTGTGGCTGGGCTGGGCAGGCTCCAAGTGGGGGACACTGAGGATGGGGGCTGCCCCTCGGGGCACATGGAGCTGCCTGCAGATGCCACAGGGCAGCCGCCCCCCAGTGCCGCAGCCGGGGCTGGGCGAAGCGGCCCAAGCCGCCCAGGGACTGCGGCAGGGTGGCCAGAAGCAGCAGTGGGGCCATAGAGGGCGGGCCACTGCCGTGCGGGGCCTGCATCTGCTCTCTGGGGCTTTGCTCTGTCTGGGGCTACATTGCCCTGGCTCCTCGGCCCCCTGCTGGGCCGTCCCCCAGCTCTGCCCTCCAGAGTCCCGTCCGGTCCTGGAGGCAGGAGTCCTGGCTAGAGGGACCTTGGGCCGAGGTGCGCCCGGGAGCCCTGCTGCTTACCTGACCCAGACCGGCTGGAGGCAAGCGGGGAGCGGGCAGAGTCAGCACTGGTGGGGGGAGTCCAGGGCTGGGGCGGCAGAGGGTGTGGGGGTGGATGGGGTGGGGGTGAGAGCCCAGGGGTGGGGAGGGAGGGCGGCCAAAAATTTTTTTGCTTGGGGCGACAATAAACCTAGAGCCGGCCCTGCCCAGACTGATGTAAATAGAGGGGCCAGTATAGAGGCTGCTAATTTAGGATTTACCTTGAACAATTCTGCATTCAAGTTATCCTTGCCAGGAGCTTTCCCATTTTTTAAGGATTTGATGGCTTGAATGATCTCTTCCTTAGTTGGGGTATCTATGTTGATATCAAGATCCTCTTCTGCCTCCTGGATGTTTGCTTCCTCTTTAGGTGGCTCCCTGTTCAGAAATTCTTTGAAATGCTCTGTCCAGCGCATTTCTTGTTCTTTTTCAGTTGTTAGTAGGTGTCCTTATTTGTTCCTGATGTGAGTGTTTGTTGGTGTCTGCCATTTACCACTTATAAGACGCGTCATTTTGTAGACCGTTCCTTGCTCACCACGAGCAGATGCATCCTCTGCTTACATTGCCAGTTTACCAATATAATGCCATTTGTCCACTCTCACAAGGCATTTTAAAAGTTTCAGGGCATAATCCTGCAAACACATAAGCACATGAGTGGCCTTACATAGCCTGATTGAAAGTCTGTGGAAGCCTCCTATTGACTTCAGTCACCAATCACACTAACTCACTTACATTGCACATATGTAGTATTGTCTAGCCCCTTTTCCTTGCTAAATGTAAACCTTATGTCAAGGCTGTATCCCCACTTTGAACTTTAGGGTACAATGTGGGGGCTGCATGAAGACTTCTAAGCTTAACTACCAGCTTAGCTCTGGTCCGCTGCCACCATCTCAAAGCTAATTCCCTTCCCTGGGAAGCCTTGAGAGACCTTCACCAATTCCCTGGTGAATACAGATCCAAACCCCTTGGAACTTAAAAGAAGGAGAAATTAACCACCACCACCCCTTCTTTCTCCCACCAACTCCTGGTGAATACAGATCCAACCCCTTTGGATCTAAAACAAGGAGAAATTAACAATTCCCCCTCCTTCCTTTCACCAACTCCTGGTGAATCAAGATCCAAACCCCTTGGATCTTAAAACAAGGAAAAATCAATCAGGTTCTTAAAAAGAAGGCTTTTAATTAAAGAAAAAGGTAAAAATCATCTCTGTAAAATCAGTATGGAAAATAACTTTACAGGGTAATCAAACTTAAAGAGCTCAGAGGACTCCCCTCTAGTCTTAGGTTCAAAGTACAGCAAACAAAGATAAACACTCTAGTAAAAGGTACATTTACAAGTTGAGAAAACAAAGTAAAACTAAGACGCCTTGCCTGGCTATTTACTTACAAGTTTGAAATAGGAGAGACTTGTTTAGAAAGATGTGGAGAACCTGGATTGATGTCTGGTCCCTCTCCGTCCCAAGAGCGAACGAACTCCCAAAACAAAGAGCACAAACAAAAGCCTTCCCCCCCCCCCAAGATTTGAAAGTATCTTGTCCCCTTATTGGTCCTTTGGGTCAGGTGTCAGCCAGGTTACCCGAGCTTCTTAACCCTTTACAGGTAAAAGGATTTTGGAGTCTCTGGCCAGGAGGGATTTTATAGTACTGTACACAGGAGAGCTGTTACCCTTCCCTTTATAGTTATGATACCTTACCATGTTACACTTTGTCAATGTATAATGCAGACCTTAGCTGTTTGCCATGGGGTCCCTGTACTGGCACCCAGAGGATAGGGAGGGCCTGGGTTCCCTCCTTACCCACCAGAAAAAGTGGAGTGGAAGCACCCTGACACAAGTGGGAGAAGAACTATTGAGTTTGGAGCTGGGCCTGCTGAAAGAAAGGGCTGAGGGGCAGGTTGTGACCCTGCACAGAAGCAGGAGCACAACGCTGTTGAGTCACTGTTGAGCTGGAAATGGGGGTCTAAATATGATCTGGCCTGAGGGCTGTGTCATGAGAAGAGGAAGAATACTGCTGGTCCAGAATGGCTGACAGCAGAGGACTCTAGATGAGAAGAGCCTGCTATGCCACACCCAGCCACACACTGGCCCGCAGTAAGTCTCTTCCTTCCTTCACAGTTACAAAATATAGAGGACCCAATATGTGGCTGAATTAATATTTCTAGAGCAACTTTTATTTCAGAAACTCTGTGGTTTGGAGTACGCAAACTCAAAATTCTAGTGTTGCATTAGTGCTAGTTTTGGCACTGAAAATATACTAGACATGCAATTGTAAATCCTAGAAGAGTAATGAGAAAAAGGGATTGTTCTGTCTTCCCTGCTTCTATCATAGCTTCTTCTGATTGTAAAACCTACATCAATTGTGCATAAAACCTTTACTGTTTATTTTGAAGACCGCCTTGGACCAATACCTACTTCATTTTGCCAGTCTTATTTATAAACACACCATCACCATTGCAAAGATATCAGGTCAAATCATGTTTGCCTTTTTCATACAAGTAATCCCACTAAGCCGAATTCTCTGCTGTGTTCTGTGGAATATGGCTTCCTGATCTCTGCCCTGACCCACAGGAGTTGCTCTAATTTGCACCAGCTGATAATGGTTCCCCAAGAGGCTGTTAAACTAGCTGGGAATAGCCAGAATGTAATACAGTCTGGTTACCCACCCTCCCTCCCTGAGTGGGAGGGAGGCTGTGAAGAGAGTAGCAGAGAAGCTTGCTCAGTGTCCTCTGTGTACTCTTCCTTGCTGGAAATATCTCCAAACAGGGGAGTTAAATCTGGACTCCATCCTCTTTGTACCACAAAAGTAGCACAAAGGGACGAAATGGAAAAGAGATTTGGTTTCATTGTATCCATGACAACAGGCAAAGGATTTGTACTGATATCTTCCATAATTTAAACACTTAGAAGTCACTCTAAATATGAAAGTTCTGCACTGCTTATTCCAGAGGCCTCTTGTTGGCTACCAAAAAAATCCCCTCCCCCCTTTTTTTATAGTAACATCACTTCCTACAGCAGATACTGTGATAAAAGCCCTTTGAGGCTTGAAAAAACAGCTTGTCCTATTCCCCCCACATAATCACGACTGAACACGAGCTTGTTTTCAGGAAATCAGGAGAGGCTTTTTTTCCTTTCAAATCTTTGACCACATGTTTCCACAGACTACGTCAGTCACATTATTTTAATTAACCCTCAGAGCCCTGTGGCCGAATATCTGTGTGGTGTGGTTTGCGCTGCCTTTCTTCAATGGCACTTTTTTCCTTCCTCATCTTTCATAAGTAAGTTTACTGTTGGTGGAAAATGGAAATTTAACGGCTCTGGAGACTAAAGTCCACACAGTTTCACTAATACAACAGAAGCAATGGCTGGGAAAGCCCTCCAAAATGCCTCCGCCCTGTACAGGCAGGACCACCTCCAAGGGTGAGAGGTTAATCCCATTTCCTTGGTTACTCTGAGACTGCAGAAAAGGGTCCCAGTTAGTTCCGGGGATAGTGATTTTTTTTTTTTTTTTGATGATGATGATGTGGACACATGTTCACTTAGAAATAAGATGTATGTTTAAAATCAAGAGCACCCCATGCCTTAATGTGTGATCTTTTTAGTAGGTTAGTATAAATGGGAATAAATTCCATATGGGCCATCAAACTTCCATTGGATGGTAATGAAACAACTTTGTCATTCTTCCTACGAGGCTTTGCTAGGTTCTAAGCAGGTAGCTCGAAGCTTACAGCTCTATCAGTACCATCCCTAAGTTATCCAGTCCACTTTGGTTATACTTTGTGACAGCCCGACTGTAAGTGAGTTTCCTGACACAAAGATCCATAGCTTGTTTGTTTGTTTGGACTGGGCCAGATTCAGACGTGATGTGAGGGGCAGTTAAACTCACATAGGGCTCAATCCTGCAAGGTGCTGAAAACTCTGGCTCTGATCCTGCAAAGCAGTCTGCTTAAAGATAAACACATGCTCAAGTGCCTTGCTAGATCAAGCCTGGCATGGTCAGTACCTTGCAGGACTGAGTCCTTAGCACCTCATCCAAAAATGATTTCATTAACTCCAAAGACTCCTGTTGACTTCAATAAGTTTTGGATTAGGCCTTTACACATACTTATATCCACTCTTCTCATGTGCAAGTTGGTTTTACGCTACAGGGCCAGAAAAAATCTACTTTAATTTGGACCTTTTCCCAGTTCTTTAACAAGTAAGCTACATCAAACTTGCATGTGAATAGAGTATGTATAAATAGGTCTAAAGTGAACTAACACACATCACCTCTGAATTCAATCTATTGTGTTCTCAATAACTGCCAGATCTCTCCCCACCCCTACAAATTACTGTACATTTATTATAGTCAGGCTGAAAGATAAAACTATATAACTTATTTTGGTTTTTGTTATTTATATCCAAGAGCAGACTCCAAACTAGCAAGAAAGATGCAAACTATACAAGGGTTCACTTAATCCACCATGGAAATGCAGCCAGCTCTGAAGTGAAACACAGCAGCTAGTTAACAATGCACAGTAACACTGCAGAACAACAGAGAGAGAAAAATTCCTTACCCAGCTGAAGGGCTAAATGTAATTATAAAAGTAGCACAGATGAGAATACCCAAGATGAAATGTGGCCAAGACACACAGGTTAATACACCTCTTCTTGGAGAAAGTGCCATGGAATCTTTAATAACATTAAGTGGCCAGGACTGCAGTTTTTCTTCTCATTGGAAAGACAGCACCTCCAATAACACAGTGTCACTAACAAGATGTGGCACAGTAGTTTGATACTGACTCAGAGGGAAGAGTGCCACCTACTTGCTGAATCAAGACCTTCCCAAAGCACCAGGATTTTTTCTTTTTTAATTTCAGTTGTTAATTTGGCCTGACTGTCTAATTTATGCACACTGATTAGATCACAGCTCAAAATTAATATGGGTGCAGCTTCTTTTCAGGCATACCAATGTTTTGTCTTCTCAGTGACAGTGTTTTCATCTGGATGAAAATGTACATACTTATCCCTGTAGCCTGCCCACTAAGATAACTAAAAATTAGATACATTAACTTTATCTACAAACATACACTATATAGTATTCTCCTTTAATTCAGTGTTTTGAAACTTGGTTCACAGTTACTCATTGCATAAATAACATAACTTTTATGCCTTATCCTAAAAAGTTGCTCTCTTCAAATGATGTTACTAGAGCTGTGTGGGAACTAGAATTTGTTTCATGGGAAATTCTGCAGTTTTGAAACTTGATTAGTTTTGAATTGGAACAAAAACATTTTAAAATATCCTGAAAAATGAAATTTAATGTTTCCTTTTGGGTCAATCAAAATGTTTGTTTTTTAGACCAATTTCGTATAATGGAAAATAAATTTCTAAGCAAAGTTATTTCAAAATGAAAAATCAATGTCCCAGTCAAAAAATGTCAAAATGGAGTGTTTTGACCTTATCAAAATGCTTTTCACTTTTTTTTCCAAAATGAAATTTTGACAAAATTTCAACATGTTCCTGTGGGAAGTCTTGTTTTTTTGACAAAATAGCAGTTTTGACAAACATTTCATTGGAAAATGTTCAACCAACTTTAGATGTTTGAGAAGGTAGAATTCTGACACTAATTAAAACAATTAAGTAACAACCATGCTTCCTTATGCTTTGATCCCTGCCATTATTCCATCTAATTCTTATCTTCATACGTTGCATTCATTTTGTCTCTTGCTTTGTATTCCTTTAAGAACAGAGGTCTAATAAATTAAACATTGACCTAACACTATGTGTCTGTTTTTTTTTAAATCTTCTTTTAAGAAAACAAAGTTAAATTAAAATTGGACTTTGTATAGTTACTAATGACCCACAACAAAAATTAAGGCCTAAGTTTAAACAAAATACACTAGGGGGCAGCATCTACTGTAATTGCTGTCAATTCTTCATAGGCACAGAGGATTTTCAATAAGGATGATTTTGTAAAGGAGAAGACACGTTTGAAATTAGTATCAGTTTCAGAAGCCTAAGACAGTAGAATTGCATACCTAATGTTCAGGGCTTGTGTACATGAAAATGTGTTTGAGCTTTTTTCCTTCAAAAAGAAAATAGTGGTTTAGATGTCATCCATACCCATGATAATATCCATAAGTGTTCTGTGGAATGTGGCTTCTTCCATTTCCCTTCTCAATACAGACTTACTGTAACTAGTTCAAGAAATTCAGATTGGCGCCTTGCATACAGCACAAGCACTATTTTTTGGTTTTTTTCTTGACCCTTCTTTTACAGTGAAGATTCAGATATTTTGGTGGAAGACTCAGTAAACAAAATGGAGAATTAGTAAGATTATGATGACACGACAGCTATAAAGGAAAGTGAAATATAACTAATTTAGAGGGGAAGTGAGTCTTCCCGTTTGTCGGGCATTTGAGTTAAACAAAATATTAAAATGGGTTTTTAGCAGTGTAAATAAGAATCAAACACCCTCACTCTTTCAGTTACAGGCTGAGAGTTTCCAACCACATCAGAGTTCTCCAAGACGACCTCCCACACAACCAGGAAACACCAGACAGTCCAGATATTTCATTGTTCCATCCTGCCCTAACACAACTTGTGTTCATTAGTGTTCAAAGTTCATTAAATAAAAAATCTAGAACTTTATATATCATAATTCATAAAGGACACAAAACCAGTCTTTCACTCCTCCGCTCTCCTTTAAGAATAATGGAAGATCCAAATATACCTGTACTACTGCTTTGTTGAAAACAAGAATATTTGGGGGAGGGGGGAAAATACTCAAATGCACATTCCTGTTTATTATTGAGAATTGCACACTAGCAGTATCACAAAATCTCTGACTTTCATCATTAATAAAACATTGCCATCTATATTAAAAATCAAGGCTAGACTACTACATTTTGCAATTTTAATAAAAGTGATGGCCAACTTTTGACTGAACCGTATGCAAGAAATGGAAAAAAACTACTAACTTAGTGGTCATCTGACATCACAAACAACTGTTATCTTCTCTCCACCCACACTACCTAGTCTCCCAATTAGGGCTAGGGGAAAGTCCAAACCCCAGCTGAGCCAGCTGCATTTAGACTTTCCTGAGCTGAGCCTCAATGTTTGATCCAGCAGACAGGAAGCCATATCTCTCATCAGGTCAAGACTTGTCCATTGCAACGTTAAGCTGAGGCATCTCATGATGCACAATGAGAAGAGGGCTGGATATTTCTCTTCTGAGCCCATGCCCAGAGAACAGCTATCAGGAAAAGGCCAGCCAGGCAGAGAAAGACTATCAGGAAATGCTTGTGACTGAACTCTATTTAACATGAACCATGTTATTGCCCTGCAAATGTGCCAGAGTGTGGCATGATTCAGGGTTATGGTCTGACCGCCACCTAAAGTGCAAGACAGAAACATGTTTTCACTCTGTTAGAGAATTACCGTATTATTAACAAGGTCCCATAACATAACAGGAATTCGTGTAGACCGTTTCTGAGTGATTTTAGTAATCACAAAAAAATGTGACTAGCACCGACTGCAGTGAAGCCAGGCACTCTGCTTCTTCTCCGTATAGTTATGCCAAATAATGCATCTAGGTCTTAACGTATAGGCTGCAACATTTGCAGACTTTGACTCCCTCAGGGAACAGATGGGCAGGACCCCCTGGGAGAATAACATGAAGGGCAAAGGGGTCCAGGAGAGCTGGCTGTATTTTAAAGAATCCTTATTGAGGTTGCAGGAACAAACCATCCCAATGTGTAGAAAGAATAGTAAATATGGCAGGCGACCAGCTTGGCTAAACAGTGAAATCCTTGCTGATCTTAAACGCAAAAAAGAAGCTTACAAGAAGTGGAAGATTGGACAAATGACCAGGGAGGAGTATAAAAATATTGCTCAGGCGTGCAGGAGTGAAATCAGGAAGGCCAAATCACACTTGGAGTTGCAGTTAGCAAGAGATGTTAAGAGTAACTAGAAGGGTTTCTTCAGGTATGTTAGCAACAAGAAGAAAATCAAGGAAAGTGTGGGCCCCTTACTGAATGAGGGAGGCAACCTAGTGACCGAGGATGTGGAAAAAGCTAATGTACTCAATGATTTTTTTGCCTCTGTCTTCACGCACAAGGTCAGCTCCCAGATTGCTGCACTGGGCAGTACAGCATGGGGAGAAGGTGACCAACCCTCTGTGGAGAAAGAAGTGGTTCGGGACTATTTAGAAAAACTGGACGTGCACAAGTCCATGGGGCCGGATGCGCTGTATCCGAGGGTGCTAAAGGAGTTGGCGGGTGAGATTGCAGAGCCATTAGCCATTATTTTTGAAAACTCATGGCGATCAGGGGAGGTCCCAGATGACTGGAGAAAGGCTAATGTAGTGCCCATCTTTAAAAAAGGGAAGAAGGAGGATCCGGGGAACTACAGGCCAGTCAGCCTCACCTCAGTCCCTGGAAAAATCATGGAGCAGGTCCTCAAGGAATCAATTATGAAACATTTAGAGGAGAGGAAAGTGATCAGGAACAGTCAGCATGGATTCACGAAGGGGAAGTCGTGCCTGACTAACCTAATTGCCTTCTATGATGAGATAACTGGCTCTGTGGATGAGGGGAAAGCAGTGGATGTGTTATTCCTTGACTTTAGCAAAGCTTTTGATACGGTCTCCCACAGTATTCTTGCCGCCAAGTTAAAGAAGTATGGGCTGGATGAATGGACTGTAAGGTGGATAGAAAGCTGGCTAGATCGTCGGGCTCAACGGGTAGTGATCAATGGCTCCATGTCTAGTTGGCAGCCGGTTTCAAGCGGAGTGCCCCAAGGGTCGGTCCTGGGGCCGGTTTTGTTTAATATCTTTATTAATGATCTGGAGGATGGTGTGGACTGCACTCTCAGCAAGTTTGCAGATGACACTAAACTAGGAGGCGTGGTAGATACACTAGAGGGTAGGGATCGGATACAGAGGGACCTAGACAAATTAGAGGATTGGGCCGAAAAAAACCTGATGAGGTTCAACAAGGACAAGGGTAGAGTCCTGCACTTAGGACGGAAGAATCGCATGCACTGCTACAGACTAGGGACCGAATGGCTAGGTAGCAGTTCTGCAGAAAAGGACCTAGGGGTCACAGTGGACGAGAAGCTGGATATGAGTCAACAGTGTGCTCTTGTTGCCAAGAAGGCTAATGGCATTTTGGGCTGTATAAGTAGGGGCATTGCCAGCAGATCGAGGAAGGTGATCGTTCCCCTTTATTCGACATTGGTGAGGCCTCATCTGGAATACTGTGTCCAGTTTTGGGCCCCACACTACAAGAAGGATGTGGAAAAATTGGAAAGAGTCCAGCGGAGGGCAACAAAAATGATTAGGGGTCTGGAGCACATGACTTATGAGGAGAGGCTGAGGGAACTGGGATTGTTTAGTCTCCAGAAGAGAAGAATGAGGGGGGATTTGATAGCAGCCTTCAACTACCTGAAGGGGGGTTCCAAAGAGGATGGAGCTCGGCTGTTCTCAGTGGTGGCAGATGACAGAACAAGGAGCAATGGTCTCAAGTTGCAGTGGGGGAGGTCCAGGTTGGATATCAGGAAAAACTATTTCACTAGGAGGGTGGTGAAACACTGGAATGCGTTACCTAGGGAGGTGGTGGAGTCTCCTTCCTTGGAGGTTTTTAAGGCCTGGCTTGACAAAGCCCTGGCTGGGATGATTTAGCTGGGAATTGGTCCTGCTTTGAGCAGGGGGTTGGACTAGATGACCTCTTGAGGTCCCTTCCAACTCTGATATTCTATGATTCTATGATTAATGTGCGTAACCATTGGATCCTCTTAGGAATGCCACACTTGTTGGAAATGTGGTTTACAGATGTGAGTAGGCTGAGAATACCAAACTCATCTCACTTGTACCCTAAACAGGATATGAATAATTAACCATTTTGTTACTTTCACCCAGGTTTATTTGATTTGTTCAGGTTTTAATTTTGAGGGTCAGTTTATTACCAAAAATGTGCAGTTCCCACAATTAGTGGTACAAAATAGCTGCTAAAGCAGGTTTATAACTTCTGTGCCAGTAAATGGGCCCCAGTAGGATTGAGGAGAATATTCTTAGCATCTGTAGCTGTTTCTACACCAACCATCTTCCCCTACTGTAAGTGGTACAGATATAAATATAATATGAATAACTACATCTAGACTTAACAGCCAGCACTACTTACATATTTACATACGAGTGATATTTAAGCTTTATTTTCACCCTTTATAACATCATGTAACCCTGCCAGGATCTAGATCAGATTACCCCATCAGCAAACTTCTGTGTAAATAGGGTAATTTTGAGATCTGTATTAAAGTAAGCTCTTCTTAGAAACCACCTGTCTGTGGAAATAACTGCTTTCTCCCCCTCCCTTTGCCAAGTCAGATTAGTTTTAAGAGAGCTATCAAATAGGCAATCAAAATAACTAGATAATGTAGATTTTTATATGCCAATAATTTATAGACTTTTCTGTGGCAATCACCACCATAGCTTCTGAACCATTCATTAATATTATAGATATCCTCATGACTCTCCTTTGAGGTAAGGAAGCATTAGCCCCATTTTACAGATGGGGAATTGATACAGATTAAGGCCCTGATTTTCAGAAGTGGCATGAACCCACAGCTCCCATTAACTTGACTTGGAGTTATGGGTGCTCAGAGCAGCTGCAAATCAGACCCTAAGGCAGAGGTGGGCAAACTATGGCCTGCGGGCCACATCTGGCCTGTAGAACCGTCCTGCCAGGCCCTTGAGCTCCCGGCCAGGGAGGCTAGCCCCCGGCCCCTCCCCTGCTAGCCCATTCCACTACCATGTTGCAATAGCCACACTGCTATTTTTAGCATGCTAGCTTGAGTGGATCCAGCATATGTCTGTCTACCTGTGCTGGGAAGATCACCCCCAGCTGCAGTGTAGACATATCCTCATGTCTTGCTCAAGATCATGCAGGAAGTCTGTGGTGGTTCTGAGATTATAACCCAGATTTCCTAAATCCAAGGCCAGTGCTTTAGCCATAAAAACCTTATTCTTATCTAATAAACCTATAATGTTATGGATTATTCAGATTCTACAATGTGGACAAGACATTTCAAATAGAGGCAAATAAACCCATGTTCAATTAAAATAATCTAGATGTTCAGGCACCAGATTTACAGGTGCAATCATCTATTTAAATATCAAGCGTGTCCTTGCAAAGAACGGCATGGACAAAAATAGACATATTTTCTTGCCATAATACCTAGAGACACTAGCCCCATTGTGGCAGGTGCTGTATTCTTAATGTGTGTCTGAAAAGGGAATTAAATAGACAATGTATTAGTGGAGTTGGAGTTCAACCAGAACACCACAGACAGTGCCATTAACTCTCAATAAAAGTATCATGGGACTTTTAATTACCTCAGCCTTACTTCTCATGCGATGGGAATAGGTACAGCTCTAGCAGCAGAGCGTCCCAGGGCATTGGTTCAGTAGCAACTTGGAAAGCCGTCTCCTGAATCAACAATACCACATCCTGTGCAATCTAGGTTGGGGGTTTCCCACGCTGGGGGGGAGACGATAACAACAGTCGTTCACAGGGTGCACAGAGAAAAGAGAATTTTCATCATCTGAGTCAGATGCCACGAGCAGAAGGTTGATTTTCTTCGGGTTCTGTAGTTTCCGCATTGGAGTGTTGCTCTTTTAAGACTTCTGAAAACATGCGCTACACTTCATCCCTCTCAGATTTTTGGATGGCACTTCAAATTCTTAAACCTTGGGTCGAGTGATGTAGCTATCTTTAGAAATCTCACATTGGTACCTTCTTTGTGTTTTGTCAAATCTGCAGTGAAAGTGTTCTTAAAAACGATCATGTGCTGGGTCATCATCCGAGACTGCTATAACATGAAATACATGGCAGAATGCGGATAAAACAGAGTAGGAGACATACAATTCTTCCCCCAATGAGTTCAGTCACAAATTTAATCAATGCATTATTTTTTTAATTAGCTTCATCAGCATGGAAGCATGTCCTCTGGAATGGTGGCCAAAGCATGAAGGGGCATACAAATGTTTAGCATAACTGGCACATAAATACATTGCAATGCCGGCTACAAAAGTGCCATGCGAATGCCTGTTCTCACTTTCAGTGACATTGTAAATAAGAAGCGGGCAGCTCCATAAATGTAAACAAGCTTGTTTGTCTTAGCAATTAGCTGAACAATAGGTAGGACTGAGTGGACTTGTAGGCTCTAAAGTTTTACATTGTTTTGTTTTTCAGTGCAGTTATGTAACAAAAAAACCTACATTTGTAAGTTGCACTTTGACAATAAAGAGAATGCACTACAGTAGCTGTATGAGGTGAATTGAAAATACTATTTCTTTTGCCATTTTTACAATGCAAATATTTGTAATAAAAAATAATATTATAACATGAGCACTGTCAACTTTGTATGCTGTTGTAATTGAAATCAATATATTTGAAAATGTAGAAAAACATCCAAAATATTTAATAAATTTCAATTGGTATTCTATTGTTTAACAGTGCGATTAAAACTGTGATTAATCGCAATTAATTTTTTTAGTTAATCGTGTGAGTTAACTGTGATTAATCGACAGCCCTAATATACACTACTGGGAGGAAGCTCCATTCCCATAAAAACTGACTGTCCTGAAGATCTAGATTGTAAAAACAGTTACTTTAAAAAAATAACTTTACTGTACAAAATTGCTATGAACTTGGACAATGTTTATAGACTTTGAGGCAATATGATCATTAGCATATTAGCTATGTACAATATGCACTTTCAGTTAACCCCAGACTTCTCTTTTAGTGCTGCCCTTTGGTAATTAAGCAGGGCTGCAGGGGGAAAAGCTGAGCTCCACATTAATGGCAATATGTGCACTGAGTGAGGTGTGGATTTCCAGCTCAAGGGGAGAAGAGAGTAAGAGGAAATTGAAGGTTTCAGTAGACAGGGTCAGAGACAGACAAGCTACAGCCTCCAGGTGAATGTAGGCTTCTCGATTCAAATTAAGAGTGTCTCAGTTATGGCAACATCTCCTAAATATGGAACAGTTTCACCCTGCCCCCATAAACTACAGTCTCCTTTTTAATAGCTGGGTGCCATCACTTCCCAGAGATAACATCTGCTTTGTGGCTGCTGGCTATCCTATAGATCAGAAATAACCCTCCTTTACCAACCTGTGTTTACAAAAAGCTTTTTGATCCTTAATGAGCCCAGTATAGCCCTAAGCAATGAAAGAAGCAAATAATTCTCAGACACTGCAAATACTCCAGGGGAGCTTTCTTTTTCTGTATTATTTGGAGACATGGCTTATTGTATCCAAATATTCATCAAAGGAAAAGAAACCTGGAAATGGCAAGTTATGTGCGCTTAGAGCACTATTAATGACGACAATGAACCCTTTCATTAGGAAGATCAGCAAACTATAACTACTCTCTTCCCATGGAGTGCCTAAATCAGCATTTATTACAGGCAGAAATGCTAGAACATGAAAATGTATTTGATTTGTTATATTTAATTGTATAAGTTTTGTAATTAAAAGCACAGAAGCTTCATGACAAAATTATCAAAAATAGTAAATATGCTGCAAGTAATTACTACTCACGGTTCTGACTGTAAGACCATGACCAGAAGTCTCTCTTTGGGATGGCAGTACTTCAGCTAATGATGATGAGAGGCACACACAAATATTTCTGTTGCTGTTTCATTATCAGCAGTAAGAACTGCAGAGAGACTGAACTCTAATCCAGAGATTATAATGCCATATGAGTGATGAGTAACAACTACAAAGCACTGCTAAACAAAAGTAGAACAAGTGCATCCCAAAAAGTAACAAGCCCGGACTTGTTACTTTTGGGATGCACTTGTTCTACTTTTGTTTAGCAGTGCTATCATATATTAATAAATGTATCAATACAATCTCTAATAGTAAATACAAAATGTCAGGCCACAGATGTGACACAACATAGTATTCCAACCCTATGGTCTTTGTCCAGGTGAGCCAATACTGACACCACCACTTCAAAAGGAGTGCTGAATGAAAAAAAAAAAAAATTCACTGACAGATTTATATTGGTATCAGCAGATATGCACTACAGACAAGAAAAACCTCAGAGCCAGTTATGCAGTGCATGGTACGTGGGATATGAATTTTGATATCACAAGATAAGAGATTTCTAGATCACAGTACTAAAATTACAGGAATTGTTAAATTCAAATGCAAAATGCAAATCTATGCTGGGTAACTAGTTAGCAAATGGCTGAGTGTTGTAATGAGCTATTAAAGTTGGGGAAGCCCTGGAGAGGGCAGCAGCAACTCTAGAAGAACTATGTTGCAATAAATAAGTATTATAGCAAATTCATTGTTCTTTTTTTTATTCTGATAACCTATTTGATTAGAAAATGCACAGAAAAGTGACTTGTTTGTGTCATTTTCAGGAAAGTTTTGTAACATCTAAAATCCACATTGTAACTTATACAGGGAGTTCTATGGCATGGGTTCTCACAACAACATTTTTGGTGGCAGCAGTGTGCGGTCACCAGCTCTTGACAATTTTTCCTAAAATACTTAATTAATTTTAGAAAAAACAAATGAATATGCACATATCTATGTCCAAATCATTGTAATGTATTTATATAGAGGTTGTTGGTTTTTTGCAGACTCAGTAATAAAAATAATGTATAGTTGTCTCTATTCTTTACTGGACCTAAACAGAATAGAAACACAAATAAGGTGCTTTGCATGTTCTTATCTTTTTTCTTATTGTTACTTTTGCTTTTTT
Source organism: Chrysemys picta bellii (assembly GCF_011386835.1). NCBI lineage: Eukaryota > Metazoa > Chordata > Testudines > Emydidae > Chrysemys > Chrysemys picta. The sequence continues at coordinate 55,501,191 of NC_088795.1, read as the reverse complement.
TGGTTGCTTTTTTTTTAGACTTGCTAGCTACTAAGTCTGCTGTGAAAAGTGATATTAACAAACACACAAATATTTTCACAGCAGACTTACTCAGCCCCGGCAAGCCCCGGGGACAAACTGAGCCCTACATGCGGAGGTGGGTATGGAGGCAGTGGGAACCAGGGGCAATGGGGCACTAGGGAAGGCAGTGGGGCCAGAGGTGATGGGACGGGTGGTAAGCTCGGGGAACGGAGCCCAAATCCCCATGGCTGGAGTCTGCCACCTGCCATCCCAGGGCTGAAGCCCTTCCCCATCTCTCCTGAGAAGGTGGGGAACTTACTGGCTGCCTGCTCCTCCAGCTTTTGTGTCTCTAGAGAGGGGCCACAGCTTTGTCCCATGCCCCCACCACCATCACCACCACCAATAACCACCCAAGAGGCTGTTGCCACAAGAAAAACTCCTGGTGGCTGCATGCGGCCACAGTGGCCGCATTTGAGAAATGCTCAGGTCACTCTAACTATAATTACTATATTCTAAAGGTTACAGAACATAAGTAACCATGTGATTGAAATTGAATGGGAACTGTATCAGATGACTGAAACTTCATTATCTTTATCTCCTGTACAAAAAATCCACAGCTTATATAAAGTCATTACAACAAGAATGCTTCTTCTATGTCAGATGATCAACTGCTAGTCACCAGAAGTTAGAATGAAATAGGTCAGCAACAGAATGTCATTTGACAAAGGTTGATGCATGAGATTGGGCTTGAGGCACACATTTTTCTGTGTGGGAGATTAACATCTAGTCCACTACTGAAAATGGGCTATGTGAATCATCATGTATCGTTGACCTCACCTGGATACTGCCTGTTGGAGACTGCAGTAGGTTTGGTAGCCAGTCTTAGAAATCTCTTTAGATGCTCAGATGCTCTGCTAGACAGACAGCTGAGAGGCTGCAGTTCCATTTTACTCCAGGTAACTAAATTGATAGTGCTGGAAGAACCCACCTCCCCGCCCCGCATCCCAGAGCCTATCATCCTGCTGGTGAACCCAAAGCCCTCGGATTATAGGTCCACCCCACTTCCTGTACCCGACCGGTCCCCAGAGCCAAAAGGAGCTGCTGCCACTGTTTCAGCAGCTGGTAGGTGAAGGGCCAACTGCCTGTATGTGGCACAACACAGAGCTGGACCTGGCCATTGTGTGGTATGCTGCATCCAGCATGACACACAGTGGGAGCCAGCTGGGCCAGTCCACAGCAGGCTCCCTTCCAGCCTAGTTTTCTAAACGGGAGGTACAATGGTTCATCCGTCCCCCCATCCCACCCCACCTCAGTCTCTGGAACCTATGGACCTGGTTATAGGGAGCTTGACTTGGGATGGCTGTTGTTATGTGATGGGTTTATACTATAGGAGCATTGGCAATTTGAAATGTGTACTAATTTTTGTTCGATTACTATGGCATACTTAAGGTAGAAGGCTGGTGCTATAAAACCCCCCAAAAAATAAATGACAGAGTAGCAAAATAGCAGTATTTGGCTCTCAAAATGCAGTCTGCAAAGCCTTTCCTGGTAGTCCAGAGAGAGCTGGTTGGTCAGACTACTTTCTTTCTTGTTTCCAATTGCTTAACCCCAAGAAAAGAAGCTAAAAATGCATTTCCTTGCTAATGCATTCTGGGTATGCAATTGGTATGCCTGTGCCATGTGACTTAGGAATGGGAGGAGAAGTGTCCAAGAAACTTACCCTGTAGTAAGATATGTTTCAGACTATGAGAATATTTGAGAACTCCTTCTTTATCCCTAAAACACTAGGTATTAGTAGCTTGCTTTGCCAAATGAATGCTTAGAAGAACTGAAGTATATAACGTGTGGGTCTTCAGCCCCCAAAGATTTTAGGAAATTATAAGGTTTAAGCAGACAACATTCAGCTTGTTGAAGAGAAGGCAGAGAGGTAATTTGATCACTGTGTACATGTGGAAAAGATATTTGACAGTAAGAGGCTTTTCAGTCTTACTGACAAAAGGCACAGGATCCAATGACTTGAAATCAAAGTTAGACAATTCAACCTGGAAACAAGATGCAATTTCCTGCGAGGGAGAGCAGTTATTCCAGGCAGTGGAATCACCATGCCTCTTTAAAATAAGATTAGATATATTTCTAAAAATATGCTGTCTGTGGGCACAGAGGGTCAGGCAGGTCCCTTCTGGCCTTGGAGTCTATGAATCCCACTGTTAATCTCCTTCTTTCATGGGCCTTAGGGAGAACAGGATTGCCTGCGCTGCTCAACACTTTCAGCTCTGCATTAAGACAATGACTACAATTAAATCTCTTGCTTCGGGGCTTCAGCAGGTCACTTGCAGAGGTCAAATAGGAATTTTTTTCTGCAGATGAGTAATTGGCCAGATGTATTCTGGGGGAGGGGCGGGGGATGTTGTGTGGTTTTGTCCTGAACCCAGCTTCAGCAGGCAGATAAGCCAATTCTTTCTAGGTTACTGTTGCAAGGTGTGACTGTCCTGCAGTGCCCTCTTTAGGCTAAGTGTGGCATTCCAGGCATTCCTGCCTCAGTTTCCCATCTCAGTAACCCAATAACTCAGGTCTTTGAGTCAATAATACCCTCCTTGAGGCTATCCATATCCCCTTTAGGTCCTTATATTGGACCTTGCAAACTTTTAAAGGACCATGCCAGGTGGTGGGCTGGGCTGTCCTCTAGGCACTACAGCCTTTAAGGGGCAGACTACCCCATCACAGTTACAAAAGGGCAAAAGCATTTTCTCTACCCTTTTGGCAGGTAACCTTTGAGTACAAATATTTCTCTGCATGGGAACCTGGTAATTCAAACAATAAAGATTCTGATTTTAAAGTAATTCTTGCCATATTCTAAACTTTGTAAAATTATTCTTTCCATCCCTACTTGACCCTGTTTCTTTAGTCTCTCATTCTATAGGCTAGATGTACTGTTTAGAGATATGCCAAGTGACACATTTGGATCTGGATCTTACCTTCTTCAGAGTTTCAGTTTTCAGATCCAAGTTTTTGACTCTGAGCCTTGAGGTCTCTGGGGACAATAGATACTTCCAAAAGCAGTTGCTCTAGTGTATGTTAATTGACACCTGTTTTAACTAGGAGATCATCAGAGATTATAAAAGATGCCTATTAAAAATGTCTTGGTGACAATTTCATAGTAGTTAATGGATGAAATTTAAAACAAGAAGAATTAAAACTGGTTGCATTACACACACCACAGTATACAAATATATGGTAAACATCATATGGTATAGTGTTTGTGAATATAATGCTAATTGCAGTAAAGAGCAGTAAAGCCCAGTGGTTAGGGTATTTACTTGGGGGTAGGGGAGAATCAGGTCCCTGCCCTGAGTATCTGGTGCATTCTGTCTTAGAACGGGTTTTAATCTGTGTTTTTGGTCATGATCAATTTATGGATCAGGAAGGAAAGTCTAGTATATTGGGTTTTTTCTATACTCTTTCTGCAAACTCCTGGAGTTATGAGGATGGACCCTTTTAATAGAGAAGGTACAAAATAGATTTGAAAACAAATGCACATTCTTTCATGGTATATAATTCTTCACTACACTATGTAACCTTGGGGTGAGTTTATTTGTAATTAAACTTCTAAAACAGATTGTGCCACATCCTGATCTCAACTATATCGATGTAACTCTAAAGTAACTTTTCTGATGTTAATGGAATTACTTTGGAATTACACTGGTATAGCTGAAATCAGGATCTGTCAGAGGCCTAGGATATATCTCCTTATTTCTCCCTGAGAAAATGTTCTTGCCTGCCCCCAGTGATGAGAGCCCTGTATGTCAACAATGTGTAGCTTGAAGCTAGGAATGTGGAATTTAAGCTGCTTTGTCTTACTTTTGCAAGTTTAGAAAGAGGGGAAAGAGTGTACCTGAAGCAATGATTTTTTTTAAGCAGGCTTTGCGTGTTTCATTAAAGAGTGTGATCTGAGAGTCTTTCCTGGAGATGGGATTGTCACTTTTGATTGAAGTTAGGATACGTTTCCCCAGCCCAAAGAAAGGGGTGAAAATTGTTTTGTTTTCTTTTGCCACAGTTATTCTTGGCATGTTGTATTCATTGTAGCGGTTTCAACCCACCCACAGTAGATAATAAAACATTTCCAAAAATGGCTTTGATCCAGTCCTTCATTGTCGCATTTCTAACCACAGATAGTAGCATTGTATTCTTCATTGTATCTTACATTGTGTTTAATCTACTTGAAGGAAAACTCTGCCAGCTAACATATTAGACTGGAAACATTTTTTTTTCCAGCAAGAGATTAAAAATCCGTTATATTGTCTGTCACAGTCAGAACCAACTACATTGAAGGAAGTTTTTGCCAGCTGAAAACTCTCCAACTGTAGTTCATACTAGTCAAGTTGGAAGATGACAATGAAGTAGGAAATGTGTAGGTTAAATTATGAGTTTATGAGCAGTAAATGCTATAATATAGCAAAAGTTTCTGTTACACCCTGTACAAGACAGCTGAGACTCAATGTTGCTGTTGGAACCTTGGCTTTTGCACTTCTTGGTTGTTTGAGATGACTACATTCAGTGTGCATTGTTAATGTAGGGTTTTTCTTTAAGGGGCTGGTCCTTCATGTGTTCTGTACAACTTCCATTAATTTCTGGATCAGTTCTATGCAGATGAAGGTTGCAGGATCCAGCCCTTAACATAACTAATGCCTACATAATACTCTTCATCTGTAGCTCTCATAGCCAGAGCTGGTTGGGAAGTTTTGATTAAATGTTTTTCATTGGAAAATGCCAATTTGTCAAAACTGAAACTTTTTTCAGGAAAGGGACAGTTTTGACTAAACTTTCTCAGGTCCAGAATGGAATTTCTGGTTGAGGGAGACTTCAGAGTAGCTGATTGCCCAGCAGCTAGGATACTCACCTTGGGGCAGGGGAGATTCAGGTCCCTGCCCTGAGTTAGGCAGGGCAGGAATTTGAATCTGGGTCTCTCGCCTCCCAAGTGAATGCCCTAACCACCAGGCTGTCGGCTAACCTTATTGTGCGGGCGGAGAGTGGGGGGTCTCTTGTTGGAACTATTCCACTTTGTATAAATAAATATTCATTGGACCAGAGGACAAAAAACTGACTCTATAGCCCCATGGCAAGGGTACTCATGTGGGAGAGCCAGGTGGGAGAAATACAAGTTTCCATAGCCTTTTCCTTGTTAATTTGAAAAGATTGGATTTGAATGATCAGCAGTGTCACAGGCATGCATCATCCATAAAAGAGCATCTCCCTCTGTGATGTTCACCTACTTCAGTCTGAAGGGTTGCTAAATTCAAGCACTGCTACTGATGGAATATATACCAACTAGAGAAAGTTTGCCCTTGCTTGGGGCGAAATTTTCAGCCCACCATCTAGTCTGAGTATCTAGACTAGGTGCTGGGATGATGGATGTCTTGCCTGAAAGCCCCTGGAGTGGCTCCACAGCCACTTCACTGAGGGTGCTTTAGCCCAATGTATGTTCTGTGTCCTGAAGGTACGGAGCTCATTGTTACTATCTGTTAAAACAGGTGGACAGAAGCTTCATACAGAAAGGAGCTCTCTGCTCCCATCTTTTGGCGAACAAGGGGAAGTATGGCTGAAGAAGTTATTTGCATGAGTTTTATACCCAGAAATCCTCCAAGTGACACTTTGGGGACTCATAAAACTTGGACATTAATTCCTAATTAGTTGGGTGAGATAAGACAAGGGTAAAGGAGTTTCTATCTTGTGGCAAGGAATGCATCCTGGGTGGCAAAGACTCTGCTCAAGGGTTTTATATCTTATTGATTCTCCTCCTCCACTGAAGATTTTGTGAATAGACAACGAAGGCAACTCTACTATTAGAGATGATGCAGAGCTGGCTCTTCGCTGAAGCAAAAAGAGCTGAGTGAACTCTGGTGAGGCCCTATCCCATCCCCAGCACTAATAAAGTTGAAATGCTTGGTTAGATGACAGAGCCACAGGGCTGGACCAGGCAGCACTTCCCCTAGGGACTGAGATAGGTCTGCCCAACTGCACTCCCAGACTCAGGTAATATGCTATTCACTGGCACCAAACTGTGAGTGAGCACAATGGAAGGGGAAGTGATGTGTTAATGGGGCATTTGCCTATCAGATATTCACACTGATGGGGGGAAAGGAGGGTGAATGTTTTGCTTATAATTCACTTTGTGTACTGTTGTCATTTCCCCCAAGCTCATGCCATGTTCCCTGAAAGTCTTTTCTTGTTTCGCACACAAACTCAGTGCTGGTGAGTGGGGCAGTATTGCCTGTTAAGAGCAACCAGGGAAGGTATTTACTTTTCCCAGGTTTCTGGGTTGGGACTCAAGCTGGTGGTGGTTGTTAATTTTTAAGAGGAATCCCTCTTGACCATTTGAACCCAGTCCTTGTTGCTGCTGACAGCTCCTGGCAGAAAGGTTATGCCTATGTCAAAAGTAGCTCCACACATCCTGAAAACAGCTTAACTGCTGGTTGAAGACCAGGGGATTTAAATAGCAGATTCTTTGATCCTACCCCAGTCCTCCCTTGCTCCATCCTTTCCCACCTTTGCAACTGACATGAAAGGGCCCCAGTGTCTTGTAGCTGTTGTGCAGCATCCTTGAACCCAACCTTCTCCCCTCCGAAGTTGAACCTTACAGACTCTACTGCTGGAGGGAGTGCTGTAGCCATGGAGGTGGGGGCTGCACCTCAGTACAAAATTCTCAGGTCACATGCACACTAGAGAACTTGTCTCACTTCTTTTTTTTCTCCCTACATGCTTGGAACTCCTTGGATGTCCTCTGCACATAGGAAGTTGAGGTCAGCTATGAGAGCAGATCCTTGATGGGTGTGAAATGTACTATTGAATGTGACACTCCTCATTAGGCTAAATTCAGCACAAGGTGCCAGAAACTTGACAGTTGTGAAGGTATAGAAGGAGCAGTAAACTGAGTAACACAGTAGGTCCCAAGTAGGTAGAGGTAACATCAAAAAATTGACTAAGCATTTGTGTTTCAAGGGGTATATCCAATGAGAGCCTCTCAACTATATGAGGTTCCTGATTACTAATACTAGCATATTCCATTTACTCTGTCCACATGCAAATGCTAGACACTGCAGAGTCACATCTTTCTCTGCAAAGATGTAAAAGTTTTAACTGTTTTGCCATAGCTTTGAAATGTAATAGTATGTTCTGAACATAAGTCTTTTATACAATTACAAGAAGGTTGTAGCTATTAATTGATTCTGTATGAATTTCTCACATCAAATATACCAAACATAGGGCTACAGAAGTTATTTGCATAAGTTTTATATCCAGGGTATAACATAGGGCTGTAATTGCAAATTAAAATGTCTTGTAGTAGGAAGTAGTTTTCACTGAAAGCTCATGGAAACATATGTTACAGCTCCAGGTAGATACCTTATGGAAATGCCCCATATCAAATACCACATTTATCCTACAGTCACAATCTTGGTGGTGAAGTGAGCAGGCAATAATTCACCCTGGACAGCAGCAGCCACTGAAATATTTCAGCAATGAGTCCTTCAGAAGTATCTCTGCAATTCACCCACTGGGAATTTAGAAACACCATGCTGCTACATGTCCAAATCCACTTTCTTGTCCATGTATTGGTGTGTTTAGATATTCTGGCCAAGAATAATCTCCAGTTCTTGTGCCTGAGCTTCAATTCAGTTACACCAGGGATGAATTTGGCCTGATACATTGCTGAAGTAAACTCTGAGTCAAGCAGAATCTCTCTACTTCCTTTACAGATTGACCATGTGGGATTGTGTGGCAAGGTGGGATCATTGTCAAATTCTGCCCTTCATTTTACTTACACAATCACACTGCTTTAGTTATAATATCTGTTTGCAGTAGCATGTGTATGAGGATAAAATATGGCCTGGTGTGCATATAAGGTCCATAGTAACAATGACATGAATACTTTCCTCATGGGCCTAGTATACATGCAAACTTGCAGCAGTTTTTAAACCAATTTAGTTAAACCAGTGCAAACCCCTGTATGCACACTTAAATCTATTTTAAAAGACTTATAACCATTTAGCTTAATTCAGTAAGGAATGAACTTAAGCTAAATCAATATAAAGCACATTTAAATTAATTTAAGAGTATCCACACATGAGTTTTGCGTCAGTTTAACCAAATTGGTTTTTAAACCAGCATTCTGAAACATGGGTCTGTTAGATTTCATTTCTAACACTGTTCATGGCTAGAGAAAGAGAGGAATGGTTTTAAACATCTTTTAACACTAATTTTACCATAGCCATTAAACAAGTTGTAAGCCAGTGTTCAGCGCAGCAACTTTCCATTAAATCAATTAGAATCACTTTATCTGTAATCTAGCTAGACTCTCTGAAATTCAGCTAAGCCTGAAAGAATACAATCTCTTAAAGCCCTTTTACCATTCAAAAACAAACAAATAAGCATAAACAAAACAAAACTCAAAACCCATCCACAATGATCAAGACAAAGGAAAACCGATTTCACATCACCAGCTGTAAAAAATAAATTATCTTAAGAAATTCAGCTAAAAATAAACTTCTCAGCCACATTTCATGTGATGAATAGTCCCTGAATAGCATCCAAAATGAGGTACCTGGTTGTGGGTGCATGGTTACAGCATACCTTAGGATACTCAGCAGTGGCAAATAATTCCAAAACAGCTATTATTCCAACCACCCTGCTTTCCCAGAAAAGTTTGTGTTTCCCCAATATCTATTATTCCCCTGGTTAGCTGAAACCAGAGGTATCCAAATTAATTTATTGTCCCCATTCTATCTGGATATGCAAGGATGAACTTGATCTTTGAAACTTTTTACAACTGTGACAAAAACAGAACTGCATAAAAACAGTTTCCAGGTCAATGGAAAAGAAAATAATACAGCAAAGATATAAGATGAATAGTATTCAAAATGTAATGCAATCATGTTGCTATTCAAAGTCTAGTGTGATTCTTTTGAAAAATAATTTAGCCTGCTAACTTGTCCATGGGTCACTGGGAACATTTTCTAAGGAGCTAATGTCCCAGAGATCTGATATCCATTGTCATGCAGGCTCTAGTTTTCAGTTCAGAGTGGCTTTCCACTTTGCTAGCAATGAAAGCAAATGACCAAACTTCTACTGATTTATGTCTAATGTGACATTGTGATATTTTCTGTCATATGCAACTAAAGAAGCAAAAGGACCTAAAGGAATATCTCTGTGGACTACTTTGAAGATGTGCCATATTCTTCTATATTAATATCCAGACAATTTTGGACAATGCCAGATTTTAAATTGCCTTGTGAATTTTGTATCTCTGTTGAAGAAGAATAAACAGCATTTTATAAGTCTGTGTGACATTAGACACAAGGTAAAATTTTCGAAAGCACCTATTTATTACGGTCCAGGTTTTCAAAGGTTTTTAGGCACCTATCTGCATCTTTAGGTGCCTACATATTTCTGAAAATCTGGTCCCAAGACACTTCAGAAAATGTTACCTCCAGTAAAGTTCCTTTAAAAAAAAAAACTGTTGCAATACCTCATTATCTACAGTAGGAACCATGCTTGTACTAAGGCCTTGTCTACTCTTGGGAAACTTCCTAAAAATTCCTCACTGTTGCAAAATTGTGCATACCTCCTTCAGTGTCAGAAACGTTGGGAGTCATGGTAGAATGAGCTGATGGACTTTGGGGGATTTCTGAGATGAGGGGGATGGGTGGGTTAATTGAATTGCCTTCCATGTCCCACTCAATCAACTGGTGAATGAAATTGTGGATTAACTGTAGGTTTCGGGAATCTTACACTGTCACTTCCACCTCTGTATTTGGGGCCAGATTGTGATACCCGTACTCACTTAAAGGTAATACCTTTTTCACTCCTCAAATACTCCAGTTACAATCTGGTAGAAGAATCAATGGCTGTTAATCTGGCTTCTTTCACCAGTACTAGATTAATTTAGAAATAAAAATAATCTGCATCTTCTGATTTCAAATTCTGGGTATTTAAATTTCCACAGTGAGGGTTTTTCAGATTCTAGCATACAAACCCTTTTCATCTGGATGAGACACAACATGTGAAAGGCAACTCTACATTTTTCCAACATCAAAATTTGCAAATTGGCAAACTACAACTAAAAGAGAAGAATTGATGAAGTCAATAGATTGTACAGCAGCGGAGTCTTTTGGCAAACACCATGTGTGTTTTGAAGCCATAAAATGATAGCTGGCCATGGTCATGGCTCTATGTAAGTGATACTGCATATTATTCCTCCTATTGTGTGCTCTTTTCTTTTTTTCTTTTCTTAAGGATTTGATGTGTGAGATCACTGTCCTACAGAATCATCAGGAGATGAAGCGTATTGGAGGAAAGCTCTGGGAAATGTCTGTCATTCCAGAATGATTGCTGGCTCAGGTTTCCATCTTGAGCTTTCATCCATCAGACATTTCAGAACAATCTGTTCACCTATACACAGGATACAAAAGAGATAAACGTATAGTGATAATGATTGCAAGACAGCTCTCTAGACATCACTTTAAAAGCAGATGGAAAATAGCCACAAAATAGATAACCAGGCCCTCTCTTCGAAAGCTGAAAAGAGCTTGTAAATAACATGTTCCTTTTTGTTGATATGATACTAAACTAAACAGGTTTAACGTCTTTAGCAGAATCAAATTCTGTCAGATACAGTTAGACATTGTGCTATAATGTAATAGCAGATTTTCCTTCTTTTACTTCATTTTTTCTTTTATCAACAGCTGCTCAAAGTTCTAATATAGTGGGTCAAATTCAAACCAGGTCTAATAATAATAACTAGCTTCTGTAGCACTGGCAATGCAAAATGAAAACAAATCTCAACCTAAACGTTTTTCACTAAATGGAATTTTTATTTTCTGGCCAGCTCCAGTGTGGTCTGGAGGGATTACTGTGTGAAGGCTGAACAATTGTAGCTTCATTGACTGTGAAGAAAATATATAAATAAGTGCAGGAATATTAAGATATGATAATATGAGAGTAGAACATATTTTAGAGTTTGATTGTTAGAGCAAAAACCAGGCTGGTGCTGCATGCTGCAAAGCCAGGGTGCAGAACAGGTAGATCCCTGTATGGAAGAAATAAAGGAGACCTTTCAGCCTACCAAAAAATAATCTGGTGCCCAAAATAATTAAGTATTTGGGGGTTTCCTAAACCTCATAAGTCAGTGAATAAACACTTTGATGCTTATTTAGCAGTAAGCCGTATTTAAAGAAAGATATGTGCTCAAGCTTTAGAAATGTTTATGGAGCTATCAATGCAATTTTCATTAAAACCCCCTACTTTTTAAAACATAGTACAAGCCTGAAATATAGTAGACCCATGGGCTAAGCTACAGGATTTTGTGATGTCCCACAGCACCTGCCATATTAGTGTTCAGATACTGTGGTAATATACATGAAATAAATATTATTATGAGAGCTGTCACTAGTTGGCATTGTTACACGTAGGCTTACAAGTCTTTCTTAGTGTGTGAGCAAGTTTTTAGGCTTAGGAGAAATTTCATGGGGGGGTGTTTTTTGTTGTTTTTCTGATGCAAATTCTTTGGGGAGCTGTGGCAGGCATCAAAGGAGATTGCTCTTTGCCTTAGTCTCTCTAGCTAGAGTCAATTCTTGGGGAATAGTTGCTCCTTCAGAACAGGATTTGGTGTTTGGGCTGGCATCCCTGAAGAAGAGGACTGCTGGCATGCTAAAATGGTTCAGGCTGAAACAGCTCAAAATAAACTAGTACTTAACTCTAAAACAAAAATCATAGTCTATGTAGCATAGCTGATGGCACGCTTGTAAAAATACCTCACATCCACACACAAAAATGCTCCAGACAATTTATGTCTGCTTAAGTGTGCTTAACAAGTAAATTTCTGTAGTGTAGATCTATTGATGTCAGCACCTTTCATGAAAAGATTAATAAAATATAGCCACACAGCCACTGTGAAATATGTTTCATTCTGGTGTTTGGGAGACTGAAAAGTAAAAATGCAAAGGATGTGCTGTTCACATGGTACTCTCTTCTCCTTAGGGCTTGTCTACATTGCGAATTAGTGTATGGCAAACCAGGGTGTCAATCTACAGCACAGTAGTCTGGCACACATTAACTGGCCGTGTGGACCCTGGTACCACACGCTAAAAATTCTGTAGTGCATATCAGAGTACTGCTCTTTGAAATAAGAGTACATCAGAGAGAAGTATGGAACTTCTACTGTGCAGCAACAGGGGCCATAATGCAGGTTAATGTGTGGCTGGCTAGTGCATTGTACATTCACACCTGGCTTGCTGTGCGGTAAGTCGCGATGTTGAAAGCCCTCAGAAGCAAATTAGACTTGATCTATGTCCCAACTAGTGTTCTATTTTTGGAGCAGCTTCTGATCTCACTTACGCCAATGGTAATCAAGAGTAGCTCCACTGAAGTAAATGGAATTACGCTGAGATAAAACTGGTGTACCTAAGAGGAGAAGACCCTTTGAGTTGGGTTTAGGAAGATAAATACTTGAGTGACTAATTGTGGTTCATCCTACTTCTCCAGGAGGCTAAAAAGCATTTTCCCCTCTTCATTCTGTTAATGTAAATGGATTAGGGATCTTCCAGTGTGGCAATAGGATTTGATCAAGAGCTTATGCTGATTCTCCTGCCTTCTGTATCCCTCCCCATCCCATTTAAATCTAAGATGAAAAACCCCTCTGACCTATGCCATCTTGTATTTGTTACCTTTATCTCACCCAATTCTTACACTGTAATACTATAATTAGAAATATATCATTTGATTAAACTTTCTGAATCATTAGGGGCTACAGTTCATTCTGAAAGACGCTAAACCAAATAGTATAATGGAATTTTAAACATTCAATACAAAGTTTGTGAATAGTAGAAACAGATTAGTGATAATATACCATCTCTTCACTGTTACTATTTTTTACTTGGTAACCACACAAAGTATATGTAGTTATGTGGATAAGAAGGCATGACTATTTTTACATTGGATTTTTTTTTATCAAAATAAATCCAGCCCCCAGCTTTCTATTTTATCTTGTCTATTGTTTAATAGCAGTAATAGACTTACATTTATCTAGCTCGTTTCATCCGCAAAGCTTCCAAAGTTCTTTAAAATTTGAAAACAAATCTATTAACTATCCATGTTGGAATTATTTTCCTACCAACAAAAAGCAGCTCCTTCTGGGGTGCAGGACAGCAATTGTTTAACAGTTTGCAGTAACATGATATCATAGGACAGAGTGAATTTAGAAGAGCAGAATTCAATTACCCAAACTGGAATTTGGGCAGGAGTTTATTGTAAATACTATCTTATTGTTACAACTCTTGGAATCTTACTTGTCAATGGTATTTGATTATGAGGTATACAAACTATTGATATCTTACTATTTATTATTGCTGACCTTTGAGCTATGAAACTGAGATTATAGGGGGGGAAAGAGCTTTTTACATCACTAATCCCACATATCAAGCGTTCTTCCTAGCCATATTTTTGTTTTGTTCTCTTCCCATTTTGGCTGCCTCTCACTTTCAGTCAATGTCTCATATTTTGGATCTTGATGGGTGGTGAATTATTCTTTGATAGGATTTTCATTTCTCCCATACTGGGGAACAGATGAAAACTCTGCAAACTATTGAAAGGAAGCCCAGGAAGGGGTAACATCAGGCACTTGGTTTTCCAATAACCATCAGTCTGCACAGACAAAGCAATTTTCTGAACTACAGAAAGAACAAAGGTCCTTGTAAAGTGCCCCAAGGGTGATGGATTGGTTATCTGCAAGGAACTGACAGTGAGGCAATCCCAAACTGTCACTGACAAGGAGCTGGATGCATAGACATGACAGGGCAGTAATCAAGTATTTGCAGTTTTGCAGCTGCTTTTTTTGCCTGTTTTAAAAACAAATGGCTCAAAGTTTGAACAAAAGGATCACAGAGAACAACCAGATTGTTATGTTTTTCCAACCCCGTGGGCCAAACGTATTCCTGGGTGGTGGTCAGAGGACTGGAAATAGGGTATAAATGGTACTGCAAGAACTTTAGCATAACACTGGTCTACAATTTTTGACAAGTCGTCTGCTTCAGAGATAAAATGTGCTATTTATTATGTATTTTGATGTGCTGAATTCAAATATGACAATTAAAACAACTGATTGGCTACTGTTTCTAAGATATTTAAGTTTTTACATTTTATGTCTATGTATATTGTGTGGATAGTAGAGTTTTGATCATAAATTGTAAACCTAGGTCTTTTCATGTGTTTATGGTTGCTATACATGATAATATTTCACCTGTCCTGTTCATGTAACACTTTAAAAATCAGCAAGAGGGTTATATAAATAAAATGTATTATGAAACAAAAGGCAAAAAACTATTATGTACATAGTTTAGTCCTATTCAGTGTCTACTCGGCGCTTCTTGGCTTGTCTCTTGTATTCATTAAATGGAGCATCTCTTGTCACTGTCCAGCAATAGTCTGCAAGCATTGATGGGCTCCATTTGCCCTGATATCGTTTCTCCATTGTTGCAATGTCCTGGTGAAATCGCTCGCCGTGCTCATCGCTCACTGCTCCGCAGTTCGGTGGAAAAAAATCTAGATGAGAGTGCAAAAAATGTATCTTTAGTGACATGTTGCAACCAAGGCTTTTGTATGCCTTGAGGAGGTTTTCCACCAACAACCTGTAGTTGTCTGCCTTCTTGTTTCCGAGAAAATTTATTGCCACTAACTGGAAGGCTTTCCATGCCGTCTTTTCCTTGCCACGCAGTGCGTGGTCAAATGCATCATCTCGAAGAAGTTCACGAATCTGAGGACCAACAAAGACACCTTCCTTTATCTTAGCTTCACTTAACCTTGGAAATTTTCTTGGAAAACTTGAAAGCTGCTTGTGTTTTGTCAATGGCCTTGACAAAGTTCTTCATCAGACCCTGCTTGATGTGTAAGGGTGGTAACAAAATCTTCCTTGATTCAACAAGTGGTGATGCTGAACACTTTTCCTTCCAGGCTCCAATGACTGTCGGAGTGGCCAATCTTTTTTGATGTAGTGGGAATCTCTTGCACGACTATTCCATTCGCAGAGAAAACAGCAGTACTTTGTGTATCCAGTCTGCAGACCAAGCAAGAGAGCAACAACCTTCAAATCGCCACAAAGCTGCCACTGATGTTGGTCATAGTTTATGCACCTCAAAAGTTGTTTCATGTTGTCATAGGTTTCCTTCATATGGACTGCATGACCAACTGGAATTGATGGCAAAACATTGCCATTATGCAGTAAAACAGTTTTAAGACTCATCTTCGATGAATCAATGAACAGTCTCCACTCATCTGGATCGTGAACGATGTTGAGGGCTGCCATCACACATCGATCTGGTTGCAGGCTACAGGATCACCTTCCATGAAGAAGAATGGGACAAGATCCTTTTGACGGTCACGGAACATGGAAACCCTAACATCACCTGCCAGGAGATTCCACTGCTGTAGTCTGCAGCCCAACAGCTCTGCCTTACTCTTGGGTAGTTCCAAATCCCTGACAAGGTCATTCAGTTCACCTTGTGTTATGAGGTGTGGTTCAGAGGAGGAGGATGGGAGAAAATGTGGGTCCTGTGACATTGATGGTTCAGGACCAGAAGTTTCAACCTCTAGAGCTGATATAGGGCAATTTGTTCAGCAGAGTGATGTAAGCTTCGTTATGATTGCATCATCCATGACTTCTAGGAATAACATGATGCAATTCATATCATGTATGACGCAATACCAGCTTCAGATTGCATCAATCATTGTTTTGCCTAAAAAGCAAGTACTGTCCAAACCCAGTCATAGATTTATTCATAGATCCAGTCAAAGATGTATTTTAGTCATTTCTGGTTTAAATTGAGATCCCTTCCCTTTATAACTCACTTATCCTCCGCCATTCCCAAGTCAAGGGTCGTATATACTGACCGAATAGCATATCTTGAAAACTAGAGCCAATCAACAATTTTAAGCATCATTTTCGTTCTCAGTGACCCAGAATTAGTAAAGTTTGACTACATTTATTTCAGAAGCATTTTGGCTGTAGAGCAGTGTAATTTTGTAAGAGCATCTATTTTTATGGCTTAGGAACTTGAATGGATACTTTAGAGCTGAGACCTTACTATATCGTCTGAAACTGCTTCCAGAATTAGATTTACCCTCAATTTTTGCTTTCTCTTAATGCTTGGGCTTTGAAGACAGACCTAGGACACATGATAAAAAGGCAATGCCATAGATAAATCCTTCAACGGCGATGAATTTGGCACTGACTATAGTGGAACCCCTGCACCCCGGAAATAGAAACCGACCCATGGAGTAGTTTTTTGCCCACAAAAGGTTTCTGTGGTTAGCACAGAAGCAGGTGAATGAGGCAAGAGTGTATAGTGGGGGTGCTGAGTCACTGAACCAAACTCTAAACCCCGTATCTGATGGAAACTGATTCAAGCCAGGGGGTGTGGCAGCATCCCTAGTTCTAGCATCTATTGAATGAGGTGACATAGAAAATATATTTCTGCTAAGGCTCTGAAAATAGGCTTTTTGGCTGCTTCCCTGAAGGTAAAAGTGCATGTTTATGGCTAGCTTCTCCAGTGGTGTTCATTGTTTCCTCGCCACTGCTGCATGGCTGCAGATTTCAAACGCAAAGTGGCAGGCTCATTGTGCCAAAGTGATCTCTGGTGTAACTTGCACTTGATGAGCAGCTTCATTAGCCAGTGGCTTGATAAACTCACGCTATTGAAACAGGACAGCAGTTAAACATATTGTAATAAAGCTTGTTATTTGAGCTTGGTAGTTACCAGTTTCCTAATCTAGAAAGGCCTTGTGCTGTGAGATGTATTCTCCTTTCCTTTGCTGCATTTCCTATGGCTCTCATGGTGCTAGTGTGTCATTGGGGAGAAATTTTGCTAACATTCAGGAATGCTTTTCATTTCATTCTAGGTCAGATGGACATAATAACAACTCTGAAATGAGCTCATTTGCTCAATCAATTAAGCATTCAGTAATGCTGCTCCTGGTAAAAACAGCTTGAGTTACTTGCAAAATGTACTCAAACAACTCCCACTGACTTTAAAGGAGATTTGGCCTTGAGTAAAGAATATAGGCATGAGGGAAACAGATTAGTTCTAGCATTGCTACTTTCCTTGGGTGGGGGAGGATGGTGTTAAATACAAAACTAGAAGAGAGGTGAAGAGGAAGCAATCGCAGTTTTTCCCTGTTTCTGCTTTCTAGCAATTGTACAATAAAAGTAAATGTTAATATAATTGGCTCCTATACCTGAATTCAGCAAAGGATACAAGGAGAGTGTAGAAGTTCCATTTCTTTACCTGGGCAGCCCTTTTCCACGAGCTCAGTTATGAGCTGCCTACATTGAGCCCACAGTGAGAAGTAAGACAGCAGAAGGTATTACCTTACAATTCTACACATGCAGAGAGGGGAAGGGGAGTACAGGTGAGCCAGTATGTTTGGGGAAGTAAGTTGTGCCAAAAAAAGGGCTGGTGCAGCTTACTTCCCTTCCCCTGCCGAGCAAGTGGGAGGGGAGGCAGGGACCAAAGAGTGCTTGAGTCACAATTTAGTACATGGTATGAACATGAGGAAGCAGAACTATGTGCTATCCCTACTCAGGGTGTCTTATAAGGTGGTGTTGTTATCTATTAATGTCACTGAGGTGCAAGTGCATGAAATCAGGACCTGGAGATCTTCCTTTGTACACTGGAAAATATACACAGGACCTAATGGGAAGCAGTTGTTTTAAGTTCAAGTGAACAGGAAGAGGTGTGTGTGTGTAGTGACACAGAACCTGACATCTCTATGCTGCAGAGAGTTGCCTTTCCATCCTGGTGCCCCATGTAGCTAGTCAGTGTAGGTGTTCCTTGTGGTATTAGGAACTGTGCCTTTCAGCAGGGCCGCACAGAGGTTGTGGGGGGCCTGGAGCAAAATCTGAACCTGAAGCTTCCACCCTTCCAAACAGCCTTACCCCCACCCCACCCCCTGGCCCATGGGCCTATAAACCCACCTCCTCCGAGGAGCCCTGGACTCCCCTAGCCTACTCCTTACATTACCCCTCCCTGCTGGTGAGCCTCACCCTCTGGTGAGAGGTCCATCCAATTTCCTGGCTGGTCCCCAGTGCTGAAAGAAGCCTCCATGGTTTCTGCAGCTGGCAAGTAGGCCCCAGCATGCTGTATGCAAGTGCTGATCTAGCTCCTGTGGTGTTGCAACTCCCACCCCACTTAAATTTGGCCTAGTCACCCGGGCCAAACCTGAGCTGTGCTGCGACCCTGCGTGCCAGGTCACAGGCCCAGCCATACGCATCACCCCCTGTCCTATTGTTCCACTGGTTTGGGAGCCCTCTCAAAGAGGTATACTGAGGCAAAGAGCCCCTTTTGCCTCCTCTCTCCTCCCCAGGCAGCCCTGCCATTTAGTGGCAACCCTGAGTGAAGCACAGCACTGTCCCAGAACCATGGATCCTTGAAATCTCGGTTCCCCAGCAGCCTGCATGTCAAGCTGGTTTGTTTAGTTTTTTGTTTGATTTTCTAAGCAGTTGCATAGAGAAACAATGCAGAGAAAGTTGACATTTTCCACTGTTCGGTCTCATGGCTCCATACTGAGGAAAGAATAGGAATAAAGGCATGAATTGTTAAGTTGATTTATGCATCCTTGAATTCCTTATCTAAACCCCATTCCTGCAAAGGGATCCATATAGGCATAAGAGTCCTTCCATACAGATTCATTTTCAGGATCAGAGCCTGCTTTTAGCTTAGACCAGGGGTCGGCAACATTCGGCACGCGGCTCGCCAGGGTAAGCACCCTAGCAGGCCGGGCCAGTTTATTTACCTGCTGACGCGGCAGGTTTGGCCGATCGCGGCCCCCACTGGCCGCGGTTCGTCGTCCCGGGCCAATGGGGGCGGCGGAAAGCCGCAGCCAGCACATCCCTCGGCCTGCGACGCTTCCCGCCGCCCCCATTGAACCGGGACGGCGAACCACGGCCAGTGGGGGCCGCAATCGGACGAACCTGCCACGTCAGCAGGTAAATAAACTGGCCCGGCCCGCTAGGGTACTTACCCTGGTGAGCTGTGTGCCGAACGTTGCCGACCCCTGGCTTAGACAATATATTCATGTACTGGGGTTCTGTGTCCTTCTGGTGATTTAGCATGTTATGTGGGTAAAAAACTGGTGTCAGAATGAAATGCACCTTTCACTCATGTATTTTTGTTCCAATTGTCTGAATATTATAAGCAAAGCCTCCTGCTGCTGAATTCCTTGCCCTTCCCAAACATCCACTGACTTCAGTGGGAGCTGTAAAACCCAGTAACAGGGTAGTCTGCCCCTTTAAGGGTCAGGGTGCTGGGGAGTTGCCAGCTCTGTTCTGAAAAATAGCTTAGCAGGTAGATGCTGGGACTCATTAAACTCAGCTGGACAGCAGCAAGTGATTGGGACTGATGATTCCCAGCTGGGGGATACAAATGGGTGCCTGGGAGTAGGAGAGAGCTGGAAGTGTATTCTTCTGTGGCTGCAGTAGAAGAGTGTGAAGGGGAAAGAGGTTCTGCAGACCCCTTAGCCTGGGTGGAGACACGGGAAAGCTACAATCTAGGTTGGGAACAGGACATTGTCTTTTTTTCTGTTGAAGAATAAACAGAGGCCTAAGGTAAGGCTATACATGGAACTGAACATGATTTTGTATCCTATATCTGCTGGACATCTTTTGCATAGTAGTGCGCTTGGCTTTTTTAGCAGCTGGATTAATTTCTCTGTGTAGTTTACCATTCCCTGGAATCTTTGTACCCCTTCCTTGTCTGTTGGGGCAGGAATGTTGTGGGTGGCATCAACCTTACTGTGATCTTATCTGTGCACCTTACTGTGTTCACTTGTCTCCTGGATATGTTATTTCCATTATATTGAATTCACATTTCTTCAGCTTTAGCCCACAAGCTCTTGCTCTTTTCAGAGCTGCCAGGTATAGCCTTTTTATTTAATTTAAAATAAATTTTGTAATGTGGTGTTATACCAGCCTGGGTTTGGCTCTAGCGGCCACAGTTTCAAGCTTAACAGAGTGAATGTCACCTCTGCTACTTGCTTCAGATTTAGATTCTCTCTTGGAACACAGAGACCAAGGGTAGTGACCATACATACGTTCACAGGTACAAGGTCTAGTCTGCTTTACAAGTTTTATTACAGTTACAATTAAAGTTATGATTACCCAAGTATATAGAAATTCTATACTGACCTATGCACAAGTTACAAATATAGTTATACTCATATCCTTAACCCTAGTGTTAGGGTCTGATTGGGTCTCTCATGGCTTGATCATCAGTAGAGGTATAGTTCCTGCTGGAGTCTCCTGTAGGGAGCTCAATTTTCCCATTCTGGGCATCCCCTTTTTATAGTGTGATTCTGTCTATACCTATATTCTGTGCATGTCCATAAAAGTGTCAACTCTCTTCTCAGTCTGTGTCCCCTAGAAACTTAAGAGACCCCAATTTTCTATAGATTGTGTAAGTTCTCTTTGTTCTCATTAGCACTGATGCATAAGCTGTATCCTATGATTGACATGTCAGAGACAGATGCTACTTTACAGTATTTTTATGATCTAATATTAATCTTCTGAGTAACTTTTTGCAGTATTATCATTTAGTACCTCTTTCCCCTCAATCCAAGCGATGGTCTGTGGAAATGCTGTTTTGTAAAGGGGGTGTGGAATGTGCACAGATATGTACTGTTTTTCTGAAGGCATTTGCCTGAACCCTCCTGATGCATCAAACATTTAAAAAAAAACAACAACTTGGCATCAGACATCTCCCCCAAAATGTCTCCTCTTGTAGATAGTGAGAACTGTTCCCTTTTAACATTTAATTATTTTGGATCTATATGTAAGAGAAGGCTTCTGACTCTTCCCCCCCCCCCCCCTTACTAAGTGTACCTGTTGGTTCTTCTACTTGCTATGATTCCCAGAGCAATGGGCCTATCCAGCTATTCTTCTTAGCCTCTCCCTTAGGGTGATTGGAACTTTCCTAGGGGTGTGAATTGTGGTATGGTTGGGCTCTTTCAGCTCTATTCTGTACTCGGTTGAAAGCTTTCCTTTCCCCTGGAATATACCCTCAAACTCTTTCTCAAGTATTTTGGTCCACTGCCTCTCCAATGAGTGCGCCCTCTTGATGAGAACAAGGGCTTGATACACTCTTAACCCAATAATGGAGGGTCTCTTTGCCTAGTAGTATTGGCTCTCTATGAGCTGGGGGGTGAAAACATTATTTACAAGTCTTATCACTTCCAGTTGATTTACCCATATATCTAGTTCTCCTATACCTTTAGTGGGGATATGCTCACCCTGAGTTTTCCCATTTTACCTTTCATTACCTGTGGCTTTTCTTTTAGTGTTATTAACACTGGTGTCTGGAAATACAGTGGCTTGTGCACCTGTTTCCAATTTAAAATGGATAAAGGGACCACTTGCTTTCAGGCTGACAGTCCAATCATCTGCTGCTGCAACAGTGTCCATTGCACCTATGAAAAATTCTCCTGAGATAGTGGTGCTGCTGTCATCATCATCTCATTTGTCCATGCTGCGCACACTCTGCTGGTGTTTGCAAACTCTTGCAAAGTGATATTTGCATCTTTTTCCACATACTAAGCATTTTCCTGACTTGTGTTGGATGACCGTGTGCATTTCCATGTGCTGTTCTTGCTTGACTCTGACTTTGAGCTCCACTTGTCTTGCTGCCTCAAGTCTCTTGTTATATTTTAGATTTTCAATTATGTCTATAGTGTCATCACACTTGTCTGTCCATAAGCTTTTGTTCCAGACTGGATGACTTCCATTGCTTGGCAAATTCCAAGTGCCTAGTCAAGAACTAATTCTGACCCAGTATTCTCTGACTTTTATTTTATTTTTTTGTTTGGATTCTAGCTATAATCTGGTCTCTAATAAAATTATAAGATTAGATCAACCATATATTCATGTATAGTTTTCATGTTTTGTGTAACCTCTGGTTAAAAATATCTTAGCTCTCATTTTACATGGAGTGCAATGCTCCCCAAATTTCTGCGCTCCAGTTTCATAGCAACTCAGGCAAACAAGGCTCACCTCAAGTGCATCAGAACTTGCTACTGTCAGAAATAAAACTACCTTCTGATGCTCTTCCTTGTCACTGGTTCCCAGAGCTTGCAGATACAGACTGAAGCTCAACTTAAATCTCTTTTCATTGTCTATGTTTCCAGAGCGTTTCAGCTCTGGTGGAGCTTTAAGCTGCTCTCTTCTTCCATTCTAGTTACTGTCTTTAATTTCTATTTACTCCTGGTGCCATATGGGTGTTCAGGAATCACTCTGGGGCCCAAAGTTCATGAAGGAGATACAGTGATATAATTCCAAACTGCCTCTGTATAACAGACCATGGCTGCTTCAGCATCTCTCCCCACAGGCTTCCTCTGGGAAGCTAAAACCCCTGATGTTACAGTTCCCAATACCACACTCCTCACTATTGAGCACTTTCACTATTGCATCCCTAAGTAACCAAAAATGATAACTCAAAAGACCAAGTGCAGTGGTACTAGACTACTGCACACCAAAGGGAAGAATTCTAAACAGAAGAATCAGACTGTGCAGCTAACTGCATGCAGTTCAGTATTTAAACTGTGTGTAGTGGCCTTTGGTAAGGTGATTGGGTTAACAAATGAAAAATGGGTCACCTGTCACACCCCACTGAGCAGGGAACCTATTCCCTTACTCGACTCTAGTCACTGCTGACTGAGCCCCATTCTTGCCAGCATGGTGGTGCCAATGCTACTGGATAGGTCCCACTGCTATCAGCCTGGTGACCACAAGATGGTGATGCTGTCCTGGTACCACTGACCATCTCTTCCCTAAAGAGCTGCTGCTGTCCACAGGAGTTGGAGAGAACAGCTTTCCAAAGCCTATACAGCACCCCTATCCAGACATACTCCTGAACACAAAACAGATACTTGGTATCATGTTTTTAAGCTCTTAAAGTCTGGGACAATCAATTGAAAAATAGCCACGTACCAGGAAAAAAACATATCGTGGTCACTTAGGTGAAGGTGAAACAAGCAGGAGAATCCTCTGTGCTACGAGAAGTCAGTGTTTGACCTGAGCTCCCGAGATTAGAACCCGAAAACTTGGTGCATTTGTTTATAAATAGTTATGCTCAGACACTAGCTCCTGAGCATACTGTAAGAATAAAAATGTCTGCAATGGGTGGGGAGATGACTTAATTTATAAAACTATTGCACCTACAAAAGTTCAAGTTTTCACTCTCATCTGTATGCAGTGAAATCTGAATTTCATGTTGCAGAATCAATCTGTTCTTAAAAGGGGCTGTCAACTGTTAAATATGCATTGGATTCTTGTATCTATAAAGGCCCTCAGACATAAACTATTTCTATTACATGTATTAGCCTAAAATTGTATATCTTTCCCTCTTTAAAGAATAAGGCATGAAACTCTCCCTTATGAGTACTATTCTGTCACTGAGTGATGAATATGCACATATGAGGCAATTTAATAAAAATAACTTCCTAACCAGTAGAAGGGACCATATGCTGTCAATTTGCATCCTCAATGGCCATTAGTTAACACTACTAGGAATTCCACATATGAAAAAATATGACTTTAGAGTTCCATCATAAATATTACAGTAGTAGCAATAAAATTGTCTCTACCAAAGCAAAAGTATGATGGGGACGGGGGAGAATAAGCATGATAAACAAGTCTCCTCATTTTTCTTCTATGATTCACAGTATTTTCTCTTGTATGTACAGTACTTTCCTCAGCTTGAAATAGGTAGAGCAGGCTCTTTCATATACTATAAGGATCAAATAGCTTAAACATGGTTTTCCAGCTCCTGTCATTTTATCCCTGTTGGAATAAAATTGGATGAATGTATAAGCCAGGGGCTGGCAACGTTCGGCATGCAGCTTGCCAGGGTAAGCACCCTAGCGGGCTGGGCCAGTTTATTTACCTGCTGACGCGGCAGGTTTGGCCGATTGCGGCCCCCACTGGCCGCGGTTCACCGTCCCGGTCCAATGGGGGCAGCGGGAAGCCGCGGCCAGCACATCCCTCGGCCTGCACCGCTTCCCGCCGCCCCCATTGGACCGGGGCGGCGAACCGCAGCCAGTGCGGGCCGCAATCGGCCGAACCTGCCGCATCAGCAGGTAAATAAACTGGTCCGGCCTGCTAGGATGCTTACCCTGGCGAGCCGCGTGCCAAATGTTGCCGACCCCTGGTATAAGCAGAGACTGAAATAAATCAGTCTGGAACCTCTGATACATTTTTACTGCATCAGATTTCTCTGATAAATACTGGGTGTGGTGATCCTGTACCACTTTTTATAAGTTTGGGCCAGTGTGTGAAACCTTTATTCTGTGCATCAGTTTCTCCATCTATAAATGGTTATAATACTACTTACCTTCTTTGAAGTTGGAAAAAGTGCTTTGAGAGGTAGGTAGTAGTATATATTTTTTATGTATTACTTTGATAATGTGATTACTTGCAGTGCAAGGTACTATTCAAGGTACCTTATGCTGCACAACCTGGCCCTTTGAGATTGTTAGTCATTTAATAATATTGTATTTCTTTTCTAGACTTTAAAGAGGTTTGCCCTCACTATATCAGTGGACTATGTTTATAACTATTCTGGAAACAGCTGGATGGAATATTACAAGACTAGAACTGTCCCATTTTCCTGAAGATATTGAGATCCAGGAAAAACAGGTTCCATTACATTTTTAGATTTAAAAAAATTAAATTTATCTAGATAACGCAATTGCAGTTCAGTAAAAATAACAGTACTAGTATTTGCACTGTATTCATGACTGGTGCTGCTTGCAGCATTAGTTGCAATGTTTCACTTATAAGAAAGTTGAAATGATTGGTCTAATTTTTAAATTAGTGTGGAAAGTTATATTTCTGGATAAAAGTAAGCTATGTAAGTTACAATTACAATGCTATTCCTCTGATGCTATGATTTTCTGCAAATAATATTAAGTCTCTTTGTGTGTTTATGGTGGTGGTTGGCTTTTATAGCACTGATGTATTTAATTTGTTTACAGGCTTTTCTTTGATACTTATCACTGATATCTGTGACATCACAAATATTAGGGTTTTCTGAGATTTAATCCACTGTGTAAGGTAGGAAAGCATTATTATTCCCATTTCACAGACAAGGAACTGAGTCACAAAGTTACATGGCTTGCCCAAGCTCTCATACAGCAATTCTGTGAGAGACCTAGGAATAAAACCTAGATTCTGGAGTCAGAGTCCAGTGCTGTAGCCACAACAACATCCCTACTCCCTGATATCACACCTTTTATTTGTAAAGATTTGGAATAATAAAAAGCACGACCCCCTTCATATTTAAGTGTATTTCTCCCAGACTGGCTATTAACATGCTAATAGTGGGCATCTCTCAAATACAACTGTTCATTATCAGTCATCTGTATAGCTGGACCTTCTGTCAATCCATTTCTAACAGATGTCAGAAATTCAGCAGAGGTACAGGAGGCTACAGATAGACTATTCGAGCTCTGAACCTAATAATTAAAGCTCAGGTATAAATCAGACCTGAATGCTGTTACTTTGTGTACATCTGATTTCTTGCTTGATGTTGTACATGGTGTCTGTTTTCAACACATCTGTTTTCTAGCAGTGGTTCAATTATCCTAATTTGTATTTATTTAGCTGAGACATTCAGGATCCCAAATATTTTCTAATTCAAAATGTTATGTGGTGCAAATGTGAGAGGAAGAAAGTATAATATGGGGTTCTGTTCTGGCAGTTCTGAAAAGTCGTCGTGGGTGAGGACAGGCGATATCTTAACTCTGGTGTGAGAAATTCCCTCCGTTCTCTGAGACTGCCTCCGACCCCACTCTTTCAGCTCTTCCCCCAAGCAGAAGCTGGGGAAAGGGGCATTTTTCAGGACACTTTGGAAGGGAGGACATTTTGAGGGAGATAGCCTTTTCAGTAATGCCCTCTCAGACTTTCTGGAAAGGGGACAGGTGACTGTCAAAGATGACAGCTGTGAGAAATGACTGCACTGATTGTGCTAGTGGGATCCATCCACACTGGCACTCAGCTGAGAGACTGCCCCTACAAATTATTGAAATAACTTCTCTCTTTTTGCTTTCTTGACAATCAACTGAATAATTTTTAGAGAGTGAGTGTGTGGACTCATGGTGCAGTCCAGTCAATTGAGGGACATAAATAATACTTAGTCCTGCCTTGAGTGCAGAAGACTGGACTAGATGACCTCTTGAGGGCCCTTCCAGTCCTACAATTCTAGGATTCTAACTGATGTCTCTGATGTAGATCAGCTCTTCGTGCAGGGTATGTAATATGACCAGCTTGTAGCAAATGTCTATGGGACTTCAACATTCTGTTCAGCTGGAATAGGGAACAGCAGAATCTGATCCAAAGGGAGAATTAATATCAGATTGATAGACACAATGTCTTCCTAATTTAAACCAAACCAAAATAAGATTAACCTTTTTTAATACAGGAGTAAGCTTTTGTTCCAGAGTACAAATAATGCCCATTGCTGAAAGCAGGTAAACTCTGGAAGTAGATAGTAGCAAAAACCTTTTTAGACTGCTCTTTTATGGTATTCTTAGTTAGGATAACAAATTTATTTGTACTGGAGTAAATAAGAAGCAATTCCTTGCTGTAAATGGAGTTTCACCCACGTAAAAATCTCTCTACATCAGATCAAAATCAGACCCTGAAATCTAAGGCTGCAGGTTTTGATCAATATTGGTCAAGTGAAGTCTATTTAAACATACATCCACTGCCTGTAAACAATACTGTCAAAGATAAATGATGAAATGTGGAAAAAACTAGTTGACATAATGGAATAAAAGAAGCATCAGCTTCATAATGAACTTGGCAAAATGTGACCATTTAGGCTGTTAATCCCATATAGAAATCCCTTGGCTGACCTCTCATTGCTGTTCCTTCTGAGTTATAATTGAAATGAGTGTTACAAAGACCATTCTGAATATTGATCATTCTTCTGGGGAAAATGAAGGACTGAAGAGGGGTACCATAAAGATTCCCATACAGTAATACTTATGGTGCTATGCATGTATAGGCTGACAACAAGATGAAGGGGGAAACATTCAGCTCAAAGCTGTTCAACAAAGCTAATCAGTCGAATAATACAAGAGAGGAAAAAGAACTGCCTTCTAAAAATGTTTGTTTGTAGGATTCTTACCCAGGCCAGTGCTCTTGCACCATTAAAATTTTGTTTCATATGAATCCTATTAACTGAAGATTGCTTTCTTAAGTAGAGACTAATGGAACTTTCAAATACTTGAGCATAGTGGCAGCTGCAAAACCTTGGCCTCTTATTCATTCATCTTAACTGTTGAGCAATTCCTGAAGTAGTTTTTTTTTCTTTTGCAGCTTGCTTCAGAAATTAATTTACTACTGATTTTAAGTGTTTTAAACTAATTAATTTGCTATTGACTTCCTCCTTCAGCTGAATAACATTAAGTAAAAATGTTCAGTATCATTAGAAATGGTGCCCTATTTTAGGATGGGAACTTAGGACCGGATCTTACAAACAGAACAGGGTATTCTAACATGCTTTAAAACATCTGATTTGTTTTAAATAATCTTAAAAAGCAAACTGACCAGGGAAGGAAATTCCACAAATAAACTGTTGTCCCTTTTTTCTAGATCTATCACCAAAACTCATGTGTGTTGAAAGGCATAATAAAAATAGAACTGTCAAGAAGAAAGAACACAGAAAATCTCTCAAGGATTCTGTGTGTGTTTAACTTCTATCAGGCTAAAACAATCTTCTAATCTTTAGAGACACCTTTTAGTTGGTCACAACTAATTACTATCTCCACTCCAATCAGAAAACCACTGAAGATGGGCTCAGTCACGGAGCAATTTACAAAATACAGTTTTTAGGTTCATGCAATCCTGGTTAATCAAGCATCCCCAGATGCTTCCTGAACTATATTGTATACATTCAGCCCAACTGAAATATAGTCCTCTGTGGTTAGCTTGGCAATCAGCCAGGATATCAATGGAGGAAGGGGAAATTTTCTTAGTTATGGGGCAACTCCTACTTTTATAGTGATTTAAAAAAAATCCTCTTGTTTTATTTACTGTGCATGACACCATAACCTATATGAGGTGGTCTTCACTGCCATCCTAGTGACTAAATGTAGGATGAAATTCTGTCCTTATTCAAGTCAATTGAAATTTTGCCATTGACTTCAATGAGGACAGAATTTCACCATTGTGTGTCTGTCACAGGTGGAATGGGCCCTTTTTAAGGGAGTTGGGCATAGCCCTCCCTGTGCCGAAGTACCTGCTTTCCAGGTGGTGAGATAAAAGGCCACCACACAGCTCAGCTGCAGGGTCAGGAAAAGGACCTGTAAGGGTGATTGTCACACCAGTTAAGTGAAAGACTTTGGTGGGGATGCCTACTATATAGGTAGTGACAGAAGCCCTCTGGGGGAAAGGTGTGTGGGGAGGGGGGGGCACTCAGGTGACAGGACCTAATTTACCTGTCTTGATTTATGTTGAACTGTTTTTTGTGTTTGACCAATAAATGCATCCCTGGGAAATACTGGTGGGAAACTTATTGATCCACTGGCCAGTTGGCCTGCTGGCTTAGATGAGTGGGGAAACTGAGGCTGTGAGAGGGTCTGGGGAGACCTTGTTATCTTCCCCTAGTTCAGAAAGGGGTCACGCAGTGTTACAGGTCAGCGGTAACATGCTTTCCCTATCCATTTCCTTTTGCACAGGAGATGGAATGTCTCTAAGTAGTAACTCCTCTCCCTAACTAAGGAGCAATGTAGGTAGATGTTGAAGGGAGTTGCAGTACTTGGTAGAAACATCTTTTAAATGAATAAGAAATAGAAAGGAAGCTCCATGGGGGATGCTGCAGATCCTGCAGTAGGGTGCAAAAGGAGAGAGAAAATAACTAGAGGGAAGTGGGTAGGGGTTTTGTGTGTGTGTGTGTGTGTGTGTGTGTGTAAAACTCTAATTGCTTTTCCCAGTAACTTATTCTTGTTTTATTTTCAAGTTACACAATAGCTTTTCTTCTTCATAAACACTTCCTTTCTGAAACAATCCCAAATC
This sequence comes from Chrysemys picta bellii, assembly GCF_011386835.1. NCBI lineage: Eukaryota > Metazoa > Chordata > Testudines > Emydidae > Chrysemys > Chrysemys picta. The sequence continues at coordinate 55,472,084 of NC_088795.1, read as the reverse complement.
CTTCCCAAACTGGAAACCATGATCCCCTATTAGTGGTCCCTACTCCATAAAATGGCCTAATACCTTGCCGTGAGTGAGATCTTACCTAACTCCAATCATTGTGTAATTGGAAAGCTCTCTCTCCTAGTCTCATCCAGATTAGATTGAGCATTCCAAAGTTTCTGGAGGTAACATCTGCAGATGGTCCTCAAAATCACAGAATTATAAGAAACTCCCCACCAATGGTGCAGTGACCTCAACAACTAGTAACTATCAAATGGACTGGCCTAGTATCACACACGGGTCTTTCTATAGGCTTCAAGTTAAGCAGGGGGGGAAATCACTTGGCTAACGAGAGAGAGAGAAAATGTAGACACACAGACACCAGTGTGTATGATCCACATTCTTTGTCTAATTAAAAAATATACATTTACCTTAAAAATGTGTCTTGGAGGAAAACTTTCCTTCAAAAAGACAGTATTTTATGTACTGTATCAAATTAGGTTAGATATAAACTAAATTCCCAGTAAGGCGTATACACATTTAACTTTTTATTCAGTGTCAGTAGCCCCTGAAGTCACTGGACCAGCGGTCCATGTGGAAAGTTAAGTGCATGGGTTTTAAATCTTGACAGGATCATGACTGAATGCAAGACCAAGATTTGACCTCCCTTACTGTGAGCGCTAAGACTTGTTGAGAATGGTGTCTCAACAGGGGCATAATTAAAGTAGTTGAGGTACTTGCTATCAATGTGCATTTTGATATTTACAAATGTTTGGGTTTCAGTTAGGTTTAACTGCAGCTCTGAGTTTCTGAACTTTTTAAATGTTAAAGGGTTCTTTGTTACTTGGTAAAAAATAAAATCAAACGACTAGTTCATCATTCTTATATGGAATTTTACCCTTTTTTTGCTACTGAGGTGAATTTTCAACCCTAACCTCACCTTAAAATTTGGCATCTGTGGTTTTCAGTTTATTTTTTTTATCTATATTAACTAAATCCTACGAGGGATTTGGGAGAGCAGGGAAGTGTGGAGTGGGCAGCATTTCTTACCTTGGGTCCCAATTCAGAAAAGCACATAGTGTGCTTTTTGGAGGACCGCATTTAAGCACTTTGAGGTTTAAGCATATGCCTAAAATTAAGCACGTGCTGAAGTGCTGTCTTTAATAGGAATGCTTAGTGCTGTCTTCCTAAGATCCCTTTCTGCAGATCTCAGGAAGTATGGGTATAAGTAGAGTTACGCTAAGTAAATGGCTTGCCCCTAGCTGAAGAGAGAGCACAAGCACATGTCAGTAACTCCTATTAATTACAATAGCTGCCCACTAGTATCCCAGTAAGTATAATTATAAATTGAGTTCAGAATGAAGCTCTCCTTTCCACTGGCTAATCAAGAACTGCTAGGAAAAGGTTGATACTGTGTGTATATAGCAGCAACACAGCATGAGATTCAGCAGACATTAACAAATGTCTTTATATACAGTTTATAACAGGAATAATGACTTTTAGGTCTGGTATTTGCTAAATGCCTGAGTGGGTTAACAACCTTTGTGTTGACTATGAGATTTCAGCTCTTTGCTAACTGCCAGCAAATGTCCTTCCCGTAAATCATTGTTTACATTCAATATAAATGCATAACTTTAATCCCATGATTGCTGCTATTCCAGATACTTCCATGCAACTGCTTACCAGGTATGCTCTAATCTTCATCTGATTTCAACACAATCTGGAAGGCAAGTGGCAAAAGAGTTAAGTGAACCCATAGGCATTGCATTAGTATGCCAGAATCAGTCAAGTCAAGTGGCTTCTCTAAGATTTCAAATAAATTCAAAGCCACTTTATTGATTTAAAGGAGATGGGCTGCCTGCCATGCCAATGAATAGTTTAACTTAAACCCAAGCAATTTATCCTCTTAAATGCAATGTAAAGTCACTTTAAAAAGTTCATCTTCAGAGGAAATAGCATCCCTAAACCTCAGTATAGTGAAATTGAAATTAATACAACTGTATACAACACTTACAAGGCCTTTGCGGGGTGGGGGGGAGGGAAGGTTCTGCTTTCTTTTTTTTTTTTTCTCATAACATAAATAACTTTATATCTTTGAGTACACTTTATATGCCTATGGTGTATCCAGAATGGACTAATTTTCTCATTAAGGCTTGCACCTTCAGAGCTCAATAAGCTGTCTGAAGTCCACAGCAAACTTTCAACAAAACATAGTTCTATATAAAATTTCTTATTCCAAGTATACTGCAGTATCTCTATATTAATTGCAAAATGTCAGACTACTGTGCTTGTAGGTAGAATTGGTGAAAATGTTGGGGGGGGGGGGTTAGTCAGAAATTCAATGTACATTTTAAAGAAAAATTTAAAATATTTCAACCATCTCGGCATACAAGCAAAGTAGATAATTGGGGGATGAGGAAACAAATATGAGCTGTCAGCTAGGTTCAGTCATCCAATCCTATTTTCTTGCTTTGTGAATGTTTAAGTCAAAACCCTATCGTTCTTTATATTTTCAAAGAATGGTTTGTTTTGTTTTTTTTCTTGGCATTCCATTGTCAGCTTTGAGAAGTAAGACAGTGACTGTGTGTTACATTATAGAATATTCTGGTTTTAATTGCTATTTTTCTGTTCTACGTGGGAGAATAACTTTGGAACTGTGCCTAACATATTTAAAAGTGGCCATGAGCAGTATTTAATGCACACACTTATCTGTTTAAATTGATCCAAAATGGCTTCATGGTTTCTAAATTGGATGTAGTTTGGTTTCTTAATTAAAAAGAAGATGAAAGATTAGCTGCTGGCAGCAGAGATCTTAAAATTGGCCTCTTCTCTCTCCCCCCCCGCCCCTTTTTTTTAAATACCAATTAAAAAGCTCTTGTCTAATTGTTTACATAAATCCCTTCATTGAACACTCCAGTCGTCTTCGCATACAAGTTGTTATACTATAGAACATTGAGTAGCTAACTACTATTTTTCCATAGGCTCCTTGACCTTTGCTGGCCTAAGGGACTGGTATACTCAGAGGTCATTAACTCATGATTAAAATGTTTGAACTAAGGAGAACAGGCAATTCTTGGACTGTGAGCAGCTTCTTTGCCAGATAAATATACTTGCCAAATAGTTGTCCAGTATCCCCAGCACTAAGCTCCTTTCAGAAAGTGCATTATAATACTATTAGATGTGACTCTGGTAGGTCACTATGTAAATAGTGTGCACTAGCTTTCGGTCAAAGAGCTGTATTGGTGAGACATAAGGGAAGTAAGGTCTTGCAACATATCATTATAGGAAAACAGCAGGCATATAGTTATGGTGGGTATGTCTACACTGCAGTCACAGGCTTTGATTGCAGGTCAAGTTGACATACCCAAGCTAGTCCTAATCTAGCTAGCTCTAGTTCCAGAATCTTGAAGCTGCTTCAGCCTGGATTATACAAGCCCACCTGGAATTCTGGGAAATTACTCACTGCCACAGCTTCACTGTTCCAGGATCCAAGCTAGCTCCAATATGTCCGCTCTAGTCAGACCCTTGGAAAGACCATTCTTTTTGAGCCAAACAAATATACACCAACGGTACAAGAGGATATAATGTTTCATCTCCAAGTAGCTACAACACACACAAATTAACTTCTCAGGCTAACTTTCCAAACAAATCAAAAGTTTGATTTAGGTTTGATCAGTGGAGTATTGCTAATGACTTAAATGGGGTAAAATCCTAACCCTGATATTTATAGCCATTTTAAGGAGTCTCTGTGTATTTGGGAAGAAGTTAGAATTTTCATTCCCTTGGGGGGCAGAGAGAAGAAATATTACATATTTTTCTCACACTCATCATTGACCTAACTTGATTCCTACTGGAATCAAATGGAGGAGTTTATCGTGGACTTCAATAAGACTGGAGTTAGGCCGATGCTAAGCACACTTGAAAAATCCCACCCTCTGTCTGTTTCTGTGAGCTACCTTTTGGAGTCCTGGCCAGAAGATGTGGGAGCAGCAGTAGTGGCAAGATGAGAAGGAACCTTGAATTCCCCTCCTAATAGCTAGGAGGTAGATACCTCCTGATGGAGCTCACTTGCTAGCAGGCACTGAGCAGTGCAGTGTCTAGCAATAGGGGTCATGGAAGCATGCATGGCAGGGGAAGAATGTTGATTGTGTTAGTCTTGGGATGGGATAACCGTATGGTGGGGAGGGGAGGCAAGGATTTTGGGGATTCCTTGAGAAATAGAGCAGAACATATAAAAGCCCAAGAGTGGGAAAGGCTTGTAAAAAGGAATGAGAACTCCTTGAGGCTGTATTTGTCTTTTACTTTGTACAATGAGAATTTGAGCTCCAATTTTGCCTTTTTGTCTACTTTAGCTTTGCTTTCACTACAGATGGGGGGGGGGGGGGGGGAGGGAGTGCCAGGTGAAGCCTGTAAACTTCCTTCCCAACTTTACAGTGCCCAGCCTCCCTTAATACAGAAGCTATCCTCGGTTTATGGAACATGGTCATTGATCTCTGATGTCTGCATAAAGAAGTTATAGTAAAAAGGAAATACACACTTTTTTTTCTCCTCACCAATATGACTTAAGAAATACCAGTGTGGTTCTGATTTTGTTTTCCCTATGATGATGTGTTCTTTCAAATGTTACCTAGTAACATGTCTTTAAAAAAGAATGCATTGTAGGTAATAAAAGGTGGTGGATAAAATGGTTGTCTCACCTTAACGTCTCTTTAACCTTTGAGGATAGCCCAAGAAGCAATGGGCTTAAATTTCAGCAAGGACAGTTTTTAGTTGGACAATAGGAAAAACTTCCTAACTGTCAGGGTTGTTAAGCACTGGAATAAATTGCCTAGGTAGGCTGTGGAATCTCCATCACTGTCTACCCTGCTTTTAAAAATCTCCAAACACCTGCCAGGGATGGTCTAGAAAATAATACTTAGCTGTGCCTTGAGTGCAGGGGACTGGACTAGAAGATCTCTCAAGGTCCCTTCCAGTCCTATGATTCTATGAGGAAAATCCTCAAATTCTAACAATTACTAAATTTCATTGGCAAAAGCCCATTAATATTATTTGATGTGGCTTTGTAAATAGTAGTTTTGATCTCGTACCATTTTTATAACAAACAATGAAATGCTTGGTATTTGGGAAAACTTGAATAAAAGTGTACCTACTCATGATTTTGCTCCGTTCCTGAGTTCATTCTCAGCATGGGAAAAATTGGTTCGATCATTTGTCTCAAGATGAAATGGTTTAACAAAGATCTGATACATATTCTTAAATGGTAACATACTTTGTAGTTGTAGTTTAGTATCTGTGCAGGCTCCCTAATTCCTTGCTGGTGCTTGATGGCCTCTTTCAATCATCGTACTAATCTACTAAAGCATGCTGTAATGTAAATGCTTCAATTTCTTTAATATGTGAAGCCAGCATGCTTTGCAGATTAACAAATTTGTAATGTACAGATGATACTCTGCATACCTGTTGATCATCCTTTTAAAAGCAAGCTTGGAAAAAATCTTGCAGAAGAGAAGGATATTGTAGATTTTGATCCCTGTAGGTCACTTAAGACCACATCTGATCAGAAGGGGCAATTTTGTCTCCTTGTATCTCATTAGTGTGTGTGAGAGATTTTTTATTTTATTTATTTATTTATCAGAAAGTCTCCAGTGGAATGCTACTTCTGTCACCACACTTGGATTGACAGCCTTGGGGTATGTCTACACTATCCACTGGATCGGAGGGCGGCGATCAATCCAGCGGGGGTCAATTTATCACATCTAGTCTAGACACAACAAATCCACACACACCCGAGCACTCTTCCATCAACTCCTGTACTCTGCCTGTGCCTCTCGTGGCAGTGGAGTTGACGGGGGAACGGCAGCAGTCGACTCACCGCAGTGAAGACACCACAGTGAGTAGGTCTAAGTACGTCGACTTCAGCTACATTATTCACGTAGCTGAAGTTGTGTAACTTGGATCAATTTCCGCCCCTCTCCCATGTAGATCAGGCCTTGGAGACTAATGTCCTCTATATAGTAGCCATGAAAGATCCACCCACTGCCTAGGTAATGTTCTATTTAAAAGGACAGTTGCTCAGAGAAGGTAACTCAGTTTCTGGACCAAATCACTCTCCAGTTTCTCAGCTGAAATTGCTAGGAATAAAGGAGCAGCCCTAATGAGCTCAAAAGGCATTCCCATGTGTTCTGTCTACCAGGCAGATGGGGGGACAATAAAGCTCAGCCATAATGAGCAGATTAAGTAAGCGGTGGTAAGCAGGAAAGGGAACGATCATTGCCGTTTCAATGGGGACATGGAAAAACTCTCTGGGATGAGGGACAAAATCTACCATACCTATAGCACCACAGGAGAAAAAAGTGCTTTAAAACAAAAGACTGAATTTCAAACTCTTTTTTTTCCCCCCAGGCACTTGTCAGGCATGGCTCATTTAAAGAATAATGGATTAAAAGGGGATAAAGTTCAGATTCATAACTGCTCCTTTGGGATGACAGTTTAGGTAAAGCTGAATGAGAACTGATGCAAACTAATCCTCAAAGATGCATGGTCAGCCTAGAAGGTAACAGTTAATCATTCACCACAAAGCTAGAAGCTTGCTGAAGGAAATGGCCCTTATGAAAGGCAGCGCCTACCAGTCTAAACTCCTTATCCCTAGTTCACAAGGCTTGAAAGGTGAGGAGCAATGAAGAGAGAAGTACTATTCAATCCTAAAACATAACAGGGGCTTCTATTGCCTTCTGAGAGGGCTAAGCAGAATCATGGGGGGGAAGGGGAGTCTTCAATTGGTTCTAGAGAGAAGCCAAGGCAGCTAGGGGTTGGCTTTGCAAAACTTTGTCAGCTGGGGTTTTGTTTTGCAAAACCAAACCAAGAGGAAGCTCATGAGATGTGGATTCCATTTTTATCAGATGCATCAAAGTTTAGGAAGAGTTCAGATAAAGGTTCTGGGTTTGATTCTGTCTCTGTGCACAGAATAACCCTTTATGCTCCTTTTTTTCCCCCTCTCCACTCATACTTTTACATTAATTATTCTCACACACTTCTGAATTACTTGGAGTATGGGTGGGTGAAGACCGAATATATCTAAAATAGGATGGAAATGAGTAATTTAAATCATGGGCCAGGTAGAGCTAAACCAGTTAACATCTGAGAACGTGGCCCCATATTTTTATCTGGTGAGGTAGCTTGTTACTGTATGGAGCTTAAAATTCTCCTGCTAATAGTCACATGCATAAGTCTGAGCTTCCAGAAAAAATTATCACTGTATATTTGATATTTTCCCCACAGTCTTATAATAGCTGCCATGTTTCTTCTTCTAATCCCTGTATCTACACAGTTGCAAAGAAGCACTTGGAGGGAGAGGAAAGCAGAGGAGGGACCAGGAGGAAAAATTGCAAATTCTCTTTATTATATAAAGCAACTCCAATTCAGAATAAAAAAATTGGGGAATTTCAGGCATATACTGAGATCAGGTCTTCAGCAATCAACATTCTCTTTCTGGATCCAGAAAGGGACTGAATTGTATTGAGTGTGACAAATATTTAATAAAAACAATTTGTTCAAATTGCTATAATCAAAACAGCTCCTTAGTTTTGGCTGAAAAATTCTGCCCAAATTTATCGTTATTTTCAGGAAAAAAAGCAGATTTGGCAACAACAAAATATTGTTTGTGAGTTCACGTCAATGTTGCTGGTTTGTCATTTCTACCCCATCCCCCTCCACCTCCCAAAAAAGAGCGAGAAATCAAAATGTTTCCATTTTGGGGGCTTGAAATGACTGTTTCAAAATGTCTAATTTTTAGTCAACTTTTAAAATGGTCAAAATTGAAACAAAACATTTGTTTTGTTGAAATATTTCATTCACTCCAGAATTTCCAGCACACTGAAAAAACTGTGTTTTGCCGAGCTTTAATAAATGGAATCTTATTTGATCTGATGGAGCCAGGATGTAGGCTCTAATGTTTTAGATGAAACTTCCAGCAACAAATTACTCGTTCAGAGTAAACGTACCAAATTTGAACTGAAAAGATGAAACTCTGACAATGTTATAAGCAAATGAAAAAGGGTCCTTTTTGCAATAAATCGTGCACCACTTTATCAAATTGAGGTCTTCCGGTGTGTATTCTGTAAAGATTTTAACAAAGGTTAAAATAGGACTTACTTTCTATCTGAGCTGCTATGTGTTAACGTGCACAAATTTGACTGCAGTTTAGAGGTCTGGGAAATATTTCTTTACACTGATGTGTTGTAAGGTTTTTGCACTTCACTTGGAAAAATGCTTTGTTGATTTCACACCTGACCTTTGTTCTGTGTTGGTAGCCATGGTTGTAGTAAAAATGTCATCAAGAGTTCTGATTTAAGCTTTCACAGTTGTCTCCAAGATCACATTTCATCCTTATTCCCTAGATTGCACTTAGTTTAATTTGCCTCTTTGATTTATTCTCCCCCACAACCTATGACTGGAAAATATTCTTCTAAAGAGTTTTTTATTCTCTGATTTTAAGAGGGCAGGAAAAATTAAAAAAAAAATAGTAGTAGGAAACTTTAGGAGCAAAAACGTTTTGCTCTACTGAGCAGAACTTGCTCTGTGGTGACTAGAACATTCCTGTGGAATGAATACTGTGTTGTGGAGTGTTCAGAATAAAGAAAAAAGTCAATTTAGAGTTGATACTATCAAAGCTACTGTTTTGCCTGGAATGAATGCTAACAATACTTGTTTAGAGTGTCCAAGTCATTCAGAATATTAAATTATTGGAAGAATCCTGTGCTCAAGGAAAGAGCATGTGGTTCTCTTGAGTAAGATCTGGCAGCAGTGACAGTACACTTTTTTTTAAGTATGCTTTTTTGTCTTTTGAATTATTTTGTGATCCTAAAAATGTCACCACAAAAATGTTCTGATTTTATTCTGAAAATATTGTCACTTTATCTATGAAGCTTTCTGACTGAGCACGCAACCTGAAACTGTTTAATGTAAGTGGTATCCTTTAAATTTTGCACTGCAAAACCAAATTTCTTTAAACAATAGTTTGGTTGAGGAGCATCTATCTCAGTTTTCAGCTAGCACATTTGTTTGAGCAACAAAAGGGTGTGTCTGTCACTTCTTGTTTGTCACATTAGATTCTCCCACCTTCCCATCAGCACCTTTGATGTCTCAATTATCAGAGTAACTCACCTGATCAGAAGCCTGGTGTGACATTGCAACCACATGGAATATCTTTAGAGGAACCTATTGTATTAAGTTTGTGTATTATTGTGGATCAGCGATTATATGGAATTCCAGGGTGGGAGGGTTGCCACAGTTCTTCCAGGAACTAAAAACAGTGGGGGTCATTAAGGTGAATCACTTGGGGTCCAAACAGAGAGGTACTACCTACTGGGAGGGTTTTCAGATACTGGCTCAAACTGAGTTTTCTGGAGATCAACAGACAAAGAGAGCTTTTGTCCCAAAACGTTGCATTTAACTGACTCAGGGCCTTCTTTCTTTCCAAGAGGGAGCCCCGACCTTTGGAAGGATTGGAAAGACTTTGGCCTACAAGAGCCCCATAAGATTGATGGGTGACCGCTGGTCATCTTTTAGCATGCATATAGGAAATTGTATTGTTTCTATGTCTTCTCTGGAGGCTTTTACCTTGCTTAGAGCTGTGTGATAAGGTGCGACTGCTGGAAATAGTGTTCATAGCTTTGACAAAGCAATACACAGATGCTGGCCATTAGGCAGACTGGCTTGCTGGGGATATCATTGTGTAAGGCAGGGATGCTGCTGTACAGCCTTAAAACTCCCAGGTGAGGAGGGAGTGGGACAATGGTCCCTGCCCAGATACAAGTAATGGCTGGAGACCTGACAAGGCACTCCTGGAGTGGAACACAGATTGGGAGTGGGGGAAATACAGGTGCAGTTTACCCTGAAACTGAGACACCTGGAAGTAAGCTATGGATTTTGGGTGGGATCCACAAAGGCACTTAGGTGTTGGCACTGTGATACTCACTGTTGCTAACTTTGTCACCTAGAAAAATCACAGGAACAGCACTGTGATCCACAAAGCCAAATTAGGTGAGTATCTCGCTATACAATTTAATGCGGAAAGATAGACACCTCGGAATCCACAAAGCCAGCACAGTAGACATGGAGCCACCTAAATAAGCCAAAGGGAGATGCCAACAACAGTGATGAGGGCTAAGCCCCATCCCTCTCTGGGAGATAAGCACCTTCCTGCAGTCTGGAGTTAGGCACCTATCTCTGCTTAGTGATCTATGAAGAGTGGTTGCTGGGCATATGAGTGTTACTGGTAGTGGTGCTGCAGCTGCTGCCCATCCTACAACTTTTAGCCCAGGGATTAGAGCACTTGCTTAGGATGTGGGAGACCCAGCTTCAAATCCTCACCCCTCTGCCAGAGGGGAAGAAAGGGGGGTCGGTCTCTCTCTCTCTCCTCTGCTGAAGCTGTCCCACTTTGTACAGAGTCACTGGAGCAGGGTGATAGGTGCTGGGAGGTGGGAGACCCAGGCTCCAAAGTCCCTTTGTGGATCTGGGCCACAGTTGTGAATGCAGCTCTGGGCCATAGTCCTAGAGTACAGCTACCTCTGGGATGAACACTGTGACTGCATATACAGTGGTGGTGCTAAACAATAATGTAAAACACAAATTAGGATATCTAATGCAAAGTAAAGGGGAATTTTTACTGTAGTTATAGGCAAAATGATGTAATGACCCACACATTGAATTTGGTTTGAATATTTGATAAATAGGAGCCATATAACCCCTCTCTGGGAGGCATAATAGTGTGGTGTGGTGCAATTTATTTTACAGAATGGTGGGAGTAATACTGGTGGTAATAATAATTTAAAAAAAAAATTTTTGCCTGCCCCCATTCTCTCAATTATAGTATGGCCACACCTCTTCTTTGAACTGTAAATAAGCTAATCTTTCAGACTTTGCATTATCTATCTGGGATAACTCAGTACTATACTTATTAATGCCTCACTTTTACAACAGGAGTGGAAAAACCTACAGGTTGTTTGGTTTATATTTCCCTGTCTAGATGGTCACTTTTCACTTTTTTTTTTTCTTTGTATAAGCACTCAGAAGGTTGCGATAGATAATATTTGTACTGAATTGATCCCCCAGTCCGCTCTATAATCTTACGTATGTAGAAAGAACTAGCAGACAGATTCAAGTAACATTAATTAGTAAATACAATACTCTTACTGGCAATGGTACTTAGAGCATTTGATTAATCTTGTTGCCCCTGACATGGCTTCTTTATGGGGGCAATATATAATCTCCCGTCTTCAGATGATTTCCTGGATGTCCGAGTAGCTCAGCTTCACAGTTGACTGACTTTGTCATATCTTAAGCAGATGGCTTTAACAAATCCTCCTTGTGCCTAATCTCTTTTCAGCCAGCCAGTGGGTCCAGTTATGCAGCTTAAAGATCCCTACAAAAAGGGAACAAAACAATCCCCTGTCTTCCCTTCCCCTCTCTCCCCCCCACCCCCGCCCAATCTATCTTCTGAAATGACTAGCAAGGCTGCACTCCATACCTAAGTGTGGATGCCCAGAAAAGATATACCATACTTGCATTTTGGACTATTGAATACTGGGACACTTCATATTTGAGGGGAAATTGAATCTGAAGCTGAATGATGATTGCCCTAAAAATTGGCCTTTACAGCCAGACAAAGCAGTAAGTCAGTCCAGAACCTGCCTACCCTCCAAACTATAATAAATCCCATTTTAGTGGAGCACTTTGTATCATCCTCTCCTGCATCCTATCTGAATAAACCTACTCAGGCTCCCAAAGTTTCCTCATAGCTGGGACGCTACTGGCTCACACTCTCTGAACGTATCATTTGTGTAGTTGGCTACACCAGGGTACTTATTTAAATAACATTGAGTGGGCAAAGGCGGCACTGATGGCTGAACTTGACTCCCTCTGAGAAGCTGCTTGCATCCATCCAAGCTCGTTTCAACATCTGAAAGGGGGAGAGAAGTGTTGCATACTTCACAGAAGAATTTAAATAAACCTATGAGGCCCTCGCCATCAAAGAACTGGAGGGAGTCAGCTAAATGTTAGGTAGGAGCTGGCATAAGTAAAATATTTTGGCTTGGAGAAGTTTCCTCCTCTTTTTGTTTTTAAACTTCACATTTTAGGGTACAATTAGACAATGGAACAGTAGCAGAGAATAGGAAATCATTAAGTCAAATTTTGGCCTCCCAAAATCTGAAACAAATATTAGTCTCCGTACACAACCCAATTTGTTAATATTTTAGCTATGTTAATTTTTGTTTCCTTTCCACTAAATATACTAAAGTCCCCAATTAAATACTTTTTTATTTCATAGGCTGGTCCCATGATGGATTTCCATAGCAGATGTGACAACACAAGCACAGAGCAAATAAAAGGAAGTATTTCTTCACACAATGCACAGACAACCTGTGGAACTCCTTGCCAAAGGAAGTTGTGAAGGCTAAGACCATAACAGGGTTCAAAAAAGAACTAGATAAATTCGTGGAGGATAGGTCCATCAATGGCTATTAGTCAGGATGGGCAGGAAGGGTGCCCCTAGTCTCTGTTTACCAGAAGCTGGGAATGAGTGACGGGATGGATCACTTGATGAGTACCTGTTCTATTCATTCCCTTTGGGGCAGCTGGCACTGTCCATGGTCGGAAGACCGGATACTGGGCTAGATGGACCTTTGGTCTGACCCAGTAGGACCGTTCTTATGAGCATGAGGAGATGATGGGTTATGTACAAATTTATGAAAGATCAATATATGTCCTCAAACTTAAAATGATGTGCTGGATGCTCTCTGACCCTTCCTATTTGGGGCACTCAGCATATTCTGTCATTCTAAAGCTGGTGTATTTTTCTTAATGCTGTTTGTAGATGTTCAAAATGTTATAAATCTGTTTTTAAAACACACAAAAAACAGGAAATTCAGAGGGAAAGCTGAAATCCCATCCTAAGCTGCTTCCTTTTATGTCTGTCTAGGTATTATGGTACATCACCCACCTGCAATATCTGGGCACAATGAGGTGGGTTAAGGATGGATTTTCAGTTTTAATCCTGATTTCCTGGCTTTTAGCAGTCTGACAGACTTTACCCTGTCTTCTCATAGTCCTCAACAGTAATAAAACTGACATATGGTACATAGAAACAAGCAAATCGCTTTGGACATAGCTTGAAGACTCTAACTACAGAGCTTCTTAGAAATATTTGTCCACTTACTAATAAACCAGATTGCATTTAGTCAACGTACTGACTAATAAACAGAAGTTGAACCCTTTAATGGGATTATTGGAAGATTTTCATTCACAAAAAAGGGCTCTTTTAGGTACTACAGCAGTACAAACAGAAAAATCACACCAGTGAAAGTGCTCAAAGCCAAACAGATATATCTGGGACTGTAACAGGGATTTCTTTAATATTTTAGCTTCCAGTGTATATAGTGAGTCTGTTGTACCACTCTAGGTGCATGCACATTAAAACTTAAAACACTGCCCCTACCATATCTGCAGGGCTGGATTCTGGCAGAGCCACGCAGAGTAGTCCTACGATCCTTGTCCTCTCACTGCTGATCTAGGGTAGTAGGGGCAGCAGCCATTCATATAAAAGCCTTCTGCTGGGGTGAGGTGGGGGTCTGGGCCTCCAGCTTCTAGACAGAGTAGGGGCACTCTGGCTTGCAGCTGCTACTTCTGTTGGGGTGGCATGGGGTTTCCCTACTCCCCAGCCTGCCACTCAACTTCCTTAGCAGCTGTAAAGGAAGGAGACACATGGCCTCCACAAGTGCTCTGAGGAAGTGGAGTGATCGTGCTGCACTTTTCATGAGCTAGTGCCTGTTTGTAAGCAGAAACCAAAAATAAAATAGAGAGGTTGGGAGCCACCACTCCCCCAGGAACTCTCCTGCTGGCTCTTTGCATTGTCTCAGGCAGGGGACTAAATACTATAGCAATGCTAGCCATCTGCCCCTTGTGACAGCCACCAAATTCTGATTGCCCCTTGCAGGGGGCATTGCATGCGGAAGGAGCAAAGGTGCTCCTTGCAGCCCTTTCCGTCCCTCTAGTACCCTCACCTTGGGCCAGATGTGCTTTGGAATACTGCCCACATTACAGCACTGGACAGCAAGTTGCTCTTCATGGTGTTTAGTGCACAAGAGGAATAAAATGTACATACCAACTAGACGGCAAAATCCAAGTCTCTTCCTAGGTGGAGAATGCCAACCACACCTCCCTCCCCTCTCACTTCTGCCTCCATTGCTGTGAGCCAGCAACAGTTTGCAAGGTCTGACTGATCTTGGCTGGGGCTCACAGCTAATGGAGAAGAGAACCAATTTTGTGGTGAGGAAATGGAAGCACTGGTGCAGAAAATCAGTAACCACACAAGTGGTTTAATGAGAAACCTGTTGAAAGAGAGCCTTATTAACAATGCAGACCCTAACACAGGAGTATGGTCCTAATAACAGGATTCAAAAGGGAGAAACTCATGTACAGACAATTCTCCTGTGGCTGTACTGATGCTCAAAAAGCTAAATCTCCAAAGGTGTGCCAGAAAGCCTGCCTCTATTCAGGCCCTCTAGAAATGTAAGCATGTATAGATGGAGAGGGCACTTGTTGACCCAAGGGTCAGCATAAGTATTTGTCTGTTTGAACTGCTTATTACCACAAAGATTGCAGAAGGAAGTAAGCTCATTACTGGTTCCTTGATTTCTCTCTCACACACGTCTCAGGTGTCATGAATGTCTCAGCATGACACTGACACATTGGTGGTGTCCCAGAGAATCTTTTTCAATGCTTCTGCTCAAATAACTGCAAGGACAAATAAAATGAATCAAAGTATGTATTAGAAGAAAGGGGGGAAGCCCCCACAGATTTATCTCTGCCCCTCCCAAGAGTCAGGGGTTAATTTTCATATCACCTTTTCCCAGTGTTTGAGTTGCTTCTTACAGGAAATCAAAGCACCTGCACCTGGCATACCTAAGGACTGCAGAATGTGCTGTCAATGAGAACTAAGAGGAAATAATGCATGGCATAGGCATGGAGAAGTAATAGCATAGCAAAACACATGAAAAGTTGGTGGTCAGGACCAAATTTAGGGATTTGGTGTGCAAACCAGGCAAAATATCCCCTTCCCCCAGTTTATGCTTGCCCACATAAACCATTACTATATAGCTTGCTGACCCAAGGTGATGAGTCCTTGATCTTGCATGGTACTACTAGTTCTGTAGAAGGTCTGTGAATTTAGTGCTAAAAAGAAAATAAAGATGTTAGACTGAGGGCAGTTTGGAAACAAAGGCCCAAATCCATGGCTAAGCCCAGATTTAGGCAGCTAAATGTGGGGTTTAGGTGCCTACATTGCAATTTTGGCTCCATTGCCATCCACAAAACTCCTGCTGAACCTTACACCTAAACTCACTCAGCACCCAAGTTTTCAGGGCAAAAGTTTCCTCAGCCCCTACCTATGTTTCTGTCTCTGGGTATATGTTGAGCTGCAACCCTCTAGGTGTTCAGATGCCTATCTCCTGTCCAAGCTCTAGAGTAATTCACAAACTGGGGGAAGATAGGCATTTGGCTGCCTAAGTCATGGACAGAGACCAATCCAGTGGGCATGTTCAGAGGCTATCTACTGGATAAGGAGCCATTCAAATTCTGGTGGTGCCTGATGCTGCCACCGCCCACCTTATAACTTTTAGTCCAGCAGTTAGACCACTTGCCTGGGATACTCTGATATAGGACTCCCTCGGTCTTTCCTATTGAAGCTGTTCTACTGGACTACAGAATCATTCTCTTTCTGGCCCAATGACTATTCCATTGTGGATAAATACTTAAACTGTCATAGGGCCAGAGAGAGATGCTGTAGGCCAGTGGTTGGGGCACCCACCTGAGAGGTGGGAGACCATCAGTCCACTCACCCTGCTTCAGATGCTCTCTCCTTATTTATCCACAGTAGTACTGCTTGAACCGGAGAGAGTGAGGGAGCGCACATCAGAATATCCCCTAGCTCAGTGGTTCAAGCACTGTCCTGGGAGGTGTGAGAACCCCATTCACATCCTTCTGCCCCATTGTGCAGAATGGGGAATTCAGCCTGGCTCTCCCACATCTTTGGGTGAGTGTGCTAAGCACTGGACTAAAAGATAAGGGAGGTGGCACCGATTCCTCCTCCAGCAGGATTTTGAATGGGACCTGATCCATAGGCATGCTCAGAGCATGGCTATCAGATCAAGCCTTATAAGCAACATAGGCATTCCTCCACCTATCCTACCTGGTATAGGGAGCACTCTGGGGCTTAGGCATGAGATAGGTGCCTGAACATCTGCCTGAGGGAGCAGTGTGCATGCTCAGAGACAGAAATGTAGGCACCTAGGGAACTTATACAGCAAACTTGGGTACCTAGAGTGTTAGATGGCAGCAGTGCCTAAAACTGAGACTTACACACCTAAATCAAGTAGGTTTGACACCTACGTCCCTTTGTAAATCTGACCTGTTACTCCAGTTTTTAATTGGTGTGATACCATTTAAATCACTTGCATAAATCTGGAGTAATGCCATGGTGCTTACATTTAAGCAAAATAGAGAATTCAGGTCTGTAAATTTAGACCTGGACCTAACCATTAACAAAGTCTGGGGTTTGGTTTGAGTCCATCTGTAATTATGGAGAGGCAACTGACTTCCATTGTAAATCTCTCTAGTTTTATATTTGAGAAAATGCCAAATTTATTCTTTACAGAAAATTTTGCCTTTCAGTTTGCAGGAAATCTATGAAAACTATTTGAGTTACAGGTCCCTTAAAAATGATCCTGAGTTGACATGTTGGCTTTTGTCTAATGTTTCTTTGTCTCCTACGAGCTCAAAAAGGCTGCTTGTTGCCCCTTAAATTTTTATATAATTACATCATGAAAATGAATGCACAAACTATATTTAAAGGAAATGTAATTAGAGTTATAATTGAGCAGTTATTAATAACTTTTGGGAGTAGTTTTACAGCCCGGTCCTCCTTACACTGCTATCAGTGGGTGTAAGAAAGGTGTCTGTCAGTCTGATTCCCTACCTCCTTGAGCCTTATCACAGGGGAGCTGTCCTTTTAAGGGGCTTGGCGCTCAGCTGCACCTGTGTCAGAGGCAGCTCACCTCCCCAGGTGGAAGAAATGAGTGAAGTAGCAGGATATGGGTGGCTAAGAGCGGGGCTGCTGGCATAGCAAGAGCATCCAGTGGTTTAGTCAGAGAAGGGGACCAGAACAGTGAGGGATTCCAGGAAGAACAATCCTGTGAGTCAGTGCTCTATAAAAGAGCGGGTGGGAGGGCTGGGAGTATAGGAAGTAGCCCTGGGAAGGAGAGAGAGGGTGGTTGAGGCTATGTGAGGTAGAAACCCTAATTGTTTAAGATTCCAGAGCCTGGGAACCCATAAAAGAGGATAGGTGTAGGTTTTCCCCCTTGCTGCTGCTTAGTGAGGTGATGCAGTGGCAGGACGGAGAGACTGATTAGATCCCAAGAGGGGCTAGAGCTGAGGCCATGGGAAGAGCTTGTTGGAAAAGTGATTGTGGGAAAGACTGAGCCTCAGGAAGGAAGGGCTATGCCCAGCTTGAGAGGGGGGGAGAAGACTCTTTGGGGGTGGGTGGGAAGGTTGTTTTTCTGTTTGCTAGGACATTGATACCCCAGAAAGGGTGGACCTTTTTATGATTCTTTTGGTAGGTAAGTCATCGTAACAACCAAACAATACTGAAGGCAAGGGAGCCATCAGAGAGGAGGGGAAACTGAGGCAGCAGGCAGCCCTGGAGCAAGGCCAAGTAGATCCTGTTACCTGTAGTCATTTATGCTTGGTGATCTGGGCGTGAAATGCTATCACTCAAGCCCTGCTCAAGGGAAAATTCTCATTTAAACTTTCAATCCTGGGGTGGCTAACATTTTCTAAGTAAGCTTCTCTCTCTGATGATTATCTGGCCTAAATTCCACTTCATATATGCTGTGGCCTCACTTAAGGCAAAGCCACCAGAACTGCTGGGCTTTGTCTACTACCATCATTGTTCACTGACCTCAGGAGCTGTTTGGGGATAAGATTTGACGACAGTGGGTGGGACCGTCAGTGTACATCTAGACCAGAATGTATGTCTGTGAGCACTCACTAAAGGAGGAAACTTGGACAGAGAAAGGGGCCCATAGTAGTTCCTGATCTAATATCCAGCATTATTATAAGTGTCTTTCTCTTTGTCCCTTCTACATTTGTCTTCTAGACACCGAAGAGAAATCTTTGAAATGGCCGTTATGTCAGCTCCACCCCCTTCAAATTTTACAAAGTGACATTTCTCCCACTGGGGGCTGTCTCTCTATTTAGATTTTCAACTAAAAATGTGCATTTTTTTAGTATTAATTACAAACTATATTTGGGGGGGATGTAAAATAGCCCGAAACAAAGGGCCCGATTCTCATCTCATTTGCACCAGTGACAAGTCCAAGATTGGGAAATTTCACATGAAAATGTTTTGACAGGCATATTTTCTGCTCTTCAGGAACTGTTGCTATGGGATCTTGAATGGCCTAAGAAACCTCCAAATCTTTGTTTTTTAGATCAATGTGTCAGCATAGAAGTGTACAAAATATGAAGCTCTCCCACCAGGAAACTGAATTAGATTCCCAGGATGAAATCCTAGCTTCACCTAAAGTCAATGGGAATCTTGCCTTTCCAGTGTTACCAGAGCTTCACCCTCACTGTCTGCACGGACTTGTTTGATCTGTAATAACATTGCTCATGTGGCCCTGGAGATGATTAGTTGTACAATATGCATCTGTTTGAAGATCTCTAACTTTAGCACGCACAAAAAATAACTTTAAGGCCAACTAGCAGCAGTTTTTTTTTCTGGTGCTGAAACACTTGCTCATTATTATTCTATTTAAAAGATATTTAAGCTATATTTTTAGTTACATACAGAAATCCTGTATAATAACTAATTTGCTTTTAATCTCAGTGGATGAATCTCCTACATCCATAAGATTCTGTAAAGTGTTGAATAAGGAATGAAAGTAAGGAATTTAAGATGTATACCTTTATTTACAATACATTTCTGTTAGGGAAACTAGAAAGAGCTTTAATATAGGGAAATTAATCCTATTAAGAAATATTCGCTGTATTTAATGTTGAGAGACTACAAGAAATACAATTGGCTAATATATAGGGCATTAATTTTCTAGTTTCAATCAATATGTACAATCACCCATTCTAAAATATCTTTACACCTAAGGGTTTGGGCTTTTTAATTTTCAGTTTATAATGCGCACAAGCACCTCATCACAGGACATTTCCTAGCATTTAATGGCTAACTCAGGGTGATCACACAAGGAGCCAGCTTTTCCCAGTCAGTCATTAATTCCCAGGAAATATCCTTTGCTGGGTTATTACTGCTTAAGTAAATGTTTGGTATACATGGGGGGTGTGTGTGTGTATATACATTCATCAATACTGTATTATACAGTGAAGTAGCTTCTCCACAGTTAAGAATGAAGCTGGATTCCTATTCTAAATCCGATTTTTTTTTTTTTTTCAACCTCCTCTCCCAAACTTCCTCCAAAAGAAACTGCTCTACCAAAAACTTCTCAGGCTATCTCACTCCTCATGATAGAGGGGTTTTAAAAATGTTTTTAAAATAGAAAAATAAACTTCACATAAAATTTAAAAATCTATCATTGAAATTTCTTCTGAAACTTTTTCTTTGTGGAGAAGTTTGTGTAGAAGAGGAAGGTTCATATCTCTAAAATGGCTTGATCTAGAAACTCCAAATGTGCTTTGTTAGATTTGACGTAGGGAAGTTCTTCTGCATTTGTAATTTTCCTACCAAAACTTACACAAGATGAAGGCTTGTAACCAGAGCTGGCTCTAGCTTTTTTGCCGCCCCAGGCAATCAACCAAAAGAAAAAAAAAAAAACAGCAGCCGCAGAGTGTGTGTGGAGGGTGGTCAAGGCGGCTTGCAGGGAGGTGAAGGGCGGCACCCGCCCACTCCCTCCACCCATGGGCAGCCAGGCGCTGCAGTCCGCTTGCAGCCGGGCGAGAGGGACTCCCCACTCCGGCCTTGGGGTGCCTCTCCCTGCCGGGCAGGCTCCAAGGGGGCTGACACAGGCAGCGCTGACTGGGGTCTGAGACCTCCGCGTGGGGCCAGCATTGCAGTGGGGCTCGGCACAGTGCAAACGGCGCTGAAATCAGTGGGGCCCGCCCCTCCGCTGCCTGCCGGGCTGACGCAGAATCCTTCCTCCCTCCGGTGCCTGCCAGGCCGCCGCAGATCCGTCCCTACCACTGCTGCCCGCCGGGCCGCCGCAGAATCCTCCCTCCTTCCAGTGCCCTGGGGCTGCAGGAGGTGCTGGCTCAGCCGCTCCTTTAAAGGCGTCTCGGCCGGGCCGGGCTCAGAGCGGCGCGGGAGGCAGAGGCCGGTACAGGCGGCGGGGAGTGGCGTGTCCCGGGGAGCCCGGTGGCACAATGAGCAGCGGGAATCAATGAGCACAATGAGCAGCGGGGAGTTCCTTCGCCCTCGGGTCGGGGTCCGTGCCCCTTCAGGGCTGGGCTGGCCGCCCCTAGATTGGCCAGAATGCCACCCGTTACAATGTGCCACCCCAGGCACGTGCTTTCTTGTCTGGTGCCTGGAGCCGGCCCTGCTTGTAACTAAGTAAACAAAAGTGAGGGGTCAAGAAAAATTTAAATGATGAGATTGGGCTGGAGGTCATTCTGTGGAAAATCTTGAAATACCAGGTGCAAAATTACTTAGTCTTCGCAGGATTAAGGTTTTACTCATGCTTAACTCACCTCCTTGCTTAATTTTAGGCTCTGCAAGTCTTTGCAGGATCAGGGCCTTAGACTTTAAGCGGTTTGGGGCAGGGACAGTCTTCTATTTTAAGTTTGTATAGTACCCAGGACAGTAATGTCTCAATCCTAACTGGGACCTCTGGGTACTACAATAATAATTTCCAATTTTTGACACACAATTTAGAACAAGAATATAGGCAAAAACAAATGGCCAAATCCAAAGTTATGCACCTAGGATCAAGGAATGCAGGCCATACCTACAGAATGGAAGACACTATCCTTACACTGAAAAGGAGCCAGGGGTTACAGGGGACTAACAACTCAACCTGTGTTCCCAGTGCAATGCTGTGGCAGGAAGGGCTAATGTATGCATCCTTGGATGTATAAACGTGAGAGTACCAAGTAGAATTAGGGAGGTGATTTCCCCGCCCCCTCTGTAGTTAGCATTTGGTGAGACATACCAGAATACTGTGTACATTTCTGGTATCCACATTATAAAAAGGATGTTGAAAAATTGAAGTGGATGTAGAAAAGAACGGCCCTACTTTTGTTCCTTGGTCACTCCTTGTGCCTTCCTAGCCCCTAAGTTCTGTCTCTTCTTACTCCACGTATTCTGTTCTCTCTTCCAAAAATTCCCTTATCGTTTCTGCACTTGGCCTCTGCCACTGGGGCTTCTATATCTCTTGCCCTTTCTCTACTAGCTCCATCAATCCATCCTTTGTACTCTTTACCTCCTCTGCCCAGCATTTGTCGACTAGGATCATCATTCCTCTCTCTGCTATGATTCATGCCTTCCCTTCCTCTCAACTACTTCAATTATCTGCTCCCAATCATACCTCCCCAATCAAAACTCAAGAAGCCGGCATATTTAAGAGAAATATAACTATGGAATTTGAAAGAGAAACACTATGCTAGATAGGGAGTTTCATAAAGTTGTGGAGTAGTTTACCCAGGACAGCAGTGGAGCCCCATCCTTTGGCACTGAGAAAACTAGACTGGACAAAGCATTGAGGTCAGTGGGAATACATGACTGAATCCAAAATGTGTTGGACTTGGACCCTCTGTGCCAGGATAGCAAGAAGCTAAATGTCTTCTTTCCACACACACGCACCCAATGTCTTGTCTATTAATAACTTCAAAATTTCTATCTTGCAGGTGAGCGCGCTATAGAGTTTAACTATGGCATTAGTTATAAATGTAAATTGCCTCTGACTATTTGTGGCTGCTACTTACTTCTCCGTGTGCCACTTGAATGGTTGCTCAAACTAACCAGGTTTGAAAATAAATTATTTAAATGTCCTCCATGGAGCTGAGCCAAGGTCAGTTGCAGCCTATCCATTTTCGTATGGAAAGAGTTTGTTGGCATGAACACCAGTTTCATTCACTGAGCCAATGTAGGCGTTGTGGATTTTGGTGCTGGAAAAAAGAGAGGCACTCAACTTTCCAAAATAAAGAATTTGGCTGCACCTCGTATCAATATATGCTCTGCAGTTCAAAATACTTTTATTTCCTCCCTCTTGTTTTGAGAATTCTGTATTTCGGAACATATTATTTGGATGGGAAGAACTTTTTTTTAAGTAAAAGACCTCAACAGTTTGTAATGGAGAAACCTAAAATAGTGAGGGCGGTCTCTTTCGAGTGTTAATCTGGCTGTGATCAAAATCCTTCGTCTTTCTGCCTTCTGAGTAGTTACAATTTACAGGGGAGGTTTTACTGTACAAAGTGTCTTCCTTTTGAAAGTTGTGGTTGTTTTTCTAAATTCTATAATTTCTGCTATTCCTTAAAAAAACCCTCTCTCGCTATCTGATCCTGCAAACACTTATTCACTTGAGCATCTTTATGCATGTGAGCAGTCCTAGTGTTCACATCTGTCTGTAGAACTGAGGGCCTTACACAGATATGAAACAGCGCTAACTCTACTGCAGTCCGTGCAATTACTTGCATAAAACACATGCAAGGAGAATCCGGCCCATAAGCATATCACATGACTTTATTAGGAAAGGCCATGTAATTGACTTTAGAAGGCGGAATGAAGCAGCAATGAAGGTTCTTCGGGAACAGATAAATACCTGCTACTGGCTGTAGAGATGGGCAGCCTTCTTGCCATAGTTCTGATTTTACTTGGCAAGTTTTGTTTTCTCATTGAATCTTTCCATGGAACTCTCACAGATATATCAAGTGTCTTGATTTTTTGGAAATGGCACCTCGCATGTTTTCCTTAAAAAGAAAAAATGTCCCGAAGTCTATTGCTTTATTTCTCTGTTTATGATATCAGCAAAACAACTTTCAGCTACCTTTGTAGGCAAGGAGCATGTTAGCTCCAATCTCAGTTTGTTGCAAGGCAAATGTAGAAGTGTGGCCTTCTGAAGAACTGCACCTCTTTAGTACAGTTAATTTAAGCATCTAATCAATGTAACAATTGCCCAGTCTGTATTTGTAAGTCTTAGAGAGCAATTGGCCTTCTTTCATTTACTATTTGTTCCAGGCAAGCGATGGTGTAAAGGCCTGTGCCCCAGAGCTATGAGCCAAAGCTCTCGGTGCTTACTCGGGCAGGGTTCCCAAAAGCCAGGATATACCAGAAAAACACTCAAGCAAACCAGAGTACTAGAAGTGGCAACATCCATACAGTGGAGTATATTCTCTCACCATGTATTATGTTACCAACAAGTTCCTGGGCACTGTGTCCTGGCAATGGTCAGATACCAAATAAAAGACCAATTTCTGGCCTCACATAAAGCCAGGTGACTCCTCTGAAATAAACAGAATTGCGTTGATGTAACTGAAACCAGAATTCAAGTTAAAGTGTTCACTTATGACTGAGATTTATATTCCGTCCTTAGATGGTCAAACACTGGAAACTGCCGAGTTCAGATTCTAAATCTACACTGAATTACTCAATTGGTCTGAAAACCAGGAAGATACCAATTTGCAGTTTGTTTGGTTTTTTTGTGTATTCTCTTTGCTGACCACCTTCAGCTCTGCTGTACCTGTGTTGCTAATGCTAGATGAATGTGTGTAACTGCACACGTGTGCAGTGAATTATCCTATTATGCCAAGTATTCTCTGTTTACAGAATCACAGAAATGTAGGCCTGCAAGGGACCTTGAGAAGTCATCTAATGCAGCCCCCTGTACTGGGGCAGGACCAAGTATACCTAAACCATTCTGGCCAGCTGTCTGACTAGCCTGTTCTTAGAAACCTTCAATAATGGTGATTCAACAACCTCTCTTGGAAGCCTATTCCAGTGATTAACGATCTGTATAGTTAAAGTTTTCCCTAATACCTAACCTAAATCTCCCTTGCTGCAGATTAAGTCAATTTCTTCGTGTCCTACCTTCAGTGGACATGGAGAACAATTGACATATCTGAAGACTGTTACCAGGCCTCCTTTCAGTCTTCTTTCCTGAAGATTGAACATGTCCAGTTTTTTTTATCCTTTCCTCCTAGGTCAGGCTTTTTAAACATGTTATCATTTTTGTAGCTGTCCTCTGGATTCTCTCCAATTTGTCCACTTTTTTTTATTTTTAAGTGCAGCATCTAGAACTGGATACAGTATTCCAGGGAGGCCTCACCAGTGCTGAGTAGAGTGGGACATTTATCTCCTGTGTCTTGCACATGACACTCCTGTTAATACACCTCTGATAGGGTATATACACCCCATACAGGGGCTGAAGGGATTAAGGTGCAGTTCTGGGCCCATCCTACCTGCGGAGCCTGCTCCAGCTGGAGGTGGAGTTTAAAAGAGAGTCAGACAGCTCAGAAGCAAGGTCAAGTATAGCATCGGAGGATAGACCTATCCTGAGAACTCATGAGTAAGGGTACAGCGGGAACCTTGCTGCAGGGAGGGCGGTCCACAAGTGGCCACTACCCCAGTCCCCAGAGATGGGACTAGCTTGTCCTTAAGGACTAAAGAACCCTTCACTCTATCTTGTTTGTTTGTTTGTTTGTTTGAGACTGTGACCATGCCCTGGACTGGGGAAGTCAGTGGTAGGAAGTGGCCCAAGGAGGCAGCCTCAGAGCACTCCTGAGTGCTTGATATTGCTACCATTCATAGGGCCCTGAGTTAGAGCCTGATGGAGAGGAGGGCCCAGGATCCCCTACCAGCCTGCTCGGAGGCTGACACCTTGCCGCCTAGAGATAAGAGGAACCAGGACAAGAGTGAGAGGCGTACAGGGCCTGGAGGTGGGCTGGAGATACTTTTGGGGGGGCTTTGGACTCATGTTGCTCTGGAAAGGGGTGGATTCCTAGGTTATCTAATCTGAGGGTTGAGTCTCTATCTACTGGAAGAGGGACCACCCCTGCAGTGGAGCAACCACTAGCAGGAGATGCTAAAAATGGGGGAGGGTTGCTACCTGGGGACCTAACCACTGGGCTGCATCACTGGTAAGCCTAGCCCAGAATATTACCTGGTTTTGCAATGGCATCACATTGTTGATTATCATTCAATCAGTGATTCACAACAACACCCAGATCCTTTTCAGCAGCACTCCTGCCTAGCTAATTATTCCCCATTTTGAATGTGTATATTTGATTTATCCCCCTTAAGTGTAGTACTTTGCAATTTACTGTATTTCACCTTGTTGATTTCAGATCAAATGTCCAATTTATCAAGGTCACCTTGAATTCTAATCCTGTGTTCCAAAGTGCTTGCGACTCCTCCCAGCTTGGTGTCATTTGTAAATTTTATAAGCATACTCTCCACTCCACTATCCAAGTCATTAATTAAAATGTTAAATAGTACCAGACCCAGGACAGACTCCTGTAGGACCCCATTAGATATGTCCTCCCAGTTTGAGAGAAGACCGTCAATAACTACTCTTTGAGTATTGTTTTTCAGCAAGTTATGTACCCACCACATTGCAATTTCATCTAGACCATATTTCGCTAGTTTGCTTATGAGAGTCACGTGACACTGTGTCGAAAGCCTTACTAAAATCATATATCACGTCTACTGTTTCCCCTCCTCTACTAGGCAGGTAACTCTGTCAAACAAGAAAATTAGATTCGTTTGTCATGACTTGTCCTCGATAAGTTCATGTTGGCTATTACTTATCACCCCATTTTCCTCTAGGTGCTTACAAATTGTTTGTTTAATAATTTGTTCCAATCTTTCCAGGTTTTGAAGTTAGGCTGAGTGGTCTATAATTCCCCCCGTTCTGTTTCCTTTTTTTGTTATGTCTTCACCTCTTGCCAAAAATAATGATTGAGCAAAGTATTTTACTATAGGTTTCCTCAACATTCAAAGTAGAGGATTTCAGAGAACAAAGAATCCATTTGCATAAGGCTAGATTTGGTAGTACTTTGAACTGTTGGGGACATTTGGTAGAAGAGATGTTGGTAATGTGACTTGCAAGCATCTTACAGGTGAATGTTTTGTTGCCGCACCCAGCTGGACTGCTGCAGATGGTGGGCTGATCCTATTGGTGCCTCCCATCTAGTTCCTGCAGAAACCACTGATCAATAGCAGTTTTTTAGTGTTTTGTTT
This sequence comes from Chrysemys picta bellii, assembly GCF_011386835.1. NCBI lineage: Eukaryota > Metazoa > Chordata > Testudines > Emydidae > Chrysemys > Chrysemys picta. The sequence continues at coordinate 55,445,851 of NC_088795.1, read as the reverse complement.
AAAATGCCATTTTCTATAAATTTCTAGTCTTTTCGATGCCCCCCGCCCCCCAAAAAGTCTGAAAATGTGAATCCTAAGGCTCAGAAACCAGATGGCAAATAACAAGTATCCAAACTGTATTACCTTTTTTCTTGGGGTCTGGGGGAGAGGAGAAGGGGTCTGATTTATGATTATTGAATGCTTGGAGTTGGAAATATACCAATATGCATCAGCTAATCAGGTCCACTGTGTGCAAGGGAAAATGAAACTATGAGACAGATTCTTGATGGTTGTAATTGTAGATACAATCCAGTAGTGTTGTGTCACTTTACATCAGCTAAGAATCTGTCCCCATTGTATTTTCCCACTCTGGCTGTCTACCTAGAACTCAAGCTGACTGGAAACTCTTGCAATGCTCTGCATAATTTAAGTCAGTAGCGGGTAACAATAACAATTACCATCATCTAAAGAAGTGGATTCCACTGACTTACAATTATCATCTGAGTTTACTGCTACTATAGCTAAAGAATTTCAATAGTATGATTTGGGAGAGATAAACAGAAGAAATGTATTTGATCTGTCTACAGCAGGGAATGTCACTAGGGAGTGAAATAAAGGACTTCTATGGGAGCAAAAGCCATAGTGTATCAGATTACATGACTGGTGTATTATGCTTACAGTTAAGGTATGTGTGGTGCTGTTTACAATGGCAATGTGAGGTGGCATTATTTTGTGTGTACATTTAATATATAAAACTCAGTATTCTCTATACAGGATTATACTCAATAATCATGGAAAAAACAGATTAAAGGTAATAGAGAAGTCCTCCAGTTTAGGGAACTACAGGCACACTTTTGTTTTAACTTCGTAAACTTCCCAATTGCTGTTAGCAGACCTAGGGCCATATCCTCAACTGGCATAAACTGACATTAGTGGCATTGTGATGATTTACACCAACTGAGGATCTGGTCCCTACTAGAGTCTAGAGTAGCTTGTAGCTCTCTGAAACAAAAAAACTCCAGTTCTCAGTAGGTGAAATCTTTTGATATTCATGGTGTAGTGATTGATACTATTCACCCCTGTTATGATAATTAGGCCTACAGATTTACCCTAATTACACTCAACTGTAAAAAGCAAGTGAAAGTTAATGAGACATCACAATAACATATAACAAATGTTGGTAAGAAAAGATGCCAAAAAAAAGACATTGAATGAATCCAACCAAAAAGTTCTACTGGTAGAACTATGTAAAGATTATGGCTGGTAAACAAAAACCATGAAAGACTGGAAACCAATTAACCAAAACTAGTGTGTTGGACAAAATGAAGGGTGGAATAGCCCCTCCTCTCACTCCCTTTTGGGGGTGGGCAATGGCAAACCAACTGGGGGAGTTCCTGGAGGAGAGGAAGGCTGTCAGGCTTTCATACTGCTCTGCTCCAGGGACTTTGTCCTTCACCTGTGGATGCTGCAAATCACTGCATCGTTGCCAAGGCCAGACCTCAACACACCAGCGGGGACACCTGGTCATTGCCATTGCACCAGTGGAGACTCCAGCCTGGTACACATGCTTTGTTTCCCCTTCCCTTGTGTGTTCCTTTCTGCCGCACTACTTTTCCTCCTGTGTGTGTTCGTTCTCTCTCTCAGCTTTCTATCTGATCTTGAGATCAGCTGTACTACATAGCACCAGCACAATGAGGTCAGACAGCCCATCCAGCTCTGTTCACCCTGAGAGAGACCAGGAAAGGAGAGGGACCAGACCAGACCAAACTGGAGGACATTCCAGACCACAAAATGAGCCAGAGCACTGCCATTGTGGCTGACTTGCCCACCCAGACCTACTGCCCAGAATTGCAAGGACATCAACAAAAGCCAAATTTCCTCCACCTTTACTGTCCTGTATCTGTCTCTGTCAAAAGAAAGAAAAGTAATCATTCTTCACCTCTCGAAACTAAGCAACAAAAGTAGGCTTTTCCTCCCTACTAAAATGAGCTATCCAGCTGAAAAGGGGACTGTACCTGATATCCTGTCTTACAAAAGCACTTTGGTAGGTGTTTGGTTAAGTTTGTCTCGTATAATCCGTTAATTTCAGACTGCTTCATAACTTGTCTTGGCTTTCTTTTCTGTATTTTAGTTAATAAATTCCTAAACTTCTTAGTGTATCAAACCCGAACTTTGTTCAAACTGTTTAATGTTGGACCGTTTCAGGATTGTTAACACCCTTGTCTCTTTAGGCCCATTTATTCCATTTAAATTAATACAACGCCCTTTTCTTTAAGAAGAGTTGGGCTGATTCATAGACTGTGACTCTCTAGTGTTCTTAATATTAGAAAAAATTCCAGGTATTTGTGCTGAACAGTGAAGTTCTGACTTCAGAATGGACCTTGCAAAGAAATTCAAGCCTTAGGAACAACTTTCCAGCCCACCTGACCCCAACAAATAGCCTCTTGAAAATCGACTCATATATTGGCTTGTGGAAATCTGCAGCACTGAACTATCAGAAATTTCAAACACTGAAACTGCAAGATGATCAAAATGAAATTCATGCCCCATCTGAATCGGTCTGTAAATTGTCATAGCCCATTGATAGTGTCTATTTCTGGAAAGGAGATGTAGCTGCAGGAAGGACAGTTGGTGGTAGCTTGGACAAACGTAGGGCCTGATTTGTCTCTCAATTAACCAGTATAATTCAGAAGTAACTATATTGACTTCAATAAAGTTACACTGGTAAATACCAGAGTGAAAGTAGAATGAGGTCCATAATCTTTTCTTCTGCCTTGGCTGAAGGCTTAGTTGTTATACAATCTCATCTTAGCTAGGAGGAGCAAGAGAGATTTTGTGAGCTCAGAAGAGAGAAAGTATGTTGAGGGCAAAATTTTATTTCCATGATGACTTGACCAGTGATTGTATTAGAGTTGGTTTTTTGTTTTACTTTTTGTAATGAGTTTTGCTTTCCAGATGTGTTCTTAAATTCACTGTAATTCACACGGTTGTCCTTTACAGAAAAGAACTCGGTTTGCTCTTTTTCCCATACTTTACCATCCTGGTCAAAACTCTTGCGTGAAGAATGTGAGACTTTTCTTAAAGGCTTGGAGTGCTTCTCTCTAACTGTACTGTGATCAATCAGAATCTTGTTTGATTCACATGTAGACAGTGATAAAGTGGCTTCATCACCTTCGTTTTAATTTTTTTTCCCTAATTGTTCAAATACTGTCTCAAAAATAGAGCTTTTCGGTATGGCTTAGTTTGGCAGATGTATTTCATTTAAACTCAGTTACCACCTCTTCTTTAGCAGTCCAAGAAATCTGACTAGCTATTATGTACCATTACAAGATTAAAAAAACAAGTGCCCTTAGAAGGGAGGAAAATAAATATTTTAACTTTAGAATCTTTCAAAAAAAAAATTTTGTGGAACTACAGCTATTTTTTTTTTTTCAGATAACTGGTATCAGTGACAGGGTATTAATACTTTTCTGCTTCTCAAAAAGGATCTAAATAAGGAGGCGATATCTCTCAAAAAAAATTCTCTCTTAGAGAGAGAGAGAGAGAGAGAGAGAGAGCGAGTGAGCACGTGCACATATGTAACAGGAGATAAATGCCTACAATATTTGTTTCTCCTAACATTCTGAATTCTTTGGGCTGTGGCAGTAACAGTGAAGCTGTGAGAGGCTAGAAAAGGTGTGTGTGTGTGTAAGCTGAAAATTAGAGAAAATGTGTGAGTGCCAGCAGACTTCCTGGGGCAGGATAGCATTGCAATCATAAGCACTGCTGACTTGGAGCCAACTAAACCCTCTGTATATTTAACGTACAGTAGCTAGCATATGAATTAGATCCTCTAGTATCTATGACAGAGCAAATGGTGCATACAGTAAGGGGAGCATTTGGTTTCCTAGATCCTTACCAAACATATCACTGCAGCAATGTGGCACATCACATGCCAAAAATCTACAGTGTATTGTTAAAGATGAACTCGTGTGTAAAGGCTGACAAATAAAATACAGAAGTTAGGGGAAGCCACAAGCACAACACATGCGCTGGGTTTGGTTTTAGATAATCCTTTGTTAAACTGCTTCCTCCATACCAGTGCAGAAAGAAAGGACAATGGGAATCATGGCCACTGGGCTTTGTAATCTTCAGAGCAACTTCAGCTGGGACTCCTACTTATGCCAGTTTTGCACTCAACTTGGGAAAAGGACACTGACATTTAAAAAAAAAAAAAAGAGAGCGAGAGAATGGCAGTGATTTCAGAAACTGAGTTGGCAATTATTCTGGTTTCAGTTTCCTCAGATTTTCCTCCCTTGCCCCTATTGTTCCATTTCTATAGCATTATTGAAGGTATAAATAATGGTCTATTACTTGACTTTTCTTTTTATTACCCAGCATTCATCAAATTACAAGCAAAAGTTATCCAGAAGATGTTGGACACAGTGGAATACCTGATGCAGCTGACTTTGGAGGCATTCTGACCTCGAAAACAACAAAGAGTCTGGTGGCACCTTAAAGACTAACAGATTTATTTGGGCATAAGCTTTCATGGGTAAAATGCATCTGAAGAAGTGAGGTTTTTACCCACGAAAGCTTATGCCCAAATAAATCTGTTAGTCTTTAAGGTGCCACCAGACTCCTTGTTGTTTTTGTAGATACAGACTAACACGGCTACTCCCTGATACTATTCTGACCTCGGAGGCTCGAGCTTGCATCTGCCAGCCCATATCAGAGACTATCCAATTCAGCATGAAATGGAGAAAGAAGTGTGATAGGAAAGCAAAATGAAAATGGATATGCAGACTACTCATGAACTTGGAGGTATGCAGAGTACTTTCATCTGGTTTCCAGCTGGAAGGAAGAACTTCTAATGAAATTGGAAAAGATGTATTTGGGTACTTGATTTACTATAACTTCATTTCTTAAATTCTAAAATGTGAAATCCTTTTATTTCCACGAGTACTTTGTTTTATGAAGATAATTTCTATCCCTGAGTTACTGATATATTTTTCTTAAGTTATGGTAACACACACTGCATTCAGACCCAATGTCATCTAGAGCTAGTTCAAGTTTAAACCTTAGCCTGTCCAAGGTTTCCTTTTCCTTTCCTGATGGTTGGTGGACTCTCAATCATTTTTGGTACTTGCTGACTCTCCTGATGATTGCGTAAATCCTAACATTGAAGATCTCTTCAATTGGGCTGAGAACCACAAGAGCCCAGGACTTTAAAACAATCCCTCTTCTTCTTGTGTACCCATGGTGTGACCATTGTAAAGGCCACACACAGAGATGGCCTCCCAAATATGTTTGTCCAATGTTCTATGCATTGGAGGCTTCATGTCACAATTCGGCATGGAGCTGTGTAAGCAGCTCCCTTGGTATACATGTGAAGAAGCACATATTTCATAACCATTCCCCCTGCTGTCAGAGTTTGGACCAAAATAGTCCAGAACTTGTGGGTCTTGACCCAATTACCCCAAAAGGCTAGCATACCTGTGCAGAGCCATGAAAGTGATTCCTCATTTAGGGTCTGATTCTGCAACCCTCTCTCACATTGTATAGCACTTGTGATTAGTCCCACTGATCTCAATGGAACTTTTTCTGAGAGTACTACTCAACAAGAGAAGGAGCTGCAGAATCAGGTTTTTAGTACACCTCTGAATCTATTCCTCAGCGAGACTCTAGTTACATAAGAAACAGAAGAATCTTTAAGATGGTGGTGCTGCTGCCACCTTTTAAAAAATACAGAAGTAAAAGAAATATTATGAAGACCGGAGGACCAGATCAGAAAGTAAGTAATTGCCTGGGGTGGATGAGGTTACTAGTTTAACACCCTTACTCTTGCCCAGTGCTTTTATAAAGAAAGATAGGATTTAATTATGATATTTTTTTTTAAAAGGTCAGGAAATGTCTTACTACATAGGTCTATGCGGGAGAGGAGAAGGGGAGCAGAAGGTACCTTTGCCATACCAAATTGGGATGTGCAGGCACCGCTACATGACTGCTCAGCCATCTAATCCCCCACACAGCCGCTACATGGGACTGAAGCAGTGTGGAGGACTTTGAGCGGTACTCTGCGCCCAAGTGAATTGAACTGTAGGATTATTATTTGTATTGCCTAAAAGGCCTATTCAAGGTTTGAATCCTGCAGTGCTTGTCACTGTATGTACGTGTGTGTGTACGTACACACACACACACACACTTGTCCCCTTTTTGGAGTGGAGACATCTTTTAAATCGAAGTACAGCACACTAATTGTAAGGAATATCAATACATGTAGTAGTTCCCCATTAAAGTATTGGTAATGATAGTAATTATTCTGTCATTACACAAAATAATATAAGCTATGAATATCTCTATTCTTTACTAACATATATGGTTAAACCATTTATCCTTAATTTATATTTCCCAACATATTAATAGCTAGATACATTTATCAGCTGTTTAAAAATCTTAATTTAGAAAAGAATATGAGCTGGAACAGCCTCTCAATACAGCTGTGTAGTGCTATCCTATTTTAACTAACTGTAGGCCAATTATTTGAGGGATGTTTGTCTGGTAAGTATTGCTGTTGATTAATCATAGTTAACTCACATGATTAACTCAGATTAATCACAATTAAAAAAATTAGTTGCGACTAATCGCACTGCTAAACAAAAGAATATCAATTGAAATTTATTAAATATTTTTGGATGGTTTTTCTAGACTTCCAAATATATTGATTTCAATTACGACACAGAATACAAAGTGTACAGTGCTCACTTTATATTTTTTATTCTAAATATTTGCACTGTAAAAGGGATAAACAAAAGAAATAGTATTTTTCAATTCACCTCATACAAGTACTGTAGTGCAATCTCTTTATTGTGAAAGTGCAATTTACAAATGTAGATTTATTTTGGTTATGTAACTGCACTCAAAAACAAAACAATGTAAAACTTTAGAGCCTACAAGTCCACTCAGTCCTACTTCTTGTTAGTCTTAGCGATTGGCTGAACAAGTTTGTTTACATTTACAGGAGATAATGCTGCCCGCTTATTTACAATGTCACCTGAAAGTGAGAACAGAATCACATGACACTTTTGTAGCAGGCACTGCAAGGTATTTACATGCCAAATATGCTAAACATTCATATGCCCCTTCCTGCTTTAACCACCATGCTGATGGACATGCTTCCCAGCTGATGAAGCTCGTTAAAAACGTCATGCTGCAAATCCTGCCTCAATGTGGCGCAGCAGTGACCCTGGCTGTTCGACAGCGATGATAGCGGAGTGTATTCTGCAGCAGGTCTAACCATGCTATCAAAGTGTCGGACTGTCAGCCCACTGAGGGGTTTGCTTCCTCTGTGAGGGGCAAATAATCCCTCTTTCTAAAGAACTATCACACGATCTGCCTGCTTTCACATATCTATAAAATAATAACAAATCGACTGTCGCGAAACTTGGATGTACAGCAACCTAGAGAGCAGGCCAGCTTTCAAAGGAATTATAGCACGATAGACCACCTCTTTACTCTAAACCAACTACTAGAGTGTTCAAGGGAATATCAATTCCCTTTGTGCATTGCCTTCGTGGACTACGAGAAGGTGTTCGACAGCGTAGAGACTAACGCCGCTCTTGAAGCTCTTTCAGAACAGAGCATCAGCGCAAAATACTGCTTCATCAGTTCGGGTGGGAGTCCGAGTGGCTTTTTTTCATTTTTTTGCTTTGGCAAAAATGGTAGAGCCGGTGCGGTAGGGGGTGCATGCTCAAAAATTTTTTACTGATGGGGTGGGCTATCAAAAAAGTTTGGAGACCACTGTCCTAGGGGGAGAATTGTATGTCTCCTGCTCTGTGTTTTACCCGCATTCTACCATATATTTCATGTTATAGCAATCTCAGATGATGACCCAGCACATGTTGTTGTTCATTTCAAGAACTTTTTTACTGCAGATTTGATAAAACGCAAAGAAGATATAAATGTGAGATTTCTAAAGACAGCTACAGTACTTGAGCCAAGGTTTAAGCATCTGAAGTGCCTTCCAAAATCTGAGAGGGATGAGGTGTGGAGCATGCTTTCAGAAGTCTTAAAAGAGCAACACTCTGATGCAGAAACTACAGAACCCAAACCACCCCAAAAAAAAAAAAATCAACCTTCTGCTGGTGGCATCTGACTCAGATGATGAAAATGAACATACGTTGGTCCACAATGTTTTGGATCATTGTTGAGCAGTACCCATTAGCATGGACACATGTGCTCTGGAATGGTGGCTGAAGCTTGAAGGGACATATGAATCTTTAGTGCATCTGGCACATAAATATCTTGCAACACCAGCTACTACAGTGCCATGTGAATGCCTGTTCTCACTTTCAGGTGACATTGTAAACAAGAAGCGAGCAGCATTATCTCCCATAAAGGTAAACAAACTTGTTAGTCTTAGCAATTGGCTGAACAAGAAATAGGACTGAGTAGACTTGTAGGCTCTAAAGTTTTACATGGTTTTGTTTTTCAGTGCAGTTATTTTTTGTACATAATTCTACATTTGTAAGGTCAACTTTCACGACAAAGAGATTGCACTACAGTACTTATATTAAGTGAAATGAAAAATAACATTTCTTTTGTTTTTTACAGTGCAAATATTTGTAATAAAAAATAAATACGAAGTGAGCACTTTACACTTTGTATTCTGTGTTGTAACTGAAATCCATATATTTGAAAATGTAGAAAACATCCAAAATATCTAAATAAATGGTATTCTATTATTGTTTAACCGCGCGATTAATCATGATTCCTTTTTTTAATCACCTGACAGCCCTACTGATAAGCTAATTTTTCTGATCTGGCGCTCAGAGATTCATTACTCAACTACTCCGAGAATGTACATGGAGACAAATGCTATCCTTTCTGTCCTCACAGGTACTGACATCCTTGCATACAGCAGAATAGGTGGTGTTCAACTGTGCAGAAGCACAGGATTTGGGGAGCCCACCGGGTTTCCAGGAGGGTCTCCACTCCTTCAGGCTGTAGAGCCCAGCTCTGGGAGGAATCCCTGCACATGGCCATAGATGGAGCTTGAGGGCGAGACTGGTAGATCCATGACTATGCAGCTCCACTAGTCATTCTCGAAGTGTTCTGGTTGTGGAGACTACTTTAGACATGACACTACAAATTTAAAGATTTTAAACACTAACTTCTTACAAAGTCTTTTATCTGCACTAGTTGCAACCTTTGTTTGTCCCCTGGAGTACAATGTCCTGCTAACCAGGGGACAGCTTATCCACATGTTTATCAGTCTTGTGTTCAATAGAGAGTTTCCTTAATGTTTTTGTGTCACTGCCCAATTGCCCCACCTTGTCAATCAAACTCAATGGAGCTCCCCATAGTAGAAGAGGGAGATGGTATGAAATGCCTACTGGGGCATTCCACAGGGAACTTTGGGTAAAATCTTCTGAACTGTATTTGTCCTCTGCAGCTACAGAGTTAAGAAAACTAAAGAAGTTGTGTGTGACAGCAACTGCAGAGGCTCTTTTTTAATAAAAAAGTGAATAAAGCCATCTAAAAGTTGAATACTAGTTAGCCATTTTCAATATAAAGTTTCTATAGCCTCAAACTGTATCTTGTAAGTTGCAAAACTATTTCTAAGGAAAAAGCAATATAGCTAGATTAACACTATTTACTTCCCTAATGTATTTCTCAATATTATTTTCTATATACATGTGGGTTATGTTGGTCATGTCCTACCCATATAAGCTATTGCACTCAAAATCTTTTGATTGGGTGAACTTGTCATAGCTGCTCTAGCTTGGCTTATTTTCTTAAAAGTAAAGTTCTATGATTGTTTCCTAATAATTCCATGAATCTTCATGCTAGAGCAAAGGTATTTTTACACAAAGGAAAAGCAGCGGGGTGTGAGTGATATATACAAAAATATGATTTGGGAGTCACGAAGCAGCCATTTTTACTCATGTAATGATAGAGGATTCTAACTCCCAACTAAAGAATGTCAGTCTATACATTGGCTTCACTAGACTTCAGAAATGGCACAGTCATTCTAGAAAAGGACTAGTCTTACTGTTAAGCACCTCTTTACTTATACTTATACTCAGTTGCTAATTATTCAGTTGCTTTGGTTTTGCACTGTAATGATGAAGCCTTGAGCTCTAAAACAATGTATTCTACAGAACTTTCACTTGGTGCATTATTTCTTTGTAACCCTTCTGCCCATCTAAGTTGGCAGCAACAAGGGCCGGGTTCTGTATCTAGGGGTTCCGTTTCAATAACGCAATGCAAAACCGGCTCGAGCCCCCACCCAGTGACCTGGGACAATTACATACCACCCCCTGGGCACCTCTAAGAGGCAATACTTCCCCTCTCGCAAGCACGGAGTCTGAGTGTAACAGAAAATGTTTAATAACATGAGGTAAACAACATCAGCATTAAATGGAAAAAGCACCACAACTAGAGTTTTTAGACCAAACCATGAGCGAAGACCCACCCCAGCAAATTGGGCCGTGTCCTCTCCCGTTGGTTTCTTGAAACCAGCGACCCAAGAATCACCAAAGTCCCAAAAGTCCACCAATCCCAAAGTCTCTTGGGTCCAGCAACCCAAGAATCACAAAAGTCCCAAAAGTCCGACAACCCCCCAAAGTCTCTGTCCATGATCAGTGCAGCCCCAGAGTTCAAGGGGGGGGGGGGGGGTGAGCAGGGTGTTAAGGGGCACCTTACGTGATCCGAGGCCAACCGGCTGCTTCTCCGTGGGGTTCCACTGCAGCCTTCACCACGAACTGCCCCACTCCACCCGCAGTCCCACGAACTGCTCTGGCAGCTGCTCCGCTCCGCTCTGCTCACCGACCTGTGAGCCGCGCTGCTCCGCTCCGCTCACCGACCTGTGAGCCGCTCCGCTCCGCTCCGCTCACCGACCTGTGAGCTGCACCGCTCCGCTCCGCTCCCCGACCTGTGAGCTGCACCGCTCCGCTCACTGACCTGTGAACTGCTCCGCTCCGCTCCAGCCGTCCCTTGGGCCGCTCCCACAAGGCTCTGCTCTGCTCTGCTAGCTGCTCCGCCAGCCGCTCCGCTCACCGACCTGTGAGCCGCTCCGCTCCGCTCCGCTCACTCCCCGCTAAGCTAAGTTAGCTTAGCTATAGCTTCAGGCTCCCCCACTAGTTAACACAGCCTCAGTGATCTCAGCTCTTAAATAGCTTTAGCTCTTTTGTGATTTCAGCTCTTAGTGATTTCAGCTAGTAGTAGGGGAGCCCCAGTGCTGGTGCACTATTGGCCCAAAGCAAACTCAGATCAGCAGTCTGTAACTAGACTCCTAAGGGAATCAAAGTTAGCTCTGACATTCAACAGTGGAGAGAGGAGGTAGTGCAATTGGTGTTTCAACCCCCTTGGGGAGGGGGCCACACCATCAGGTACAAATACCTGTCCCCATCCTCTCTCAATTTACTGGGTTTTGTAACCCATGCCCCTTGACAAGCAAATGCTATTTAGGTAATGGTGAATGACTCACTCAGTCCTTCTGTCATATAACAGTTCCACTGGCCTTGATTCACAGAATCAGGGTAACAAAACTTTATTCTTCCTGCCCCAATAACAGAGAAACTGGGGATCCCACACCAGCCAAAGTAACCACTTTGAGTTGCTGTGGTTTCATGCCAGGCGAGTGGGTGTGCCTATGCAAACAAGATCAGCCCCTGGAGTTCTTTTCCACCCTCGCCATAATTCACCACCAGATGTCAGGGTAGAGCTCATCCTGACTCTGCTTACATCCTCCCCCCAGCCGAAAATTTGTCGTCCCGACAAATCACACTGCCTATTATAACAACTCACTGGTTCCCTCCAAAGGGCCTCAGATAGCCCACTCTAGCTTCCACAAGCCTGTGTGCTAAACATAGTGGTTCCTCACTAGTTACCCCAGGTGCATCATAAGTCAACCGTTTTACTGGTCTTATTACCCTGTCTCGTCTATTGAGAATCTCTGTTGCCGTGGTGGGCGGGACAGCCTCTTGACCGATGGATGGAGAGGTTTCCTTTGAGGGTCCCTCGGCTACTGGCATAGGCCCCTGCATTTCTAGTTCTAACAGTGGAGGGTCCAAGGTGCCCAGGACATCCTCCACCTGTATGTCTCCACTGTCCAATAACCTGGGTGTGTCATCACATGGGGGTCCCACCAGTGGCTCAGGGGTGTCAGGAATGGGCCTAAATACTTCTGCCATGGGGTTTAGGGTGGAAGAAGAGGAGCTCTCTGTTGATTCAGCCGATCGAGACTGAAATCTTGTCTCCATCCCAGGGTACACCATGGTTGTGTCTTCCTCCTCAGACTCACTCTCAGATGTGCTGCATGGGGGTAGGTTAGCTGCAGGGGGCTGGCTGTCCACGTTGGAGGGCGGCTTTGGTCCAGCACCTTCGTTCTGCCCAGTTGCCCTGTTGTGGCCCATCTCATACGGGGTGCCTACCAATTCCCCCACAGGGAGCAAAAGGTTTCTATGCACTGTCTTTGTCTGCCCTGGACCCTCTTCAGGTTTGATCTTGTAGACCGGCAGGTCTCCTAGCTTTTCCATCACCAAGTAAGGTATTGCCTTCCATCTGTCGGCTATCTTGTGTTTGCCAGCAATACCCAAATTTCGCAGCAGAACTCTGTCCCCCGGCTGGAGTTCTTGCAGACGTACCCTAGCATCATATCGATGTTTGTTGCGGTCGGCGTTCTTCCGAGCCGCAGATGTAGCTAAGTGATAAGCATCCCGCAGCTTTTCTCTCAGTCGGGATACATATTGCTGATGAGTTTCATAGCTATCTCCATCCTCTGATACACCAAAGCACAGGTCTATGGGTAATCTTGGTTCTCGTCCAAACATTAAGAGATATGGGGTGACTCCTGTAGCATCATTCTTTGTGGCATTGTAGGCGTGCACCAGATATGCAACATGTTGGCTCCAGGTTGCTTTCTGCTCTGGTCGCAAAGTCCCCAACATATCTAATAGGGTTCGGTTGAACCTCTCTGGCTGAGGATCACCTTGCGGGTGATAAGGCGTTGTTCTAGACTTCTTAATTCCCGCTATCCTCAGCACCTCCTTCAGAAGATGACTCTCAAAGTCCCGCCCCTGATCCGAGTGTATCCGGGCTGGAAATCCATAAACTGAGAAATATTTCTCCCACAGTACTCGAGCAACCGTGGTGGCCCTCTGATCACGCGTGGGATATGCCTGCGCATATCGTGTATAATGGTCCGTCACTACTAGAATGTTCCCAATATTCCTCTTGTCTACTTCTAAAGACAAGAAATCGATGCATATCAGTTCCAAAGGTTTGGTGCTGGTGATGTTCTTGAGATATGCAGCCCTCGTGGGCAGAGTTTTCCTTTGAACACATCGAGCGCAGGTCTCACATTTCCTGCGAACATCTTCAGCCATCCGAGGCCAATAGAATCTACTACGAAGAAGTTCCAGGGTCCTCTCCATCCCTAAATGTCCAAAGTCATCATGCAGGGCCCTCATGGCCAGGGCTCTGTACTCTTTTGGCAGCACTAGCTGTGCTCGTTGCTTTTGTAAAGGGTCTGTGGTCACTCGATGTAGCACTCCCTGAATCAGTTTTAGTTTGGTCCATTCTCTCAATAGTAGTTTACCCTCCGGGTTAGGTGGGACAACCACAGCTGGGCTTCGCCCCTCCCTTTTGGCAAGTAGTGTATCACGAATGCCAATATCTTGCAGCTGGGCTTCCTGCCAGTCAGCCGCATTGAGCATGGGCAAAGGAGATTGGTCCAATGCAATATAGTTCACTGAAGCAGAAGGCACGCATTCAGGGGGCAGGCCCAAAGCTTCTGCAGCACATCCATGAAGACTCTCATGGGACTCTGGCTCCCGGCGACTCACACTGCAAATAGCCCTCACTCCATCTGTGGGTATCACAGCAACTCCTGGTGCCTGTGGACGCCTGGACAATGCATCTGCATCTACATTGCTTCTCCCTGATCGGTATTGAATGCTGAAGTCATAGCTAGCCAAAGCGGCCACCCATCTTTGCCCTGTAGCATCCAGCTTAGCACTTGTTAACACATAGGTCAGTGGGTTGTTGTCTGTCCACACCTGGAACTGAGCACCATATAAGTAGTCTCGAAATTTCTCAGTGATGGCCCATTTCAAGGCCAAGAACTCCAGCTTGTGGGTGGGATAGCGAGTTTCACTATCAGACAGTCCTCGGCTGGCAAAGGCTACAGGTTTACGTCTTCCTTCCACTTCCTGGTACAGTACTGCTCCCAGACCCTCCAAACTGGCATCAGTATGCAGGATAAATGGCTTGCTTGGGTCAGCAAAGACTAGGACTGGAGCATGAGTTAGGCAAGTAATGATTTCTCGAAAAGCCCTTTCACATCTCTCATCCCACCGTGGCCCAAATGGTTCGAAGGGGCCATAGTGTCTCTGCACAGGAGGCTTTGGGGACCTTCCCTTATTCTTGGTCTTAGATTTGTTCCTGCTGGACTGGTATCCCCTGGTAAGATCATTCAGAGGTTTTACAATCGTAGCATAGTTTTTCACAAATCTGCGATAGTAGCCACTAAACCCAAGAAAGGTCTTGAGTTCTCTGTAGTTACTTGGACATGGCCATGTAGTGAGGGCTTCTATTTTATCGGGATCAGTACTCACACCCTCTTGGGACACGATGTGACCCACATACTTCACTGAGGTCCTGCAGAACTGGCATTTGTCAATTGAAAGCTTCAAACCATAATCCTCTAACCTATCAAGCACTTTAAGAAGTCTTTCTTCATGCTCCTCCAAGGTTCTTCCAAACACTATCAGGTCATCCAAATAAACTAACACTTGCAGTAAATTCATGTCTCCCACAACTTTCTCCATAAGACGTTGAAATGTGGCAGGTGCTCCAGAGATCCCTTGGGGCATGCGTTCAAACTGATAAAACCCTAATGGGCAGATGAAGGCTGTCTTCTCCTTATCTGCTTCACCCAGAGGGATCTGGTAGTATCCACTACGAAGATCCAACACAGAGAACCACTGGCTTCCCAGCAAACAGTCTAAGGCATCTTGGACTCGAGGCATTGTGTACTGGTCAACCACAGTACGGCGGTTTAGGGTGCGGTAGTCAATACACATCCGGATTTTCCCATTCTTTTTACGGACCACCACAATGGGTGAGGCATATGGGCTGCGGGACTCTGTAATGATGCCATTCGCAGCCAGCTCCTGAAGATGTTGTCGCACATCTTCCATCTCGGAGAGGGCAATCCTCCTAGATCTCTCCCTGAAAGGTCGAGAGTCATGTAGTCTGATGTTGTGCTCTACTCCTTTCGCACATCCCACATCCCACTCATGCAATGAGAACACCTTGGATCTTTCACAAAGTTTCCTCCTCAGGCGATCTTTCCACTCCTCGGACAACGGTGAATCTCCAAAGTCAAACTTTGCAGGGTCTATTGGCGGAACTTGAGTCTCACACTGGGGTTTTACAATTGATTCAGGCTCAAAGAGATCCGCTATCTTTTGTCCTTGCTTCACAACAACATCTCGACTTGTTTCATTAGCAATCAGTATAGTCACCTTTTCCTGGGCTTCAGCAGGTAGGGTTATGACTCCACTGGGGACCAGCACTCCTTCCGGGAGCTCTCCTTCAACCGGCTGCTCTACCATTGCTAATGCCCCTTTACTGCCTTTCAGCCGAGTACTCATGACAAGCACTTCTTGCTCCGTCCTTGCAGGCACTACTAACGGGGTTGTGCCCATGTACTTCAGCGCCCCAATCGGTAGCTCAGATGTCTCCTTTTTAGCACCCTCAATCTTCCTATAGGCTTCAGCACAAAGCGTATGGATCATCAGGGTATTCAGGTACTGGTCCCCAGCCCGTCGTCTGCAGTAATCCGCGAGCACCTTGAAGAGACTGGAGTTGGTCCCTATCAGCACAGACACATCAGA
The DNA here is from genome assembly GCF_011386835.1 of Chrysemys picta bellii. Lineage (NCBI taxonomy): Eukaryota > Metazoa > Chordata > Testudines > Emydidae > Chrysemys > Chrysemys picta. The sequence continues at coordinate 55,429,988 of NC_088795.1, read as the reverse complement.
GGTCCCTTTAGGGTCAGGGCATATTAATGCAGCTGTGTCCACCTCTTCTCTTACCCCAGCAACCTCCTCTGGGAATTCCAGGTGCACTATGACATACCCTTGGTAGGGGTATTCATCCATGCTGAGGCCACACAGACCAACGCCAGTCAGTGGCTGTATAGGCAGGTGCCTAAGCATTTGTTGGTAGAATGACTGAAATATAATAGTCACTTGAGATCCAGTGTCAAGCACGGCTTTACACTCCACCCCTTCAATCTTCACCATGACCTCTGCTCGAGGCCCTATCAGTCCTGCAGGGATCCCAGCTGGACAGTCTTTTCTGGGGGAATCTTCAAATCCTGCAGGCCTGGGTGGTCCCCGTCCCTGGACTCTCTGGCAGCTACCGGATCTCTCCCAACTGATCCTCAGCTTTCCATACACTAAGGAGGGGTTTTCTTCATTATGGCACTTGGCAGCACTGTGTCCATCCTGACCACATCGGTAGCAGAAGAATTGTCCTTTCCCTCTTTGCCCAGATGGGATGGTGGCTCTAAATGCTGACTTCTCCATCGCCACGGTCAGAGGCTCCTTATTCCCGGAAGTCTTAGCTTGGTCAATGGTGCTTTGCAGTTCAGCTATCCGTTCTGTCAGGACCTGCACTTGTTGGGCAAGTTCCTCTGTGGTGCTCACCATCAGTACACTGGCCATTTGCAGTGGTGTTGTGCCGGCTGGCTCCAATGTTTGGGCTTCCCAAAACTCGCTGGCAGCCTGCCTTTCTTCCTCTTCTCTGACCTCCTTTATCAGCTGGGAATAACTTGGGGGATGTTCCCGTCGTTCTCTTAGCCGGAGATGGAGTAGAATCGAGTTCTGATATTGAGCTCCTCTTACAATTTGAGCCAGTCTGGTCCGATCCATCTGTTCAGCAGTCACTGCACCCCTCATGACAGCTCTCTGAAGCAGTCTTTCCAGCCTCTGTATATAGGCTGAAATCTTCTCGCCAATTTGCTGTCGGGAATTAAGGAACTTACAGTAACTGTCTTCAGGGCCCTCTACACTCCCAAAGGTATGATCAAGGGCCTCTAGGCAGTCCTTCACACTGACCCCAGGGTCAATGAGCTTCAGGGTGCGAATCACATCTAATGCTGGGCCACTAAGGCTCTCTATCAGACATCTTCGCTTTTCTGCATCAGGTACGGCCCACTCCTGCAGCATTTCAGTGGTATGCTCCAACCAGGGTTCGAACTCCTCTGTCCCAGCAAATAACCTTAACTCACGACAAGAGTTTGACCTAGCATGGGACAACACAACCTTTTCCAATATTTGCCCCAGTGCTTTTGTCCAATCATTGGCTGAGGCTGTGGCCCCTGAGCTAGAGGCTGCAGGGCCGGGGCCCAACAAACCCGACATATTAGCCATTATACAAACAGTAATTTCCTCAAAATATAACCACAATTGTTTCCCAATGCAGGGGAACACTCAACAGGTGCTTGCGAGGGGTACTGACCCAGGGGATCCCGGACGAGCCCCCAAAAATGTAACCCTTCTGCCCATCTAAGTTGGCAGCAACAAGGGCCGGGTTCTGTATCTAGGGGTTCCGTTTCAATAACGCAATGCAAAACCGGCTCGAGCCCCCACCCAGTGACCTGGGACAATTACATACCACCCCCTGGGCACCTCTAAGAGGCAATACTTCCCCTCTCGCAAGCACGGAGTCTGAGTGTAACAGAAAATGTTTAATAACATGAGGTAAACAACATCAGCATTAAATGGAAAAAGCACCACAACTAGAGTTTTTAGACCAAACCATGAGCAAATTGGGCCGTGTCCTCTCCCGTTGGTTTCTTGAAACCAGCGACCCAAGAATCACCAAAGTCCCAAAAGTCCACCAATCCCAAAGTCTCTTGGGTCCAGCAACCCAAGAATCACAAAAGTCCCAAAAGTCCGACAACCCCCCAAAGTCTCTGTCCATGATCAGTGCAGCCCCAGAGTTCAAGGGGGGGGGGGGTGAGCAGGGTGTTAAGGGGCACCTTACGTGATCCGAGGCCAACCGGCTGCTTCTCCGTGGGGTTCCACTGCAGCCTTCACCACGAACTGCCCCACTCCACCCGCAGTCCCACGAACTGCTCTGGCAGCTGCTCCGCTCCGCTCTGCTCACCGACCTGTGAGCCGCGCTGCTCCGCTCCGCTCACCGACCTGTGAGCCGCTCCGCTCCGCTCCGCTCACCGACCTGTGAGCTGCACCGCTCCGCTCCGCTCCGCTCCCCGACCTGTGAGCTGCACCGCTCCGCTCACTGACCTGTGAGCTGCTCCGCTCCGCTCCAGCCGTCCCTTGGGCCGCTCCCACAAGGCTCTGCTCTGCTCTGCTAGCTGCTCCGCCAGCCGCTCCGCTCACCGACCTGTGAGCCGCTCCGCTCCGCTCCGCTCACTCCCCGCTAAGCTAAGTTAGCTTAGCTATAGCTTCAGGCTCCCCCACTAGTTAACACAGCCTCAGTGATCTCAGCTCTTAAATAGCTTTAGCTCTTTTGTGATTTCAGCTCTTAGTGATTTCAGCTAGTAGTAGGGGAGCCCCAGTGCTGGTGCACTATTGGCCCAAAGCAAACTCAGATCAGCAGTCTGTAACTAGACTCCTAAGGGAATCAAAGTTAGCTCTGACATTCAACAGTGGAGAGAGGAGGTAGTGCAATTGGTGTTTCAACCCCCTTGGGGAGGGGGCCACACCATCAGGTACAAATACCTGTCCCCATCCTCTCTCAATTTACTGGGTTTTGTAACCCATGCCCCTTGACAAGCAAATGCTATTTAGGTAATGGTGAATGACTCACTCAGTCCTTCTGTCATATAACAGTTCCACTGGCCTTGATTCACAGAATCAGGGTAACAAAACTTTATTCTTCCTGCCCCAATAACAGAGAAACTGGGGATCCCACACCAGCCAAAGTAACCACTTTGAGTTGCTGTGGTTTCATGCCAGGCGAGTGGGTGTGCCTATGCAAACAAGATCAGCCCCTGGAGTTCTTTTCCACCCTCACCATAATTCACCACCAGATGTCAGGGTAGAGCTCATCCTGACTCTGCTTACATCTTTATTCCCATTTATAAAATGTGTTTATCCAGAGTTCTAGATGCATGTGCAGCTCAACATAAAATACATGAATACAAATTCAAATGGGTCCAATGGCCATATTAATGTTTTTTTTCCAGTCTACCATGACCTTGCAAGGTGACCTGAAGATCAACAGAATGTGGCTCTGGTAGCCAAGGGGAGAGTAAGTTTTCCCTAGTCATAGACCCTCTGTTGTGAACTTCTTTCTCCAAACAAACGTAACTAAGGATCATCAGCTTGAGCTTTCCAGTTGGCCTGAGTTGCACCTTGGAGAGAGGTAACCTTTAAATGCAGGACCAAAATCAAAAAGGGCTTTATAGAATAATCATGCTGTCAGCCAGTTCAGGCTTTATAGCACAGGTCTAATACGCTCACTGCAGGAAGCAAGTAATCAGGCAGTGAGCCAGATTCTGCACCAACTGAAATTTCTGAGCCACTTTCAGGAGACGGTATAAGTAGAGCACAGTGCAATAATCCAAAAGCACAGATAACTGGCAAACCATGGGGAATGGTGGTGAGGACCACATCCACAGAAAATATCATTCTTCTTGCCAAGAGTAGATTCGAAAGAGAGGATATGGCAGGGATTGTGAACCTAATTGTGAACCTGAATGACTAAAGGTGATTTAGTAATTCAGTCAAGGGGCAGATGAGTTAAATTTCATGAGTTTGTTTTTTCTTAAAACCAGCAGAAATGAAAATACTTGAAATCATTTTTAAAATAGTAAAGGATTTTAAAGCAGCCAAATTTTGATGGTCAAATCTCCATTTAGGCATGTAAATAAGTGGTCCAGTTTTCTAAAGTGCTGCGCATCTTCAGTCCTCACTAGAGAGAGGAGCAGGCACCAGCTATGCCAACCAAAACCTGAATTTTTAAGTGGGCAAAATGTAGCTGTAATGGCTCATCTTTACTGTGTTTTACACAAATCTCAAAATGGAATTAAAATTGCTGCTGGAAGATGAATAGCTCAGGAGAAGGTGCATCCAATTCTTCAATTCAGCATGTAGCCCAAATGGCTCTTTGTGCTCTAAGCTGCTTCATCACGGCTGGGAATGAATGAATTCTGTTTCCATTCAAATAGCAGAATCTGGAGTATCCTTGACAGCTGATACATCCTTCCTCCATGCAAGAGAATAGCTGGTGATAGTCCTGCATTCACTGGCATTGGCCCTGCCTAGCCACAAAAACTCCATGTGCATTGAAGCACAGGGAGACCCAAATCCTGCCCTTCCTCTTTCTGCAATGGAGATGCTCTGGTTCAGGCCCATTGCCCACCTAGAGAAGACTAGCAGGATTTGGCCTATGTACCGATTTCATAATACTATCGAATAAGCCTGGATTTAGGCTAGTAACTTAAGCCCTGTCCTTAGTACTCTTACTAACGGGAGTAATCCATATTCCCAAAGGCAATGGGACTATTCATGTAACTAAGAATCAGTCGTGTGAGTTAGGATTCAGAGAATTGACCAGTGCATAGTTCTAAAATATGTAATTACCTAATTTTGTGTTAAATGTATGAATCTTGGTAATTTTGCTTCATCACAACACCTTGATTTTGTTTTAAATGTTAAAACTGTTGAGCCCGAAATATTTGTGTCGAATTGCTTTTTAAAATGCATCTACAGTATGTAGGTAGTGTGGCATGCCGTAAGTGTCATCATTTTGTGAACTGTCTAATTGGTTTACTCAAAACTAAATAGTGTAATATACTTCTATGCCCATTTGGGTTTCTGTTGAGAGAAAAACAGCCATCTGGTCCAGGAAGAGAGAAAGTTAACAGAACATGGGGATGAGGCAGATTACTAGATCATTTGGTGTTTCGAGCAACCCCGAAAGCAAATGTAGCCTCGTGGCTGGTAAGTAGAGTGTGTGTGTGTGTGTGTGTGTGTGTGTTGATCAATCTACTGAATGCCCAGTGATTGAAAGTAGCGTAAAGTGAAAAGTAAATGAATGTGCATAGTGATAAAAGATGCAAACTCTGTGAGCATCAATGTAAGACATGCTGTTTGTATGTGTGTACAGAAATGGTAGTTGGGGTGAAAGAGTTAAACTGTGAATCTAATACATTCATTCCTGTACCAGAAGACTAATTATGACCTTTTTTTTAATTTTTATCATGTTGGAAGGAAAAATTAAGTATTTATTTAAAACATTTTTTTCTCAAAAGTAAACGTGTTTTTTTCCTGGGGGGGGGAATATATCTATTAACACAAGGTTAACACACATGACAGCTGGGAAGTGCTTTTATAACTATAGTGGAGAATCATAGTATCCTGAAAGTCAGTTATGTAAAAGTAAAAGCAAGCAGTGAGGTGGTTTCATTCTCAATTTACAGCATAATCTTATTAGACCTGTTCATTAGGTCAAGATGCTGTCAGACAAATTCGGTCCCAAAAAACTCAGGTTCCCCTGTGTGCACACACAAGAGCTGGAAATTCACCAAGTACCAGTCAAAATTGGCTCCTATACATGCACAACACAGGAACTGTGCTAAAACAGATGTAATTATTCTCCACTTAGGACCTGTTCAAGATTTTTCTGTGCATCTAAGGTGCATGTATGTTCAGGGATCTCATAGTATAGATAGGAGAGGCTGGGGGGAGATAGTTGCATCCTCAACATCACTCCCCTCAGACGCCATGGAAACTGTCAACATCCAATAATTCTATTGCTCTCAACATTTTTTAATGCAGAGATTCCCTACAGGCTAAGCTGGGGACCACAGGTGGGTGCAACCACACACACTCGGGGGTCCTACAGCCACCCTGAAGTGGGCATAAAACAGAATGGTAAAAAGTTGGGGTGTGAGAGGAAGACATGCCCCCCCCCACAAAGGTTGAAGCTACAGGGTTTCTATGACAGCACAGTCCTAATGGAGCTACAACAGCTCCACTGGCAATGCCTTTCTCTTTTCAATGGTCTCCTGAGGTCGTCACCCTCTTCCCCGATCATTCCAAAGGGACCAAACTCCACCCTTTTGACAGTCAGTGATCCAGTGAGTCAGTTTCCAGTCCCCTCTGGGGATTTCACTTCTGGGAGTTAATTTTTCCCTTTACCCTGAGATACCCACAACTCCCTTTGATTTCAGTGCTGCTCAAAGCAGCACCAATTTGTTAGGTACTGGAGTGTTTCATACCGCAGTTTTCACTACTAGGATTAGAGGTACCTAATGCTGATTTTAAAATAGGAAGTACTTATATGAGGGGTCGGCAACCTCTGGCACTCGGCTCGCCAGAGTAAGCACCCTGGCGGGCCGGGCCAGTTTGTTTACCTGCCGCGTCAACAAGTTCGGCCGATCGCAGCTCCCACTGGCCGCAGTTTGCTGTCCCAGGCCCCTGGGGCTGTGGGAAGTGGCGCGGGCTGAGGGTTGTGCTGGCCGCGGCTTCCCGCCGCCCCCATTGACCTGGGACAGCAAACCGCGGCCAGTGGGAGCCGCCATCGGCCGAACTTGCCGACACGGCAGGTAAACAAACTGGCCCGGCCCACCAGAGTGCTTGCTCTGGCGAGCCGTCTGCCAGAGGTTGCCGATCCCTGACTTATGGCACTAGGTATATCTGAGTTAACCAGATATATAAAGAGCAAGAAAGACAAGACATAATCTTGTCTTTCTTGCTCTTTATATATCTGGTTAACCAACTCAGTTTCAGGAAGGATAAAGAGTTAAGAGTCCTAAATCACTGATACTAATAAATCTGACATCTTATTAAACAAGATAGAGAGTAATCTGTAGACAGTTGATCTAGATTATCACTTCCACAGCTTATGTGTATCCTGTCACGTTACAGTGGATTACACATTCTCAGTCATATTTAGATTTTAATATTTTAGTCATAGTGGAAATGCACTCAAAAGACCCAGGTCTGCATCTGCAGATCTGTCATCTCCACTCTTCTCTTTAAATAGTCTGATCACTTTTACTGTAAGATACAAAAATAACATATTCCTATATAAAATCTTTAAAGAGAAAATGGGAAGTTTTAAGGTAAGATTTAGAGAGAGTGTTCAGAAGGGGGGAAGAGAACGGTATCCAACATTGTTGTGTGTCCTAGAACCCAATGCAATCTACTGAAGTTGTAAACTTTGGACAAAGGCATTGCAAAAGTCCCACCAAAAAGCTGCCAAATCTTCCAGTGCTCTTCAGATACCATTTTAATTATTCCCTATAATTCTGCCTAGTGCCATCGGTTGAACAAAGTATAAAAGTGGTGTTTGCATAAGCATTCAGACTCAGGACTTAATTATCCAGTTTTCATGTATTGTACCATGTCCATACCAGACTTTTACACAACTATTGAATTTTATAAATAAACTCTGTTGTAGCTAGTTATACACACTTGATGAGAATCAACAGCTGCTTCCAGTATAGAACACTGCAGCGGAGATTTTAGAAGCATTTTACTATAATTTTACCAGAATTCTATACAGACTGAATCACATCCTGCAGATCTACAGCAGCCTACTCTCAGATACTCACCTTACTATCAAGCAACACAGGTGCAAGCCTTCTGCATGTAGGTGCCTAACCTATGGCACAAGACATCTTCTTTTACATTACCTTTTCTCATTCATTTATATTCAGTTAGATAACATCACATGATACAATATGCCCTAACATCATGCAAGACAAGCAGCTGTTTGTTTTTCCTTTTGCTGAAAGGAGATGCACATAATGTAGCTCCCACACTAAAGATTACGGGCCAAAACCCTGAGTTAGTATGTGGGTGAAACCCTTTGCAACTTAATGGAATTGATCCAGCAATAAATTTAGCACTCCACGTATCTGAAATAACATAGCATAAACATACTCTATACTAGATATGCAGATAATTTTAAGTACATTGTTTGTCCTAAATGTAAAGATCAGTTATAGTAAAAAGGGTATTTTAATGTTTATTAACTCCTTCATTGCATGTCTTTGCTGAAGGCAAATTTGGTGACTTTCTTTGACTTATTGATGCTCCACCGGAAGAAGACTTCCGGGGGGGTGGAGGAATGTTGACATCTATATTTCTAGTGACATGGGCCTTGCATGGGAAGCTGTAGTATCTAGAGATTAGAGCACAGGTCTGTAAGTAAGGAGACGTGAGTTCTAGTCCAGTAGCTCTCATTTGATGTGTGATTCTATGCACGTCACTTTGCTCCTTTGTGTCCAAGTATCCATGTCTTTAAAAATGGGACCGTGCTTTCCTTATCTACTTTACAGGGGTGCTATGTGAAATGTTTAATCTCCTCAGATAAAGCTAGAAAAAGTACATTCTTTTCATTATTATTGTTCAGATCCCCTCTTTTTTTAAGAAAACCATATAATCCTCAACTCTAGTGGATACAATGTGTATAGTACTGAAACAGTTCTACATACTTAGGCCCTAATTCTCTAAAGATATATGCACTGTGTGTAATACCAGTGAACAGAACGGAGCTACCCACAAGGTGTAAAGTTAAATGTAAGTCTTTGCAGGATGGAGTCTTAGTAGTTTAAAGACTAACAGTTTTTACATATCTCAGTCAAGGAACCATGCATAATTGTGGTCATATTTCAGGTGTACACAATGTACTCCTTTACTAAAAAAAGTGATTTGTCTAATGTCTGTGTGTCTATCTTTGTTTCAGATTTGAGAATTCAAATTTTAAAAACACTTCCAAATTTCCTGATATAGGAGTAGGGTTAGTGCTAGAAACTTGCAAGCCCTATGAGCGCTAACGTTTGCCGAGGCTCTGGCAAACATCTATAACCTGTATAGTACATCTAGGTGTGTCAGTTTGAAAGCTGGGTGGAGGGTTTGCATGGGAGACTTTGCAACTAGGAAAAGAAGGTTAGGATACATTGTAATTGTGGGGACAAATCAAAGATTTTCATCAGCAAGAAAGGTACTCCATTTAGCACTTAAAATGGAGACTGAGCTACTTCAGTTCATTTTTTTCAAGGTGGTGGTGGTCAAAGGGCCAATGTCCGTTGAGAGCACTCACATAGTATGCATCGAAAACATCCTCTACCCAACAGGGGAAAGAGAATGCTAACAAAGCAAGGACCTGACAGCTGCACGCTTACCGCTTACCCTGGGGCCAGCCCTGTGGATAGTTTCCAGGTATGTCTACACAGCAAAGAAAAACCTGTGGCTGACCTGTGCCAGCTGACTTGGGCTCACAGGGTTCAGGCTGCGGGCTGTTTCATTGCAGTGTGGTCTTCCAGGCTCAGTTTTTTTTTCTTTGCTGTGTAAACATTTAGAGTTTGAAATCTCATTTGTGCCTATAATACTATAGTCAGAGGAACCAGGCTTTGGAAACCAGGATAAAATTTTTCATCTTGTATTAGCAAAAAGGAAAAAATTATGCTCTCAAATGGCTATGTGTGGTTCCCAACTAAGTTAATATGAGCTCCACCTGCACATCCTAGGGCAGAATTTGCCCATTGTCTTACAGGAGCTATGTTGATTTTGTCCTAGTTGCTGTGAAAGATATCTCAAGTGAAAACCTGACCAGTGTATGCATCCTCATAAAGCAATGGCTGAAGCTGCTACCCTGCATTTAGATCTATTTGCCTATTTTAGGAATGTCTCATGTCATATCTATGCACCAAGATCCAGTCATGCTGCCACTCAAAAGAAAGGGATTTCATTTTTTTTTAGCTTATGTAGCTAAATGTATCTATCTGCAAAAGAAAATAGTTCCATACTTACAATTAAATTTAGAAACATGCCTCTTCTACATTTTTATTTTTCAGACTCTTTGGTACTTTTTCTATTCTGGATATCCATTAATAAAGCCTCCCTCCCTTACACCCAAATACTGTAGCAGAGCTTCATCGAACAAACCTCCTTTATACAAGATGAAAGGAAGAGGGATTTGATCTTTGAAAAGCTTGAATGGGCCTGGAAACTGAGTATTAGCCTGATTTGGAAGACTTAAACCAAGCCTTGAACCAATGGGAACACCACTCCAAGGCACTGCTCAGAGGGCCAGACCTTTTGATGAATGTCGGTTGAGAGCACTCAACACCTCCTAAGATAGGTAAGGAGATGTATCTTTGGACTGTCCCTGCAGTTTAACACCTGTGTAGCATTTGGTTTATACTCTGGAATGTTGTAGTGCTACAAAATAACTACCTCTATTGAAAGACCTTTCCTCATTTTCAGTGTTGAGGGTCATACCTACTTACACAGTAAATAACTGTACATTCAGAGATCTTTCTGGCTGTCATCTTGATGCCTGCTCATCAATGTGAGTGACTATGAAAAAATTGCAGTGTGACAGCATGGTCCATTACCAGAAATCAGGTTTTGTGAAAGACCTTTCTGCTCACTTGGGCTGCAGTTTGTAATTACCATGGTAATCTGTTGTGAAATGTCAACCCTATAGTACATCAGAGTCATCAACAATGGATTACTCTACTTAGCCACCTCCTAGCCACACCTCCTTGTGTGCAGCAATGCTCTCAATAAAAAGCAAACTTTACTAGTCATAAGAAAACAACATAATCTGATTTACATCAGAGAAAACTGGCAAATAACTTTCATTTTTCCTGCTTGCAAAAAACTTCTTACCACCACCCACGGCTAGTTTAACTCTCCACAGGAAGATTTGGAACACTGTCAGTATCTTATTTTCCTCTATCTCTCTACGTTTTATCATTTATTAAACCCTCAAAACAGGTGTTACTCTTACTTCATCCTTCCTTAGAAATGGTGGGCCAGACCCTCCGCTAAAGTCAATGGAGCTACATTGACTTACACCAGCTGTGCATCTGACCCTGTATCTTGAGCTGCTCTAAGGGTTTTTTTATTGTTTAATTCCATCTGAGAACATAAAGAAGAAAAATTGTGGGCCTGATTCACAACTAGATCCTAACCAGGGAATGTGTAGAATATAGATTCTAGATAAGTATCCAAGAAAATATAGGGGTTGAGTCACCACTATGGTACACCTGTTTTTCAGTTAGTTACACTGATGTACACCTGGAGCAACACTGTGGTGTCAGGCCCTTTATATGCTCTTTTCCTGATGCTTGACTAATCTATATTCTACATATTCCCTGATCACACAACACACATTACTTAGAACACTAGTTATATGATGAATAGTAGACAACATAATAGCCAAGCCCTGCTCACCTTATTCAAGCAAGTAGACTTATTGACCTCAATGGAACTACTTGTGTGAGGAGAGTGAGCAGGATTTGGCCTTCATTTTGTATAGCATTCTTCATACAATCTTTATTACTAATCTTCTTTGGGTGTAAACTCCAAAGGGCCCCCCCCCTCATATCCCAACAGAATTTGGTCTAATAAAAGATATTAACACACTCACCTTGTCTCTCTCAAAATAATTTTATGCGTATATTGATGTACAATGTACAGCTTTAAGTCACTGAAGAGACAAATCCCGATAAAAGTTGATTGCTCCCAACCACGCTTTAATCTTGAAGTCTTAACTCCAAAGAATATGGCCAAGGAGTATGTAGAACTATAGCTTAGCCTACTGTACCTTAAAAATGCTGTATCTGAGAGGGAAAGATTCTACTCTTTAAATCACCATTGGCAAATTTAAAAACTAATAAAAGCAGTAAATTGTATAAAGCTCTGGATAAAAGTAGTATCTGGTCTCCTAGTGTGCCCTCTACTGCTTATACAGAAACAAACTAGAAATAATTTTTTGAAAGCTTTAGTGGTGTAAAAACCACAAATTAAACCAAAAAATGTTTTTAAAACACACAAAGACTTACAAGGACTGATCTTGGTCCCATTGTAGTCAATGGCAAATGACCAATTAATTTAAATGGAAGCAGTAGCAGGGCAAACATATAAGAAAAACTGGGTTAGTATTTAAGTATTTCTTTTCTTCAAGTTCTTAAGAGGATATTACAAAAAGTAAATAAAATGTAATGATAAAAGTATTTTATACTCTTCTCCCCATACCAGAATAGCATTAGGATAAATCAGTCACTTTTTTTTTTTAAATAATGTGCTTTTTAAAAAATGAAGACTGTTTTATTCCAATGGAAATTGATTTAAATCAAACATTCCTTTTCCCTCTAGGCAACCCTAGTATTGAGCATGTACATGAAGAGGGAAAGTGAAATTAACAAGAAACTTGCTGAAAATGTAACACTGGCCAGGCTATTTTCACTATCCAAACTGCAAACAGTAAAACAGAATAAAGCATAAACAATAAATATGATTTTACAATTATTTTCATTTAAATAATTAAGCAAAACTGAGCACACAATGTTGTGCTCATGTAAATGATCCCTAAATGCATGTTTGCTTTTGATTTTTGTTGTTTACATTCATGGTGGTCTTTAATTTGTTTTGTATCTTTAATTTGTGTACCAATATTTACAGAAAAGGCAATTACAATAGTTTGTCATGATGGATGCATATGTTTGGGTAAGCTCCTTGTCTCTATAAGAGTAGCCATTCAGAAATTGGTTTCTCAAGCCTTCCTCTTCTCTCCCTAATGCTATAGTTTGAAAATCTCAGCCTTGTCTCCTGTGGATTTGCTAGTGTTTGTTTGGCAGAACTAGATACTAAGTCAAAGGCAACACAAACTTTCCATAGTAGGCTCAAAACTTGGCTTCTTAATATACTCCCTGTAGAAGTTGCTCCTTTCCTAGTTTGGCTGTCAAGTGTGTTTTTTCCAGATGTATAGCATGCTCTAGGGAAGGGCATTGATAGTACCAGGAGTTTTAAAAAACTGTTTCAGAATGCTCTCCTGTTCCTTAAACACCTTTGGAGAGTTAGAGAAAAATGTTTATGGTAATAAGGGATTTGAAGCAGGTTCAGTGTCACTCTCCCCAGCTGGGACAGCACTTAACAAGCTTAAGAGCCACAGCTGAAAATAATTATGTAAGAACTTAGTATTAGTCTTACCACAGTACAGCTCTCTACGTTAGTTGATTGAAGGAGCTGAGCTAAAAAGCCCCATGCTGCTTTTAATGACACCTGTGTAAAGGCAGAGACATTGCGTTTAAAGAGAGTGTAGAGTCTGGCTCTTAAAGCTGATCCAAGGAAGCACTGGGAAGCTGTGGTTCCTAGTGTTTGACAAACCATCTTATGTGAGGTGAGAGATTAATAGGTCAGAACAACCTCAAAGCTGTGTGCTCTTGTGGGGTACACCTTAAACTCGAGCCATTCGTGGTGGGACTAGAGCCCTAGTCAGCTGAAGTCACTGCAGTCCCAGAAGAGACGAGTGGGTCCCTGTAGTGGAAAATCAGAGCCGGGGGGAGGATTCCTGTCTCCCCCTCTCCTGGGTGCTCGGTTTGTTTGTCTAGGAGCTGCTTTCTCCTCTAGGCTGTAGGACAGGCGGTGGGTCCCCGCGTGGGCTGTGTCAGTCTGCTCCGGGGCGGTGCTAGGAGCTGCCACCCCCCTCCTCCACCTCTTCTCTTTAGTACCTGCAGCCGGCTGGGGCAGAACAGTACGCACCGCTCGCCCAGCTGTTAGAAGAGGAGGCGGCCAGTGCACCTTGCCGCGGAGCCGCAGCAGCCGGGCTTCCAGGGGGCGATGGCTAGTGGTTCGCCCCGGCACCGCCGCTGCCTGGTGCTGCTGGCCGGGCTGTTGCTGTGCAGCCTGGCGGCAGGGCGAGAAGCGCAGCAGGACCCGGACCCGCTTCCCCTCCTACTGCCCCCGGGACGCGGCGGCGGCGGCGCCCCCGGGCTGCGGGTGGCCGGCAGGGGGCTGCGGGTGCCCTGCGGCCGCTCCGTGCCGCTGGACCCGGCGCGGGACCTGGTGATCCGCGTGCCGCCTGGGGAGACGTGCGAGCTGACGGCGCTGGAGAGCGAAGAGCGGGGCCCGCCCCGCCTCGGCGCCCTCTCCCCCCGGCGCTTCCCCTGCCGCTTCGGCCCCGGCCAGGTCACCTACACCCACTACGGCGCCCCCAGCCCCGGCCGCTACCGCCTGCGCCTCCAGTTGCGCTCGGGCTCGCCGCGCCGCCCGCACCTCCTGCCCCTGGCGCTGCCTGTGGAGGTGCTGGCCCGGCCGCCGCGCCTGCTCCGCCGCCACCTGCCGCTGGAGGTGGAGTCGCGGCTGGGGCTCAGCCCGCCCCTGGACGGCAACGTGCTGGGCTTCCCCGAGGGCCGCTGCCGCCTCACCGTGCGGCCCCCGTCGGACGGCGGCGCCCTACTGCCCGCCCACGGGCGCCTGGTGGAGTCCGACGGGCGCCCGCTGCCCCCTGGCTACAGCAGCGAGTGCGGCCGCTTCCTGCGGGCGGGGATCCGCTACCAGCACACCTCAGCTGAGCTCTGGCCCAGCCGCGACTCCATCCCCATGCGGGTGGACCTGCTCGAGGGCGCTGAGCAGGAGTACTTCCAGGTGGTGGTGCGGCTGCTGGACGGTGCAGAGAACACGGCCCCCTCCCTGGGCTTCGCAGCGCTGCTGGTGGCCGAGGTGGATCAGTTCGTGCTCACTGCCCTCACCCCCGACATGCTGGCGGCCGAGGACCTGGAGAGCCCCCCGGACCTGCTGCTCTTCAGCCTCACCGCACCCTGGCCCAGCCCCGGCAGGCGGGAAGGCGAGGATCTCCGGCTGCGGGGCTACCTGCTAAGCACCGACGAGCCCAGCCAGCCACTCACCTCCTTCACCCAGCGGGAGCTGAGGGAGCTGAAGATCGCCTACCAGCCGCCCACAGTGGACTCCGACCAAGAGCGCATCTTCCAACTGGAAATGAAAGTGTTGGACCCTGAGGGCGCCTCTTCGGAGCCCTTCGCCTTCATGGTGGTGGTGAAGCCCATGAACACGCTGGCCCCAGTGGCTACCTTCAGCCAAGCCGCCGGCCCCCAGCTGATGCTCTTCGAGGGCCAGTCAAGGCCTCTGTCTGGCACTCTGGAGATAAGCGATGAGGACAACCTCAGCGAGGTGAAGGTCTGGGTGACCCGGGGCTTGCGACATGGCGAGCTCAGGGTACTGGGTGCGCCACCCGGCCGCAAGTACTTCACAGCAGCCGAGCTGGAGGCTGGGCAGGTAGTTTACCAGCACGATGGCAGCGAGCACAGCTACAGTGATAACACTGTGTTCCGCATGGAGGATGGTCAGCACCAGGTGGAGTTTCTTTTCCCCATCATCATTGCCCCTGTTGATGACCAGCCGCCCCTGCTCAACGCCAACACCGGGCTGGTGCTGAGAGAGCGCCAGGCTGTCCAGATCGCGCCCTTCATTCTCAGTGCTACTGACGTTGATTCTGAAGAGTCAACTATTCACTTTATACTTCAGGAGGACACTGAGGAGTCTGCCCATGCCTCACGCTCCCACCGCCTGGGTGAGCTGCTCCTGCGCCAGGCAGAGCCACCGCCATCCTTTGAGAGCGAAGAGGACGTGGAGGAGGCTGGTGATGCTTCATCCTCCTGGCGCTTTGTGGAAAGTGAGGGTGTGTATGAGAAGGTGGTGAGCGAATGGCTGCAGCAGGACATCCTGGATGGAAAGCTGTTCTACAGGCACACAGGACCCCATAGCACCAGTCCTGTGATGGATCAGTTTCTGTTCTGCCTCCAGGATGACAATGAGCCCCCTAACCAGTCTGGAGAGCAAGTGTTCACCATCCAAGTGCAACCAGTAGACAATTTGCCCCCAGAACTGTACCCAGGCACCAGCCTACAGATGACAGTCTTGGAGTACCAGGTGACCCATTTCAGAAAGCGCTATCTGTGCTATACTGACCTGGACACAGATGACAGCGAGTTGAAATATACTCTGCTTACACCCCCAGCTGACATAGATGAGAACCACCTTGTGCTGGCTGGAGAGATCGTGCTGGCTGACAACCCTCTCGTGTCCATTACTCAGTTCACCCAAGCCCAGGTGAACCATCAGAAGGTTGCATACCGGCCTCCGGACCAGGAGCTGGGTATCACCCCAAGGGTTGTGCAATTTAACTACAGTGTAGAGGACTCAGCGAGCAACTCTGTGCCAGGGACTTTCACTCTCTTCCTGCAGCCAGTGGACAATCAGCCACCCCAGATCACCAACATGGGCTTCACTGTGCTCGAGGGGAGCAGCTTCCTTCTCACCACTACTCAGTTGGATGCCACTGACCAGGACACGGACACAGATCAAATTATATTCATCTTAATCCAGGCACCCCAGCATGGCCACCTTCGCTACCTGGAGGGGCTGATAGTCCAGGGAGAATCTTTCCTGCTAGATGATATTGCCAGTGGGCGTATATCCTACCAGCACAGTGGTGATGAGTCCACCAATGACTCCTATCAACTGGAAGTGAGTGATGGCATCCACCATGTGCCAATCACTGTTAGGATCACTGTGCAGCCAGTGGATGATGAAAGGCCTAGTATCACTCTACCTGGTGGTAATGGGCTGCTGGGACCCTCTATTGATGTGCTAGAAAATGGTGTCACTGAGATCACTACTTCCCTTCTCCAGGGCACAGATGAGGATACTGATGATCTGGCACTGACTTTCTTTGTGAGGGATCCGCCCAAGCTGGGTGACATTCTGGTAAATCAGGTACCTGTGGAGAGATTCACCCAGCAAGATCTTACCAGTGGGACAGTAGTCTATGCTCACACTGGTGGAGAGATTGGCCTGAAGAAGAGGTATGACTCTTTCAATCTGACCATCTCTGACCTCTCCCATGAGTGGGTGGTGGGAGGCAGCACAGTGCAAGGGGTGTGTGTGTCTGTGACAGTGCTGCCTGTGGACAGCATTGCACCTAAAGTGATTGTGGGGCCCGAGCTGTTCATTGCCTCAGAGGGAGGGAAGAAAGCTCTGACTCAGCAGCAGCTGGATGCGGAGGATGTGGATACTCCCATGGATGATATTTTATGCACCATCACTGTTCAGTCCACTTCTGGATACCTGGAGAACATCTCTCCAGCCCCTGGGTCTGAAAAGTCTAGGGCTGGCATTGCCATTAGCATCTTCTCCATAAAAGATGTTCACCTGGGACATATCAGCTATGTTCAGAGCATCCACAAGGGGGTGGAGCCCTTAGAGGACAGATTCACTTTCTGCTGCTCTGATGGCGTCAATGTCTCCCCACACCACTTCTTCCCCATTATCATCATCCCTACCAACGATGAAAAGCCTGAGCTGTTTGTGCGTGAGTTTATGGTGCTGGAGGGGATGAGTCTGATCATTGACACTCCCATCCTCAATGGTGCTGATGCTGATCTTCCCCCAGACCACCTGCACTTCTTCATCAGTGTTCCCCCCAAGCATGGGCGAATTGTGCAGCAGCTGACAACTGGTGCCATACCCATCCACAACTTCACACTGGAGGAGATCCAGGAAGCCTCCAGCATTGTCTATGAGCATGATGACTCCGAGATTAAAGAGGACAGCTTCAAAGTCCAGCTAAGTGATGGCCAGCACACAGTGGAACAGCAGGTGTTGATCATGGTGATCCTTATGGATGATGAGACCCCTAGGATGACTATCAATGATGGGCTGGAGATAGAGATTGGTGAGTCCAAGGTCATCACTAACAGAGACCTTAAAGCCACAGACATAGATTCAGAGGACAGGAATCTCACCTACATCATCCGCTTGGCACCCAGGCAGGGTCTTCTGCAGCATGTGAACAAACATGGGGAGCCGTTAGGCAACATTACAGTGGGTATGAACTTCACCCAGGATGATATAGACCAGGGTTTTATCCGTTATGCTCATACTGGCCAACAGGGGGTCCGTGACCTGGTTAAATTTGATGTCACTGATGGCATTAACTCCTTGATAGACAGATATTTTTATATTGCCATCAGCGGCATTGACATAGTCTTCCCTGAGGTGATTAACAAAGGGGTAACTCTGAAAGAGGGTGGGAAGGTGACGCTCACAACTGATCTGCTCAGCACTAGTGACATTAACAGCCCTGATGAGAACCTGCGCTTCAGAATCACCCAGGCCCCTAGCCGAGGACACTTAGAGAGCTCGGACAATCCTGGGGTGCCTGTTGCTTCCTTCTCTCAACTCCAGCTAGCTGGCAATAAGATTTACTACATCCACACTGCAGAGGATGAGGTGAAGATGGACAGCTTCGAGTTTGAAGTGACAGATGGCTATAATCCGGTCTTCCGCACCTTCAGGGTCTCCATTACGGATGTAGACAATAAAAAGCCAATTCTGACTATCAATGACCTTGTGGTTGAGGAAGGGAAGACCAAACTGATTACCCCCTTTGAGTTGACTGTAGAAGATCGGGACACCCCTGACCATTTGCTCCGTTTCACGGTTACCCAGGTCCCTGTCCATGGCCGGATTTTATATAACAGTAGCTATCCTGTGACCAGCTTCACCAAACTAGATTTGAATGAGAATCTGATCAGCTATAGACATGATGGCACAGAAACCAGCCAGGATAGCTTCTCGTTCACTGTGGCTGATGGGACCCACACAGACTTTTACATTTTCCCTGATACCATCCTGGAGACTCATCAACCCCAGCTGTTGAAGATCCAGATCAATCCCCTGGACAATGGGGTGCCACAGTTAGTGGTGAACAAAGGTGCCCCAACTCTGAGAAACCTTCCGACTGGACACTTGGGCTTCTTGATCACCAGCAAGTCACTGAAGGCAGAAGACCGAGACAGCCCACACAAACTGCTGAAGTACAAAATCACAGATGGCCTAGAGCATGGATTCATCATTAATATTGGCCTTGGAAATGAGAGCATTAACACATTTACACAAGGTTGGTGCTAATGGATTTAATCATTTACAGCCTGTAGATCCAGGAATATACCTTAGACAATTCACTTGCTCACTTATGAGGTAATTTTAAAATTAAACTGGATTGTCTTTTAAAAATAATGATAAAAACTTAAAAGATCTTAAACCATTTACAAGGTACATGGGTAGCTTTGAAATTACAAATAAATACATTTTAAAAGGAAGCTGCAAGTCTTGTTTTACCTGCCAACACTTAACCTAAAGTTCTCTCAAGACTTGATATTCCTAAAGTGTGGTCTAGTGGTTAGGTCCTGGTACAATGCATCAGGAGGCATAGGGTAAAATTTTCAAAAGCACCTGCGGATAACAGACTTGGGATTCTGGGACTCACCCTAGCGCTCTACAACTAGCTGTATAGGCAGCACTTTGAAGTTGCAGCTTGGGCTGGAGCTCCAGCTCTAAAGCCTAGAGATGGGGGTTGGTTTCAGAGTCTGAGCTGCAACTTCAATGTGGTGTCTATGCAGCTATTTTTAGAGCACTAGCATGAACCCGGCAAAATCAAATCTGTTGACACAGACTGGGAGGCTTGCTGCTGGTTTGTTTCCATGGGCTGTGTAGACATACTTTATGTGATTTAGGAGCCCATGGCCTATTGACTTTCAATGAGACTTGAAAGGGGTGCCTAAATCACAGAAATACTTTTGAAAATTTTAGCCTTAGCCTCTATTCCTGTCTTGCTGTGTAAGCTCTGAGAAGTCATTCCAAGTTTCTGTGCTTTGGTTTCACTGTCTGTAAAAATGGGGCTGAAAATGTTTGGAGATTTACTGATGATGTGTCAAAGTCTGATCTGGGACCCTGTCACAGGACAGAAGTCATTTCCATGGATAGCAATGTGGAGTTACTCATCTCTTGCAGGGGGAGAATCAAGTCTTAATTTGGCCCCACAAGTGCTTTGACTCTAGATCTCCGTTCCACCTCCCATGGGTAGACCCCTGAACAAAAGATGGGGACAAAGGTAAAAGGGGGAAGGCAGCCACCTTTGTTTCTGGATTTAGAAAAAGAAGAAAAAGCTATTAGGTTACAAATCTGCATGATTTCAGATTTTGAGTTCTTTATCACTTTACTTAAAAGTCTTTCGGTTAATCTTTCAAGCTCTAATATAGTAAAAATTGTTTACAATTCCGCTGGGAATGTTCCACACCTGTCAAGAATTATGATTTCAATTAACTAAAAGTACTGAAATCAACCATGAGGCAAGCAGGTGCCATTGCTATTGAAGTCCACAGGAGTTAACACCCACATATGGCAGGGTAGTATTAGATCCAGGACATTTGCATTGCTGAGTTGGGTCTGAAGAAATAGGTATTTTAAGATGCATAAAGAGTGTTCACGTAAAACTGAAGCTGTCAACTTATTTCTTGTGTGTGAAGAAGCAAAAGTAAAAGATCGTCAGTGAGCTTTGACTCAGACTTTTAGTAAGTTCAGAAATAGTCACAGTACAAAGTAAAATTAATTAAAATTCCCACACTTCTCACTATTTCATCTGATACCCAGTCATTTGGAATAGTTTTGGGTGTTAGGGTTTTTTTTTTTTTTTAAAGCACAAAACTATGGGGATCAAGTTTTACTCCCCAATATATAATTTAGGCATAGCATGGTCATTCTCATTATAATGTTGATGATTAATTGCAAATCTAGTTTTCAGAAACTTATTTAAACCTTTAAATAATATATTAAAGAACAGATTAAAACACAACAGAAGTTAGTTTTTAGCTTTAAATTAGTAATCAGGTTAATTACTGCTGCATTGCAGAGCAAGGACTATGATAGGAACTAATGCTATCTCAATAGAGTTTGAGTTCTTGTTTATACAATTTAAAGTGATACATCTTCTAAAACTGGCTTTTTCTTTGTCTAAGACAATGTTAAAGTATTATTCTTCAAAAACAATTAGTAATTTATGGGATGACTATCAAATATTGTTTATTGAATTAAAATACTAACATTCAAAATGTATTGGTAAGTGTTATACTCTGCAGTAAAATGCTTTGGTGATTCACTAGCATGTTTCTTTTATCAGCTGATATTGATGAAATGAAGATCAGCTATGTCTTGAAAGAAGGTGATAGTTCTACCAGTGACATCTTCTACTTCTCCATTGAAGACAATGGTAAGGTTATACTTCTTATATGTACTATACCTTAAAATGAGATCCAGCAACAGAATAATATTGATATTGGAATTAATAAAATACTTCACTCTATTCTACTGCAAGTTCATGAGTTTGATGTACAGTTTTATACTGAGATAATGGATGAATCACTTATTAAATATATAATGTTGAAATTAATGTAAATTGCTAAGGCAAACTAAATGGTGTAAGAAATTCTTAATGGGTTACAAAATTTTTCACCCTGGTGTTACTAATTCAAATCTTGCCACAGTTCAGTAGTAAGTAGAAGTTGTTACTATATGATTGCTGTTCTGTGGAAAGCTGTTGTTGGTTCTAGTCCAGTTCCTAGTGTTCAGCCAAGCGCATTACAAAAACTTAATACACCGCCCAGGGCTGGCTCCAGGGTTTTGGCCGCCCCAAGCAGCCAAAAAAAAAAAAAAAGCCGCGATCGCAATCTGCGGCGGCAATTCGGTGGGAGGTCCTTCACTCCCAGGCGGAGTGAGGGACCGTCCGCCGAATACCTGGACGTGCCGCCCCTCTCCGGAGCGGCTGTTCCAAGCACCTGCTTGAGAAGCTGGTGCCTGGAGCCGGCCCTGACACCGCCCCCTGGGTATAACGCAACCCGATATAACATGAATTCGGATATAACGCGGTAAAGCAGCACTCCGGGAGGCAGGGCTGCGCACTCTGGTGTATCAAAGCAAGTTCGATCTAACGCGGTTTCACCTATAACACGGTAAGATTTTTTGGCTCCCGAGGACAGTGTTATATCGAGGTAGAGGTGTATTACTATAGGTGGCCCTTGTTAATAGTGAAGCAGAGAGACCAAGAACAGAATCAGCATGGAGGCTGAACACTACATTGCCTGCACACCCCAAGAGTTGGTCCCTCTAGATCAAGATTGAGATACTGGTATGCTGCTGATAGGGCAGCCTGGTTAAATTTTTACTGCTGTCGCCTATGCTGGGGCCATCTTTACATGATGTGAATTGTCATAGCTCTATGGACTTAAATGAAGTTATGACAATCCACACCAGCCAAGGATCTGCTGTCCAAGTATCTGTTTTGTGTACTTCAGTTTTCAGTGATGTCAGTTTGGCATTATTCACCTTATGAACACTGGTAATGCATGCAGTTTTTTCCCCTTTTCAGTAACGATTTATCTGAATGAAATAGTTGGTGTATTTTGCTTGTTTGTTTTAACAAGGGCTCAATCCTGCAAGTGTTTTGCATTCTGAATTCTTATTGAAGTTAACAGAAGTTCCGCATATGGGTCCTAGTTGAGGGAAGACAGGAAGATTCATTCTGTGATATTTGATATTGAATTTTGCAGACTGATTAACATCTGCTGATTAACATCTGTTGCAAACTTCCTAACTGATTCAATGTAATGAGGCTAATGGAGGTTCTGTGTGTGGAGGGCTTGCAGGATCAGGCCCTAAATGTAACATTCCATAAAAATTGCATTTTTTAAAAAATGCACCCCTTTTGAGTGTTCGCTATCAGTCCTTGAACAAAGGCTGTAACAGCATTAAAATACTTTCTCCAAAATGGTTGACCCAAAATCAAATCTAGGTGCTGGTACAATGATTGGCACCACATTGTCTGAATTCAGTGTATTATCTTCTGTTTTAATTATAGGAAACAAGGAAAATGGCCCAGTAAATGGTGCTCTTTTTGAATGATGACCGCTGTATTCTATTGAAAAATGGAACTGATTCTGTTCTCACTTTGTGCCAGTGTACTTCATTGTATTTAATAGAGAGATACCAGTTTAAAACTGGTTCAAAATTAGATTCTGGACCAATGATCACATTTATTCTTAGACCCATATCTTCCTTTCCAGAGGCAAAAAGGAATAGAAGAAAAAATGGGCTGCCTCTGTGAGTCAGTGAGCAGCTGGGAGTTTGGGCTGCAGATCATGCAGAGACTGACCTGCTGCACAGCTAGCAGTTGAAAGGCATCCTGATATCCACCCTTCCCATCAGCACAGGCAGCGATTTTCTTTTGTCATTGACCTCCTTTACCACCTGCCATTAGTTCAGACTCTCCTCTGGTGTGTCAAAGCCAGAGAGGAGGAGTTGCTGTTGCTTCCTACAGTGGTAGTTCACTATGCAAGTAGCATTGTAAATTGTGACCCTTTGAAAGGGGATTGCACCCTGCAGAGTGACTCTTTCCCCACTCCTTCCCTCTCCAGTTAGCCATACCTTTATTATTGCAAAGCTGAGTTTGTTGACTGGGCTTCAGGCAGCTGCTTAGCAGCGGGGAAGTGTTACTGCATGTCACACCCATCCACAATCTAGCCCTATGTAAGGATTTCAAGATCAGGTCCCTGGGCTTATAATTACAAGGAAATAGAGTCACAAGAATGACTTTACATATTTATTGTATCATATCAGATGGAAATAACATGTTATTTACAAATAGGACAAATGTCACAATGTGCAGTTGTGTTAATACAAAAATAGTTGAACTGTACATTGTTGCATGGAGACAGCTCACATATTCACTAGCGACTTCCAATAAAAATTGGTGTTTAGCTTGTGCCTGGGATTTACAGAGTTTAAAATGTAGGAAATGTAAAAATAAATAAATAAAATAAATGAGCTTGGGAAAAAGACCTAACGTACAGCAAAAAAGCCAAGGCAAATGGTCATGAGCAGAGTTTGTACTTTCTCCTCAGAGTACTCAAAAGTACTTCATATTATTAAAATCAAAATGTATTAAAACAACATTATGGATGAAAAATCAACCACACTAAGGGTACCTCCAGACTACCCGCCGGATCGGCGGGTAGCGATCGATCTATCGGGGATCGATATATCGCGTCTCATCTAGACGCGATATATCGATCCCCGAACGCGCTCCCGTCGACTCCAGAACTCCACCAGGGCGAGCAGCGGTAGTGGAGTCAACGGGGGAGCCGCGGCTGTCGATCCTGCGTCGTGAGGACGGGAGATATGTCGACTTCAGCTAAGGTATTTCCGTAGCTGAAGTTGCGTATCTTACATTGACCCCTCCCCCCCAGTGTAGACCCGCCCTATAGCTCTAAGTTATTCCTCTTTCAGCAGCCGTAGCTTGAACGCTTGTACGTATACGGCTAAATTGTTGCATAAAACCATGTGAATTTACCTCATTTGTGGTAATCCTTGTTTCTGCTGAAGATCCAACTTTAATGTTATGTGATTCCAAATCACTCTGATTTTTTTGGTATCACTTTAAAGTTCATTAAGACACACTGTGAAAATGAGAGAACAGAAATCTGACATAAATGTCAGTGTTCTACCCACAACAGTTTATTACACAGACCCTTACAAGGTCACGTGTTGGAAAAAAGAAAGCTGATCACAATAAAACAAATCCGTTTCCCAGACAGTTACTCCAGGAGACTTACGGGAATGTGAGCCATGTATGTTGGTGGTGTATGTTTATATGACTTAGCAGATGGATGAAGTCTAACAAAGTGCAGGAAGGAATTACAACCTATTGGGTAGATCTGGCATCCAAAGCTTGTAAAGGAGCTGCTTTTATAAAGGTTTCTGTACTTACAATGAACGTGCTAAAAGAGTTCCATTCTTAATGGCTTTCAGGATTGCTCTGTGTTTAAGATATCAAAAGATGCTTAACAAAATGGTGTCATGAGCCAAAAGATGGGTGTGAAAGGCAAAGGATTTTTAGAATGTCAGAAGATCAAACAAATGCAAGTAAAGAAAAGCTAGTGGCTATAAAAGTGTCTAGTTAGATTTTAATATTGACCAATTACTTAGTGGAGAGCTAGAGAAATTTAATGTGATGCTGTGGTGTTTTGAAAAGGTGGGCTACATTCCATTTGCTGAAAACAATTTTCTAAAATAAAGGCAGCGTATGAAGCCAGGGCAAATGCAGTCCACCCCTCTGCTGCTGCGGAGCACCCTCTGCCATTGGAAATGGTGTGGCTATTCTACATACAGGAGAGAGATGGACTTTGGGCAGAAAGAGTTGTAGATAAGGCTAGGTTGTAGATATGCACCTCATTTTATAACAGAGCCCAGCTCTGCAGGGATTTCTTGCCTGCCGCATGCACAGCATGGGTGGGAGTGGGTGGGGTAATGTGTGTAAGCAACAAGATTCAAAGCACTTTCAGATTGGGGAAGGATAAGCTATTAGGCTATTGTAGCCTCCGCAGAATAGCTCCATAGCCTGAGTGGGGAGGATATATTCTTTCACCCTGTTCTCTAGCGATACCTAGTATGTTGTTCAGGATGGGCCAAATTCAGGGATTCTGCCTTCTCCGGGCAGGACTCCTGCTCAACAATGTCTGTTTTTTCTTACCCAACTGAATAAATACAGGCATTTCTGAAATCCTATAGAGGGCTATTTTATTGGATGATTTTGCTTAAACAGTTAAGGCCATAGGCCAGAAAGCCTTAGAGCAGTGATACTCAGACCTCAGTAGTTCAGGAGCCAAATTAGCAATCAACATTACGCAGAAGAGCCACAGTACTGTGAATTCTTTGTTTCATTTACTATAGTGCGTGCTCTCGCTCTCGCTCTCTCTAATAGTCTCCCAGCAAATAAGTTAACTTAGTGCAAGTTGATAACTTAATTGGTTAATTACACAGTAAAAGCGTCCTGAGTGGTTAATAACGTTTAATACCGTGTGCTGCAAAGAGTTGCAGGAGACATATTAAAGAGCCACTGATGGCTCACGAGCCTCAGTCTGAGTATCACTGCCCTAGAGCAAATGTAGAGACACCGGGGTTTGGAAGCCAAACTCAATACTACTTTTGCAGGGGAGCAAATCCCATCTGCAGCTCCAATGAGAGAATTTGGAAGAAACTCTACAAGAGCTTTTTCCTAGGATCATTTCCACAAGTTTTCCCACAGAGTACTTGTTCTGTTCTCACTTATTTTACAGTCACTTTTGACTGAAAGCAAAACTGCAAGAAGGAAAGCAAAGGTGTCCTGTTGTAGTTAAGTGAACAGGTTTGTGTACAGATTCTTTACCCAGGAGTGTTTTAAAAACAAAAAACGACAGCTTTGGGACTGAGCACTCAGTGCCCCACGTAAGCAGGCTAGGGGCATTTCAGCACACTTGTAATGTAAACTTTTGCTGCTTTCCTCCTTTGATATGCCTGTGAAGTGTTGTTCTTTCCCAATTCTAGACTCCGTCATAGTGTGATGTCCCATCGTGCACTTTGCAAACTCCCCATCGAACAGCACTGGAGTATGCAGACTGATAGCAATTTAGCTTAATTCCTGCCCTCCTCCCCAAGTTCCTGTGATATTTCACGGCTTTGTAAAATTGTCAGCTAGCCATAATCTAAAAGCCAAGCTTTACAAAATCCTGTGCCTAAAGTTAGGCTCCAAAATCCTCACATAGCAGCTTAATAAACAGCCTGATTTTCAAAAGAGCTGAGCACTTCAGTGGGAATTGTTAGGTGTCAGCACTTTTGAAAATCAGGCCACTTATGCAGGGGCCTGTCTTTAGGCACTGATTTTTTTAATCTTGGTTTTAGTCCTTAGAGAGTTATTAAAACTATCACTCACTTTAATGAGAGTTTTGTCAAGGTTAGGAATGCAGGACTTATCACAGTGTTCTCACTACATGTCTTTTATTTGAAAAGAAGGTTTAAGACATATATGGAATACTGGGAAGGGAACAGTCACTTACCTTAACCCTATAGACAGTGTGAATGCTGTTTTTCATCATAGATGATATGCCATCAAAGAGAATGCATTACTATTGTTTGTTGTTTTACAATAACACCTAGCAGTGTCAAGATAGGGAGGGACCTTATTGTGCTAGGTGCTGTACAAACATCAAACAAATAAGTCCCAATGAGATTTTGCATCCTGGCATAATGACCATAGTGGGAGCTGGCAATTGGAAGCTCTGCTAAAACCTAAGAAATCAGGAAAAAATCCTGTAAATTAGTATTAAAATGTGCTTAAATATATTCTTCTGTTTATAGGTGTACCAAGGGCTAAGCTGTAATTTGTAATTCTTGATTTCATTTTGCTGATCACCTGTAAGTAAGGGCCGGATCCTGATAAAATAGCAGAAGTGCCAATTGGCCAGATTCTGCTCTCTGTTACACCATTGTAAATCTGGAGAATCTCCACTGGTTGAGTGGAAGGTCTTTGGATTAATCTGTGTGCACCTAATTTCAATGGAAGCAGGTCTGGGTCCTAAGATGTAGGTATAGGAGGCTGACAGCTATGGGTGGTTGGCAGGAGGTCACATATGTTTGTCCCAAAGTGTCCTATAATGAGTGTGAGCGCAGATTGGCTGTTACAGATTAACACCTACTTCTAGTTTGAGTATCATCTTGATTCAGATGCTGGATGAGTGAATCTGACAAGATTCTTACTTTCCAGGATATCCTGACACCATTGTACAAAGATTAATGATCACTTCTGTATTTCTTTTGGTTTCAAAACAAAATGACTGAATCTGATAGGAACTTGCTTCCTTGCATATACTGGAATAGCATTGGGCAAGCATTATCTTGTTCCACTACATAGCTGAATAATGCAAGCATCTTTCTATCCAAGAATAATGCAGGAAAAATATTGCAGAACAGGAACAATCCGACAATGGGATGGGTGGAGCAGAAGCTTTGATTTGATCTGCAGGGCATTGTGGCTTGTGGGATTGAGGTGGGATGGAAAAAATGGAGGAGCTCTTTGTGGTAAACTCTCCTAGGGCCTTGGAGGATTTCCAGTCAGAAATCAACCCAGACGGTCTACACAGAACACAGACATTTCTAGTGGTCAACCAGAGTAGTGCAATATAAGTAATTAAAAATACCCATACCCTTATTATGCAAATCTCTGTGCTCTGGCTAATGATTGCCCACAGCCAATCAGCGTGCAGGTAAGTGCATACTTGAGAAATAAGTTACTGTTATGAAAGTATCTGCACCCTGAGTAAATGAGACAATTCAGTTCAGTACATTTCCTGTTAATGATGTAACTAGTAGTCCCTAGTTATACCTATTATATTTCCTCGCCCTATTTCAGTACAAATCTTTAGTCAAACCACAATCACATTTCATTTTTATGCTAATTATCTTCAAATTTCTCTTCTGTTATTATTTCTTGATTTATGAACCATTGCATCATTTTATGGAAGTCAGAATAATTTAAAATATTGGACCAATTTCAACCCTGGTATAATTCAACTGATTTCAGTGGAATTATATCTGGGAAGCACTTGTCTTATGTTCACAAACAAAGATGGAATAATAGGCATCTTGGAAGTGTACAGCCTTCCTAGTCTGAATGAAACCAATTTCCTTTCCTAAATTGGGTGAGTAAATTATTTCATTCAGCTTTAATCACGTTGATTTTCAAGGAGCTAGAAGGCCTCTGCTTCATAATCAATAAATGCACTAAGCCATACTTCATAGATGGCTCTGTATCCTTGGCAACATTACAGCTGGAAGGATCTTCTCTTTTAGGAGCCAATAGAGTAGTCAATAGACAAAGCTATGAGAGACTGCAAATGGCCTTTGGTCTGTGCTCCCTTTGATGAAAGAAAAAAGTTGAACATAGGCCAGCTGGGAAGAAATTGGCAAAAAAAGAAAATAGATTTCTCGAGCCAATTATTTTCTAGCCCATTTTGTAATGCCATGTAACTGATGCCATTAAACAACACATAGGGCTATTCATTTATGACAGGTTGGAAATGCATTTCTTGTTTTCTTTTGCTAACATTGCACTTAGTATGCAGGAGAAGGCGCTATGAACTGCCACCTACTTTTCTTCCAGATATCTTATTTTGCTGTCAGTTGATGAATATGTGAGTCCTTCACTGGTCATGGCATGACTAACTCGACTAACTGCAAAACGATTAGAAAAGCTGGGGGAGGGGGAACCACACACAGTGAACAGATGGTGACTTTCATTACTTATAGACTAGGGGACACAAGGAGGTCTGTATAACTGGGAGCCTGTTTTTAGACATTTCATCAGCAATACTTCTAGTCTCTGCTAAACGGAGCAGTTCTATCAGATAAATTACTAGGCCATAAATGTACTATAGGATATTACTTTCTATAAATAAAATGGAATAAGAAAGCTGGTGTCTGATTAAGGCAGTTGTACTGTGGGAGTAAATTAAAATGTAGCTGTTTGTATTTATAAATGAAAGTGGCTAGAAGTTATTTATTGTCTGGGTTTTTTGTATGCTAACATGACTGCCATAACTTCAGGTAAAACTACGTGACCATTGTCAATTAAGTGGGTATCATCAGGAGCGCCGCTAGCTTTTCTGCCGCCCTAGGCGGCGGAAGGTCCCACCCCGAAATGCCTCCCCCTACAGAGGCGGCGGAAGGTCCCGCCACCGAAATACCGCTGCGGTCGCCGCCCCCCAAATTGTAGCACCCTAGACGACTGCCTAGGTCACCTAATGGGTTGCGCCGGCCCTGGATATCATATCAATGAGTAGCAGCTGTCCAATGCAGAGAATAAGCAAATTGAAAATTAGAGGGAAAATAATTTTCTGTTCAGTCACTTTGGCTTGCAATAATGTTAGGAGTTACTTGTACCAATAAGAAGTAAAAGTAATTGAGAGAGAAGTGTAATCTTTTAAGTTGATGATGTCCCTTTTAAATCACATAATTTAATTTATGGGGGAAAGAAAGCTTTCTTTAATACACTGATTACAAATGTGAGTTGTTTTGATCTGCAACGTAAGTATGATCTGCCAATTAGGGGAGTTACTGGGTAAGTTTATTCATGGTGTGCATGCATGCGAGAGTGTGACAGACTCCGGACCAAATTTTCAAAAGGGTGGGGTCTCCCTTTTACCTGCACAAACTGTACCCACTACTGAATTGTCGGTGCAAATCTGAGCACTAGCTCCTATAATCAACTGATTACATCACAGATTGTGCCGTTAGATGCCCAATTATTCAGATTTGTGTCCATGGTTCATTTTACAGGCACAAGTGTTGGCAAAAATTGAACCCACAAAAGGAGGTATGGTTCAGATATTTTTAAAATGTACTTTTAAATCTGAGTGAGGCAGTGTCATAATATTATGTTTGTTCAAAGAAACAATATGTAATGATTTGCAATATACTCAGAGCCTATTATTGTTGACTCTATGCTGTCATTTAAATACTGAAGAAGTCATTATTTTTCCTGATGCTTTTCATGCAAACAGCAATAGACTGAGTAGTGGGCACCAAACAAGACCTCTCCATGTTCTTTTATGTTCAGCGATTCTATGTATAAATAACTCTTACCTGGAGGCTTCACCTTTTCCTTTTATAGTTGTTAGTACCCGTAACCTTTTGACATCCACCATCATTGCTGCCCTGGAGACCTCTTTTCTATTACTGTAGCAAAAAGAGTAAGGAGAGGTTTCAGAGTAGCAGAGTAAGGAGAGTTAACTGATGCTGGAGGCTACAAGGTTTTGCTGATATCCTGCAAGACTAGTTCAGACATCTTCTAAGCATTGCATGGAAAGCTGTTTTTAAGCTTACATTTCCGTTGGATAAGGGAATTTTACTGCACTATTTTAAAGATGATCTGCTCACCATTTAAAAAAAAATTAAGAGTATTTGCTTATTATCAGCTCAATGCCCAAATAAACCAAGGGACACTTACCACATTAGTAATATAAATTATGTGGGTTTTTTTGTTCTGTGGGTCCTGCTGGGGATAGCTCCCAGCATGCCTGGGGTGAAATCCCGGCCCCCTTGATGTTTATGGAAGTTTTGTCATTGACATTAATGGGGCCAGGATTTCAACTATGGACTCCCACCCACCAAAGACTGGTAGTTGTGCAAGTATGCTACATGTGAGGTTAAGGAAAATCTTGACATTCTCCAATAGTATGGTGCTTTCTACATTTTTCTTGTTTTATACCAATCACAAAATTAAATAAGGAGATTCAGCTACACAGTTCAAATTCAGGTCTGAACTTCCTCAGAGTTCAAGATGTGTGTTCTGCATAGGCCCATTGCAGTAAGAAGTCTAAACTGCAAAGTTCAGATTCAGATCAGATCCAGATTCAGACTGCTGGAATAAGAGATGGAGCCGAACCAGACCCCTGGATCAGACCCCCATCTCTAATATGAATGTTAAATGCTATAGAACAATTTGATTTCCCCTTCCCCTCCACCCCCGCTTCCTCTGTATAAGTACTTATTACTCTTTTGTCACCTCTCATCTGGGAATAATGTGCCATCAACCTGGCATAGTTTACATTGTAATTTCTTCCCATCCTTAGACTTGTTTAGCCCTTAGTGATTGAAACTTAATGTTCTCTAAATTCTGTCAGTTTCACTAACCTTTAATGATGACTTTCCATTTTCTACTTGATGTTGTAATACAGTTAGATTAATATATGTATTGTAAAATAGCTAGTGAATTTACTGCCCCTGAAGGATTCTGAATGGCAGCCGTGGAAACTGAAATTTACTATTTGGGCAGCAGCTAAAGCCACGATGGCAGCTTCCATATACTTTCCCGTGAATGTGCCTTAACCCTGGGGGCCATCAAGCGCCATTCTGGGCTGAGAGCGTAGTTCAGTCTACAGGTTTATTCAGTCCTTGGTCTCTTTCCTTCCAAGGAACACAACAGTTGTGATGTTGGTGTTTGTAATGTGCTGCTTAGGAGTTGCACTGATTTAACACAATGTTCATAGACTAACAGCAGTCAGACACTGACTACAGAATTGTTTGGTTATTACTGATTTGGGGCCAGATTTGAGGTGAAAAGAGCTACACCTGGTTACAGATCCCCTGCCTCCATCCAGGTGCTCAGATTAATTTGATCTTGTTGAGCATGTGGAGATTCCTCTGGTGATTTTTCCAGGGCTCTGTCTTGCCGTGGTTTTTCCATAATACCGTCTTCCTTTCCCTTATTTAAATGTTTTGTGGGATTGTCTTTCCATTTCCATCAAGTTATGACATTTGTCATCATCCATCTTCTTATGGCTGTGAGATTTCCATCCTGTAGTATTAGAGACTGTAACTTGGTGCCTGGTATCCATGGAAAGCTAGGAAAGGGGGAGTTGTACAGTGTCAGGGGAAGCATGCCTACATAGCCCACAGTGATCTTACCTCCTCCAGGCACCCTTGGGGTTGGATAGTGCCCCATGGGCCTAGAGAAAGCACTCCCTATCCTTAGCAGAGCATAGAGAGTGCAACTGTGACACACCCTTTCCCCTCCCTTGCAAACTTCAGAGGCCAGTCAAAATCTGGCCCTAATAAGAAGAATGTAGGCTAAATTTTGCCCTTTGTTTAAACATATCCAGTTAAATCAATGGGGAAATGTGAGTTTAACTGTGATCATAGTGCAGCCCAATGTATTTTGTTTTTTCCCTGTTGTGTTTTATAAAAATCTCCATTAAAAAAGTGGTTTTTTTATTTTTAAGCTTTCAGCTACTGTAAATGTAACTAGTTCACAAGACTGTTCATCTTTTAGAAGTGCAGCAAGTAGTGCTTTTGCTTTTTATCAGTAGGGGATAGACTGTGAATCAAAGGGGGAGGTCTAATTGGTGCTGTGTATGCCCTGCATTACTCTGATTTGCCTTTAATCTTGTTGTCAGCCAGGATTTACTATTCTGTACTGGTAAAGAAAGTGTGTTTTTAAAATGTACACTCATCTTACTAGGATAAGTGTTGAAAAAACTGAGAGGTGAAACATAATATGACTGTATTGCTTTTCCTTATTGCAGAACCCATATCTCCCCCCAAGAAAGCTAGCATTATATTACTAAGATTAGTTGTACTTTTATATGTATGTGCATATCTATAGGTCTTGTACCGGTGTGCATAGATAAGGCCTGATTACACTGGTTTTACATTGATGTAACTGATGTCTTCAAAACAGCTATTCCTAGTTTACACTACTGTATGTGTGATGGAAGAACTAGAGCCACAGAGTTTGGTGTGAATTATCTGTGTATACATTAGTATCAGTAGTCAAAATGGGGAAAAAATATAAGGGAAATCAGTGTGAAATCAAGTCCCCTCCTCTGTTGGTGCTGAGGGCCTGTCCTGAGCAGGGGTGAAAGTAACTTACAGGATTTACCAGTACTGCTGGAGTCCTGAGGGGGCGTGGCCTCATCTGGAAGAGGCGTGGCCTCAACCGGAAGAGGCGGGGCCTCTCAAGATTTAAAGGCCCTGGGGCACTGGCTGGGGCTGGAAGCCCCAGGGCCTTTAAATCAACCCAAGGCTCCCAGCTGCAGAGGTGGCTGGGAGCCCCCGGAGCTCAGAGGCAAATTAAAGGGCCCCAGCCCGGCTGCTGGATCCGCGGGTGGGATTTAAAGGGCTCTGGGCTGCCCGCAGCCGCAGGAGCTCTGAGCCCTTTAAATCCCGGCCCCAGTCTGGCTGCCACAGCCCCGGGCGGGATTTAAAGGGCTCTGGATTCCCCGCTGCGGCGGGGAGCCCAGAACCCTTTAAATCCTGGCCGCGAAGCTGGTGCAGTCCGGCACGGTGTACTGGCTCTTGCTGGTACGCCGGACCAGACTGGATCGGCTTACTTTCACCTCTGGTCCTGAGTAGAATCAGCATGGTTCTCACAAGTATGGGAGTTTGGGGAATCTGAAGTGAGGGTATGCACTGCACACAATACACAAAATTGATTTAGGTTTAGAAGAGAGGCTGGGGGAGGGATTCATCAGCCATCTTCTCTCCAATACCATCTTTTTCAGGCATAAGAGGGGCAAAAGCTATTCAAGCTCCAAAGGAGGGGGATGGGCAGGTAATAGTTGAAGAGTGGCATTGCTGTAGCTATGCAGTCTAGTTGGGAAGATTCCTGCTCCAAACCTTCCAAGGAAGTTCCCAGCCTGCAGCAGGCTGCTCAGGCTATGCACAGGAGACAGAATTTATCAGGTTGACGCATCCACGGGGAACATTAGCACAGGTCTACAGTAAGATCTAACAGTGTGGGTCAGATCTAATCACATCTTTCAAATAACTGCTCTCTTTTCTTCTTTTTCATCCTCCTTTCTTTCCTATTTTATTTAAGTTTCCATTTCATTCTTCCAGTCTTTCCACCATTTTTTTTTTTTTTGGTTCAGGAATTGGGTTGGCACAGGGACTGTCTTTTTTTGTTCTGTTTGTACAATGCCTAACACAATAGGGTCTGGTGCATGATTGGGGCTCCTAGATGCTACAGCAGTACAAGCAACAATAGATGCTTTCTTGAAGTACTAGGACACGGCTCCCTCATAGTTTTAAATAGTGTTGGAGTTTATGTCCCAACACTTCGGGAATCATGATTCTTGTACATACACATAATACACATATAAAGATGTACATAAGAATTATCACTTTATTTTAAATAAGTTTTAGCTGCAGTAAATGGAAACATTTCCCCCCCAAACATTAACATTTTAAACATTCTAAACAAATTGCTTGTGTAGTAATTACTTACTCTTCACCTTTTGATACATGTATGTTTAAGGAAACCTATGTCTGTATGTGTTCTTTTTTCTGCTAACTGGTCCAAATCTTGCCTATGATGTATGGTGAATTTTTTTCCATAATAATGTTTTCTTGTATATGAGAAACTCAGTTGATTAATCTTTTGACAGTCCAAAGGAGTAGAGTTCAGAACTCAGTTTGACTCCAGACTTTATCACTCAGGTGACTTTATTTGGCATATAGCAATGCTATACAAAGTTGATCAGACTCAAACATAGCGGGGATGGCTGTAGGGTACACCACAGCTCCAAAGTTACCCCCTCCCTTTACATTCATTATATATTTCATTGCATTTACCGTACACTGCATCACACATTTTAGGATTGGCTTGGTTACTTTGCAGTAACTAGTCCCTGTGCAACATGCGCTGTCCATGGTTTGACTTCCTCTTTACCTCATCTTTACACTCCCACTTATTTTGTCCCTTGTTATCTAGTTCAGAGTATATAGTTCCCTGGGTGTTCTCCATCTTATCTTAGTTAGCTCAGACATTGTCTTCTTAAACTACTGACCTATTGACTTACTTTATTTAGCACAAATATTGTGTTTTCAAGCTGATGACTCATTTATGTCCCTCATTCTGTCTTCCAAAAAATGAGGCCTCCCGCCATTAATTATTCATGTTGGACCAGGCCTCAGCTACACTGATGAAACTTATTGGGATCTTCAGCTGCTTGATTAGTCTAATTAGACTCAGAATCTCCACAAGCTCAAGTTGTCTTCTCCAGCCTCCACGTCCCCTCTTCTCAGATTCACTTCTCCATTTTCCACTGTGTTCCCCCATCTCCAGTCCCAACTTTCTTGCACCTCCTGCCCACCACTCACCATCTCAGGGTTGTCTTCCTGGTCTCTTTCCCCTCTCCAGTCTCCATCTCCTGATCCTGTCTCCTGCCTGCTTTTCCTCTCCTATCTCAACTTCTCTTCCTCCTGCAATCCCCCTCCTGGGTTTCCTCTCTTGTACACTGATTTGTCCTACAGTCTTCCGGAGAATAGTAGAACACTTCTCTAGGTGATTGACTTTAGCATGAGACTAGAATCAGGTCCACAGTGTCAATTTCAAACAGTTTGTCAAATGTTGGGCTCTGTTATACTACTAACTCCAGAGTAATTCTACTGATGTCAGTGGAGTAACTTTTGAATTGCACCAATATAAATGAGATCAGAATCAGGCCCTGTCCTCTCCATACACATGAATGTGAAACCTGGAGAATCATATTTGGTCAAACTTAGCAAAAACATATCCACTCTCACTCTGAGACCAAGTTTGGAAGGAACGTTATTGCTATAGTTATGACTTTTTAGATAAAATGGTTTTGTCTGGAAATTGCTTTCTAGCCTTAGTTATAGTGTTGCTAGGCTCAGACTAGGACTGATTTTTAGATATAAATTACCAGATGCTTCTGTCAGTCTCACTCAGAAATTCCATTTACTTTATTTGGAGATCTGCACAAAGACCCATTTATTTTTATGTATCAGAGGGGTAGCCATGTTAGTCTGAATCTGTAAAAAGCAACAGAGGGTCCTGTGGCCCCTTTAAGACTAACAGAAGTATTGGGAGCATAAGCTTTCGTGGGTAAGAACCTCACTTCTTCAGATGCAAGTAATGGAAATCTCCAGAGGCAGGTATAAATCAGTATGGAGATAACGAGGTTAGTTCAATCAGGGAGGGTGAGGTGCTCTGCTAGCAGTTGAGGTGTGAACACCAAGGGAGGAGAAACTGCTTCTGTAGTTGGATAGCCATTCACAGTCTTTGTTTAATCCTGATCTGATGGTGTCAAATTTGCAAATGAACTGGAGCTCAGCAGTTTATCTTTGGAGTTTGGTCCTGAAGTGTTTTTGCTGTAAGATGGCTACCTTTACATCTGCTATAGTGTGGCCAGGGAGGTTGAAGTGTTCTCCTACAGGTTTTTGCTGAGCTCCAGTTCATTTGCAAATTTGACACCATCAGATCAGGATTAAACAAAGACTGTGATTGGCTATCCAACTACAGAAGCAGTTTCTCCTCCCTTGGTGTTCACACTCAACTGCTAGTAGAGCACCTCACCCTCCCTGATTGAACTAACCTCGTTATCTCCATACTGATTTATACCTGCCTCTGGAGATTTCCATTACTTGCATCTGAAGAAGTGAGGTTCTTACCCACGAAAGCTTATGCTCCCAATACTTCTGTTAGTCTTAAAGGTGCCACAGGACCCTCTGTCATTTATTTTTATGTTTTAGATTCATTTAGGTGTGTGATCCCTATATAGAGAGCCAATAAAGAACTTTAAAGATCCTAAAAGATGAAAATTGCTGTATAAATATAGAGCCCTATTGGTGGTGTTACTGATTCATCATAGCTTGAGCACATGAGAATAATTGAAAACAGAATGTGCTTTTGGAAGGGATTGGTGCAATCTAAGCATGAGCTTTTTCACAATATTTTCTTGGTAGTGCAGTAATTTATTGCAGGGCCATTTATGTACCAGGATTCAAAACAAAACAAAAAATACCCCTGACCGCGTTTGCATTGAGCATAATGAATGGTGTTTAAACCTTTGATTTGTTAGCTAGCTGAGATCTGCCACATAGCTTCTTTCTCATAGTACCTAAGATAATTATTGGGGGCAAACAGGGCAAGCACGCTTTTGCCTTCCTAGGTCTTCATCTGAGTCCACCCTATTGTCCTTGCTCAAAGACACGTACTGAGAACTGCTTCTGAGGGCTACTTCATTTGTCAAAACCATTTTCATGCTTGTTTAAAGTTAAATAAGCATCATATTTAAAAGTTTATGGCGGAGTATGTAACTATAAAGAGAGATGCCAATAAAAAAGGAAATCTTAATTGTTTTTAAAGTATGCATTAAGAGTATACCATGGAAACTAAACAGCAAACTGATGGGAAATTGGCAAAGTTTAATATAAGCCCCACACGGAAGGGCCTCTTTACACATGGCTGAGTACTTATTGTTAAAAAATGCAAAATATTGAATATACTCATCCATTTTAGTTTTTTTTTAATTAAACATATCAAAGAATTACTTGATAGCAATTTATTTAAGTGAACTACAGTTGAAGAGAGAATCTATTCTTCAAACACAATTTAAATGCCTTTAGATTTTAACACTTCTGTAGTGATTATACTTGAATCTACCTCTCACTCTCCATTGAGCCACTCCCTTAGTCTTTTGATGTCCGACCTCTTCCTTCACTGGAGTACTCAGTGCTTTTTTTGCCTCGGTCTTCACAGACAAGGTCAGCTCCCAGACTGCTGCACTGCGCAACACAGTATGGAAAGGAGGTGAGCAGCCCTCAGTGGTGAAAGAACAGGTTAAGGACTATTTAGAAAAGCTGGACGTGCACATTTTCGTGGGTCCAGATCTAATGCATCCAAGGGTGTTGAGGGAGTTGGCTGATGTGATTGCAGAGCCATTGGCCATTATCTTTGAAAATTTTTATGCCGATCAGGGGAGGTCCTGGACGATTGGAAAAAGGCAGATATAGTGCCCATATTTTAAAAAGGGAAGAAAAAGAACCTGGGGAATTACAGACTGGTCAGCCTGATTTCAGTCCCCGGCAAAATCATGGAGCAGGTCCTCAGGGAATCCATTTTGAAGCACTTAGAGGAGAGGAAGGTGATCAGGAACAGTCAACATGGATTCACCAAGGGCAAGTCATGCCTGACCAACCTGATTGCCTTCTCTGATGAGATAACTGACTCTGTGGCTATGGGGAAAGCGGTGGATGTGATATATCTTGACGTTAGCAAAGCTTTTGTTACGGTCTCCCACAGTATTCTTGCCAGCAAGTTAAAGAAGTATGGATTGGATGAATGGACTATAAGGCGGATAGAAAGCTGGTTAGATTGTCAGGCTCAACGGGTAGTGATCAACGGCTTGATGTCTAATTGGCAGCCGGTATCAAGCAGAGTGCTGCAGGGGTCGGTTCTGGGGCTGGTTTTGTTCAACATCTTTATTAATTATCTTGATGATGGGATGAATTGCACCCTCAGCAAGTTCGCAGATGACACTAAGCTTGGGGGAGAGGTAGATATGCTGGAGGGTAGGGATAGGGTCCAGAGTGACCTAGACAAATTGGAGGATTGAGCCAAAAGAAATCTGATGAGGTTCAACAAGGACAAGTTCTGCGGTTAGGAAGGAAGAATCCCATGCACTGTTACAGGCTGGGGACCGACTGGCTAAGCAGCAGTTCTGCAGAAAAGGACCTGGGGATTACAGTGGACGAGAAGCTGGATATGAGTCAGCAGTGTGCCCTTGTTGCCAAGAAGGCCAATGACATATTGGGCTGTATTAGTAGGAGCATTGCCAGCAGATTGAGGGAAGTGATTATTCCCCTCTATTCGGCACAGGTGAGGCCACATCTGGAGTATTTTGTCCAGGTTTGGTCACCCCGCTACAGAAGGGATGTGGCGAAATTGGAGAAAGTCCAGCAGAGGGCAAGGAAAATGATCAGGGGGCTGGGGCATATGACTTACGAGGAGAGGCTGAGGGAACTGGGGTTATTTAGTCTGCAGAAGAGAAGAGTGAGAGGGGGTTTGATAGCAGCCTTCAACTACCTAAGGGGGTTTCCAAAGAGGATGGAGCTAGGCTGTTCTCAGTGGTGGCAGATGACCGAACAAGGAGCAGCAGTGGTTTCAAGTTGCAGTGGTGGGGGGAGTCTGGGTTGGATATTAGGAAATATCCCCTTTCCTTTTATCCTCTTACCCATGCTCACAAAAAATCTTGTCTTTACATTGCTTCGAACACTTTTAATCCACTCCATCTATTCTGCCCCCCCCCCCGCCAAATCTCCAGTTCATAAAAATATCAGCGCTGATAAGATTTTTCTTGGGTTATGCATGTTACAGAAATGGAGAATGGCTGAACATTTTTTATATAGATTCAGATGCAGATTTTCCCAAAGTTCTGTAGTGTTTTTGTCTGAGAGTTTGGTTTGGGCCCACCTCCCTTAGAAAAGAAGAACTTGATTGCAGAGCTAGCCCCCTGATATGAGGTTAAAACTGCATATGTGGATACAATCAGAGTAGTAATCGGATGTCAAAATAGAATTTCCCAATGTCAGCCTTCTTGTTGTGTGTCTAGCACCCTCCGTTCACTTTGGCCTGATGTCCGTTTTGTAAAAAATAGATATTTTGAAACAATAAGAAAAACAAAGTACTTAACAATAAAGTGTAAATTGGCTACATTTTGATAGCCACTGAAAGCACCAAGAGGAGTTTTGTCTCAGGAGGCAAAATCCTCCCTCAGTTCTTCAGAGTGCAGCAAGGATGTGCACATTGCCCTCCTCCTTGGGATGGTGCCACATTCTTCCCTCCACAAAAGGCAAAATGGTTCCCTTTGCAGGTGGTCTCATCTTTTATTCTCCCAGCCCCGTTCTGTTTTGAGATAGACTGCACCCTAGAGGATGCACAGAAGGAAGGAGACCTTGTGCTCCCCATAATGCAGGGTCTTCATTCCCTTCCCCTTGTATGGCTGCCCAGTGTGGGGGAAAGTTGAAGGGCCTTTCTCCTTGTGCTGGGGCCAGGGACAATGCTCTTTTACAGCATACTTAAATATGTTTGACATTTCAGGTACCTCTGTAAATCAGCTCATATTAGTGGTGGGTCCTACCTGCAAAGTTCAGTTCTAGGTCTGACCTTCCCCAGGTTCAGTGATATTCAAATCTGCTGCTTTCATTTCTGGCCTTGCTAGCCAGTATATGTTTCATCAGGCTATTCAAGATTCGCCACAACAGGTTGGTGACAATCATGTCAGCTTGTCTATGAAAGAAATACGTCTGTAACTAAGCAGCTACTTTTATTGACAACATGAAGATTTATCAGATTTCTCAGAGAAAGCAAGTGATAAATGAGTGAGTTATTCTTATTGTTCCCAGATAGCAAAGTTGTTCTTTGCTTCCCAGAGGTGCTGTCCGTGATTCATCCTGAGCTTTGCCTACACCACTCTGAGGAGCATTCCCTTGCGACTGTTTAGAACATCAGCTGTATTGCTACATTTTGACATGTTGATGTAATTTTGGGAGTTACAAATGCAATAACTTTCCAACCTGGCAGCCATCCTCATGGAACCCGGCAGCTTCGAAACTTGAATCAGTCAGCTTGCCTCTGGTTAGAACTCTTTAAAGGTCAAACTATGCAATAAATCTCCTGTAAATCAAGACTGTAAAGTCTTGATTTACAGTGTCTCTCAGAGCTCCATATAGATTCAGCACCTTCAGGGACCTGAAATGCCAAACATTAAAATGTGTCACAAAAGAGCATTGGCTAGGAGGAATAACTTAATTTAGGACTAAAGCTACTGTTCACATTACGAATAGTCAACTTTATCTCATGCTAGCGCACACACACAAAGCCTTGGAAAACATGATTTTTTCCCTCCTTTATAATAATAGTTAGGGACTTCTGAGTTGTGGTTGCCATGTGATAATTAAATACAGGTAATACATCTTGTCTTACTACTTAATGAATATTGTGGAATTGGATGTTTTTAGCACTGTAGTAGACATGTTGTAAACAGAATAACTAGACTTCATTTTAAATGGGATGGTGTTTGCTATAATGTTACATACTTGCTTTTATTTCCTTTTCTGCTGGAGGTGAAGATGGAAATGTTCAGATATTTAAGGAAGGGTTCTTCCTTTTCTAATGCAGGAATCGTGCACATAACTGCATGATCAATATCTGACAAAAGAACAAACATATAAAGAATACATTTCTAAGTACGTTAGGTCTGTACTTTTCAGGAATCTCCACTCTGTTTGATGATTAACTCTCTCTTACTCCATCACTTCTGATTGTGTCACAGGCAAAGTTAATTTTCAAAGTGTGGGACTGTTCAGAATCTTGATCCAAAGTTGTGCAGATTTTATCCCCTTAGAAAGTTATGACACACTGCTCGATTGGATTTTCCTAGTAGTATTCTTCACATTACATATTAGCGGTGCTACTAGCTTTAGACATCTTGTAGAGCCTAGTTGTGATCTTACTGGCACTGATAGATGTCTGGAAATACTCTATAGAAGTGTACAGAGCATAAAACTAGTGTGAGATCAAAATTTGACCCCTAATATCTAATGCTATGCCTGGCATTAGTTGCTAGAAACACTATTAGCATCTGGTGTCCATCACTGATAGGGCTTCTAGCATTAGACACCAACAGCCAGTTCATCTCTTCTGTAACTCCATTGACTTTCCTTTGGCTACAGATTGCACTAGTTTATACAGCCAGAGTTTCAGATATGCTTGTTCTGTCAAGTTTTCAGATAAAAGTAGGACCGGTTAGCTGCCATATGTGTTCTGTATTCAAACATCACCACCCATTTTTAACACCATGTGTCTGCCACCTGTCTGTCTTCCTTGTGGTACAATACCCAAGAGACTAGGAAATTGTGTCACGGGGGCAACCAGTTGGTTCATGAATTCCAGGACTGGAGCAGCTGCACCTTCATGAAGGTTTTGATTTTTCTTCTTTGGTATCTGACTCCCTGTCTTTTACATGTGCTTTGCCACAATGGTATCCTGACCAGGAGCTCTGAACTGAGCTGCAATTATAGCCCAGTCAGTGCTATTCCTGATTGTTTGGAAGATATTGTTATAAAGATATAGATGTGGTGCCTGGAGCAGAGCATGCCTATTTCACAGGACATACCCAGCACGTTCCTTCGCAGATATCAGGGGATTGGGGATGTGCAAAGACAGTGTCAGAGGGTGAGGGAGCCAGGTTTCAGAGAGTCCAGGGAGGTGGAGAAAGCAAGAGACAAAGAGGGAATGAGTGGCAGTGATCTTCTGTGAGGTGGAGTGGGCATTTCAGAGGGAGTAGAAGAAGGAACAGAGAAAGGTTGCATTGGGCTTGAAGTTTAAGGGGGATGATTCAGGTGGGCAGAGATAGTGATGGAGAAGGAAAGGGTGGAAGGAGGGCCCGGGGTTAGGCAGATATCACTAGAGATCAGAGGAGATAGAGCTGGTGGGAACAGAAAAGGGGGAAGGGGAGACAGAAGCGATGGAAAGTGATGCAGGGAAAGAGAGAAGAAGGAAAGAATGAAGGAGAGAAGAAGTCTGGCAAGCATGTGGCCAAAGTAATGCCAAGTGGATAGCGGGGTGGCAGAGAAATTAATTAGCCAATGATCAATAATGCAACAGGTCAATTAATAAAGAGAGGCCACAAAATAATTGCACAGATAATCAACCAAGGGAGCAGCAATGCAGAGAATTAGTGAGCAAGGCAATGAGGTGGATGAAGTACAGTTGCTTTGGTCATTGAGGGAGTCAGAGTTGTAGTTACTCTGGCCACAAACCCAAGAAGTATCAGTGTGGTGATGAGATCAGAAAATGGACCTGAGGCTGTAAAAGCCACAGGGAGCCTTCGAGCCCCTTTCTCCTTATAGGTTGTTCTGGGCCCAGAAGCATGTATAAAAAATGTTTTCTGGCATATGGCAGGAGCTTACATTTCTGACCCTCCTTTTGGCACATCTCCAGAATACAGACAAGGATCTGTACAGTATAGTGAACAGTCAATCTATTCTTAAAACTGATTTATTCTTACGTCCTGTATTCGTTTTACTTGACTGCATTGTACTAGCACCCACAAAGCACGTTTATCATACTAACTCTTCCAAAGCCTATAGTATGGCCTGTAAGGCATTTATATTTCCAGTGTTACTAAGGTCATTGTTAAAACTCATATTGTATATATCAGTCTTGTGACATCTGAGACTCTTAGCAGGTCATCTGGATAGGTAATCAGACTAGTCAGCTTGTAAATGCACTGATAGATATTTAAAATGATTGATGCTTTGTTTAGATCCTCTGTGAGAATGTCTAAACTAAGTATGACATACTAGAATGGATTAGGACCAAACCACAGGCAGAACATAGATGTAGTGAACATTAAGTAGAGCTGCGTGAATAATTTTAATGCCAGGTTAATTTGATTAATTGTGCCTTTTTCTGTGTTCAAAGAGATTGCAAAATGCTGGAATGTGTTTATTATTGGGAATCATTCATAAATGTTTTTTCAGTGAATAATCTTTTGTCTACAGATTGCTCATGAATTGTGAATGTTCCGAATTTAGATCAGCAACTTGCATGAATTGCCTGATATTGTTTGTGCTCTGTAATTGGATGATTTATGTAAATAATAAAACAGTGAAAAGAAGTTAGCTCTTTGGGATGCAACTCCAAATGTAACTCATTTGGTGTGGAAGGAAAGAAAGAGGAGTGGGGGAGGGGGAGGATCAGAAGTTTCCAGACACCCTTAGCGTCCTGTTGGAGGCACAGTGGAGTCCAGCTGGTCTCTGTGCATCATTGCCAACATCTAAAATTGTTTTGCAAGGGACTGTTGTTAGTGTAAGCTGGGCATCACACAGGGCTCTTGCGGGTTTCTGGTGAATTGTATCACTAATATAGTGCTTTATAAACATGCAACTAATTGTCACAATAATCCTGTGAGGTATGTTTATTATAATATTGTTATCCCCTTTTTACAGAGGATGAAGCTAAAGAAAGGAAGTTAAGTGACTTGACAAAGGCTACAGAAGGAGTCCATGTCAAAGCTCTTAATCTCAGTTTCATGACCAGCCCACTGGTGTAATGTTGCCTTTCACCATTGAGCTTCCCCTCCGGTAGCCAGAGGTCACAGTGGTTGCTCAGAAGAGAAGCTGGCTCAGTGTCAGGAAGCTGGCTGGGGGAGCTTGCAGTTATCCTAATGCCATCAGTGGCAGTCTGAGATACACTGTCCCCTATAGCTATGAACTGATTTGAATCCCTCACAAAATTGAGGGACTGGTGGCAGTAATTTTTATGGATCTGAAAGGCTGTTGTCCTTGGACAGCTGTAGTGCAGACCATGAATAACAAGTGGTACTTGAAGAAAATTCATGACTAAGACCTGGTCTACACTATGAGGTTAGGTTGAATTTAGCTGCATTAGGTTGATTTTATAATGAATGCATCTACAAAACCAACCCTGTTCCGCCAACCTAAAGGGCTCTTAAAATCAACTGCTATACTCCTCCCAGACAAGGGGAGTAGCGCTAAAATTGACCTTCCTGGGTCGAATTTGGGGTACTGTAGATGCAGCGCTGTGCAATTTGATGGTATTGGCCTCTGGGAGCTATCCCAGAGTGCTCCAATGTGACCGCTCTGGACAGCACTTTGATGCACTAGCCAGGTATACAGGAAAAGCTCCGGGAACTTTTGAATTTCATTTCCTATTTGGTCAGTGAGGTGAGCTCAGCAGAACAGGTGACCATACCATCCTAGAATCACAACGAGCTCCAGCATGGAGCAAACGGGAGACACTGGATCAAATTGCTGTATGGGGAGAAGAATCTGGGCAGGCAGAACTCTGATCCAGCAGAAAAAATGTTAATATATATATGCCAAAATCGCACCGGGCATGGTGGACAGAGGCTACATCAGGGACATACAGCAGTGCTGCGTGAAAATTAAGGAGCTCAGACAAGCCTACCAAAAGACAAAGGAGGCAAACGGTCGCTCCGGGTCAGAGCCCCATACATACCGCTTCTATGATCAGCTGCATGCAATTGTAGGGGGGGACCCTACCAG
Source organism: Chrysemys picta bellii (assembly GCF_011386835.1). Classification (NCBI taxonomy): domain Eukaryota; kingdom Metazoa; phylum Chordata; order Testudines; family Emydidae; genus Chrysemys; species Chrysemys picta. The sequence continues at coordinate 55,385,126 of NC_088795.1, read as the reverse complement.
TACCCCAACACTCTCCGTGGACACCTGCAAGGCGGCAGCCTCACGCAACAGGGATGAAGATTTTGTGGAGGAGGAGGAGAATGTGCAGCAGGCAAGCGGAGAATCTGTTCTCCCCAGCAGCCAGGACCTTTTCCTCACCCTGGAGCCAATACCCTCCCAGGGTGTATTGTTCCCGGACCCTGAAGGCAGAAAAGGCACCTGGTGAGTGCACGTTTGTAACGACACTACAGGGGTTAAAAGCAATTGTGTTTAATGTTTGATTTGCCCTGAACAGTTGGGATGCATTCGCAGCCAGTACAGCTACTGGAAAAGTCTGTTAATGTGTCTGGAGCGAAAATCCTCCAGGGACATCTCCATGAAGCTCTCCTGGAGGTACTCTGAAAGCCTTTGCAGAAGGTTTCTGGGGAGGGCTGCCTTATTTCGTCCTCCACGGTAGGACGCTTTACCAAGCCAGTAGTAAGTGGTCTGGAATCATTGCAGCACAAAGCATGGTAGCGAATGGTCCTGGGTTTTGGTTGCATTCATGCAACATTCGGTATTTGTCTGTCTGTGTCAGCCTCAAGAGAGTGATATCATTCATGGTCACCTGGTTGAAATAGAGGAATTTTTGTAAGGGAACAGTAATCCCCTCTGTTTGGTGATCCCCAACACATTAGACCCTGGTCATGCTGGGCTGTTTGCGCTTGGCTAAAAAGGATCATTCCAGAGAATAGCCACGTGGGGGAGGAGGGGTGTGCTGCACATCCACCCCAAAACCGCAGCCCCTTCTTTTAAATGGCAAACCCAACCGGCATTGCTTGCTATGGGAAAGGAGGGCGCTGCAGTTTGAAACTATTCCCACATGTTATGAACGCGGAAGAAGCCAACCCCACGTACCCTTTGGCTTACCATGACTGCCTGGAAACCGAATTCTGTTGCCCAGCCATGTGTGATGTGTCACCGTACCAGCAGGCACTCAATATAAAAGGCAAAATGCGACCTTGTACATAAAACACATGTGCTGTCTGCTGTGAATTGCTTGTTTCGCTGTGAATTGCTTGATTCACTGTGAAAGAGTCTCCCTTTTGTTCTCAGAAATGTATCTTTTGAAAATCTACTCTCCATTTCCCCCCCCTCTACAGCTGCAAATGTTTCTATGCTCCCCACATCAACTCCGTCCCTGAGGTTATCGCAGATTAGAAGCCGAAAAAAATGCACTCGCCATAACATGTTTTCAGAGCTCATGCAGTCCTTCCGCCAGGAGCGGCGCCAGGGGTTTTGCCACCCTAGGCGGCAGCGCTCCTCCTCTGAGCATTCGGCGGCGGGGATCCTTCCACTCTGCGTCTTCGGGGCATTTCGGCGGCAGGTCCCGGAGCGCGTGAAGGACCCACTGCTGAATTTCCGCCAAAGAGCTGGAGCGGAAGGACCCCCCCACTGCTGAATTATTGGAACTATTGGCATTTCAACATCCCCAACAGTAATTTTCTGGTCTGGGAAGAAAATCCCTTCTTGCAGCTTTCCTAACAACCTGGAGTTCCGAAAAATGTGAGCGTCATGCACTTTTCCCGACCATCCCACGTTGATGTCGGTGAAATGGCCCTTGTGATCCACCAGGGCTTGCAGCACCATTGAAAAGTACCCCTTGCGGTTTATGTACTCTTTGGCAAGGTGATCCTGTGCCAAGATAGGGATATGCATTCTGTCTATTGCCCCACCACAGTTAGGGAACCCCATTGCAGCGAAGCCATCCACTATGACCTGCAGACTTCCCAGAGTCACTACCCTTCTTAGCAGAAGTGTATTGATTGCCCTGGCTACTTGGATCACAGCAGCCCTCACGGTAGATTTGTCCAATCCGAATTGATTCCCGACTGACCAGTAGCAGTCGGGCGTTGCAAGCTTCCACAGGGCTATCGCCACTCGCTTCTCAACTGTCAGGGCAGGTCTCATCTTGATATTCCTGCGCCTCAGGGTGGAGGAAAGCAACTTACAAAGTTCCATGAAAGTGCCCTTACACATGCCAAAGTTTTGTAGCCACTGGGAATCATCCCAGACCTGCAACACTATGCGGTCCCACCAGTCTGTGCTTGTTTGCCAGGCCCAGAATCGGTGTTCCACTGTATCAACATGCCCCAGTGCCGCCAAGATATCCCAGTTGCCACATCCTATGCTTTCAGGAATGTCTGTATCCATGTCCTCCTCACAATCTTCCTCGTGCTGGCGGCTCCTAGCTAGGCTCTGCACATACTGCAGGATAATGCGCAAGGTGTTTACAATGCTCACAAAAGCAGTGCGCAGCTGAGTGGGCTCCATGCTTGCCATACTATGGCATTTGCATGGATAACCCAGGAAAAAAAGGTGCAAAATGATTGTTTGCCGTTGCTTTCAAGGAGGGAGGGAGGGGAGACTGACAACATGTACCCAAAACCACCTGCGACAATGTTTTGCCTCATCAGGCATTGGAAGCTTAACCCAGAATCCAATGAGCAGTGGGGACTGTGGGATAGCTACCCACGATGCACTACTCTGTGAGTCGATGCTTGCCACGGGTATTGAGGATGCAGTCCGCCGACCTAATGCGCTTAGTGGGCATGTGCATGATCGACTGTATAAAATTGCTTACTAAAGATTGACTTCTGTAAAATCGACCTAATTTCGTATGTAGACATGCCCAAACTTTCAATCCTAGTAATCAGCTTACATTTTCAAGGCTGTACTCCCCAGGAAGTGGAAAATAAACTTTTTGTTGAAAATAAAAGATGAAATTAGCCCAAATCAGGGACTCTTTCCACTGTGGACTTCCTGGGTCCCAAAGACTGACTTTGCAGGCCAGTTTTAGGGACGGGAAATGGCAAGAAATGGTGGCATCATCATGATAATTCAAGTTACTGGTACAGCAGAGAGATCTTAACTTTGTTCAGACAATTTATTTTTCAATCTCATAGATTACTCTTGGAAAGTTTAAAAAAAAAAAAAAAAACCTTTAGGGCAAAAAATTAGACAGACAATTTCTCCTTGTGAATGGGAAGGATACAACAGGCCAGATGCTGGCCTCCTAATCAGGTAGCTTTGCCTCTGCAGTGGTGCAAGGTAGCCTTAACTTTTCCCTTAAAGTGCAACTGAGGATTCCTCTGGTGGTGAAGGGAATCGCTGGCATACAGACAACTACACCAGCCTATGCCACCCCCTACTTGCTGAATCTTCCCAATGTAGGAAGTGTTTCTAGATAGGAAGGATCATGACTAGAGCATGCTGTACTCTGGTGATCTGACTGTAGTAATGGCTGTTCTAAGCTGCCACAAATTAGACCCAGCCCCCAGCTGGCTTTAGGAACCAAGGCAGAGACATCAGAACTACCGTTTTTTGCCCTGACAGCTTGTGCCATGTGGGGTGTCAATACACCTGAGCGTTCAGCTCTACAACTGGTGATTGAAATGCTGCCTGAATGTCGGGCTGAAGATTTTAATTTTTGTAAAAGAAAACAGCACCAGATTCAATGTAGAGATTTTACTGAGCACTAGATTTCTTTTTGTTTCTAAGTGTACTTTGGATGTGACCGATAATGACTGTCACCAACACCTATGATTTTAAGCAGTTGTATGCGACTAGGTGTTGTGGGATTCCATACTGTGGCAATTGAATAACAAACTTGAAAAGAATTAATGATCACTAAACAAGTTTATTTATAATACGTTATGATTTATAACAGGGAATTCAGATGATATTATCACATTAGGTTATTTATAACCGGTTTAATTCTTTTTATTCCATACAGAGCAAAAAAAGGGAAAAAAAAAAAAGGATTAGGATACCGAGAAGGGCCTAGCATTTGACTCTAGTTTTATTCCTTGTTTCTTATTTTGTAAAACCTAAATTTCTCTCAGCAAGTGAGGGATACTTCAGGCAAGTTCTTCCCAATCACAGATATTCCACAAGGCAATGTGATACATTACTGCTTTACTACTGGACTAGCAACAAAGGAGACACTTTTATAAATATAATTGTTATTCAGCACAGATTTCAGAGTCCCTGCTGATAAGATTTCTGATCTCAGTCTTAAAATCTGCAGTGAGAAGGCAACATGCAGTGTCCTTATTAAGACATGGTACACAATCTATGTAAAGATTTTATTTCTTTCTAATGTACTGGACATCCACACTCCCCCTGTGCTTATGAATATTGGATTAAAGACTTACATCCAAATCTTACTCTCAGTTGTAAATCAGTGGCTTTAGTGGAGTTACTCTGGTTTTACACCAGTGTAACTGAGACCAAAATACGTCCTCTAAATTAAAATTTATAGAGAAAATGCCCTGGAAACCGAAAGCAACACCATATTGAATTTAGAAACCTATTTCCCATTCCTTTTTAAAATACAGAATGGACACAACTCTGGCAGGCAGTAGTTGCGGGGCTAAATGTTCAAATGTGAACAACTAATTTGCATTCACAAGCTGTACATACAAACCCAGCATATGTATACATGCAATAGTAATAGCTTGGGTAATTATCTCTTTTGAGTAGGCAAAATATTCTTTTTTGTGAGTAAATGTGAATTTTATGTATGCATGAATGTTTTGCAGGCTCACCTTAGACTTGGTCATTTGAAAGTTTTTACCATAAGCTTGTGAAGAACATTTGTATTGTTTCAGCGGAAAAGCCTCTTTTACTGTGCTGTCTCTTCTGTTTGGCACATTAACCTTCTAGAATTAGGACATATCAAAATCTATTGGATGTGTTCCAATCAAAGTTAAGTTATCTATATATGTCAGCACTAGTGGTTTTTTTTTTTAAAAAAAGTCTGTGTTTCAGTGAGTTAGTATTTTACAAGTATATTGTGGTGACTTTGGTTGGGTAGCTTACTATAATATAAAAAGAACAGGAGTACTTGTGGCACCTTAGAGACTAACAAATTTATTAGAGCATAAGCTTTCGTGGACTACAGCCCACTTCTTCGGATGCATCCGAAAAAGTGGGCTGTAGTCCACGAAAGCTTATGCTCTAATAAATTTGTTAGTCTCTAAGGTGCCACAAGTACTCCTGTTCTTTTTGCAATATAGACTAACACGGCTGCTACTCTGAAACGTGTCACTTACTATAATATAGAATGGGGTATTACATCATGGCATATTAGGTTAAGATTTTTAAAGAAAACTTCAACTTTTGAGTAAGTGGTTCCCAGAAGGAGGAAGATTGTGGATTGCCTTTTTAAAAATGTGACCAGTATTAAGGAAACAATACAATAAAAAATCTGTTTTGGTGGGGGATGTGATACTTGATTTAGATGGAGAGGGAGCGGGGAATGGACTCTGAAAGTAAGTCCGAATAAGGATTGTTCTGGTTTTCTTGTAAAATGGAAGAGAATGAAGTTAAGTGAATGAGGCAAAAAGTCTGAGTAATGCAACTGGAGCCATACATGAAATAATATCCTTGATCAGGAAGGAGCATTGCTTTATTTCATTAAGCAGATCGGGTTTTATAAATTGCTTGCAGTTTTTGCTACAATGACAGCACATGCAACCTTGGAGTTTAAGAGAGCTCTGGAGGAGGGGGATTGGGTGGGCTAAGACCAGGGGGAGGTGTGCCTCTCAGCCTCCTACTGTACAAACTGACTTTCTGTTTTTCTGTATGCATTGGCTCATTGGTCTCAAATTACAACTCTTTCAGTGAACTTTTAGGTCTCTTGGGGAAAGAAACCTGCCTTTTATGTTAAATTTAAAATCTGGAGGCCAGGTAACTTGAACTGCGCACTTCAGCCCCAGATCATAGTTTATAGTAACACAATTTGTTACAATGAAAATAAACAATAATATGCCCTTCCTTCTCTTTTTTACATGGTTGGCCAAGTGGAAAACTGTTTCATTGTGTAAATAATTTAAAATAAATCCATAAGGACATTTCCCAATGATAATGAACATAAGACATTTTAAATGATTTATTTTGGGTGAAATACTGCTTTAATGCCTGTGAAAAACTTTTATTATGTATACAACTATATGTGGCAATACAGCTGTTGTAGAATTAGTTACTTGGAGGTATCTGATCTCTGCAATGGATAAGGAGCAGCTTTTCATCAGCTAACTTTTTAATCAGTTGAAATCCAATACTCATTTGCAATACTTTTAAATGATCCCCTTTCTGCACTGTGAACATTTAATATTAGAAAAAGGGTGTGATACTATTCAAGAACCAGCTCTGTTATCCATTCTGCCTATTGTATTTGGACACTCTCTCAAAGAAGTGGCTTAAAATGAATGTTATTTTATAACTTACTGCATCATTTTTGTATTGATTTGCTCACTAATGGCAACTATTCTGTATCTATTCTGATAGTTGGCTGGGAACAGATGGGAGAAATAAAAATCTATTATTCTTCCTCTCACACCCCCACCCCCATTATCAAGAATATGAGTGACTCATAATTTAATGTATTTATTCTCATAAGACCCTGTAAGTCAGAGAAGTGCTATTATCCCCATTTTAGAGATGGGGATCTGAGGTACAGAGAGACTAAGGCCTGGTCTACACTAGCAGGTTATGTCGAATTTAGCAGCGCTAAATCGAATTAACTCTGCACCCGTCCACACAACAAAGCTATTTAGTTCGACATAGAGGTCTCCTAAATTCGACTTCTGTACTCCTCCCCAACGAGGGGAGTAGCGCTAAATTCGACGTGGCCATGTCGAATTAGGGTAGGTGTGGATGGAAATAGACACTAATAGCTCCGGGAGCTATCCCACAGTGCACCACTCTGTTGACGCTCTGGACAGCAGTCAGAGCTCAGATGCTCTGACCAGCCCTCAGGAAAAGCCCCGGGAAAATTTGAATTCCTTTTCCTGTCTGGGCAGTTTGAATCTCATTTCCTGTTTGGACATTGTGGCGAGCTCAGCAGCGCTGGCAACGATGCAGAGCTCTCCAGCAGAGATGGCCATGCAATCTCAGAATAGAAAGAGGGCCCCGGCATGGACTGATCGGGAAGTCTTGGATCTGATCGCTGTGTGGGGCGATGAGTCCATGCTTTCAGAGCTGCGATCGAAAAGACGGAATGCAAAGATCTACGAGAAGATCTCCAAAGCAATGACTGAGAGAGGATACAGCCGGGATGCAACGCAGTGCCGCGTGAAAATCAAGGAGCTGAGACAAGGCTACCAGAAGACCAAAGAGGCAAACGGACGCTCCGGATCCCAGCCGCAGACATGCCGTTTCTACGAGGCACTGCATTCCATCCTAGGTGCGGCCGCCACCACTACCCCACCACTGACCGTGGACTCTGAGGATGGGATATTGTCCACGCCCGCTTCCTCTGAGATGGTAGTGGACGGGGAAGAAGAGGAAGGAGATGAGGAGGACGAGGCAGTCGACAGCGCTTACAACGCTGATTTCCCAGACAGCCAGGATCTCTTCATCACCCTCACAGAGATCCCGTACCAACCGTCCCCAGGCGTTAACCCGGACCCAGAATCAGGGGAAGGATCAGACAGTAAGTGGTTTAAACATGTAAACATTTATTTATAAAAGAATATAAATATTAACTGTGGCTTTTTCATGATTAGATTGTCCTAGGCACTTAAAGTTCTAGTCTTTGGCAGTGCAACTGCTGCAAAAAAATCTAACAATGTCCGGTAAATCTTGATTGGTTTGCCCTAGGCGCTGTAGTGTTTAGCCCTTGCCAGTGCAGCTACAGTAAAATTCGGTCAATATATCTGGGGATAGAGCAGAAATCCTCATGGGACATCTCCATGAAGCTCTCCTGGAGGTAATTGGAAAGCCTTTGCATGAGGTTCCTTGGGAGAGCGGCCTTGTTGTGTCCTCCATAGTAGGAAACGTTTCCGCGCCAGGCTACCATCAAGTACTCCGGGATCATTGCCTTGCACAGCATGGCGGCATACGGCCCTGGTCTTTGGAGGCTTTCCCGAAGCATGCGTTCTTTCTCGCTGTCAGAAATACGCATCAGAGTGTTGTCGCTCATGGTCACCTGCTTTGAATTAGGGCAATGTTAGTATTGGGACTGCTTCCCTGTTCCTTTACAGAACTGTAACCGCCGGTTTACAGCCATGCGGTGGAGGCGGGAGAGGGGCAGCATAGAGGGATCTTTCCCGGGGACAGCCGCGAGGGGGTGGGACAGGGGCAGAGTTCATGCTTGCCGGATTGCTGGCAGCAGGAACTGGCCAACGCTAGGAGCATTGCTTTGATCGTGAAAGTAGGGCAGTGCTATTATGAAAATTTTAAGCTGCCACAAGTCTACGGCTTACCATGTCAGCCCGCTACCCAAATTCTGCTGTGCTGTTCCGATTCTGTGATCTGCACTGCAGGACCCCAGGGACTGAATGCGAAGGCCGAAAATTCGACCTTGTTCTGAGTGCGCATGTGATAGGTGCTGTGAATGGTCTTTTTCACAGAGAGAGACTATTTTCTTTGTTCACCCAAAAATTTATCTTTCTGAGGAATTCACTCCCTTTTTCCCATCCCACAGCTGTGGCTGTCTCCCGACCTACCCTGTCATCAGACTCCCAGAGGCTGTCGCAGATTAGGCGTAGACGTAAAAGGACACGGGACGACATGTTCTCAGAACTTATGGGCTGCTCCCGAGCCGAGGCAACCCTGCAGAGTCAGTGGAGGGAGAACATGTCCCAATACCAGCGAGCACACAGCGAACGGGAGGAGAGGTGGCAGCAGGAAGACCAGCAGGTGACTCAAACACTGCTTGGACTAATGAGGGAGCAAACGGACACGCTCCGGCGCCTTGTGGATGTTCTGCAGGACCGGAGGCAGGAGGACAGAGCCCCGCTGCAGTCTGTGTAACCACCGTCCCCCGCCACAAAGTCCAATACCCCCCCTCACCGAAAGTACCAAGAAGGAGGGGCTGCAGAGCCCGTGAAAACTGTCACTCTACCCCTGCAGACTGCTCAAGTGGCAGGAGGCTGTCATTCCCCAAAATTTGATAAGTCCTTTCCTTCCCGCATCACCCAATCCCCCATCCCAGTTTCATCCCCTAACTGTCCATTTGCTAATAAAAAATAAGTTTCTGTTAATTGCTGTTTCCATCATGTTTTTTTTAGATGACAGTCTGTTTTAAGGGGGGGAAAGGTGTTTGGTACAGACACAGGGGCAGGTTCACCAGCAGGTCACACACACAGTGCAGTCACTAGGCACCCTGGTCAGTCTGGGAGGTGATTTTCATTGTCTGTTGGGGGCGGGGGGCTATGAGATTTTTTGGCGGTGGGAGGGCGGTTACAGATCTTATGCAGCGGTCCTTATCCTGGATCACAGAGCCACGCAGCAGGGAATCTGTAACCGTCCTCCCCCTGCCACAAAGTCACATAGCCCCCACACACAGAGTCCCGAACAGGAGGGGTGGCAGGCTCCGTTCAAACAATCAGTCCGCCAGTGCGGACCACTGTAGAAGCAGGAGCCTGGCATTCCTCGAGTTTAGAAGCGTCCTTTGCATGAGTACACTACACCCACTCCCCACCACAGTCTGCGTCCCAGTTTCAACACTTTCCCGCGAAAACAGTAATAAATAAAACGTTGTTCATTAACAAATTATCAGTGATTTTATTTTTAAATGTGGGTTGGAAGGGGGTGAACAGGGTATGAAACTGGAGAGGATTGTGAACCATCACTGGGTAAAGAAACGGGGGCAGGTTCAGCTTCTCTGTAAACCAACAAAATTGTCACAGGTTACCCTGCTCACTCAGGAACCTAGCTTTCAAAGCCTCCCGGATGCACAGCGCGTCCCGCTGGGCTCTTCTAATCGCACGGCTGTCTGGCTGGGCGTAATCAGCAGCCAGGCAATTTGCCTCAACCTCCCACCCCGCCATAAAGGTTTCCCCCTTGCTCTCACAGAGATTGTGGAGCACACAGCAAGCTGCAATAACAATGGGGATATTGGTTTCGCTGAGATCGGAGCGAGTCAATAAGCTTCTCCATCTCCCCTTGAGACGTCCAAAAGCACACTCCACCACCATTCTGCACTTGCTCAGACGGTAGTTGAAGAGTTCTTTTTCACTGTCCAGGGTGCCTGTATAGGGCTTCATGAGCCAGGGCATTAGCGGGTAGGCTGGGTCCCCGAGGATCACTATAGGCATCTCGACATCCCCAACAGTTATTTTGTGGTCCGGGAAGTAAGTACCCTCCTGCAGCCGTCTAAACAGACCAGAGTTCCTGAAAACACAAGCGTCATGAACCTTGCCCGGCCATCCGACGTAGATGTTGGTAAAACGTCCCCTGTGGTCCACCAGTGCTTGCAGCACCATGGAAAAGTAGCCCTTTCGATTAATGTACTGGCTGGCCTGGTGGTCCGGTCCCAGGCTAGGGATGTGAGTTCCATCTATGGCCCCACCGCAGTTTGGGAATCCCATCGCTGCGAAGCCATCTATGATCGCCTCCACGTTTCCCAGGGTCACTACCTTTGACAGCAGTACATCAACAATTGCCTTGGCTACTTGCATCACAACAACCCCCACGGTAGATTTGCCCACGCCAAAGTGGTTCGCGACTGACCGGTAGCTGTCTGGCGTGGCAAGTTTCCAGAGGGCTATGGCCACTCGCTTCTGGACAGTCAGGGCTGCTCGCATCCGGGTGTCCTTGCGCTTCAGGGCAGGGGACAGCAACTCACAAAGTTCAAGGAAAGTTCCCTTCCGCATACGAAAGTTTCGCAGCCACTGTGATTCATCCCAGACCTGCAGCACTATGCGGTCCCACCAGTCCGTGCTTGTTTCCTGGGCCCAGAATTGCCGTTCCACAGCATCAACATGACCCATTGCCACCATGATGTTCACGGCACGGGGTCCCGTGCTTTGTGAGAGGTCTTTGCCACTCTCAAACTTCATGTCCTCACCATGCTGCCGTAGCCTCCTCGCCCGATTTCTCAGCATCTGCCTCTGGAAAAGGTGGATAAGGTGCGAGGTGTTGACAACGGCTATAACTGCAGCGATGGTCGCAGCGGGCTCCATGCTCGCAGTGCTGTGGCATCCGTGCTGTCACTCACCAGAAAAGTGCGCGAACTGATTGCCCGCCGGCACTTTCAGGGAGGGAGGGCGGTAGTGACGGTTGGATGACGACAGTTACCCAAAACCACCCTCGACACATTTTTTTCCCTAGCAGGCATTGGGGGCTCGACCCAGAATTCCAATGGGCAGCAGGGACTGCGGGAACTGTGGGATAGCTGCCCACAGTGCACCGCTTCCAATGTCGACGCTTGCCCCGTTAGTGTGGACTCACAAAGTCGAATTACTGTCCTTAGTGTGGATACACACGTTCGACTTTGTAATATCGATTCCACATATTCGATTTAAGTACAATCGAACTACTCTCGTAGTGTAGACATACCCTAAGTGACTTCTCCAAAGTCATACAGGAAGTCTGTGGAAGAGCAGGAAACTGAACCTAGATCTGAGGCTAGGACCCTAACCACTGGACCATCCTTCCTCCCTTCTTTTCCGTTATAAAGTTGTAGCAGCAACTTACAATGAAATCTAGAAGATGACGTGGTTAGAAAAAATTCTGACACTTAGTAGTTAGTCCTTTGTGACAGGCTGTAGACTGAGGAAACATGATGGGACAACTTCTTTCAGCTTATAGCGTGTAATCAGAACTAGCACACATGTAAAACTGAAAGTCAGCTGCCAGAATGGAAGTAGCAATGTGCCAATTTGACCTGTTAATCCTATCCTCCTACTGAGATTCGACAATACTTGACACGTGCATTAAGAGACAGCAAAAATCACTTGGGAAAAACAAAACCAGGAGAGTGGCTAGGAGAATGGTCCTAAAGAAAGCATTCAAAACTAAGAGTGCTTCTTTTTGGCTTCATTGACGATCAGGATATCTTCTTTACAAAAGTACTTTTTGACACGAGAAAAATTGTAGGCTTTGCTTGACATGTAAAATTGGCAATATCTGTCATTCGTAGGAGGTATGCTTTAGGGGAGACATGGGCCTGTGGGCTCTGTAGTGAAAGAGTCACAGCCCTTATTAACTATAATATCTTGATGGAGTACCTCAGCTAATCAAAGCTATACAGCTGTCATCCAGGGTAAGCGGAGTGCAAAATTTCAAGGTCTGGTGTTTTGGTAATTTTCCAAATACACAGTGTTTTTGTCTTCTATTGAAACATTTTATATGAACATACATACAGTTCTGGTTATTTAGCATATATTTTTCCCCATAAAAACTTCAGTAAGTCGACAATATGTATCTAAAGCTTCCTATATCCATTAGTCAGGCTAGTTTTATAACTTTATTGGCAAAAATCTACATATATATTAGCCTGGATATATTTGGAGCAATTTTTATAAAATTAAGTCTTTTGCTTTTTATCTAAAAACTAAGTCTTGCTAAATCGTCCTCATAAAGCTCTTCTAATACAGAAATAGTGTCTTTAGACTACCCCATATTTTTTTATAAGTGGTTTTGGTTTGTCCTGTCAGAATTGAGGTCTGAATGGATGTTGAAGCCTCCCAAAACAATGAGTCTTATGAACTTCATCACCACATCTCTCTCTGCTTCTCTGGAAGGCTTTTGGCATCTGCAGATTTATCTGAGAGTCCAGAAATTCTCAACTATAAGGGGATTCATTTAAATAATAATTTTAAATCAGGTGAGCTTTCCTTCATTTGAATCTGTAATGGAGTAGAATGGCTCCAGACTTATCCTCCTATGGGTCTGCATATGTGGTGAATAGAGTATCTTGCGGGGATGAAGTCTTCAGTGGCCATCAGCCAGATTTCTGTGATGCCAAACCAGATTGGGTGACTCATCATTGATCAAAGGTCGTGTGTTGATCAGCATGAGACCAAGTTCCTGGTGTTACCTGTGCCAGATAACAGCTTGCTGATTGGACTGGATATAGCTGTTTGGAGATCTTCATTCTAGACAGTGACTACAAGCTTTTCCTCTGTTGAATTCTGACTTATAATTGGAAAGGGCAGAGGCGAGAGGTTAGCCTAAATGGCAGGGGAGGCTACATAGTGGCATGCCAGATATCCAAAGCATAGCAAGACTGCTCTACTGCCCGGGGGACTCTGTCTTTGTATGGGTGAGCAGGTGAACAAAAGCTAAACAATGGGATTTGTTTGAAAATTAATCCCCAAAGTGTATGTATTACAGTGGATGTGCATTGCATAGGGTGTTCTTAAGGCTGAGTTGCAGCTTAAATTCTAGTTCCCTGTATCACAGGGGTGGGCAAACTTTTTGGCCTGAGGGCCACATCGGGTTCCAAAACTGTATGGAGGGCCAGGTAGGGAAGGCTGTGTCTCCCCAAACAGCCTGGCCCTCTTCCCCTATCCTCTCACTTCCCGCCCCCTGACTGCCCCCCCCTCAGAATCCCCTACCCATCCAACCCCTCTCCCCGCTCCTTGTCCCCTGACCACCCCCTCCCGGGACCCCCCACCCCTAACTGCCCCCCCGGGATCCCCTGCCCCCTGACAGGCACCCACCCACATTCAACCTCCCTGTTCCCTGTCCCCTGACCGCCCCCCACCCCCGAATCTCCACTCCATCCAAACTGCCCCCTGTCCCCTCACTTTCCCCCATGACACCCTGCCCCTTATCCAACACCCTTCCCTCCCCCCCCCCCCCGCTCCCCACCCCTTTAACATGCTGCTCAGAGCAGCGTGTCTGGCAGCCGTGCCGCCCAGCTGGAGCCAGCCATGTCACCACGCTGCCCGGCAAGAGCTCACAGCCCCGCCGCTCAGAGTGCTGGCGGCACGGCGAGCTGAGGCTGCGGGTGACGGGGGACCACCGGGGAGGGGCTGGAAGATAGCCTCCCCGGCTGGGTGCTCAAGGGCCGGGCAAGACAGTCTGCGGGCCGGATGTAGCCCACGGGCCGTAGTTTGCCCACCTCTGCTGTATCCGCTAATCACAAATTTTTCAGGCAAATTCCTCTTGTGGTTGAAAATTTTTCCATGCTTGGTCTCAGTCTGGTGGAGGGTTTTTGTTTTTTAAAAGTTTGAGCAAAATCTATTCAACTGGTTTAATTTATGAGGAGAAAAAACTGGCCCTGCAGCCATGGCTGGTACTTTGGCAGTAGAACAGATATGACTTTGGTGCATTGGAGCATGGGATGGAATTAGGGGCAAATTATAGGGAAGGGAAGCACCTCCTATGTGGTTCAGAGCTCATCACTGTGCTGGCTCCCTGTGTCTTTCTGATGTCAGTTGAGTTATACCAGCAATGAATTTGGAGATGAACTTGTTTGTCATTGTAGCCTGTCTAGGGTTATAATCGCTCACCCACTTGAGCATTGAATATATGAGATGTATGTAATGCCTCCAAAGGACTTTGCATTCTTCTGCCTTGTGTAAGCTTGAAATTTTCAGGATCTGAACTGGTGAAGAAAATAAAAAACCACAAGCCTGTGCCGTGAGAACAGTTGAAACTACATACCTTTGAGAAAGGGGAAAGGAACCTTTCTATTCTAAGTAAATATGTCTGCACTGCTTTTTAACACACACAAAAAATTCCAAATCCCATCAGCGTAGGAATGGACTAGAATAGCCTTTGAGAAGCCATTCTCCAACACATTCACACTATTTGTCCCTAAAAGTACTATGCTAATGAAATTAATATACTGAAAGAAAATAGAAACGTTGGGCCAAATTAATTCATGGTGCAACTGCACTTGACTGGGATGAATTTGACCAAATGTATTATGGAGGCAGTATCTGATTTTACACTAAATCCTTCCATTTCACATTTTAATTTTTTGTATTTAAGGACATATTCTAAGTGAGTATAAATCAGCATAGCTTCGTTGCAGTCAGTAAAGCTATGCTGTTTTATACCCGCTCAGGATCTGTTTGTTAGACTCCAAATTTGGCACAATAACTCTTCACAAAAAAACTCTACTTTGCAAATATTTTTTAAGAAAATACATGGAAACTTATTTGCAGAGGAATTTTTTAATACCCTCTTTATGAAACGCTGCCTGAGAGTCTTCAGTTTCTTTATGATTTCAGTCTAGCTAAATAACAACGGTCCCTACAAGCTCCAGACTTCACATACACATACATAAGCCACTTTTGAACTTTTACAATTAAACACATAGGAAAATAACTCTAATTTGTGATCACCTAATTGGTCTTCTGAATGAGTAGCCCATGTAATTGTAAAATTCTGTCAACTGCTTTGGTTTCCTTATGCTGCCAGGCTCCCTTCCTGATTCATCAGCTCATCTCCTACGTAATCTCTCATACACAATCTCTGCTGCTCCTCTCTACGAGGAGTCAGGGAAACAGGCTGGCCGGAAGGGTGAACTTGGTCCTCAGCCCATAAGCCTCCTTGCTTCCTAACCCAGACTCTATTCTTCCACAGCTTCATTACTGAGCCAGAATTGGCTTGTTGGGTGTTTAGTTGGCTGCTTTCAAAGTCTGCAGGTGGCTGATAGAGACCGCCAGCTGGTCAGCTCATGAGCCTGCTGTTGAGAATCCCTTCCTCAGCCCCTAACTGCTGGCCAATGTTAGGATCACCAGCAGAAGTCCCACTTTCTCCTAAACCTCCTAGGAATCACTGAAAGAGCAGCAGCTCTTCTGTGTGATGGACCACAAGTGGTTCGTCAAAGCCAGATTGTGTCTCTGCCCTTGAAGAACTGCAAATTGGGTTTGTCAGCACAAGTTGGCTTGAAACCCTGCCCTTTTTCTGATCCCCCGTTGCTGTGATATCACTCCCTGTCATCATGACCAGTATTGCCTCATTGTTTCCTTGTAGTCCCGCATCTGTCTGTCTGTATTCATCTGTTGTCCCTTGTCTTTTATATTGTAGGCTTTTTGGGGAAGGAACCATGTGTTCTAGCAGTTCCTCAGCTGCTCCAACTTGCACTGGGGCCAGGTGGCATAGGATTGGGAAGCCACAACTGGTTCCCTAACGGCACCACTAGCCTGTGACAAGAGGAGCTCTGGAGCAGAAGAGAATCCTTTTTTATGATGATAGTATGTCTGTCAGTAAAATATGTTAATCTCCTGGAGGTGTAGTTAAATTCGAGTGCGACTTGAAGCAATTGGATGTGCACATTATGAGATAAGGTTGCAGGGCCAGATTTAGGGGCAGGCAACCTCCTGGGGTGCCAGGCTTAGCGGGGCGCCAGGCTCGGGGTGCCATTTTTGTTGTTAGTGATAAGAGGAAAAATAGAATGTTTGAAGTAAAATGTTTCAGGTATTCCATATGTGGATTCATTTTTTCACTAACTTCTTAGAATGTTCTGGACCTTTGTAGAATCTCATGGAAACTTCCAGACTTTCTGAGAACTATATTTTCCTCAAACCTCCTAGAATGTTGTCAGCCATGCCCTCGTGGGTATATAAGGGACAGGGCAGCACCAGTCAGTCGGTGAGATATAAGAACGAAGTGAAGTGAGAGCCCAGCTGCGATATTGTGAACCTTGTTTTATTGTGTAATTGTGAAAGTGTACTTATGTTTTAAGACTTGAAGAGTGTTAGTAGCAATTAATAAAGGACATATTTAATGAGACACCAGAGATATCTGTCAAACCCCTATCTATGCAACAATATAAAAGAAGTACTGTTACGTATTAAGCATGGCAAAAGAAGTATGTCTACACTACGGGATACTCCGAATTTACAGAATTCGATTTTTGGCAACCAATTGTATAAAGTCAAGTGCATGCGGCCACACTGAGCACATTAATTCGGTGGTGTGCGTCCACTACCGAGGCTAGTGTTGACTTCCGGAGTGTTGCACTGTGGGTAGCTATCCCATAGTTCCCGCAGTCTCCCCCGCCCATTGGAATTCTGGGTTGAGATCCCAATGCCTGATGGGGGGGAAAAACATTGTTGCTGGTGGTTCTGGGTACAGCCTCACCCTTCCCTCCATGAAAGCAACGGCAGACAACCGTTTTGTGCCTTTTTTTCCTGGGTGAACACTGCAGACACTATACCACGGCAAGCATGGAGCCCGCTCAGCTCAAGACAGCAGTCATGAACATTGTAAACACCTTGCACATTATCGTGCAGTTTATGCTGAACCAGGACCTGAAAAACCAGGCAAGGAGGAGGCGGTGACAGCAGCGCGGCGACAAGAGTGATGAGGACATGGACACAGAATTCTCTCAAACCACGGGCCCCGGCGCGTTGGAAATCATGCTGTTAATGGGGCAGGTTATAGCCATGGAACGCCAATTCTGGGCCCGGGAAACAAGCATAGACTGGTGGGACCACATAGTGTTACAGGTCTGGAATGATTCCCAGTGGCTGTGAAACTTTCGCATGCGTAAGGGCAATTTCATGGAACTTTGTGACTTGCTTTCCCCTGCCCTGAAGCGCCAGAATACCAAGATGAGAGCAGCCCTCACAGTTGAGAAGCGAGTGGCGATAGCCCTGTGGAAGCTTGCAACGCCAGACAGCTACCAGTAAGTCGGAAATCAATTTGGAGTGGGCAAATCTATTGTGGGGGCTGCTGTGATGCAAGTAGCCAAAGCAATCACTGAGCTGCTGCTAGCAAAGGTAGTGACTCTGGGGAATGTACAGATCATAATGGATGGCTTTGCTGCAATGGGATTCCCAAACTGTGGTGGGGCAATAGATGGAACCCATATCCCTATCTTGGCACCGGAGCACCAGGGCAGCCAGTACATAAACTGCAAGGGGTACTTTTCAATGGTACTGCAAGCACTGGTGGATCACAAGGGACGTTTCACCAACATAAAGGTGGGATGGCCGGGAAGGGTTCATGACACTCGTGTCATCAGGAACACTAATCTGTTTAAATGGCTGCAGCAAGGGATTTACTTCCCAGACCAGAAAATAACCGTTGGGGATGTTGAAATGCCTATAGTTATCCTTGGGGACCCAGCCTACTTCTTAATGCCATGGCTCATGAAGCCATACACAGGCAGCCTGGACAGTAGTCAGGACCTATTCAACTACAGGCTGAGCAAGTGCAGAATGGTGGTAGAATGTGCATTTGGACGTTTAAAGGGTCGCTGGCGCACGTTATTGATTTGCTCAGACCTCAGCCAAACCAATATTCTCATTGTTATTGCTGCTTGCTGTGTGCTCCACAATCTCTCTGAGAGTAAGGGGGAGACCTTTATGGCAGGGTGGAGGCTGAGGCAAATCGCCTGGCCGCTGATTACGCACAGCCAGACACCAGGGCGATTAGAAGAGAACACCAGGAAGCGCTGCGCATCAGAGAAGCTTTGAAAACCAGTTTCATGACTGGCCAGGCTACGGTGTGAACGTTCTGTTTGTTTCTCCTTGATGAAAACCCTCCCCCATGATTGACTTATTCTCTGTAAGCAACCCACCCTCCCCCTTCGATCCCAGCTTGCTTTCAAAGGAAATAAAGTCACTATCATTTAAAAATCATGTATTCTTTATTAATTGATTATAAAAAGAGGGAGAGAACAGACAAGGTAGCCCAGGTGGGGTTTGGGAGGAGGATAGGAGGGAAGAAGAAGGCCACTAAAAAAGTTCAAAATAATGACAGCCTTTTGCTTGGGCTGTCCACTGGGGTGGAGTGGGAGGGTTCACGGAGCCTCCTTCCCCCCCCCCCCCCGCTGCATTCTTACACATCTGGGTGAGGAGGCTATGGAACATGGTGAGGGGAGAGAGCGGTTATACAGGGGCTGCAGTGGCACTCTGTGATCCTGCTGCCGTTCCTGAAGCTCCACAAGATGCCAGAGCACGTCCATTTGCTCACGCAGCAGCCCCAGCATTGCATCCTGCCTCCTCTGATATTCCTGCCACCACCTCTCATCTCGAGCGTCCCTTCTGTCCTCACATTGGTCCCTCCTGTCCTCACGTTCGCTGGCATCTTTCCTGTACTTTGATACCGTGTCCTTCCACTCATTCAGATGAGCTCTTTCATTGCGGGTCGATTCCATGATTTCAGAGAACATTTCGTCTCGCATCCGTTTTTTTCGCTGCCTTATCTGAGATAGTCTTCAGGACGGAGGAGGGAGGCTTGAAAAATTTGCAGCTGCAGGAGGGAGGGGGAAAAAAGGGAGAGAAGTATTTAAAAAGATACTTTTTACAGAACAATACTTATACTCTTTCACGGTGAACAACACTATTCACATTATATAGCACCTGTGATTTCGGTACAAGGTCGCATTTTGCATCTTAATATTGAGTGCCTGCAGCTTTCGTGTTATAGATCACAGACGAAGGTCCGGGCAACAGAATTTGGCTTGCATGCGGCCATGGTAAGCCATTGTCTTTCGGCTTCTGCAGCCTTCATAAAAGCAGCGCCCTCCTTTCCCACATACCAAGCAAAGCCTATTGAGTGCTGTGGTTTTCCTGTTAATGTGCAGCAGCAGAAACCAAACTAACCTCCCGCCCCCCCATTCTCTGGGATGATCGCTTTAGCCCTCCCCCCACCATGTGGCTGGTATCAGGGAAGATTCCTGCTAGCCAAACAGAAAAACTCAGCACCAATGCCCCTAACAACCCTCCCACCCCCCGTTTGGCTAACTGCAGGGAAGGATTTCTTTTCAGCCACAGGCAAACAACCCAGTAGGAACGGCCACCTCTGTCCCCTTAATTAAATTCCTGTATTTCAACCAGGTTACCATGAACGATATCACTCTCCTGAGGATAACACAGCGAGATAAAGAACGGATGTTGCTTGAATGCTAGCAAACAGCGGGACCATACGCTGCCAGGCTTTGTCATGCAATGATACCAGATTACTTGCTACTAGCATGGCGTGGTCAAGTGTCCTACCATGGAGGATGGAATAAGGCTGCACTGCCCAGAAACCTTCTGGAAAGGCTTTTGGAGTACCTCCAGGAGAGCTTCATGGAGATGTCCCTGGAGGATTTCCGCTCCATCCCCAACCACGTTAACAGACTTTTTCAGTAGCTGTATTGGCTGTGAATGCATCCCAAGTTCTCAGGGCAAATTAATCATTAAAAAATGCTTGCTTTTAAACCATGTTTTATATTTACAAAGGTACACTCACCGAAGGTCCCTTCCATGGCTTCATGGTCCAGGATACTGCGTTGGGAGGGTACTTCATTCAGGCTGAGAAAAAGATCCTGGCAGTTGGGGAGAACGGAGTGCTGTGTGCTCTCCACAAGCTCATCCTCATCCTCTTCCTCCTCATCTTCCCCGTCCGCAGAATCCTCAGGCATGGCTGAGATTACCCCCTCCTCGGAATCCACGGTCAGGGGTGGGGTAGTGGTGGCGCCCCTCCCCCCGCCCCCCTAGAATTGCATGCAGCTCAGCGTAGAAGTGGCATGTCTGCGGCTCTGACCCGGATCTTCCGTTTGCTTCTTTGGTTTTCTGGTAGGCTTGTCTGAGCTCCTTAATTTTCACGCAGCACTGTAGTGAGTCCCTATTGTGGCCTCTCTCCATCATGCCCTTGGAGATTTTTTCAAATGTTTTGGCATTTCATCTTTTGGAACGTAGTTCTACTAGGATGGAATCCTCTCCCCATATAGCGATCAGATCCAGTACCTACAGTACAGTCCATGCTGGTGCTCTTTTTCGATTCTCGGACTGCATGGTTACCTGTGCTGATGAGCTCTGCGTGGTCACCTGTGTTCTCCACACTGGGCAAACAGGAAATTAAATTCAAAAGTTCGCGGGGCTTTTCTTGTCTACCTGGCCAGTGCATCCAAGTTCAGATTGCTGTCCAGAGCGGTGCACTGTGGGATAGCTCCTGGAGGCCAATACCATCGAATTGCGGCCACACTAACCCTAATTCGAAATGGCAATGTCGATTTCGGCGCTACTCCCCTCGTCGGGGAGGAGTACAAAAATAGATTTTAAGAGCCCTTTATTTCGAACTAAATGGCTTCGTTGTGTGGACGGGTGCAGGGTTAATTCGATTTAACGCTGCTAAATTCGACCTAAACTCATAGTGTAGACCAGGCCTAAGACTGCAGAACATAGACTTTTGCTCTCCCTAATAATGTCTGTTTTCCCCTGTAGAAAATAAAAGATGCCCCTGAAGAAGCCTTCAGGAGCTCAGTATAGGAAGCGAAAAGCTCAATTGCAATCTAATTTGCAACAAGGGGCAAATAGGATAGGAAAATATCTGATACAGAACAACATAGACCGGGCTTTAGGAAGTGGCAATCGTCCCAGTGCAGAAGAAATTGAGGAGCGAAGCGTAAATTATGGAAGTCCTATTACTAAGGAATTAGCAGATTTACCTGAAGATAAGGAATGGGAGTTTGAGGAAAGTGATGGAGAATCATCCAGTTTTCCTGGTGGCGTAAATGAGTAATAAAGAAGAACGTGACTCACATGAGAAGGAGAGAAACGATAAAGAAGAATCAGCCTTGCATGATGACAGAAACAGCAGTGAGAAAAATTGCACACCAGAAATCAATATATCAGATCCTACTTTATGGCTAGCGATCCTTAACTCGGCTGATATTGATTGTACAATTTTGAACGGGCCGGGGAAAATTGAGTATCTGACATTTCCAGGAAATGAGCAGAAGCGGCACTTCTAAAAGCCAGACTGTAAAAGAGTGCTCATGAAAGGTGAGAAACTGAATCAGCATTGGCTAGTTTACTCCAAATCAACTAACAGAGTGTTCTGTTTTTGTTGCAAAATATTTCATAAGAATGCCAAATCATTACTTGCGCTTTCTGGGTACAATTACTGGCATAACTTAGCTGATGCCCTGAATCTACATGAAAAGTCACCTGGCCATTTTACAGCCTACTTCAAATGGATGGAGGTAGAATCCAGGCTCAAGCTGAATAAATGCAGAAAACCAGTGTATTATTAATGTAGAAAGCCAGCTTTGGAGTAACGTGCTTGAGCATAATGGTAATTTCCTCAGCTTGGTAGAGCAACTTGGGAAATATTATGCCATGTATGAGCACCTACATCGAGTAGTTTGTAAAGAAGCTATGGACCACTACTAAAGCAAAACAATTCAAAACAAATTGCTTGACCTTATGGCAAGGAAGGTGCTTGATAACATATTAATGTGGCTCGGCAAAGCAAAGTACTATCCTGTAATAATGGACTGCACTCCCGACGTTAGTGACAGTGAAAAGATGTCATTTACAGTAAGATTTGTTGATGATGAGGATGGCTGTATCCAAGTAAAGGAACACTTTATCTGTTTCTGGTTTATGGACAACTCTACTGGCCTAACAGAACTGTTTATGAACGTTTTGAATGAGAATAAAATAAAGCTTCAGGACTGTGACAGCGAAGGCTACAACAATGGCACGCACATGTAGGGAAGAAACAGTGGCATCCAGGCAAGGATTCTTGTGCTGAATCCAAGAGTTTTCGTCGTGCCTTGTGGCTGCCATTCCTCAACCTGGTTGTGTCAGATACAGTATCATTGTCTTTAGATTCAGTATCTCTCTTCGGAGTACTGCAAAGGTTTTAGCAAATTACATCCTGGTTTTAGCATCAGCTATCAGGTGGAAGGTCCTCACAGACAATGTTACAAATCTGTCCGTGAAGCCACTTTATTGACAGTCACTGGAAGAACTGCATTAACAGTGTAAGGCCAGTGAGGTACCAAGTGACTGAGGTTGTTGATGCCCTGATGGAACTGACGTAGTCAAGTAAAGCCGAGGCTGGAATCCAACAAGGAGCAAAGCCTGGCAAACCAGATCACTGATTTCAAATTTCTGATCTCAATTGTGGTTTGGCACGATATCCTGTTCCAAGTAACCATTGCAAGCAAGGCATTACAAATTCAGTCGATGGACATCGCAACTGCTACTACTTTGATGAGAAGCTGCCTTGATTTCATTGTGGCCTACAGAAACAACGGATTGAAGATGGCATCACTGCTGCCAAAGAAATGGAGGAAAACATAAGAGTTAAGCCTCTCTTCAAGGAAACTCAGATTCATTGGAAGAAGAGACAGTTTGGTTCCGAAGACAGAGGTGAGGTGCTGGGAAGCGCAGAAGAAAAATTCAAGAGGGAGATTTTTTGCTCACTCATTGATGCTGCTCATGTGTCCATTGAAGAAGGTTTGGAGAAATAAAGCACCACGAAAAGATCTGGGGCTTTTTGTATGACCTTAGTAAGCTGCCAGTGGGCAGGGAAACACTTTTGAACAATTATCTAGACCTTCCCTGGATGCTGACGCATATTTGGATGTCAATGAATGTTCGGAAGTTAACGATAAAGACCTCTGTCAAAATGGACAACATCCGTCACATTTTGCAATATGTGAAGCACTCTCCACTACAAGTTCTCCAATTCATTCATGATGCAGAGCTGAAGGACACTTCCCCCCACCCCCCCTAATGTGTGGGTAGCTTTGAGGATTCTGCTCACGCTCCTGGTCACAGTTGCAAGTGATGAGTGCAGCTTTTCAAAGCTCAGGCTTATTAAAACATATCTTCAATGGATTGGTGGCCAATGAGAGACTGACGTCACTTGCTATTTTATCACTTGAAAATGCCATTGGCCAGTTTTTGGATCTCTCTGACTCTGTGCTTCAGCTTGCGAAAGCAAAGGCGAGAAAAGCGACCTTTTGAATTGAAGGACTAGGGTTAACATTCTAAGGTTGTCACCTACTGTAACACTATTTAATACTGGTCTACCCAATGTGAGTGCACAGTTCAATTTCTTGATTTTAGGCCATTTCCGTTATTCTTAAAAATTAAAAAGTTTCTATAAGCTTAGAGGAAACAATTTTGTTTATTTTGTTTATATATGGCATGAATAAATACAGATTTACAGATCCTAGTGTGCAAATTTATCTTCTTATGTGACAGGGATAAATCATGCATGCAAATTGTGCATCAAAGTCATGAAATGAACTACAAATGCAATAAAAAAGAAGGTATTCAAAAGTTTAACAAATTGGGGGGGGAGGGGTGCCGAAGACACTCCTTGCCTGCGGTGCCATTTGGTCTAGAGCCAGCCCGTCAGAGAGGTTGTATGGAAAGAGAAGAGAAGTCTGTTGTAGAGGTGAAGAGTCTGTGGGAACTTGTAGGTGTTGTGCTGTTTGAGTGGTAAGACACAGGGGGCTGAGATTGCTCTGGATGTCATCTTCCCTCGGCTGAGGAGTTTCTTGATTTCTTCAATAGCATTGATGGGAAACGAGCTTGAACAACTTTAACTGTAAGTTAACAGGGTTTTTTAATGTGTGAATTTACAAAATGTCACAGTAACTAAGTCAAAGTCTGAAGTATGCATTGCTGAAAAATGGTGTGTGCTTGTACCCCTCTTGCTCTTTTATTCAGCAGTGGTGACAGAGGTACAGGGCATTTCCTGGGGATTGACCAGCTGCTTTGGGTCATCAGCTCCTCCAGTTAGTCGTTAATCCTCAAGATATGCACTGTGCCAAGGTCACTGTTGCTTTCATAAGTGAACATATACAAAATACACTTTTTTTCAACTGTTTTTGGTGTCTGTGTTGTTGCTCTTTCCGTGTACTAGCTGATTCTAAAGAGAGACTGTAATGGCTTATATGTATCGTTATACCATAACAATATAAACTTCTCAGTGAACTATGCTTTTATTTCATCATCAATAACATTAGCAACATTAAGTGGAACAAAAATGGTCCCTAAGTTTGGAAAAATATTTATGTAACGTGACGATAGGAATATTTAGACAGTGTTTTGGTTTTGATCAGTAAGAATGAATATTTACACCCACCTTTTGATATTGTTCATTACAGGTGAGTTTTAGAATCCCCCTTAGCTCATGAAACCAACAAGTGCACACTGACATCTTTTGTCCCATATCGCTCCTGTCACACTAGCAACAAGATTGCTACATCCACATGGGAGAAAAAACGCTTTATTTAAGTGTCCATGGGCGGAAAGCCAAAAGTGAGTTATGAAGGTCTTTCCCAATAAAGCTTTTACCACACTACCATGGATGTTGGAGATAAAGTATTTCAGAAATATTTTGAGAGTTTTAAAAATACATTTTCATTCCTGTTTTCATCTCTCTGTACCTGAAAAATCAGGCTGCCTTAATAATGCTAATGCAACATAAAGAGCCCATAAAAACAACAGCTCTCTCCACTGCAAATAACAGTAGCATAAAGGGCAATCACCAAAGGCAATTTTTCACATGGATATCTCCACTGTCTGTGTGATATTTCTATTGTATCTATACATATGTGTTCCCGAGTGTGTACATATGAACATATGTGATAGATTGCAGAGCCACATCATAAATTGCATTTCTAATGACTGACTGAGGCCAATATGCCCAGTGTGTGTGGAATGTTGCTGCTGAAGAAATTTCAGAGAGTATTCTAACCCACCCAGACACGGTGAACTCATGGTTTCTTCCCATGAAGAGTGCATGACCAACCGCTTGGTTTGCTTTCTCTTTCTCCATTCATAATGTACAAGTTGTAAAGGCCTAGGGAAGTCGGTACAAGTTCCCCATCCCATCACTAACCTCTGTTTTCTGCAGTTAGTTCAGGTGCATGGAGAAAACTGTTTGCTCTTTTTTGTGATTTGAAGGGGGTGAGTGCTTTAGAATGCAAACACTGACTTCAAAAGAAGTCAATATTCATGATTGGAAACAGATGTAGCCAGACATGTAGTTGCACTGTCTCTCCTGTAAGTGTCTATGTAGTGTCATAATTTGCAAGTTGTACTCTTAAATTGAAACCTCTTTTTTGGTTGTAGATGCTAAGGAATTAGAAGTGTTCCAGTTTATCCTAGACTGGATTAAGTACTTGGAAACTTGTGGAGTCTGTTAACATAAGCACACTCCTACAGGTGTCAGGTATCTCTCAAGAAGTCAAAAGATTCTTTTAAAAAGTTTTATTTTTCTTTAAAAATCTGGCTCTGAATCACACTCACACTTGATTTGTTTCCAATCTTCCACTTCCAGGCTAAAGTAGCATTGGCAATTTGGGGCACCTAAGGTTGGGTTATTTAAAAAAAAAAAAAAAACACCACTGTCAACAGTTGATTAGATAAGGGGAGAAAAAGGAAGAAAGGCTGTATCAAATAGCAACCAAGAACAACTTTGATTGTTGGCCATTAATCGCACTGAACTGCACTTTGCATCAGAAATAATTATAAGATCTATTGGGGTGTTTCTGAGGACAAAAAAAATCCCCACCTCCACTGGCCATTGCACACCAGTCATAAAGATGCATGTGTGGAATATGTTTTCAGAGGTAATTTTTCAGACTACACATTGTGACTCTGTGTCAGCCAGAGCAGTAAACAAACAGCTAAACTGAAAAGGTTCCAGATTGGTAAATAGCCCTAAACTTCAGCAGCTAACAGAGGTGATATTCAGGATTTCTTTATTGATGAATGCTGAGTTTCCTAGGTGCCATTAGAATCTTTAGTTCAGGAGTACAATTGATTAGAAGCTGGAAATGTCAGATGGAGTAGGAGGAAGGAATCATGTTAGGATTGATTATGATCTCATACTGCTTTTACATTGATGGAGCTTCATAGATTCTTATTGGACTTACTCCTGATTTAGAGCCCAATCCAACTCCCACTGCTGTCAACAGAAGTTCTTCAACTGATTTCAGTGGGAGTTGGATTAGGCCTTTACTGTTGCTATAAAGGCATTTATTTTGCCTGGCACAATGGAACCCTAGTCTCAGCTACAACCTCTAGGCACTACCATAATAGAAATAACAATATTAATGTGGTCTCCCATTGATGCAAGAAGGAAATTACATCTGGCTCCTGTTGGTTCTAATGTAAATTAGATGTGCAAATTCCCTAAGCATCCTTTAAAAAGTGTTTAGTATGATTTAACTTTGACATTAAATTCATAGTTCTCTCTTCAGTCTCTGTTTTTTTATATAGATGAGACTATCTGAAATGTTGTTAAATTATTTCTCTAAGAATAAGAAGGGACACTTAATCACAACTCCAGATTATTCCTCTTGTGCAAAGTATTACCACATTCTGTATTATGTGATTATCTCACTTTATTACTCAATACACAAACATGTGGCATATGTGTAAATTCAGACTACATTCAATTTTTTGTGTGCAGATGGGTGTACATTGGCATAGCAAAAGCAGCATTAATGTGACACCACATTCTGACCTAGCCATGGCTCCTTGAAAAGCCACCTTCCCAGACTTTTCCATTATCAGAAGTAATGGCTAGCTCAGTTAGGGAGTCTGTACTCTAAACCACACTGACTCTGCCTCCTGACCAGGCCTTCGTGTCTGTAGAGTGTGATTTTAGTGTGTATTGTGGGAGCTTGTAGGAAGGTACTCAGTTATTCCATGCTTGGGCACTTGTTTTCCCAAGTATACATAGATGAGAAAAAAAGCCTCCTAATTTGCCCTGATGCCAAAGCAAGTACATTTGAATGACAATCTCAGTGAATTCTAGCCCTGTCCTGGAATTCATGTGCTGTATCATGATGTTTCTGTTATTCCCATTAATTACAGGAGGAAACAAGCTAAAGAGCCAATGCTTCCATTTGAACTGGGCTTGGATTTCACTGGAGAAAGAGTACTACATTGTAGACGAGGACTCCAAGTTCCTGGAGGTGACTCTCAAGCGCAGAGGATACTTAGGAGAGACGTCTTTCATCAGTGAGTTACTTTTGTAATTGTTCTAGATGTCATATGGTGGGGGAGAGGCAGCTTTGTTATGCAGCATCAGTAGTGACTGTACAGCTGGTGCTGCTGTTTTTTACCTATTCAACATCCAGGGACCACAGTAGTAACACCACGGTTGTTATTTATTGTTGGTACATGGCTCTTTATGTGTGCAGTGTAGTTGTAGCCATCTCAGTCCAAAGATATTAGAGAGGCAAGGTGGGTGAGGTAATACCTTTTATTGGACCAGTTTCTGTTGGTGAGAGAGACAAGCTTTCAAGCCACACAGAGCTCTTCTTCAGGTCTGGGAAAGGTATTCTGAGCATAATAGCTAAATGCAAGGTGGAGCAGATTGTTTAGCATAAGTAGTTAGCACGTATTCTAACGGACCATTCAAGGAAGAGTGCTCCGTTAACACCTCTGCAGTCATATAAATCAGACACGGGATTTATGGCTTATTACAACAAACTGTAACCTACTAAACCCCTCTTTTAGGGCATGGCTACGCTTGCAGATGTAGAGCACCGGGAGTTAAAGCAGCCCTCAGAGACTGCAGCAGGGAAAGCGCTGCCATGTGCTCACAGTGTGAGCTGCAAGCACAGTGGTGTGGCCACTTTTGCGGCACTTGCAGCGGCATTGGGAGTGGTGCATTATGGGCAGCTATCCAACAGAGCACCTCTTCCCATTCTGGCGCTGTGGGAAGGGGAAGGGGGTGCGGGGCATCTTGGAGCTTGTCCCAATGCCCCGTGATGCATTGCTTCGCATCCCAGCAATCCCTGTGCTTCTGTCCACATTTGGCACCATCTTTCAACATTTTTTGTACTGCGCGCTCAGTCTTCCCTTTCAGTCTGTGGGAATGGATCCTGAACTTATGAGGAATATGCTGATGGGTCTCGCCAGCATGTCACGAATGGCAATTGAGTTACTCCTTAAGCTACAAAGTGACAGTGAGGAGTCCGACGATGTCGACTCGCATAACGCATACGACACGAGATTGCTTGTTGCATTCACGGACATGCTCACCACCGTGGGACGCCACTTTTGGGCTCAGGAAACAAGCACTGAGTGGTGGGATCACATCGTCATGAAAGTTTGGGATGACTAGCCGTGGCTGCAGAACTTTCGGATGAGGAAAGACACTTTCATGGGACTGTGTGCTGAGCTTGCCCCCACCCTGCAGCGCTAGGACATGAGATTGAGAGCTGCCCTGCCAGTGGAGAAGCGAGTGACTCTTGCAATCTGGAAGCTGGCAACTCCAGACAGCTACTGATTGGTCGCTAACCAGTCTGGAGTAGGAAAGTCAACCATTGGAATCATGTTGATGCAAGTTTGCAGGGCCATTAATCGCATCCTGCTCAGAAGGACTGTGACTCTGGGCAACGTGTGTGACATTGTGACTGGCTTTGCACAAATGGGTTTCCCTAACTGTGGAGGGGCGATAGATGGGACGCATATTCCAATTCTGGCACCAGCCCACCTAGCTTCCGAGTACATAAATCGGAAGGGGTATTTCTCTATGGTTCTCCAGGTGCTTGTGGATCACCGTGGGCATTTCATGGACATTAACTCAGGCTGGTGCAGAAAGGTGCATGACGCACGCGTCTTTTGTAACACAGGCCTGTTCAGGAAGCTGCAAGCCGGGACTTTCTTCCCAGACCAGAAGATCACCATAGGGGAAGTCGAAATGCCCATTGTGATCTTTGGAGACCCCGCTTACCCTTTAATGCCGTGGCTCATGAAACCCTACACAGGGAGCCTTGACAACAGCAAGGAGCGGTTCAACAACAGGCTGAGTCGGTGCAGAATGACCATTGAGTGTGCTTTTGGCCATTTAAAGGACCGCGGTGGCACTGTCTGTATGGGAAGCTGGACCTGGCCGATGACAACATCCCCACGGTTATAGCCGTGTGCTGAACCCTCCATAACATTTGTGAAGGGAAGGGTGAAAGCTTCACTCAGGCACGGACCACAGAGGTTCAACACCAACCAAAAGAGTGAGAACTGTGTTTTTCTCCAACACCTGGGTTATGGTATATTTTACTTAATGCAATAAAGAATGTTTTCAAAGTCAAAGAATTCATTTATTGAAAAGAAACACAACTGCTGGGGAAACAGAAAGGGCATGACACATCTGTGCTGTGTGGGAAGGGGGTAGGGTGGGGAATGGGACAATCACAGATTTGCGTATGTCCTGTTATCATATTCAGCACTTCCGGCTGGCTAAAATGCATGGTGATGGGGCATGGTGATGGTTGAGTGCAGTGGGTAAGGGTTGTAGTTTGCAGGGCTGGGTGGTGAAGCTACAGGTGTTGGAGGCAGCTGGTGGCAATAAGAAACCGGATGTTGGGGGAAGTGGGTTGGTGGTGACATGGGGGCACAAGGTAAAGAGTTTGGGGACAAGGGTTGCAGGGGGGGGCGAGCACAGATCTGCTCCATCTGCAGTGCTATGAGCACCTCCATCGAGTCCACTTGGCACTCCATAATGCTTAGGAGCTCTCCATGCTTTGGTGCTGGCGATCCGCATTCTGCTGGCAGAGCCTCCTTTCAGTCTCCCGCCTTTGATTTTCAGTAAGGGACTGCTGCATGACTTATTTGGTTCTTCGCGGATGCTTCCTGATTCTTTGCAGTCTTTCGGCCGTTGAAAACAAGGATGGCTGTGATCTCAAGGTTGCATCTGTAAAGCCAAAATGTAACACTTAACAGAGGCAGCATTGTTCACACTAGACAGAGCAATGATTCGGCTGAACTTAAAGACAAGTACAGTGTATGCAATAGCAGAAAGTGCCTGTCCCAAAGCGAGCGCACATAACCCATAGGAGCCCCAAAATGGTGAGTAAGCACAGGGACTGATTGTTTTGGGGCTGTACAGTCCTCTGGGGTTCTGTGCCTTGGGGAGAGCCAGCAGCTGCAGGGGGCCCCTATACTGAACACTGTCCCCACATTTTTCACAGGATAAATTTGTCCTGGAAGATACCTCGCTGCTGAGGGTGACCTGGGAAGCAAGGGAGGGTCTTCTACTACAATGCAGCTTCTGCCTTGGCCCTTATGCTGCATGCCTGTGTGCAGCAATGGTCCCCCTGCCTCTCACAGCACAGTGGTGTGGACATGTTAGCCTTACTGGAACAAGGAGCACAGTAGCTCTGCCAAGGAACCTGCACAAGCGGATTGCCCAGCTTCTGCATGAGACCTTTGAAGAGATCACGGAGGCCCACTACTGCGATGTGAGAGAGCACATCAACGCCCTATTCCACATGTAGGCATACACGCAGCCCTAACCCTTCTTTCTGCAACCCTCCTCGCCCCAAGAGCCCACACCAAACAACTACCTTCCCAAAATAAAAGCCACTTACCAGCTTTTTGTTCTTCCCCAAGCACCGTCCACTGCGACTGGCTACCTTCCTCCTGGCTTGAAAACAGCTCCTGGCTGCATGCATATAGGGATGTCGGGCCATCTTCTGACTCTGGGCCCCCCCCCCCCACCCTCCTCAGCACCCTCCTCCTGCCTTGTTGAACTCTGTGCTGCTACGGCCTCTGACGTGTCCATGGTGCTCTTCGGAGTGGAGGTGGGGTCACCCCCAAGTATCATGTCCAGCTCTTTGTAGAAATGGCAGGGCGTGGGGGCAGCACCGGAGCAGTGGTTTGCTTCGCGGGCTTTGCGGTAGGCATTCCACAGCTCCTTCACTTTAATCCTGCATTACAGTGCGTCCCAGTCATGGCCCCTTTCCATCATGGCCCTTGATATCTGCCCATAGGTATCATAATTCCTACAGCTGGAGCGCAGCTGGGACTGGACAGCTTCCTCCCCCGAAACACTGATGAGGTCCAGCACCTTGCCATTGCTCCATAATGGAGGCATGGTCACTTGGAAAGATACGCTGAGAGCATTCCATGTCTGGCTGAGCAAACAGGAAAAGGAATTTCAAAATTCCCAGAGAATGTAAAGGGCGGGTCTGACGGTTGGTCACCTGAGGGCAGAGCAGTAGAGTTCAAAGTGATGACCAGAGTGGCTAGAACAGGCATTGTGGGAAACTTCTGGAGGCCGATCAGAGTGCATTAATAGACCAGGGTGTCCACACTGGCACTGCAGCACTCCAGCTGGGGCGCAGCAAGCTTTATGCTTCTCCTGGAGGTGGATTACCAGGGATACTCCAGGTGCAGAGTCCGGGCGCTCTACATGCCTTGCCAGTGTGGACACCTCAGGAATTAGGGCGCCTGGGGCTGATTTAATGTGCTCTAACTTGCAAGTGTAGCCAAGGCCTGAGTCCTATGATTGCAGAGGTGCTAACGGGCCACTCTGCCTTACAATATGTGCTAGTTACTTATGCTTCCTGTTCCAAATTGGGATGAAAAGTAGATAACGGGGAAAAAAAGAATAAAAATCTGAAAAAAAAAACTGTTTTGTTTTAAACTTTGTTTCAATTTTGAACATTTTTACTATAATTTGTTTACATTTCTAAATTTCAAGCCAGCAAACCAAATTTGTTCACTATGAAAATGTGAAAATTGTTGATGTTTAGACAATTTCTAAACTTTTGTTTTGGAATTTTGAAATTCCTCTAAACAGACTGAGCCTTTCCTGTGAAAAGTTTCCAGTTTCGACAAATCCACATTTTTCAACGAAGAAAATTTTGTTGAAAAATTCCCCAACCCACTCTGTTCCTCAGCTTTCTGAATCAGGAGGTTGAAGCTCCTATGTAGGAGCAGTTTGTGAAGCAGCCGAAAAAAGGATCCACTGAGCTAGAACAAGGGACTCAACGGGCTGACACCAGTGTAGGGGATACTGTTGTTGGCGTAAAAGGCACCTATGAAAGCCAAGTGCTCTAACCATCAAATTTCACTGAGAGTTGGGAGCCTAGTTGGGTTCTTTTGGGACCTTGGAAAATCCCACAGTGAATAAAACGAATTCCAAAGAAAAGCGAAAACATATGAAAGATAATGAAGATAATTGTTTGTTTCTTAAACATCAATTTACTTTTTGTTTTCTGGATCCTGGCTCTTGTCCCCCACGTATCTGTTTATTTGTTTAAAACAACCTCCGTAAGAGCTACAAGAATGATCTGAGGTCTGGAAAACATGCCATATAGCAACAGGAGCTTAGTTTGTTCAGTTTATCCAAGAGAAGGATAAGAGGTGACTTGATCACAGTCTACATGGGGGAAGAGATTTTGGATAGTAGACTGCTCTTTAATTTAGCAAAAACTGGCATAATAAGATCCAATGATTGGAAGTTGAAACTAGACAAACTCAGACTAGAAGTAAGGTGTAAATCTGTAACAGGGAGTGTAATTAATCAGTGGAACAGCTTACTTAGGAATCTGGTGAACTCTCTGTTACTTGAAGTCTCTAAATCAAGACTGGATATGTTTGTAAAAGATATGCTATAGCTCAAATGAAGTTATGGGTTTGATGCAGAAGTTACTGGGTGAAATTCTCAGACCTGTATCCTGCAGGAGGATCAGACTAGATGACCATAAGGTCCCATCTGTTCTAAAAATCCTATAAATACATTATAATGATTTGTGTTGGCCTGGCCGGTAACCTTTCTCACTGACCTGTTATTACAACTGCAAAATGTGATGCAACAGCTAGTAGGTATTTTGTCATCTTTACATGAACTGACAGAAAAAGGAGGGAAAAAACCCTCTTTACAAAGATTTGTTTTACAGTTAAACCATAATTTGTAATAGCAATTGTATGTATAATCCATCATCCTTCAGAAAGTCGGACATTTACACTAGCTATTGGCAACTAATCCTACCTCCCAATTAGTAAATGCATGAAGTTTTCCACTGATTCAAATATGTAGAAATTGTAACTTTTTTTCCTCTTTCCATGCATTCTTGTACAGGAGGGATTGATTTGACAAATAGGTTCCTATGCCTGTGGTCAGGAATGAAAGAGCTCTTCTCTTTGACCTAGAAAAAGTCTAGGTCAAGAGGGCCAAAAGATCTTCCTTTTTTTTTAAGTAGTGTCCCTATGGATGCTCTGCTCTAGGTGTGCTTACACTCCATGCACCTCAGATCAAGGATTTTAAGTAGTAGTGTCCATTTGGCCCATTTGGTCAAGCATTCCTAAATATTTCTGAAGTGTAAGAACTGGGAGTCCTAATTTGGGAATGATTTTACACTGCAGTTTTCAGGATATCCAATTCTCTCATAATCAGGTAAGGGATTCAACATGACAGGGGCTCGTTATTCTCATCTCAGGGAAGTAAAGTGTTTCATAATTGCTAGTGTCAAACCATAATAAAAAAAAGTCCACCTATTTGATTTGATGCTGGGTAGAAACCTTTAGACAGTAATGAACACCAAACCCCATGGTGGGGTATAGAGCCTTGCTTTATTAAACTCATAGTTGGAGTCTATTAGTTTGCTTGCTCTCTCTCTCTCGATTTACCTAACTGTAAAATTTCTACAGTTGAAAAATTAAAGTGCAAAACCTTTAAATTTTAAATGAAATAACTTTCTCTTCAATACACATCTAGGTTGGTTTATGCTATATGTTTAAAATATGGTACCTTTCATTTTGTTAAAAAATGTTTCTTATTAAAAACTCTGTACTTCTGTAATGCTGTTATCTGTGGATCTCAAAGTACTTTACAAACATTAATCAGTTTAAGCCTCATGACACCCCAATAGGTAGTCATTATTATAAGGACCATTTTACAGATGGGTAAACTGATGCAGAGAGGTTTCAAGTGATTTGAACAAAGTCAGGCAGTAAGTTGGAAGCAAAGCCAGGAAGAGAATCCAAGAATCTTGATCTTTAAGTACAGTTGTATGAAGCTATAGCACTTACACAGTCAGGAAATTTTGGACTTCAGGAATGAGTTATTTCCTTGCTGGGATGAAATGAGTTGACACAGAAACAGGAAATACTCTATGGACACATTTGAAGGATAGTATATAGCAAAAGCAAAATGCATCTTATAACTCACAGATGTGGCATACCTCTCTTAGATTTCCAGCTGTATGTCCAAGTTTTGAGACTGTATCTCTCTGTATGTATTTCTCTCGCATACTGGAACAACTGTTCTGTCATTCTGGTTGTTTTAACTTCTCTCCTGAGACACACATCTTTTATGAGTGTTCGCTAGAGCTGTCACAGCTCTAGCCATCTGATTTAGGTATCAGTGTAAACCTTCTTAGGGTTAAATCCGCTATCAGTATAATTTTGGCTTAGACTAAATGGATCCATGTGCAACTTCAAAGGAAAACCTTCTTAGCTGGGGGGATAATATCTTAATGGAAGTGATGGAAACCTGACTACTTACAACACTTTAAAACTAAACTGGGAATAAAACAAGTAAATTTTCTGTAGGAAGAACCCTACAGATTAAATGACTTAGTAGGCTTGTCCATCTCTATATTGTGTGATTCCTGGAAAAGGGTCCAGTCAAGTCATTCTGTCTGGCAAGTTGGTGGCTGCATGAGTAGGTCTACAAGAGTAAGGGTTGTGTGAATGGGGGAAATCCTCAAGGATCTAATAGGGGAAGAAATAATATAATAATAATATATGGAGATATACCTATCTCATAGAACTGGAAGGGACCCCAAAAGGTCATAGAGTCCAGCCCCCTGCCTTCACTAGCAGGACCAAGTACTGATTTTTTGCCCCAGATCCCTAAGTGGCCTCTTCAAGAATTGAACTCACAACCCTAGGTTTAGCAGGCCAACACTCAAACCACTGAGCTATGTTTCCCTACCCCACCCCACGGGAAAGAATTCCATATATCTTAAACTAATACAAGCACAAACCCAATAAAAAGCAACTAGAGAAATTACAATAAAGACCTTATTGTGATTATGTAGTGGCCAATTTGTGCTAGGATGGGGGACACATTTTTAAATGTGGATGCCTGTGTTGTGCCTGCAATGAATATGTGCACATCCATTTCAATAGAAAAAATGTGCATTTATGTGTGCAAGTAACTGCTCAAGTATGCAATTAATTCATGTAGATTTTTTTTCATGCCTCAACAGGCACCTGTAACATTTTCTGTAGGTACAACTTGAGAGCCTAATCCAGAAAATACTTATGTATATGAGTAATTTTGCAGTGTGAGCAGACCTGCTCAATTCAAATCTATATTTGCCAAGAAACCATACACTGAAGTAGTTGTACATTCCAATACAGGTTTTAGGTACACATTGGGTAAATTAGTGGAATTATTCATACAATAAAGTTCTTCATATTCATAAGTGTTTGCAGGGTCAGATCCTGAGTACCACATTTTAAAATGTGCCCCATAATACATTTTCCAGCAATGTATGATCTATCTTACAAACACTTTTTTTCTAAAGATCTGTAATTGGCAGACACTTGTAAAAAAAAAAAATATAATCTTGTCTTATTCAATTGATTCATTACACAAATCATAAACTTTTGGGAAGTCAATAATTTTTCCAATTTTTACTCAGGTATTGGGACTAAAGATGGAACAGCAGAAAAAGATAAAGATTTCAAAGGGAAAGCTCAGAGACAAGTCCAGTTTAATCCAGGACAGACCACAGCTACCTGGCGAGTGAGGATAACCATAGATGATGAATATGAAGCATCTGAAACTTTCCAGATCATTTTGTCTGATCCTATCATGGCTGCCCTTGAGTTTCCAAAAATAGCAACAGTTGAAATTGTGGATCCTGGTGACGGTATGTGGCACTTACTGCTCCCCTTCTGCCATTCTGGAACACAAAATTCATGATCCCGAGAAATGTTGATTACCCTTTGACGGGTTGGAACCCCCCCCCCCTCCCGTCTGGGATGCCACCTGATGTACTGGGGTTTTACTAAGCAAATGAATCAAAACACGCAAACTAAGCTTGATTCACTAAATAAATTAGCTACAGATAGTAATTTCTCACCCTAAATATTGTCACAGCCAGATTACAGAAAGTCTTGAAAGGCAGCTGCACTGGCCTGCAGCTTGGGACTTCAGGTATTACTCACAAGCCGATGCCCTTCCAACATGGGCTCAACTCTTCTCCCCACAATTCAGTTCTTGCTTCCAGGTGTTTTTCAGTGTCTCTTTGGATGGGGAGACAGAGGAGAACCACCATGATGTCACTCCCCTGCCTTATATAGCTTTTGGGGATGGCGGGAACCATTTGTCTTGCAGTGGAAAACCACTGGCATTCCAAGGGATGGGGGTCCAGTACCAAGTGACCCATGTCTCTGCACGGCTGTGGCAGCCATTACTTACAGGCTGTCTGGAGCATCCACAGGAAGACTAAGCCCTTTCACAGTCCATTGTCTTTGCTAATGGGCCATCAGCCCTCTTTGGCTTTTCCATTGTTGTACCTGAAGGGCTAATGGTGGGTGACACCCAAAGTAGCACATTTGAAATACAGATACATGGTCAATATGTAGGGATATTAAAGAAGGTACTAACAGTGATTCCCCCAAGAAACAGTGACCCCCTCATAATTTGGCCCTCACACTTTAAAATCCAACAGTTTCACCAAGTACAAAAATCTCTTGGGTCTTCTGTTAAAACTTGTAAGCTACTGTCTGTAGAAACCATTGATTATATCTATCCTGTGACTACTATGTAAAACTTACAAACAAGTTAACTGACTTTGTTATACAATGTAAACAAACACTATAAGCTGTTAAGTGTCTTTCACTTCATTCAACTGCTCCTAGGACAGACCCCCACCCTCTGTGATTAAAGGGCCGGGAGTCTCAAATGAATTAGCATACACTCTAAAAGTGGTGGAAACAGTAAATTAAAATATGGTTAAGGATGGAATGTATGCTGATAAATGCTTAATATACATAAATGGTTAGGAAGGTGCCAGCCTAGAAAAAAAGTATCCATCGGCTGAAGAATGTGTCAAGTGGATGACCAGAAACCCCCGGAGGGTAAACTGGGACCCACCCCATCACCTGGAAGGATAAAAAACACAAACTTTGGACAGTGTGGAGCCACCAGAAATGTGCCACTTTGGACAGGAATGTGCCATCTGCTGATTGAGTCAGCAACAGCAGGATAAAACAGCTCCCATAAACTAACATAGGAACTAATTCCTATAAGAATGGACTCTAAAGACTGATAACTTTGAGTCTCTGGTTCTGCTGCCAGCCTCCAGGAGCATCAGGTGCACCTGACACAGACTCGGCTCCATCCTCATGACCAAGATACCTGGCCAGTAACTTGGCATGAGCAACTTCTAGGCTGGTAACTATAACACCTATACAAAACTTAAATAAATGATTGTGTAAATGAATCTCTCTCTCTCTCTCTCTATATATATATATATATGTATGTGTGTATGTATAAGAAATAAGTAGTCAAACAACGTTGTTTACTTTTATCTTTTGCTTTATCAGTATATTTACAATAAATGTGGCATCTTTGCCTTATCCCTCTTAATAAGATCCTGCTGGTTTTTATTCTATTGGTATAACATTTTGGTGGAGAATGCGGGCTGTCCTAGGAGCAGTTGAATGAAGTGAAAGACACTTAACAGCTTATAGTGTTTGTTTACATTGTATAACAAAGTCAGTTAACTTGTTTGTAAGTTTTACATAGTAGTCACAGGATAGATATAATCAATGGTTTCTACAGACAGTAGCTTACAAGTTTTAACAGAAGACCCAAGAGATTTTTGTACTTGGTGAAACTGTTGGATTTTAAAGTGTGAGGGCCAAATTATGAGGGGGTCACTGTTTCTTGGGGGAATCACTGTTAGTACCTTCTTTAATATCCCTACATAATCCCCCTTTTGACACTACGATATTTATATAATCGTTAGTGTCACTTTTTTTTTAACCTGTTTGAGAGAAGGTACTGTGAGGCAACATGTGTTTGTGATTTTAATTTAGCATACATTTTGTTTATCTGAAAACACATGCCATACATACCAATTATACAAATACAATTTAATATTAAGACTACTATTAAGGGGTGTAGCATTACTGATAGGATGCCAGTGGTAATTGGGGACCATTCAGAGAATTATTTACATTTATTTACTGGGGGGGGTTGCTAACACTTTTATTTTTCCAAAATACTTTTTTCCATGAGTGGATACAGACATATTGTTTATTGTACAATACTTTGGTGTTATTATTTAATTTATTTTACATACATGATTTTAATGAAACATTTTTACTACAAGGCTTTGGGGCAACCGGTAAGGTGAGGCATACCCACTTTTGAGGAGTCCATTTGGTACAACCTCTAGTGTCCAATAGTTTTCCTTCCTTCCCAGCCCACTGGCTCGAGGTTCGAGGCAGCCAGAATGATCCCATGTGTAATATGGGGAGTGGGCTAACCTTCCATACCTTTGCCTTCAGAGACTGTTGATGTGCTATTTTTACAATTATTTTTCCAATTAACAAGTTTGGTTTTACAGTGCTGGAAACATACTGCATTCAGTTATATTGGTAAGTATTAAACAGAGATTATTTTCTTTGTTTTAACAAATGCATTAAAACATTAATATTACCCAAAGTTAACCAAAACATTTTGTGTTTCAAGGTAGATAGGGCAAGTATTTGCATTTCAGTGCATCCCATAGCTATAGCCGTTTGCATACAGATCAGTGCTGCTCCTACAACACTCCGCCCCTTGATCTATGATCATTACAGTACAGTAGTTGTTATTGTAGGGCACAGGTGATCTGTTGTAAACAAACCAAACAATTATAAGCAGGTTGACCAAACACCAGATATAATATAAACAGAAATGCAAACAATTAATTATAATAATTGGGAATACAATAAAACCTAAAACCATTACAATAATTAGGTACATTGACAAATAAAATGAGGTTCAATTTTGATGCTGCAATAGTTATTAAACAATAAAAGTTACTGAGGTTAGGACCTTTTTAATGCAGAATCCCCTATTTCTAACAGTTGTTTTTAAGAGGTTTTTGGGGACCTGAAAGATGGGGCCCTGCAATCATGGGCTAAGGTTTTACAGGTTATGGGGGCCCAAGAACTACCCTTCAGGGCTTGGGGAACTAGAATACAGAGTGCATAGAGGAAAGTGTGGAATTAACAGTACAAGCAAATGTAACTAACAATACAAATGTATCAATATTAAAAATTAACAACAAAATGACTATTAGAGAACCTAACAAAAAATAAACCTGATGCACTGGGGACCAAAGTCTTTTGGACATAAGTGGTGATTGATAAGTTGGATGGATATGGGGGAAGTAGAAGAAAAGACATTTGTCTTGTCTAGTGTAGTATCCCCTTTTTTTTCTGGACCCAATGCTAGCACAGGACACCACTAGAGACAGACACAGAACATGCAACACTGAACACAGAATTTGTCGCGACACTATAACCATGGTTTTTTATAACTTTTCAGCTGGTACCAGCTTTTTTGATGTTCTGGTTTAGAGCCTGAAAGATAGAAGCTTGGAAACAAATTAGCACAGTGCTTTCAACCTGGCAGAACCTGCTTGGTCTCTGCCACAGTGTGTTTGGTACTTGGGGCTGCACAAATGCTAATTAAGTGGTGCATTTTTTGTTAGTGTAAATTCTCCCTTTCTCTCAGTAAAAGGGCGTTAACACTTCATTTAGAAAAAAATCTGTTTTAAAATCTCCAGCCATTTTGCCATGGCCTGGAGATACTTGTCCTGAAGACTGCGGTCTGTATGGGACATGGAGTTTGTGTGAAACCCCTAATATGTTTTCCACAAAGGATCCTCCCTTGTCTGAGTCGATAATTTCGGGAGTCCCATATTTGCAAACCACTTCAGCGAATAGTTTTTTAGCGGCTGTGCGGGCGCTATTGTTTCTAGTAGGGAAAGCTTCCACCCAACCTGAAAAGGAATCTGTGATTACAAGTAGATATTGAAATTTTTCTTTACTCCTTGGCAATTTATTAATGAAGTTAATTTGGATTTTATGCCAGGGTCCCAGCCTTCTTTGATGTAGCATCTGAGGCTGGTGTGGAGGACAAGCTTTATTTTTGGCACACTGTATACAATTTTTGACCCATGTATTTACATTATTTTTTATCCCCTTCCATTTTGCCACTTGCTTTAACCTTTTCAGCGTCCCTTTTACTTCTTCATGCATGAACTGATGAGCTATAACCAGTTTCTGCCTCTCAATCCTTTTTGGGACGCGGACTGCTTTTAATACCTTTTTTTCCTGCCTTCGGGTTACCGCTGCTATTTCTTTATAATTTCTGGCTATGGCATTAGCACGGTTATTTTATACTGTTTCAGCTGCAGAGCCTTTTTTATGTGCCTTAACATGTTTGATTTTAAGCTGGTTGGGATGAGAGGTAACCCAGGCATAAATCCATTTTCATTTATTTATATATGCTATTTTTTTCCATCTGTGGCTTTCCAATTGTTCCTCTGCCAATCAAACATCCAATATTGCACCCCATTTACACAGTAATTGCTGTCAGCATAGATGTATACAGTTTTGGGGCAGTTTTCTGTTTTATATTGTTTTAGGACTGGGTATATGGCATGGAGTTCAGCATGTTGTGCTGAGCCATGATCCAAATACCCCTATAGTACCTTTTTTTTTAAATTAATGGCTGCATATTTGATTTTTTTTTTACCGTGCACCACCATGGAACTACCATCGGTGTACCAAATATGTCTCTCCTGACCCATGGTATTTAATTTTTCCAGGGGGGGGGGGGGGTTGCTTGGGCTTGTGCTATTCTTTGTTTTAGTGTGACTGCTGGACATACATTTTATTTTTTTGCTTTTGCAGCAGAGGCTTGTAAATTTTGGTGCAGTTTTTTATTTTTGCAAGTAGCCAATTGAAGGAATACCTTGTTACAGGTCTTCCATAGAAGCCAAACTGCAGCTGCTTTCTTTTGTTTTTACAGAGTTTTTATGTACCCTCGTCAAAGTGACAGTCTGATTACACAGAGCCATTTTAAGGCTCGGTGTTTCTAGCAGTGCTTTTTTTTGTTTTGTGCACCTCACCCCTGCTGTTGCTTCAGAGGGGCATTGTTAATTTTTTATTTTTTTACTACAGCTCTCATTTGCTATTTTGTTACACACACAAAAACAACTAAACAAACAAACAAGAAGAATCCAGAATCTTTTTTTATTTTTCTGATTTTGACTGCCCTGCTGCAGTTACAACTTTGGTTTTTATTAAAAACATTTTAAATTTTGTAAAGCACCGAGTTACCCCTTAAGGGTTAAATGCCAAATCCCAAAAGCCAGCCAACACTGATTAGCTGTGTCTGGCAAAAAAGGTCTGTCAGTTTTGCAACTTTGAATTAAATAGTTAAATGGATTTTTAGTGGCATTATTTAAAACAAAACAAAAGTAATTTATCTTAAACTTACAAAACAGGAGTTTTACAAACCAGATGTGTTGGTTTAGGTTCTTAGAACTTTACATATTTTCACAGACAAATAGATACATACACATTTTTTTTTCTTAACATTTTTTTTACATTGCTGTTTTTACATAGCTGTACATAGATTATATTTTTTTTATACATTTGGGTCAGTTAAGTTTTAATAGAATTCCCTCATGTTTTTAACAAATTTGACTAAATTGTTTATAGTCAAATTATTTTAAATACCTGGATTATTTACAGACATTCCTTTGGAAAAGGGCCCATTTTTCCTTCAGAATGGCTGTAAAGAAACCAAGAATTCCTTTTCTCTTTAACATGGTACTTTTTAACATTTTTACAAAGTTTAACTGCTTAATTTTGTTCAGCCTCTGTAGAGTTAACTTTTTAGGGTCTTTTCTTAAAGTACTGTTTATTTTCCAAAATGACACCTTTATTAATTAGATTTTACCATTTTAAGTATTGTTCCAGGGATTCATGCCTGCACTTATTGCTTTTTTACTCCTGCCACTATGCCCTTAAGGCTTTCAACCAATTTTTTTATTTGTTGCTTGCCTGCTTGTCTGGGCCTGATTCTGCTTTTTTCAATGAACCTTTCCTTTCCATGGGCACAAGCTTTGTTCCACTACCAATTTAGCAAGGAGGGTGGGCTTCTTAACCAGCCCCCACCCTTCCTGGTCCCTTTCCTTAAACATTTTTTTCAATATTGTGAAATGACCACAATATCACTCACAAGAAAAACAAAACAAAGCAAAACAAACAAACAAACAAACATAAACCACACTACACTGCCCAAACTCCTATATTTTTCAGAGTTTGGTTTAACAGAACAAGATTTGTATCTTATGATTTTAACCCACTCTGGGCCAGAGGGAGAGATACTAAGCTTCCCTCTGTATTGCTTGGGCTTTTACCACCGAGGGTTCATCCATCAAATATAAAAATCCTTCCCAGGATCAGAGCGAGAAACAGTAAGTTTTCCTCTGTACAGGCTGTTAGGCGGAGGTAGCTGTCATTACAAGCCTCCCACAGCAGCCAGATCCCTGCAGCGTTTCTTTTTGCTGCATTTGGGGGTTTACATATGAGGATATAGTGGGCCAATCTATCCTTCAGGTTTGAAATAGAGCAAGCATCTGCAAGGGCTTGTTCAGTCCAAGGACTGTGCCCATATCTCTGAAGGATTTGTTTAAAGGGTGTTATTTCTTTTACAAAAGGTGAGGTTGGAGCTCCTTCAAACTTCATTCCTGTCTCTGAGACTGTTCTCCCTTGTCTTTTCTTAAACATTTTTAACACGTGTATAGTTTTCTTTGTCACCCCTGAACCCTTGCAGCGAGTGACACAGCCTAAATTATCTTATCCTGCTACCCCTGATCTCGTTCAGCGAGCAGCTTTACCTTGCCCTATAGGCTCTTGTTACCCCTGATTTCTCAGTGAACACTTTGGATAAGATTAAATTAGGACAGACCCCCACCCTCTGTGATTAAAGGGCTGGGAGTCTCAAATGAATTAGCATACACTCTAAAAGTGGTGGAAACAGTAAATTAAAATATGGTTAAGGATAAAATGTATGCTGATAAATGCTTAATATACATAAATGGTTAGAAAGGTGCCAGCCTAAAAAAAAAGTATCCATCGGCCAAAGAATGTGTCAAGTGGATGACCAGAAACCCCCGGAGGGTAAACTGGGACCCACCCCATCACCTGGAAGGA
This sequence comes from Chrysemys picta bellii, assembly GCF_011386835.1. NCBI lineage: Eukaryota > Metazoa > Chordata > Testudines > Emydidae > Chrysemys > Chrysemys picta. The sequence goes on along the minus strand of NC_088795.1, from coordinate 55,341,675 downwards.
TAAAAAACACAAACTTTGGACAGTGTGGAGCCACCAGAAATGTGCCACTTTGGACAGGAATGTGCCATCTGCTGATTGAGTCAGCAACAGCAGGATAAAACAGCTCCCATAAACTAACATAGGAACTAATTCCTATAAGAATGGACTCTAAAGACTGATAACTTTGAGTCTCTGGTTCTGCTGCCAGCCTCCAGGAGCATCAGGTGCACCTGACACAGACTCGGCTCCATCCTCATGACCAAGATACCTGGCCAGTAACTTGGCATGAGCAACTTCTAGGCTGGTAACTATAACACCTATACAAAACTTAAATAAATGATTGTGTAAATGAATCTCTCTCTCTCTCTCTCTCTCTCTCTCTCTCTCTCTCTCTCTCTCTCTCTATATATATATATATATATATATATATATATATATATATGTATATATATATGTATGTGTGTATGTATAAAAAATAAGTAGTCAAACAACGTTGTTTACTTTTATCTTTTGCTTTATCAGTATATTTACAATAAATGTGGCATCTTTGCCTTATCCCTCTTAATAAGATCCTGCTGGTTTTTATTCTATTGGTATAACAAATATTTCTAACTTCAGATACAGAAGTGATACAGGCATACAGATTGGATAATCACATTTAGTAAATCATAATCTTTCCAATGATCTCTTACATGAGCCATCTTGCATAAAGTATATCTTAGTTATGTCATATCCATATCATAAGCATATTTTCATAAAGAACATGGGGCGTAACATCACACACCTGCAGCTCCCATGGCAGTCCATGGGCTGAGTCCTGGGGTCTTGATTCAGTTGTTGAATTGAATCCTGATTCAGGTTAAACTCCCATTGGTTTGAATGCAGCTAAACATAAATATACAAGGATTTAGCACAGCATATTAGACCTCTCTATTGACCAAATTCATCAATGACATCAGCACTGACCTATACTCTGTCTCTTACCCTTTCTGTTTTCCAGAATCTATAGTGTACATTCCCTGGCTGGAGTACAGAGTAGAGGAAGATATTGGTGAGCTGTTAATTCCTGTTAGGAGATCTGGAGATATCAGTCAAGAACTAATGGTCATTTGTTCCACATATCAAGGTATGTTACCTACTAAGATAACAAAGATATACAATGTTGTGCCAGCCTTTACATGGAGTAATAGAGACACTTCATTAATATGAATGTACATGTATGTTATTCAATATGGGGCCAGTCCAATGCCTATTGAAATCAAATGGAAAGAGTCCTATTGATTTCAATAAGCTTTGGATCAGGTCTTATTTTTGGTTGCAAGTTATCTATTATTTTTCATTTGTCTAGTGCCCATCTTAGGGATAGTTTTCAAAAAGTCTGGTATACGCTTTCTGAGCAAGATGCTATTATTGTTGGCATTCAACAGATAACTGCAGTCTGCCCAATTTCAAAAATGGTGCTTTAAACACTAATAAAATTAATGGCAGAATCAAATACTATAGTATAAAGGAAAATAAGCAATTACTCTACAGCTAACGTATTGTTTTTGTTTATATTTCTGAAGTTCTCATTGCCACTGAAGTACTATTTCATCTTTCAACCAGTAGCTTAGCCGTCCATCTTCCAAGGTGAAGTTGCATGGATTCTGTGGCCTACAAACTCTGGTCCATATCATAATTTTATCTACCATGAGTAGTTCCATTGATATGAGTGGAACTCTTTAGTGTGTAAATTTAAGCAAATTTTCAGGAACGGGATCCATGTGGCCTACATACACAAAATTGTTACTAGGGTCACTCATGATAAACTATTTTATGTGTGCTGGATGCAGGGCCGCCCAGAGGATTCGTGGGGGGCACTTCGGCAGCGGGTCCCAGAGCGGAAGGACCCCCCACCGCCGAATTGCCGCCGAAGACCCAGAGCGGAAGAAGCTCCGGGGGCCCAGGCCCCACAAGAGTTTTTCGGGGCCCCTGGAGCAGGGTCTTTCACTCATTCTGGGGGCCCCGGAAAACTCTCGTGGGGGTCCCTGCGGGGCCCGGGGCCTGGGGCAAATTGCCCCACCTGCCCCCCATTCTGGGCAGCCCTGGCTGGATGGACCATGTTTGTGCAGCTTGAGACCATGCTCAGATCAAAAGTTTATACAATCAGTGTACTTCAGAAATTAATTTACAAGATATATAAACCCAGAAATGTATGTTAACTGCCCCACTGACCATGCCCCAGGCCGGGCAATACAGCTCTGAAATACATTCTAGCTTACATTTTAAAATATTCTTTTCAGTGATTGTAAAATCCTCTGGTGCTCTCTGCTTAGCTAAGGACATCCCAGAGTGAATAATTTGGTAGCATTGCTGACACAATTAGCCCCTATGGCCCTGATCTTTCAGTTATCTCGGTGTAGGCAGACCTCTGTTCCTGCATGGAGCCCTATTTGGTTTTGGTGGGACTGTGTGGGTAAAGATATCCACCCACCCACAGAAATTTGTAGGATTAGGGGCCTTAGCTTGCATTTTTCATTTTAACTTGGCAGTTCATCTGTAAGATATTTGAGTGAACATTCATAAACAATACCTATAGTACAGGGATCTGACCTCACAGTTATGCCCTTATTTCATGTGTATCAAGTCATAATAGTTATAGTCTCACAGTGGTTTCAGTTTAGCCCTTAAAACAAATCTGCTTGAGTCTTAAGAACTGCACCTTACCAAATACAGTTGACTGTGTGTTTAAACCAACAACATCTCTTACTAAACACAAAAACCTACGTTAAATTAACATTCTTCAGGTTTTAAAGTCAAGCACGCAAAAGATAGGAAATGCCTGAATTAAGGTTTCCTGTGTAAACATAATTCAGCCTCTTTGTGTGTATATGTTATGATACAGTCTTTAATTACATCACCACGGATTATTTTTTTCACAGAACTCCTGCTTCACTCAGTGCACAGATAGACCTGCTTTGGGAATGAATCAGGGTTGTGTAGTGAAAGAAACTATTGTCTGTAGTTTGTCAAAGTTATAAACAACTGAAAATAGATTCTTATAATGGGACATACATTGGACAACCTTAATAATCGACTGTACTACCAGCCACTCCTATGATAAAGGATGACTTCTTACTCAGATTATACAGACCATAATGGGAGAGGTTGTGAACAGCATATTTAAAGAGAGTTGTTGGGGTTTTTTGCTTTTAGGAAACGCGTTCTGGTTTCTGCACATGCTGAAAGATTTATAGATCCATTAAGGCAAATAGATTTGGGTTTGTGAAGCATGTCGGCTGTTGAGAAGGAGGAGCCTGTTGAAGTTTCAGATGTTAAGTATGTCAGCCCAGTTGTGGGGTCTCATGACAAGATGCAAATATTACACTGGCCTATAGCGGTGTTACAGAGATTAGATGGCTTTAGCTTCACTAACTTTCGCCATGGAGCTTTCTCAGTGGCGTTTTGTCAGGGGCCAGCCTGCAGCAGATCCAGTCTCGTGGCAAGCCAATGAGTGAAGCTGTCTGACACTGCCACCTGATTGGCTGCTGGAGTCTACAGGCTGATACTTAAGCTCAGTAGCAGCAGCAGGCTTCCTTGCCTGCAGCGGCACTTGTTCCTGTCCCTACTTCCACTGCCTCTAGCCTTGCCCCTGTGCCCCAGCCCCAGCCTGCTCCAGCCCCCAGCTCCTTCCTGACCTCTGACTCCCAGCTCAGACCCTCGGCTCCACCTTCGAACTGCAATGCCTTTGGCATAGGCTTCGGCCTTGGACTCCCAGCTTTGGCTTCACTCGGACCTGCCCCATCTGGATTCAGCTCTAACTGGTAGGCAGGACTGTTGCTCCAAGCATTAGGCAGGACTGTCCACAATTCAGTCACTGACACATTTGCACATGCAGATATGGTGATTTAAAGTGATTCAGATGTACTGCATAGGTGTAGCTCTCGCAACTCCTCTTTATATTGTAAAATGCAATATTCTTTTAGTATCTCAGTGTATGTAGACTACATGAAAGAGGGAAAGCTTGTATAATCTGTCAGCCTGATCCTGGAAGATACTCAGCAGCTTTGCTCCTAGTAGAGTTAAGGGCACTCTGCACCTCACAGGATCAGATCCAGTGTTGCACACTCTTACTTTACAATAATATGGCTTCTGGGAACCAAGTTGCATTGGACAGGCAGAAGACGAAGACAAACAAACTAGGATTCCACAAGACTGGGGATTCCCTTCTCTATGGATCCAGGGAATCTGGGATTCAGACAACATACTTCTATCCTCCATGAACCCCCAAATTTCTCTCACTGAGGGGGAAAAGATTCTGTGAGGTGAACCTTACCAAGTGTTTTGACCCCTCTAAGCCTCTCATGGGTTTTCCATGTGAGGGAAAGATGCAGTTTGGCCCTTTATTTGATTACTGGAGTGAGAATTTTCTCTTCTGCAGTGTGGAAGGACAAAAACTGACACATTTTACCCCTGCATATTGTGCTATAAATGAATGAAGCTAATTGAACACCCGCAAGTTTGGATGGATGCTGAAAAGAAAGTGAAATCACTGTCCCGGTGACCTCAGCTAGATGGTCAAAAAGCAAAGGCATATGGTTTGTTGAGGAGAAATTCTTTCATAATCTGGAGAGTTATTCTCAGTGTTAATAAGACATTTATAGGCAGTATATGACACACAGATTGTATCTGTTTGTCTAAATCTTTGTGCGGGGTTGTCAGCCACATACTTTAATGCTGTTTCTTTTATTGAAAAAAATCAGCCACTACATTTATATAAATTTCTTTCTTTTCACATTTGCTTTTTCTAAGGATAAACAGTTCTTCATTGATGAACAAGATCTTTATCATTGGATGAGCTTCCCAATGAAGGGAGAAAGTAGTTTTACCTCCATGAAGGGGAAGAATACATCAGTTTGTGGCGGGGGAGGGGAGGAGAAGCCAAAGATGTGGAGCCTTTCCACAGAATATAGTAAAACCTGTATTCCTCACCACTGTTAATGTCTCAAACATCCTGAGAAATTATGGTTGGTTAATAACTCGGTCAGAGGCAGGCAGCATTTTGGAAGTTTTTTTTTTTTTCTTAAAGAAAGAGAGACAATGAGAGAGATTCAGGCAGCTCAAATATACATATATATACATACATACATACAGGGGCCAGATAGTGGATTGATTGGAGAACGGTGTCATATCCCTTTATAATTATACTCAGGCATTTTCCTTTCTCCTGTCCTAGTGAAGCAGAAGGATAATCAAAACTCTACCGCGCCATTCAGCTTTTCTTTACAACAGCTTCACAGTAGAATTAGGTGAAGCAGAAATACCAACAACAAAACTTCTAATTGAAAACATTTCACTACGTATCCTTTGTTGATGATATAGGTCCTGATTCAGCAAGGTAATTTAGAATGTGCCTAATTTTAGGTATGAGTGGTCTCATTGACTTCAGTGACCGTGGGACCATACTGCATGGTAATGGATACCTAATCCTTTTACTGTATATGAAACATCATCTAAACCAGGGGTTCTCAAACTGGAGGGTCAAGACCCTTCAGGGGGTTGTGAGGTTATTATGTGGGGGGTCATGAGCTGTCAGCTTACATCCCAAACCCTGCTTTGCCTCCAGCATTTATAATGGTGTTAAATATATAAAAAAGTGTTTTTAATTCATAAGAGGGGTTGTACTCAGAGACTTGCTATGTGAAAAGGGTCACCAGTACAAAAGTTTGAGAATCACTGATCTAAACTGATACTTTAATAGGAATTTATATTTCAAAATTGTCACATCAAAGGCATTGATTTCCACTTCTCTTTCCTGTAGGTAATGGACATAGGACATTCCACAAATTGTTTTCCTCAGTACTTTAAAACATAATACTTTTCAACAGAGTTGTTACCCTACTTCATTAGATAGGGCATTTTATGAAGAGATGGACCTGAGCTGCAAAGATCAGATCCAGATTTTGATTCAAACTTTCCCTAAATTCAGATCCAGATTTTTGGGTGGGTCATTACAGGTATATCTGCGCTGCAGCTGGGAATGTGCCTCCCAGCCTGAGCAGACAGACTCTTCTGCTAACACACTAAAAATAGTGTGTGCATTGCAGACTCTCAGATTAGCATCCTAGCTCACACTCACCCAATCCCCTGGGTCTGAGCTCAGGTGGCTAGCCTGAGCCTCTACCAGTGCCAGAAAGGCCACTCTTCTATTTTTAGCGCCCTAGCTCAAGCCAAGCTAGTGCGAGTCTGTCTCCTTGAGCAGCCTTGTTCCCAGCAGCAATATAGACATATCATATAAAGGTAGATGACAGCTGCAAAATGCAGACCCAGATCCCAGCTTCCCCAAAAGTTTAGGGATTTCGAGATGCAACTGGAATTGTGCTCATTCCTAATTTGATACTACGTATGGAATTACTTTCATGAATACAGGCAGAGCACTGAGAATTAGATTTATATCACAGAGGGGTTTTTTGTTTTTAAATCTTAAATTTCCCAACAGAATTTACCTACATACACAATGCACTCAGGATAATGCTGTAATCTCTGGATCTGTCTGTCGGAGCTGATTATTGTTGAATTTACTATAAATTGAAAAAGGAAGATGGCAGAGGAGGGCAAAATGCTGCCTATTATAATATATACCAGATAACTATTTGATGCTAAAAATAAAATGTACTAGGGGACTAGATTTCATAAAGATCAGGTCATCACCATTAATAAATGAAACTAAGCTTAGATAGATGCTGGCATTTAGTCTGAGCAATGAAATGTGGAGATTTTGATGACTCTTTTTCATGTAGAAAGAAGTCCTCTATCAGCTAATCAAAGCCTGTGATATCAACATTCTGCATGCTCTCTGAGCAGGAAAAATGGAAGCTCATTCTCAGTTTTGTAGCCTTTTTTCTTTTTAACTTCTAGTTCAGAAAGTCTGTTTAAAGTCTTCTCCTTCCATTTTGCTCCTTACCTTGGCTGTCATACTCAGAAAGCCTCCGTGACTGGCAGGAATCTTTAGAAAGTCAAGGACTCAAAGGTCATTTGTTCCTTTACGAGAGATTTGCAGGGGTTTACTAGCATTCCCCTCCCTTCCTCTTTTGTGGTATGCTGGGGCACAAAAGATCTCACTGAGCGATTTAGGACTTTGCATCCCTGTGGGCTGTCAATCTGTCTGGCCTTAGCAATACTGGCCATTTTGCCCAAATAGACAGTCAATTACCCTAATTGCTATGTTGTTCTATGTGGCCAGCAAACTGGTTGCAAGTAAAACAGAGTTTTAGCCAAAGCCCTAAATGTGGCAGCCTCCACTTCACTGTTATTTTTTATCCTAATGCATTCCTATCCCTGAAAGGTTCTTACATGTACCTGTCTGACACATGAAAGACCCAGTCTGCACATTGGGGACCATGGTGTCACTGCAAGATGAGAATTTGTTCAGCCCTCTGGAGGATCAGCCAGCTACTTAAGGTGTTTAAAATAGATTTAGTTGTCTCACTTTAGGCATCTAAGTCTTAAATTTTGGCTCACAGTGTTTAGATTAAGTAAATATATTTGTCAGCCAGAGTGATTTTTATGTCCTAGTAATTACAGCGAGATGGAAGTTGAGCCTGAATTCCTACCATTTGTTTGATTGAGATCCTAATCTTAAACTTCAGTGAGCATTCTGGGTGTGCAATACAAGATCGATCCTTAAAGGATTTGTTCGTAGTAAAAATGTAGCAGTTCTAATGAGCAAAAGGATTTATGAAGATTTGTCTAGATGTAGATTTGTCTACTGATCATCACCTTTCAACAATGTGGGGGGGTCCAATCCAGGCACCATTTGCAGGCAGAGAATTTGTGTGCTTTCTCAACTTGATGATAAAATGAAATTGTCTTTTTCTTCCAGGACAGAAATAAATAGTTGCTTTATTTCATTACAATATATTAATTTTTGCATACACACTCTTGACATCCCAGTATTTGAGTATCCTGTACAACAAAGATCAGAAGTAATGTTCAATTTGTTACAGGCCAAAATCTGCTCTCATCTATACTTGAGGAAGTCCATTGAAGTCATAGTCACGCTTAAAAAAGAGCTGCAGGATCTGACCCATAGATGTTAGTTTAAAAAACAATGCTGCAACTTAAAATTACTTTTCAAAGGGAATGCATTCGTTCACTGTTGTGTCAAATGAGTTTTAATAGTTTAAAAAAATGTAACTTCAAGAAGCAAAAGGTTTGTTTTTACTCTTGTGATAACACACATATAGGAATAAAAATGCAAGTGGCTACCCATTATTCCATGCATATTATTCAAGACATGAAATATATTAACACTTTATGCAGTTAATTGTGAGAACTCAACAAATTTTTACCTGTGTTTAAGGAATTACTTTTAATATATTTATACTTCAGCACCAGCATAAAATACATTTAAACCATTTTTTGTTGTGTTTCAGTGTGGAAGTACTGGTTTTTCCTCAATATTCTGATTCCCTTTCATTCATTTTCTCTCTCTCTCTCTTCCCTCTCCCTCGCACCCCCAATGTAGGCTCTGCCACAGGCACAAATCCCTCCACTGTGTTATCCTATTCTGACTACATCTCCCGTCCTGAAGATCATACCAGCATCATCCACTTTGATAAGGACCAGAGAGAGAAAACTTGTCGCATCATCATTATTGATGATTCCTTGTATGAGGAAGATGAGACCTTCAATGTCACACTGAGCGTGCCGATTGGTGGGCAAATCGGCACTAAATTTCCTAGCACCAAAGTGGTAATCCTGGCTAGCACAGAGGATGGTGAGTAGGCAGAAGCAATTTTATTCTGTTTTCATTTGTAGATCTTATCGTGCTAGGTGCCTTTTTTCACCGTATTTTTCCATCACACAAAGCTAAGGTTAAACTATTTTATGATACAAGGGCATAGGCCTAGGAGTAACTGCTTGTTCTATTGAAGTGTAGGTTTAGGATCAAATGGTTATCTGAATCATAGATCTGGGTTTACACTAGCTATTTTCTTACTGAAGTAAAGAGTCCAGGATTACACTGAATTTTATTCCTTATCTAGGAGCAGTCTTGCAATTTTATTAACCAAGGATTGATCTATTAGATTAGACTGGCTATTGTATCACTGAGGTACAAGTCTATGCTTATTTTGAATATTTTGCACAGATGTAGGATTAGTCTAGTTTTCAGAATGCAATCCATATCTAGCATTAGACTTTTTTCTCTGTGAAGTACCATTCCCTGGATAGAATTTTTACTATTTATTGTTAGGTGAGGTTGAAGATTAGAAATAGATAGTAGGCAGCTGGGAATGGCTCATTTATTTTATGACGCACTGTACCCTGGTATGTTTAGTTTAATCACTTTATTGGGAAGATATGGATATTGTGTGTTTTTATGAGATGGTAAGAAAGAAAGAAAAAGAATTTGGTTCAGGATCTGGTTATACGATACAGAGACAGCAAAGGACGAGCAATGTATTTTAGCTGCATAGTTTATCGGATGTATTTCAATACTAATCTTCACTATCCACGCTAATCCAGTCCTTTTTTGATCAGAATCTAATTGTGTTGTTTTAGGCAGAGATTTTGTAAGGAGAGTCTTTCGGGTTTAGGCTCTGACTATAAAACAATTTTTCACTTGTGATAGAAACAGGATTTGAACCTTGATCTTTAGAGGCAACAGGCTAGTGCACTAACTAACCACATCACCTTACTATACTCCATAGTGATCAGGTATAGGAGTAGGGCATCTTTGAACTCTTGAAGCAGTGATTTGTGTTTTCAGTGAGGCTCAAAGCATAGCACTCCTTTCAATAGTCATGGGAATTTTGGGCTTAACTTTCTATGCACCACAATAAAAATGTACTTCACTATGTTAAGTGAAGCAGAGATGTTAATAAAACCAGGATCCAGAAACAAGTATTACTATTAAGCATTGTTTTTATCTAACTTTTCCTGTCCTGCAGAAATTCAGCTATTCAAGACAGACACTAGCAAATTGATATGTGGACAGATCATATGTTGTTTTCTCAAATGAAGAAAAGAGGAGAATGGGTCATATTCATCCCTGGTGCAGTTCTCCTGAAGCTAGTGGAGTTACATCAGGGATGAATTTGGCCAAGGTATTTAAGTTAATGAAAATGTAATGGTCTTTAACTAGATGATGCTTGTCTAAAAGCCATTGTAATTTCCGCTGACAGTGACATCGCTGCTCCTTTATCCTATTTTGGGAACAGGAAGAGAGCATAAAGGACGAATTAAGCCACCATGAAAAGAAAAGAGCTTTTCCAGATTTAAAAACCAGGTTTTTTTACCTTCATGGAAAAAAAATCCACTTAGTAGCTGTAGCTAAAAACTGCTTCCCATGCTATGTGCTTGTCTCAAGCTTAATGCCATCAAAGGGTGCAACTGAGAATTGCCACTGTTGTGCAGCTTGCCTCTTGTCGGTCCTTGATTTGCGTCAGGCTATTCTGCTTGTCTCTTTTAGTCATAGAACTTTCTAAGGCCTCAGTCCAGCTTAAATATATGCTTAACTATAAGCATCTGAGCAGTCCCATTGACTTCAAAGTGAAACATTGATTTCAAGATTTCAAGAGAGGAGTTTTTAAGAGCTAATAGTAGTCTGAGGAGGTGGTGTTTAGACAAAATCTGGATTTAATTTCAGCTATGGTTTGACATTTGTGTCTCAGCCTGAACTAGGGTTTGGGCTTAGGTTCAGAAGTCTTGTGAATTGTCCTTGGAGGAGTTTGATCCAAAATGACTGAAGTCTTCTGAGACTGGATGATTTCATGAGATTTCAGTTATCCTGAGCCAAATCTGAACTGGATCCAGAAAACAGGCCCCTGCTGTTGTGGGATCTGATCTGGAAACCAAAACTACATAGGTGGTTTTGGATCTAGAGATGAGAAGCTGAACAACTTTCTGTCTCCCAAATTTTGGTAGCTGGCGTTGGATTTGAGCTTTGGACAGAACACTTGGGCCAAATTGACATTTCAAATTGTTACGCTTAACGGGATTTGCAGGCACTCTCAAACCAGAAAAATGCCTCTTTCCTACTGGAATAAGAATGATAGCTTTTAAAAGCTAAAAACAACAGATACAAAGAGTATGCTCAAGCCTCCCAAATAATGTGTTTAATTTCTTTGGTAACTCAGCACAGAGTTCTTTGACCAAATTACTCGTGACTAGGTGCACTGTGCCACAGTTCTTTTAGTCCTCTGAGCTGCACCAAAGCCTAATGGAAGGAGCAGAGGAGCTGGTCTGACAAAAACAAATGAAAGAGGACTCTGGAGCTAGTGGCAAAGTTGCAGTCATGGTGCCTGCTTCTCCAGTGCCTTTCACCTTGCGCTTTTCAGAGGTATAAATCAAGAAATGGTCAGTGTTGCGGAGTGTGAGCTAAGCCAAAAAAGTCCATAGTTGGTTCAAACAGAGGCATCTCTGTGTATAAAAAGCATTTGATTTTACAAGAAAAGATGCTGTTAAGTGGTTGCATGGTGCAGAAGGTTGTTGCACTCCAGCACAATTGTGAGTGGAGATTGCACTTGGGGCAGATAAGATTAAGGGGAAGTGCTAGCCATAGTCCTCCACGCTGAATGGTACAGTCTCAGCTCTGAATGCCCTTCGCTGCAAATGCACAGGGTACAAATGGGATAAGTGAGTAGAGAACAGATGTGTCTGAGGAGACAGACTTGAGCACTCAGATGAGTGCATAATATTAGCCTCTATGGGGCTGAACTGGTACCATTGAAGTCACTGGGAGTTTTGCCATTGGTTTCAGTGAGCGTAGGATTTGACCCTTGGAGGGCTAGGTAAGTAGAAGCATGATCTTTATCATTCTAATAAGAAGCTTAGCAAGGCTTCTCTTATGCTTTAATAGTCATGAGCAACTTGGCAGCCACACTGCACTTCTCTCACTAATGCTGGATCAGGCTCCATGTGCACGACCTGTACCAGTAATCATTTTTTACCTTGCACGTGTATGCACAACACTCGGTAACTGCACTGTGCGTGATCAAACCCAAAGAATTTTTTTTTTTTAAGATTTGGTTTAAAAGATTTCTTTCCAGAGGATTCCTGAAAGTAAAGAAACAAAGTGTTGGGTTTTATTTCCTGTGTTTGTTGCTTTACACTTCTCAAAATGCTTAATGGAACAGGTTTGGGTTCTCGGATAATCCATTATCAAGCGTGTCAGCACTAAGAGATATGTTTGATCACTAGAGCCTTGAACTAAGGGGCTGCTCGACATAAGAATTTCTAGAGCTCCAACATGTCAGTGAGAGTCACAGAGCCACACAGGGTAATCAACCTAAGCTTTCTCCTTGCAACAGAAAGAAAGTGAATTCAAATGTTAGCAGTAAACATTACAGGTGTTTGTAGAAAGTTTTATTACTGCATTTAGTGCTATTTAAATATTTATATGGCACCTTTAACAAATTAAACAGTGTCTTACAGAAAATCTGTTCTAACAGTAAAGATGGTGTAGCTGAGGTAAATGTCAGCCATTCAAACACCAGTGCAATAATTTGAGGCAGTATTCCCTTTCTGTAAGTCTAGTACTGGGGCTAGAATAAAGGTGAAGAGATGGTGTTCAGACACAGATCCATGTTAGGTTTAGGGTGGGTACAAGATAGCACTAGTATCTTGCAAGTAGCTCCAGTGAGATTTCTGCCCAGTCTCAAAAATCTTGAGATCACCAGATTCCATGAGATTTTTCACCATCATGAGCCAAAATCTTGTGGAATTTTTGCCTGCTTCCAAACATTGGCTCCTTCAGGTTTTAGTTCTGACATGGGACCAACATCATGGGAGCTGATTCATATCCAGTCATGCACTCCTTCAGACTCTGAAGGGTTTCAAATCTGAGGTTCTAGTTTTGACCCATCTTTGCTTGGGATACATATATATTTTGCATGTTATAATGGAGTGAATGTTAGAAAGAGCTTGAAATGGATTTGAATAGAGTTAAGAGGCATATATCAAGTGGTTCCTTAAAATGAAGAGCTTTATAACGAGAGAGCCCTGTAATTGTTTGTTGAAATAATATTTCTACTAGACTTTTCTGTCACTTCTCCTAGGCCCCGATCCTGCAACAGCATGTGCAGGTGAAGTCAATGGGACTCTACACAGATGCAGGGCTCTGCCTGCCAGTGTTGTTGCAGGATCAGGGCCTTCATTATGTCAATACAGGTACAGAGTAGCATCTTATATGTGTTATAAATACCCAGAGAAAACTCATAATTAGGTCTCGGGACTCATGTGAAGCCTCCATAGGCATCAGTTTGATTTAGCTCAACAGATGAAAAGGTTTAAAGCATAAGCATTTCTAAAGCTAATTAGTACTCCACATACCAGTAACATCACAGGTAGCATTTAAGTAAAGGAAATTGTTTGTTCAAATATTAAAGAAGTAGCAGAAACAGGTAGTCAAGACAAAATGCCAGTCCTTTGATCTAAGTTCTCTACATACAAGTAGACAATGAGGGTTTTGTAACAGGCCCTTGATCATATCCTAGTAAACTCTAGGTTCTGTATCTTTTTCATATTATGTGGGAACATGCTGTCTAACTGTGTGTAACCAAACAAAGGAACCAGTTGTTCAATAATGAGCTCTGAAGAAAGAGGTGCAAACAATTTATAATTTTATAAGCAAGCAGAAATCTTCATCAGCTCTTTGGCAGTGCCTGAGTAGCATCACAGATAGAGCAGGTTGCAGGACCATAACTTTGTTTTTTCAATAGTTAAGGGAATGCCAGGTTGTCTGCCCTGAGCAAACACTTTATAGGCCTTTTTGAAAACTAGGATATGGATTTTGAATGAATGGTTTGTTTATGGCAATTCATGACCATCAGTAAAGATTATTAGTTAGCTTAGAAGCCTTCTACTTCATGTAATTAAGTGGTTAGTAATTAAACTGATAGTTTCTTTATTGGCAGGAAAGGAAAAGGATAGGAAAAGAGGACAAAAAACTTGAATGACCTCCTTTGTTAGTTGCTTTCTTTATTAATCTGCTGCATTTCAAGATAAACTACTTTGGCTGGGATCCCTTCACCCCCTTTGACTTAATATCTGCTGTTTAAAATCCAAATATGTTTCTTTGTAAATTGAGTTACCGCTATAGAAAATTCTACCCAGGCATTTTTAGGGGACATACTAGCATATGTCCTCTGAATGCAAAGAATTTTTTTTTAAAAATCATGGTCATTAAAACTAGGGGAATCTCTTTGGCTTCACAGTTATAATTTTACAAAAAGCATGTGGCTTTAACTCAGTTGGGAATCTAGCTCCCTGTGTTTTGGTTATCTGTTATTAATACAAATGAAACGATATGTTAGATAGGCTTCTGTTCCTCTCCCGTTATTTTTAAGATCAACTGTATAGAGGGTACTGGCAGTATGTTTAGGTCCACATAGTGAGAGTGGATTATGTTTCAGAGACAAGCGATTAAAGCCCTGTAATAATTGAGGCATGACAAGTGTCGTGTTCCTTAAGGTCATGTCTGTTTCATAGTCTACTGACTATGTGTGTCTGCTACTTCTAGGAGAATACATGTATCTAGATTAAAAGACATTCGCAGACTGATATAATACTGATAATGCTATAAATTCCAAGTCTGTGCTAAGGACACACAGTATGTACATAAACACAAGGAACTATTCTCTTGAGACATATTGTGATTGCATGAAAAACAAATTCATTTGAATTATGAGAAGTACATAGTTACCTGTCCTTTAGAAACTTACAGTAAGCACAAATATTAGAAATTAAGAACAGTGTTTTAATACGTATTTTTGTTTTTCATTGTTATTAGACTTAGGCTCAGAAGTCCCAATCTAGATCATTTTCTAATTGCGGTAGGCACTTGGCATATATGAGAGAGTATGAGCCAGTCCCAAAAAGCTTACAATCCAATTTAAGACAAGGTTTTACAATGGAGATGACAAACAGTAGAAAGCATCAGGAGAGGAAGAACAATGCAATAAACAGGTCGTCAAATTTTCATTAAGTCCCATTTCCAAACTATAGGCTCATTTTCAATGGAAGCAGTGTTGATCCCTTAAGTTGTAATGAGTTTGCAGTACATATATTTGTAGACACAACATGTGCATTAAAAAAAGAAAACGCTACTCTACTCTTTTAGTTAAGGAGCCCGACCAGTGGTGCAAGTAGGGTGGTACGGTACACATACTGGTAAGATATAAGTAGGGTGGTACAGCATACCAAAAAGACACAGGAGGAGCCAGCCTCCAGCCCTCCATCAGCTGCCTCTCCTGAGTCTTCCTGCCTGGGGTCTGTACAGCAGAAGTCTCCGGTGCAGTGGAAGGAGGACTGAGCCTCCCCACCCAGATAACATGGGACAGATGTGGATCATGGGGAGGGGACGGGGAGAGCGTGGGGGCCCTGGCTGGGGGCGGGGCAGGGAGGAGTGGTGGTGGGGGTCACGTGGGGAGGTCATGTGTCCCTCCCATGAGTGCAGTGTACCGGCAATAAATGATTTCTACTTGCACCACTGAGTCTGACATATGAAGGCTTAGCTCAAGACCGTTATCCTGGACTGCAAGAAAGTTAAATTGCTTGATCTCTTGAAAGTTTAAAGGAATTTACCATTCATACTTCAAAACCTGTTAAGCCACTTGTGAGAAAGTGGACATATGGTATTTGAAAGCCAATTTCTATGTCAATAGAGCAAATGAACCAGGCTAATTTCAAATAAGTACAATATCTGGGGCAATCTCTTTTTCGGGGGAGAGGAAGAGAAGGGAAGAGAAATTGCACAGCTTATTAGCTGTCCTTTTAGGAACTATAATACATTGCACAATGGCAAGTGTACTTTGTGAACAAGATCAGTAAAATCACAATTTCTATAAGATTGCACTCCCCAAGCAATTAGAATGATTACAATAAACTATTTATATTGGGCTTTTGAAAAAAATTTATGTTCCCTGTCCATTCAGAGACAATGGGTCAGATTCTGATTCCAGTTACACTGATGTAAATCAGGAATTTCTCCATTTGACTTCAGTAGACTTAATCTTTTTATGTTCTACACTGTTAAATAACCCTTTTTTTGGTGTATAGTGTACTATTAGTCACTGGTTAATCTGATAGATGTGCCAGGAAGGAGCACCCAAATATTTAGATATCTGGAATCCTATTCTTCCCCTTCAGGATATGAATAATTCCCCATGACTTCAGTAGGAGTAACTCGTATTCTGTGGGAGGAGAATAGGGCACCTTGAAGTCATTTACTTTATCCTCAAACTCTCATCTACTTTCTAGAGCAATGTCAGAATATCCTGGAGGTTCCTGAGACCTTTAGTGGGTTTTTTTAATTTTTTTTTTTTTTTTGGTGGGGGAGGTGGGGTTTCTAATGGAGTAGTAATTATGGTCACCACAGTGTCTGAAATGTGATCCAGCAGAGCACCCAAAACTTCTGTTTTGAATGCTACAGAAGTCTGCACATTTCTGAAGGAAAAAAGGGAAGTGATTACTGCCTTTACTGTTGTAAACAAAAGCCCCTGATTTCATATCGAAATCGCTCCTTGGATATCTCCATCCCAAAATGTCTATATTTTGTCAGTCTTACTACTACACAGATTGTTGAGGAAGAACTTATTTTTGTCTATTTAAATCTAATCTGTCAAAAGGCTGCAAATAAATATGCATGAAGCCTCAGTTGGAACACTTGTACCTTCCTTAATAATGCCTGCTAGGTTCCTTGTCTCCTCTACAGCAACAGAGAGTCCCTTGGGATGATTAGGTTTTACTCAGTTAGTAAAGTAACACAGGAGTTCACAGTTCAGTGACTCGACACAATTCCCCCATGTACCTAAAGATGTCTGACAGCTTGGATGGCAAATGTTTGGATTTAGGCCAGATGGCTATTTGATTTGTGTGTGTGTGTGTGTGTGTGTGTGTGTGTGTGTGTGTGTGTGTGTATACGAAGCAGATAATGCCTGTGGCAAGGGTTAGTTGAAAGATGCTGCTCCCATTCTCGAAAGGCACAGCTAAATTCTTTTCCTGGCTCTGCCACTGACCCCCTGTGCAGAGTTGGACAAGTCACTTATACCCAAATTTTCAAAAGTGGTTACTAGTTTGAAGTGTCTCCATTTTTGGGTGCCCAACATAATAGACTAGGACTTGATTTTCAAAGATGCTAAGCACCCACAACTAAAGTCATTGGGCGCTGTGCAGGTTCAGCATCTCTGAAAATCAGGCCCTAGTTGTCTCCAGCTGGGCACCAAAAACCAAGCCACCCTGCATTACTGGCCATTTATGGGAATTTGAGCTTTAGCCCCTCTGTGCCTCAGTTTACCCAGCTATTCAGTGGGGATAATGGCACTTATGCAGCTTTCCTCTGAAAGGTACTGAATAAGTGCAAAGTATTAAACTGACATCTAAATTTTCATGCCACTAAAGTGATTACCATTAAAAAGGTGCCGGTTTCAGTGTGAAAACAGATCGTATTACCTTGATCTTACAGGTGTTACCTATTCTAGGCATTAATACATACCAGTAATAATATGTAGCATGGGAAAAACTTGTCAAGCTGTAGTAAACCTGATTTCAGATAATACATGTCATAATATAAAGACAGCTATTGTTTAGATGACAGAAATAGCTGAAGCTGTAAATAGAGGCTAGGAGACACTGTACGTTGTGTTATACCTTCCTATAGTGCAAAGTACCCCCAGTGCAGGCTTCATGCTTTTTGGCTGGGACTCAGAGGACATTGCTTACCTCCACAAGCCACCCTGATTTGCTAAAAGCTGCTAAATTACTGCTAGTTTGAAACAGTCTTGTGATGTTTGATCTCTTACTCTAAACAACAGGGTGACTGCTTAAACCCATTTTAACTTTGATCTTTTCCCTGATCTGGATCTTAAGACTCCATCCCCTCCCCATTAAAAATTAAGGCCAGTTTGTCACATTGGCAGCGGGAGGAGGATCGCAGGAGAGAGAGAAGAAAGATTACATTTTAAACTGCTATGTCCATGTCAAAATTTTGCTTTGATAATAATTAAAAACAGAAGTTTTAATATCTGAAGTTCCATTTGCTTCCCCCCACACACACACTCTACCCCCCAATGCACATATCCCTTTGACTTGGGATTTTTGGGGATTTTTTTTTTAATTTGCTTTATAGTAAGTTTCAGATATGTTTCTACTTTATTTTAGTTAAAAGAAAAGATACTGTGAGGGTCACCCCCACAGATTCACAGATTATTGGCTACATAAAGTACTGTTTTTGAACTGGTGTGAAGCTAAACTGCTAGAATGAATACTGAGGTTCTTAAACTGAACTACCCGTCACAGAGGGGAAAATCAGAAACCTTCAGGAAATGTAATACTTTCTCACTCTTAAAAGCACATTTTCAAAGCATGCCCTCCACTTGTGAGGACAAAAAATGCACATACATGCCTCTGCACACACTCTAACCTGCATGCACATGTTCAGTTATTTAATACCTGTGTGCTCACAAGTGTTGGAATTTATACTTGCAAACTCTATTGGTGTCAATGGGCTTCGCAGGTGCAGTTCCTAACACTTGTTTCTATGTAGGTGTTAAGAGCATTGAAAGTGGGCGTACAGGTACAGGTGACCAGCTGTGTGTGCCTGCAGAGTGCAAGTACATGTCCCCATATTTACATGTGCACAAATGAGGCTCTTTGGAAAAAAGCTCTTTGGAAAATTTACCCTGTATCCATTCTGTTCCCCTCTTTCTCTCTCCCTGTGTTTAGAACCTGCTTTATACTTTGGTGACACTGAATATCGGGTGGATGAAAGTGCTGGTTACGTTGAAGTTCGTGTCTGGAGAACTGGAACAGATCTCTCCAAACCGGCCTCCGTCACTGCACGTTCCAGGAAAACTGAGCCAGTATCAGCGGAGGGTGAGTAGCTTTGAACAACATTTTTTATTTGAGATTTCTCTCTGATCTGTACTCACTTGGGGTGCTATCAGGGTTTATTCTTGACACTCCTCTGATTCAATGTGTGTGTGTGAGGCTATTGGCAGGGTTATTGAAGTGTGGAATCTGGTGTTTTCAGCAGGCAGATAATACCCAGTTTTATGTCTGACTCAGATAGTGCAGATTTCATTCACCAACATCTGATAGTCTGGGGCATGAATGTTAATAAGATGACTATAGCTCAATCCACACAAGACTGAAGTGATGAGGATAGGCTGGGGGAAGCAACTAGAACAGATGGCACAGACAATACTGTCCCCTTTGAGTATGTTCCTCTGCCATTGGTCACCTGAGTTTGCAACTTAGGGGCGTTGTTAGGCCTCCAGTTGCTTTAGATGATCATAAGATACAGTGGCCAGGATGGCTCTATTCCTGCTGCATCTAGTAAAGAGTTTATAACCTCTTCTATGGGATGCAGACCTCACTGCTGTTATCAATGTTTTTGTCACCTCGTAATAAGATTACTGCAATGAGCTCTGCATGGGGCAGAATGCCAATGTCCACTCCTTACCTGGTGTATTTCACCAGGATCACATGTCACCAGTGCGCTGTGATCTGTGTTGGCTGTCTGTTGGTTCATGAGTGTAATTCAAGGTGTAATTATTTTTTTAACCTATAAAGCCCTAACTGGGTTGGGGTTGGTCTACCTTAGAGACTACCTCTTTTCCCATTTAATATTGCCACAGCTGCAGAGAACAGAGGGTATACAAGCTGGATCTCCCTCCGTTATTAGGGAGGAAACTGCTGGCACTGCATTTTCCATGAGAGCCCTGGGACTTTCCCTTCCTCACTTTGATCCAAAGTAGCCCAGATCTGTTGACTGCATCTGCAAAATAGCTCATCGCTTGGCCAGGTTGTAAAGACAATCTCTTTGAGGGATTTTGGGAGCATTTGGGTAGGATGGAGTTTTGCTGGGATGCTGTTTGTTTGAATTTAATTAAGCAGCCAGTAACATAAAGAGCAGTTGTGGTAACTGCTAGGTATTGGGAAGCAAACAGGATAATTTGTTCCTCCTCATTGGTGATATGCTGGCAAAAGACAAATAATGCTTCAGTGACCTTCCCATTAATCAAGTTGAAAGCAGTCTTTTCTTTTTTTAATAAGTGTGCGATAAATGGTCAGTGCTGGTGCCAAAATAACAAGTAATAAAGGGTAAATAGGTAAAAATAAATAGGTACAAGTGGCATTTAATTAAATACTTATGATATCCATACAGGGAAATAGGAGAAATGAGGGTTTGGATGGAACTACTGTAACGGCGCTGCAAAAACACCCCCCTGAGCGCAGCAAGTTGCAGCACTGTAAAGCACCAGTGTAAACAGTGCACCAGCGCTGCGCTGCGACCACACAAGACATGTTAAAGTGCTGTCGTGGCAGCACTTTAGCGTTGCCAGCGTAGACTAGCCCTGAGTCAGGAAAGTAATTAGACACCACACCATGTTGTGTGGTAAATACTAAGGCTAGGTCTACACTACGGTGGGAGGTCGACCTAAGATACGCAACTTCAGCTACGTGAATAGCGTAGCTGAAGTTGCGTATTTTAGGTCGACTTACCTGGCTGTGAGGACGTCAGCGAGTCGACCGCTGCCGCACCACCGTCGACTCCGCTTCCGCCTCTTGCCGCGGTGGATTTCCAGAGTCGACGGCAGAGCCATCGGGGATCGATTTTATCGCGTCTTCGCTAGACACAATAAGTCGATCCCCAATAGATTGATTGCTACCCGCCGATCCGGTGGGTAGTGAAGACATGCCCTAAGGCTCTTTGTTTGTTCAGGAAGAAATGGAGGCTTTTATTGCTATTGGATTCCTGTAGGGTTCTGTGCTGGCTACAAAGCAATTTAATAATGTTGTACTCAGGATGTTACATGTCTGATTTGAGGAGGCACTTCAGTTATAACCCCTTATTTTCAGGCATTTACTGTTTCTGAAAAAAATATTTCTGCCTTTCTCAAATATTTGTAAAGTTTGATGAAATTCCATTTGGATCTATGTGAGATACCCAAGCAGGAAATATTTGGTTAAGAAACTTTTCCAACAAATTTTTATACTCCAAATAATTTTATAAATCAAAATAACATTTTATAAAGCTCAGAATTGGTGAGGACTAAGTTCTTAATGAAAAGTAGTGCCTATAACATGTTTGAAGAACTGTGAGAGTTGCAGTGACACACTATTTTTTACTGTTGGAGTGTCTCACGATGTGGACGTCCACATATACATGTGAAGGTAAAGAAAAGTTAAGAGAGCTAAACATGTAAGTCAAATTCTGCCGAGATCTACATCTGACAACCCACTATCTTCAGAGTTTGCCGAAAAGATAGCCGAGGCAAGAAATGATAGCAGCGTATAAATAATAATGTTCAATCTGCTGTGGGGAGAAAGGAAAATGATTGCTCTCATTGATCAAAGGTGATAAATAGTGCATTTAAGGTGCAGTGAAGGAGAAAAGTTTGGAATAAATAGAGCAAAGAGCTGTGGAATCAGAATAAAATCAGTTTGGCTATGGGACGTGCTTGGCAGGGAAGCAGTGGAGTTACCATCTATGAAAATCTTCCAGTCAAGACTTTATTTTACCTCTTCTGTGAATAGCGAATATTCATCCCTAAAGGATGTCAATCCAGCACTTTTCACCAGTATTGAAGTTACTGTAAGAAAAAAAAAAAAAAATATATATATATATATATAGAAAGTCAACACTTAATGATGAGATCCTGAGGTAGGGATGTTTTGTGGATACAGTGATCCTGGCATTGTGCTGGAGATGGGTTTCACCAGCCCCTTCCAGCCCAAGTGATTGTGTGGAATTACTGTAGTCTGTTCCTTTTTATTTTTAAATAGCTAACCTGTAAAGTAATACTTCAGAAACTGCTTCTGATCACCGAGTAATTCTATTTCACGATTAAGAGCAAATACGGTCCATGGGCATGATGCTCAATGTATTGGCCAAATTGTTATTTTAAAACTGTATGAACTATGGGCCTGATTCTCATTTACAGCAAGGCCACTTTATACCATTCTGGCAGTGTAAAGAGACACATTTCTAGTCCTTTTGCACTGCCAGAGTGAAGTAAAGTGGCCTTAGGGCTTGCTACACAGGATGTTACTGCATGGTAAGCCAGGGTGTGAATCTACAGCACACCAACTGGCCGTGCAATAACATTCGGTGTGGACATTGCTACAGCACAGTGCAAGTCCTGGAGTGCAGCTGGGAGAACTGTAGTAAGACAATCTGCCCTCCACGACTTTCAGTGCACTGTAGCTGTGTCCATACAGGATGTTACTGCACATCTAGTGCGCTGTAGATTCACACCCTGGCTTGCCACACAGTAACTTGCTGGGTAGACAAGCTTTTCGTGCAAATGAGGATCAGGACCTTTATGTTTGTTTTTGCTTTTTATGGTCGTTGTTCTTTTTTTAACTTACAGGTGACAAAAATCCAAAATAAATACTCTTCAGAAAAATAAGGCACAGATTGTCTTGATTTTGTGAACATATTCCACAAGTAAATGGTAAAACCTTAATAAATGGCAATGAGTGACCATGTACTTTTTGCTTCCCAAACAGCTGGAATTGATTACGTGGGCGTCAGCCGGAATCTGGACTTTGCTCCTGGAGTCAAGATGCAGGTGTTCCGAGTGACTATCCTCGATGACCTGGGGCAGCCTGTTCTGGAGGGTCCAGAGAAGTTTGAGCTGGTTCTCCGTATGCCCATGAACGCAGTGCTTGGGGTGCCTAGCAAAACTACCATCTTCATCAATGACAGCATTACTGACTGTAAGTGTAAAGCAAGAAGGTTTTTTTTAATTTCTAGTACTTAAAGTGCACACACAAGATCCAGGAAATCTTCTGGCAATAGTGTTAACTGTTACATGTATAATTATGTACTGCAGTTCATTATAGTGAAATTCTGCCTTAGCTGACATGATGGAAAATGGACGCTATGCACAAGCTGGAGTAAGTCTGTCGTCCATACTCCAGCCTGTTCATTGGTTCACTATGTGTTTGAAAATGGTGTTTTTGGACAAGTATAAATGGCTCACGTTGCCCTTCTAGAGTTACATGTAAGATCATTCGCCAGGGCCTGCTGCACTAGGGTGAATTTTCTCATTAAATGAATGTTCATGTCAATGGTACTGAGGCCTTCAGTACGAAACTGTAAAAGTGGTGAGTTATCCAGCTAAAGTGTTAGTATAAGAGTTTGGACCGCAAAATTCAAAGGAGGTTTCACACATGATTGTACAAATCTTGATGCTCAAAGGCAGCTCTATCAAACGACATGTAGTGCCTCTTTTGTTGAGGAGTAAGACTACCTCACTGACTTGCATTGCTTACAATGAGATAACAAACGGAAAATTTATACATTAGTTAATAATCAGCACAATGCCTTTCAGAGCACTTGGCTATTTGATAAGTAGCCAGGTATAATCCCTTGGGGTCTCAAGTTTCTGCAGATTAACACCATTGTAATAAATAAATGAAGTTACATAGTTCTAGGCCAGTTTGGTCTCTAAACATACTCTTCAAAGTTTAGTTCCAATCTCATGCTGTGTGAAATTTGCAACCACCAGGCCCAACCCTGTACCTTTTTGAAGCTTTGACACTGACTTCAGAAGGAGCAGGATTGTGCCGCTCAATCTCTTTTACATCAATTCCATGCTAAATCTCAGACTGGAAAAGACTCCTTATACTTACCAAAAATAATCCCATCATTCAGAAAGAGATTAGATCAAAATACACCAAATTCTCAGCTGCTGGGTTGGTTTGGGGTGGTTGTTTTTTTGGAAGAAAGGCAGTGAGGTCATTAGAGTCTAAGGGCTTGTCTAGAAGATGTGTTACTTCACGCCAGAGGACTGTACATTCTAGTGTGCACTAGTGTGTCATGCACTGACTGACCCATGTGGAGCTTGCTAGTGTGTACTAGAAATTCCCTAGTCAAATGAGCATCAATATAGTAGTGTTTGAAATAGACTATATTAATGTGCACCAGGGAACTTCTAGTGCACTCCAGCAAGGTCCATATGGGCCAGTTAGTGCACTGCATGCTAATGTGGACTAATGTTTACACAGCTTTGGTGCAGACTAGTATGCTGTGTAGACAGCAGGATAAGATGAGCAGGATAAGGATAAACTGAGTCAGTGGCTCAGTCGATATAGATTGAAAGTGTTTTAATTCTTCTGGAGTTAAAATCTGTATTATTTTAAAAGCACTTGTTGAGCTGAACCCCTTTTGATTGCTGTAGACAGCCATGAGGAGAAATGGGTCCATGTCCTATATTTCTCTTCCAGAATGTAACCAGCATCCTCTGTCCATATGCCATGGGCATTCTTATCATGAGGACTTGACAATTAAATGTGTAAAATCTTCTGTTTTCAGTACCCAAAGTCCAGTTCAAGAAACCATGGTACACAGTGAATGAAAAAGATGGACAGTTAGTGGCTGTCATTTGTCGTGGTGGTGATATTAACCATAAATCTACCGTCCGTTGCTACACTCGCCAAGGTTCTGCTCAAGTCATGATGGACTATGAGGAGCGACCAAACACAGATGACTCTGTAGTGGTGTTTCTCCCAGGTAAAATCTCTCCCGTGAGAACTGGAGATCCTCAGAAGGAATAGTTACTCTCAGTGCTTTTGAGGAAAAGACTCATCTGCTGATGAATAAAAGCTGAGCGCCTAGAACATTTTGGGCAGAATCTCAATATAAATAATGCCAACTGGCTATTAAGTCACATGCTGCAGCAGCACAGGCTTTCAGCAAAGAGCTCTGTACCCACAGTTTCAGTCTTCAGTATTTTCAAATATTTTATATCCAAAAATGGGGAAGGAAGAGAAATCAAACTACCTAAGTGAGTTCCCCCTGCTATCCTTCTGAAGCAGAGTACGTATACCGAAAACATGAGAGTAAGAGAGATCTGATGCTTTCAATGGGAGCACAGCAGTGATTATTGGCAAGCAGCTCTCTTCAGGGCTGCACCCAAACACCACAGGACCGGTCCATGAGGATCCCGGATTCATCCTTTTTTTTTTTTTTTTTTAAGACACTTAATTTTCCAATAAAATGAGTTTTACCCTGGTCAATGATCTCCTTCACTGCTAGTGACTATGGCTTTCTGTCCTAGTTCTCAGTGGAAAGACTAGGTCTGACATCTTTTTGTCTCTCAAAGTACACAGTACTGATGAAAGGTGTTTAATGGGAATTAACAGCCCTGGAGACAGAATTTTCTATTGACCAAAGAGCGTTTTTTATGCCGCCCCACAAATATACCTCAATCCTAACCATCCTTCCAAGGGTAAGAAGGAGGCTCAGTCTATGTGATCACTCAACCCTTGGTCTCTCAACTGAGTGCCTCTGAGGACACCCATTAGTGCCAGTTGTGATACTGGAAGGTATGAAAACCATACTGAAAATATGCTGAGTGATATCAAATAGAACTAGCAGAAAGGTCTGAGTTACCCTATCCTAGAACTACATTGTTTGCTTCCACTCTCTTGAGATTAGTTGTTTTTGTTTTTTTTAAATTAGTTAGGTGCATTTGGTTTTTATACGGGGTCTTTTGTGCTGCACTTGGGTTGTAAGCACATGTGAGAGTGATCATAACGCCTGTTTTATCCCCTCTCTGCAGGAGAGATTGAGAAGCCCTGTGTGGTAATACTGGAGGATGATGTAATTTATGAAGAAGAGGAAGAATTCAGACTAGTGCTTGGAACACCAAAAAGTACCTCAACGCTTGGTGCCTCCATTGGGGAGCAAAAAGAGACCCTGATCAAGATTAAGGATGAAGAAGACAGTGAGTTTTTAAGCATCTTTGTGTTTATTGTTAAATATACAAATTCAAAGAAGTACCACAGCAGTAGCTGCAAGCTGGAATATAGGACTTGCTATTCTGGATCAGACTATTGGTCCATCTCGTCCAGTATCCCATCGCCAACGGAGGCCTGTACCAGATGCTTCAAAGGAAGGGACAAGAAACCCTCTAGTTGACATTTATAGGGGAAGTTTCCTGCTAATCCCAATAGTTTAGAAATTGGTTTACACATGAAGCAAGAAGTTTAATCCCTTCAAAGCATCTTGTTGTTTGTTATGTATTTACTGTTATAACTCTGAATACTCTCGCTACCCTTATAAACGTCTAACCCATTTTTGTTTCCTGCTACATTTCTGATATCGACGTTGTAGCAATGAGTTCCACAGGCAAATTGTATGAAGTATTTCCTGCTTATTGGTTTTGAATTCAACACCTTTCAATTTCACTGAATTTCCCTCTGTTCTTGTGTAATGATACATGGTGAACAGCAATTCTTCTTTGAGTGCTGGTCCCTCTCTATGGGTAAGTCTACACTTACCTCCGGGTCCGGCGGTAAGCAATCGATCTTCTGGGATCGCCGTCCACGCCGGTACTCCAGCTCAGCGAGAGGAGTATGCGGCATCGATGAGGGAGCCTGCCTGCCGCGTCTGGACCCGCGGTAAGTTTGAACTAAGGTACTTCGAATTCAGCTACGTTATTAACGTAGTTGAATTTGCGTACCTTAGTTCGAAGTGGGGGGTTAGTGTGGACCAGGCCTATGTGTATTCTACTGTAGATATGCATGCGCTCCATGCTCCCAGAGCCAGAGAATTTTGAAAGCAGTGTCTGTTGGTCCACACATGTGCCCTGGATCACTTTGTGCATCCAACTAAGGAGATCAAGGGCAGTGTGAATTGACCACCTTTCTAGTTTCTTTTCACCACCGCATGGTCTGGGTTGGAACCTCCAGAGTCCAAAGCTTCAGCTTCATTTTTTTTATCTGTGAACATATATTTAAATATCTGAAAATAGTTTTTAGAAGTTAGAGAGTTTTAAAGTTTTATCTGATAGATTTTAGTGTTAGCCTCCCTGACCTGGGGAGCACCCCCAACTTGTACCCTGTTTGGGTACTGGACTATGCTCAGTACTCCGACCTTCAAAATTTGTGCTTCCTGCCTGCGATCCTTCTCAATCAGTGATGACAACCAACACTGCCTGTGCTGCTTCAGGGAAGCCCACGTTATGACAAGCTGCAGTACCTGCTGTTCATTCCTCAGTCGTACCTGGGAAGCACTCGGAGCTGTAGGAAGCACCTAATGGACAGGGCCATGAGGCCGCAGTTGGACCCAGGCCGAGGGACCCCCACTGTGCGTCAGCCTGACTCAGCAAGGAGTGCATCTCCTACCACAAGGTCCAACTCAGAAGCAAGGGACCACAGGGTCTTGTCGGGAAAGCAGGGAGCATTCTCATAAACATGAGAGCAAATCCTCCTTGAAATCCACTTCAAATAAGTCAGATACAGCCCTTCCTAAGATGAGCAAGTCTCTAAGCTCAGCCCAAGAGAACTTAGGATGGACTAAGTCTCAGAGGCATGACAAGAAAGCCCACAAGTCTAGGGCTCCATCAACACTGGATCACAACCCGGCAGCACTGATGCCTCTGGGATCTGCCAGCCCCAATGAAGACTGATCACCAAGAGCATTGGTTACCCATGGTACCATCTTTGTCTTCTATGGCTGTGGCACATTTTATCTCTACTGCAACTTGGACAGACCTAAGAGCCAAGACCCATATTCTTCCTGAGGAGATCTTCACTGTCCCAGACCCGGTGTCTGCTATTCCATTGGATCCCTCCCTTTTGAGAGAAGTTCTGACTCCACCAGGAGAGTTGACCTTTGGGAGGGGGTCTGTCTCCCACTCCATCTTTTGGCTACAATTTCCCTCTGGTGGCACCATTTGTACCGCTGTTGGATCTGGAATTGGCTTTCTCCTCATCAGAAGATTCTGAGCTGTCCTATGAATCGTTACTACCTCCTCCAAAGACACACCTTCCTGGGCAGAAGGCCTGCTCTAGCTTGGGACCAATCTCCACCTCATCATCTGCCTCAAAACTATTGCTACACTGTGCCATGGAGACCTCCACAACCCCACTTTGATCCATCCTATTGGCCATACTGGGGCCTGGGGGACCAGTACTGTCCCTCAGAGTTGGTCCAGTCTGCTAGAGAAGTCACCCCTTCCCTTCTCTTGGAGAAGGCAACTGGACCTGTCCCCTGATCCAACTGAGGAGGAGTATGCACCGGATCCAGAGGTTCCACCAGAACAAACCAGATGAAGCAGTGACTCCAATGTCTCCATCCCCCCCCCCCCCCATGATGTTGAATTTTGCATTCGAACAATAAATGTACCCCTTGGGGGAAAAATGAAATACTGACACTGGTGGGAGCTTTGTTGATGCACTGACTGGTGAGTTGGCATGCTAGTTTATATGAGAATAGGGAAGCTGAGACTGCAGCAGGGTCTGACACTGGGTTTGAGAAGATCCTGTATGACCTGTGGTTGCTTTTGGGGGGAGGAGGATATCATCGTTTCATCTCTGAATCAATGGAATATAGTGGCAGACAGGAGCTGTCTGGTTATATTGTTAACCTCTAACAAAGTAAAAAACACAGACCAATACAATCACTATCTTCTTCCAGTTCTCTAACAATACAAGTCTACATTTCAACATGCTGGTCTGTCTAACATAGCTTTGTTGACTATTTATAAGGAATGGCCCCAATTACAATTTACATACTTTTCTAATATGTCTTTAAAGGTTGAATTTAGGTAATTTAACCTGCAAGTTGCTTAACCCTTTCGGTCTCAGAGTCGCACGCTTTTCAGGGCCAGCTCCAGGCACCAGCCGACCAAGCACGTGCTTGGGGCGGCACCTTGGGGCAAGGCGGCACTCGATTATTTATTTATTTATTTATTTTGATTCGGCGGCATGGCGCTCGGGGTGGGGGGCCTTTGGGCGGTGTGGTGCTTGGGGCGGGGGCTTCAGGCGATGCTCGGGGCAGGGCTTCGGGTGGTGCTCGGAGGCGGGGCAGGGCTTCGGGCGGCATGGTGCTCGGAGGGGGGGCAGGGGCTTCAGGCGGCGTGGCGCTCGGGAGGGCGGGGTCTTGGGGGGGGCGGGGGCTGGCACGGTGCAGCGCTCGGAGGGGGGCGGGGGCTTCAGGCGGCGCGGCGCTGTGGGGCGGGGCTTTGGGTGGCGTGGTGCTGGGGGGCAGGGATTTCGGCAGCGCTCGGGGGGGGGAGATATGGCAGGGTGGCACTCTTCTTTTTTGCCCGGGGCGGCAAAAAAGTTAGAGCCGGCCCTGACACTTTTACACAGTCCTATATATGTACATTCTTGGATAAGAAAGTACAGTGGCCTTATCACAGCCTACTGCATATATTCAAGTTGGATAAACTGTTTTTTTTACAAATAACCATTTATTTTTCTTTGTGTTTCTTGAATGAAAACCACAATACTATGTCCTTGCCCTCAAAGGAAATGTGCACAACACCTTCAAAAGACAAACCTGGGAGCTTAAATTCCTAACTCTGCTAGACACCAAAAATAATGGAGTTAATAAGGATACTGGTTTTATGTCTCTCTACAACCATTTATAACCCACTAACCACCCTCCCTTGTTCCTATGGCTACAGGTGTTAATGGCCCTCTTCATTTTGAATGGTACCTTATAATGTATGTTAATGCTCATGCTTACAATCCTTCCACCTACCATTTAGCTGTGACCTCTGAGTACCTGTCACAGAGCTGAAGAAGAGCTCTGTGTAAGCTCAAAAGGTTGTCTCTGGGCAGGTCTACACTATTGCAGGGATCAATGCTCTGAGCTCGATCCACCGGCAGTCGATTTAGCAGGTCTAGTGAAGACCTGCCAAATTGACAGCAGATTGCTCTCCGGTTGACCCCGTCTTCTACCCCCGACGAGAAGAGTAAGTTAAGTCGACGGGAGAGTTTCTCCCATTGACCCCCCCGTGGAGTAGACCCTATGGTAATTCAACCTAAGGTACGTTGACTCCAGCTACGTAGCATAGGTCGACTTACCGCGGTAGTGTAGACATAACCTAAGTCTCTTTCATCAACAGAAGTTGGTCCAATAAAAGCTATTACCTCACCCACTTTGTCTCAACCACAGTACTAGTCATTCTCTTTTTAAGAAAAGATACAAAACAGCCAGCCCGTTTGTTTGACTTTCCGGGTTAATTTGGCCCATTTTTCTCGTGTAAGCTGTCTATTAGCAGTCCATTAATGACTTTTGCACTTGATCCAAATGGGAAAGAGTGACTTTTTTTCCAATTCCCTTACAGAACCAGTGATTAAGTTCTCCAAAATCAAACACAGCATTCAGGAGCCTCGGGAGCCTGGAGAGATTGCAGTTGTAAAAATCCCCATTTTACGTCTGGGTGACAGCTCAAAAGTATCTGTTGTGCGAATCCACACAAAAGATGGCTCTGCCACCTCTGGGGAAGACTATAATCCAATGTCTGATGGTAAGGATTGTCATGGAATTATTGAATTGCCACTTCAGGAAGTTATCGTGCAAATGAATGAAGTATAGCAAGCAGCAACATTATTGGCTTTACATATAATTCCCTAATTCTTTTTAAAAAATGACTCTAGCAATTCATGTGTCTCGTATCAGATGAAAGTAGACTCAAGTGTACTTAGGCTCAGTCATTCAGCAGGACCACTTCAACAGTTTAATGAGCTCAGATATTTTATAGCCTACTCTGAATGTTTGGAACCAACAGAAAAGCCGAAGTGTTCCATTCCAACATAATGTGTCATTTGAACATCCACGATAGAGAAAACGGTGATTCTGCTGTTGATTAGGAAAAGAGGTTAATTTGTTTGTCTCTAAACCAGACGTTGAATTCAAAGAAGGAGAAGCTGAACATATTGTTGAAGTCGAGGTCTTATACGATGGAGTGAGAGAAATGAGAGAAGCATTTACAGTCCACTTGAAACTAGATGAAAATATGGTGGCTGAAACACCGGTAACGATGTTTGCTTGTTTTTAATTTCGCTATGTCTGTTTGGTTTGGTTTGTATGCTTGTTTTTTAAACCCAGTCAATGTTTTAAATATCCCTTTATTCATTAATAACAGGTGCTTTTTTGAGTTAGATTGCAAGTTTTTCAAAATAAATTTCCCTGTGATGATATGCAGTAATTGTAGGGATATTTTGTGAAATATAGCCCTCCCGATTTTCAAAGGCCTCCCCCTTCCTACATTCTTTCCTCTCAGGCTACATCTACACTTAGGGCAGTGTGTAGAGTACAGACACTGCATGCCCAGCTAACATGGGTATAAAGAGCAGTATAGAAGGTGAGGCATGGCTTATGTGAGTGGAGTGCCCTACACACCTGAACCCCCAACGTATATGCCCTATACAGCTCTCTACGTGTCCAAGCAGTGCCTCCCATATGTAACTGCTATTTTTAGCAATGTCCATCTGCCTTTCCCTGCCATAGTGAAGGGGTCTGGGAGTGGGAAAAGATTCCAGCAACAAAGAGCTGCTGGAGCCTTTCACTGCTGCATGTATCTACACATGTAGGTCCTGTGCTCTACATGCTGCCTTAAGTGTAGCTATAGCTTCAGATTTTCAGTGTGCCTATTTAGTTGCTTAAATAGCCAACACATGCATGACGGTCCGGTGTTCATGCTTACATGTGGTCAGCTAGGTCCCTAACTAGCTGTGCAGATGCACATGAATTAGATACAAATGCATGTATCAAACTTAGAAAATTGGCCCCGGAAACAGTGAATTCCATGGCCCCGGAAATCCCTTCAGCCATCAGACTCCTTGTAAAGGACAAACTGCATGGTGTGGAGGGCTCTGGATGCAACAGACACAGTGCAGTTCTGCAGTGCTGATAGGGAGTTTTGGGGGGTCCTGAGCAGTGTTCCATATCGCTCGGCACTGCAGAGTAGGGCTCCATAAAGACTCCTTCTGAATCTCCATGGGCAGAGATTTGGGGACGGGGTTGAGGTGGGTCTGGGACAAACAGGGTAATGATCTGGAGCCACCGGCCATTCTTTTCTACTCCATGGAAGTGCAGAAGGGAAGCACTGTGAGTGTGGGGGCTATTGCAACCCAAAGGGTCCTGGTTCCTTGGACTGTATTCTAGAGACTGGATTTGGCTTCAGCTCTTTTTACAGTGTCTTGTTTTGTAGCTATATTGTGACACTTCCTGGGGCTACCTGGGGTTATGAGGCATCTCGCCACCACCCGCCCTTAGTGCAAGGAAGGCTTGACTGTGCCTGCTGTGGATCAGCTCCCTGACACCACCAGCCTCTGGCAACACGCACTGCCTTGCAGGCCTCACTCTCTCCGTACAGGTTAGCGACAGGCACACACCAACTCCTGAGTCCTCAGAGCATTCCCTGTTGTGTCCAGCCCCTTGTCCACTGAATGCTCACAGAATTACTAGCTTACTGTTCTCAGTACACCACAGCTTACCTTAGAACACAGCTCTGCTGAACACTCAGCACTTTAGATACATTTATAGTAAAAACAAGACTAAGTTAATTATCAAGGACAGAGATTCGAGAGATAATGAGTAAGAATATTGGAAACAAATGGTTATATAGCAAACAAAATCATAACACGCTTCCTAGAGACTAAGCTTAACTAACAAGCTATCCTTCTGTCTAAATGAACTTATCTCACCCAAAGTTCTCTCCAGCATTTTCAGCATCTCCAGCATGTCTGGTTGAGATCCCTTTTTTTCATGAAGCAAATTTGCTGTCCATTTACTGACTAGGTGAAGGATGCCAGGGTGTATCTTTGAACTCCTAAATATATCAGCACAGCCCTTGGAGGTGCATCTCAAACCTGGGTTCCTCTTCCCACTGTTTGCCTCTTCCTGTTTCTTTCCTCTGTTTGAAGATTTCACAATCCCTCTTTAGTATTCAGTTCAGACTGGTGAGAGGAGACGTATTGTGAACCATACTTAATTTACATGTAAACAGACAGATACATAAATGTTTCTTGCCTGAAAGAAGACCTTTTTTTTCCACTTTGCTGGTGACCAGTCCCTAGACACAGACCTTAAGAACATAATTTTCAATATATAGACATAACTCCTTCCACAACATCTGTACCCTCGTTTTGCAGAGATTATTGATGCCCAGTATGACACAAGCTTTCATTAGAGACCTCACAGGACACTCTTTTGGGAACTAGAATGTAAATACCAGGCCCTGGGGATTCCTGTAATCTTTATGTACCTCTTGTGCCCTTTGCCAATTGGCATCAAGAGATATCTGGGTAATGTGGATATATAACAGTGTGTGCATGTATCGCAATAGATACTACAATCCTAGGATACATTATACCATTCCTATCCTGATACCAAGGTAAACTCAAAGTAGGCCAAGATTTTAAAAATTGGGAGCCTAAAATTAGGTATTAAATCTGTATTTAGGCGCCTAATTAAGCAGCCAGATTTTCAAAAGTGTTAAGCACCCAGAAGCACTATTGAAATCAATTGAAGCATCAGGTACTAAACACCTCTGAAAATCAGACTGAATTCATTTAGGAACCCAAATGTGGATTTAGGAGCCAAACATTAACCACCCATTATAAAAAGTCTTGCCCCCAGGACCTTCTACTTACTTTGACTCATGCGCATGCAGCTGTTGGCATCAATGGCATTTAGCACTTGTGCCCATGGCTACTGGTACCCCATGTATGGATGATTGACCCTCACCGATTATCAACTAGGTCTTGATCTCGCCCGCCACCCACCCCCCCATTGGGGACACTACAGTCCGTATAGATTATGTGAGCTGCCAACCCCAACACAACAACATCCCCATATACTCTGTATGTTCCCCCCAATGACTGACACCTGACTCCTTGAATCGTTTGTACCGTCTTTATTTTTAAATATTCTCTAATAAAATTTAATCTTTACTCTTGCTCCCAATCATTATCTTTCCCTTCACAGGCACAGGGGTGGTGTGATATTGATTAATAGTTAATTGTGCGTGAATGGACCTTCTACAGAGAGACTCAAAGCTTGAGGGCGGGGGGCGGGGATTAACATCAGACGATCCTTTTATAGGCAGGATCAATGGGAAATAGTTGAAGAAAACTCTGTGGGGGGAAAAAACCCAAATGAATTTCAGAGGCAGAAGTCCAGCTGCAGCACTACTTTTTCCCCGTTTTCAGTTGCAGTAGTAACCTTTTAATTCTCACAATTCAGATGAACAAAGCCATTGTGTACATTGAAGAAATGGACAGCATTGCAGATGTGACTTTCCCAGCTGTGCCCCAGGTTGTATCGCTCCTGGTGTACGATGACGCTTCTAAAAGCAAAGAGAACCCACGTCCTCCTACTGGTTACCCTATTGTGTGTATAACGGTATGAACTGTTCCTGCATGGTTTTATCTAAACGATACTACTTACTAATGGCCTAAAAGGCATTTGGTGCTTTTCAGGCTGCAAAAAGAGAAAAAAGTACTCCTGGATACGATCTACAAGTAGCAGACAGTTACTATGTGCTACTGTTAGACCTGAGTGAGCTTGGAAAGCCCTGGCAATCATAGCGATGATTTAAAAAAACCAAAAACCACCAAGTGTGCACATGCTTGTTTAGTATATTCTACAGCAATGGCTCTGATGTTGTAGTAATTTACACGTGTTGTACAGTGTAGTGGTTTGAATGAATGCTATAGTATTTTTTTATAAGGGCAATCCTAGGAAGAACTTGCAGTCCACAGAAAATTAGTTTGTTACCTATACAGTTGGATCAAGCCTCCAGTGAAGTTTCTGCTTTCTTAAGGTCGCCTGCCAACATGGTAATAGCAATGCAGCTATGTTGTTGTACATAAAAATAATAATTATTAGTCCTTGACATAGTGGTTTACGGTTCAAAGTGCTGTACAGACATTAATTTAGTACACCTCTACCCCTATATAACGCGACCTGATAGAACACGAATTCGGATATAACGTGGTAAAGCAGTGCTCCAAGGGAGCGGGGCTGAGCACTCCGATGGATCAAAGGAAGTTCGATATAACATGGTTTCACATATAACGCAGTAAGATTTTTTGGCTCCCAAGGACAGCGTTATAGTGAGGTAGAGGTGTATTCTGCACAACGCCCTTGGGAAAAGGTGGGTAAGTAAAATCAGGGAAACTAAGATTGGAAGGTCACACAGAACCAGGATTAGAGCTCAAAGCTTAATCATTCAGGCCTCACAACACCACTGTGAGTTAGGTATGTAAAGGTGCATCTACACTTACAGTGGTGTGTAGAGTACAGACACTGCGCACCCAGCTAGCGCAGGTATAAATAGCAGTGTAGATGGTGAGGCATGGCTTAGGTAAGTAAAGGGCCCTTCATGCCTGAACTCCCACCCTCCACAGCTCCAGACACACCCAAGCAGTGCCTCCCACGTCTACACTGCTATTTTTAGTGAAGTTGCTTCCCCCCGTGGCCAGAACCTTTTCCTGTTGCTTCCATCTTTCTGGAGCCTTTCACTGCTGCATGTAGCTACATACCACAGTGACAAGTGTGGACACAGCCTGCCTTTCACTGTGACGTGTAGTTACTCAGACCTGCAGACCACCATAAGTATAGATAAGGCCTAAGTATCAATCTCCTTATTTTACTGATTAGGAATGAAGATGCAGAGAGATTAAGACCAGAGTTTTCAAACCTGGATGCCTAAAGCCAAGCACCCAACTCCATCTTTAGACGCACAAATAAGTGGCCTGATTTTCAGAGATGCTGAACACGTGTAGCTCCCATTACCTTCCAAGGCTGCACAGCAAAGGGAGATGCGGTTAACAAGTACATGAAAAATTGAAGAGTTTTCCACACTTCCTCTTCTTAAATTTTGAAGTCCCAGACCTTCACTCCTGTCTCCTTAATTGAGTTATGTGATCGAGCACTCTAACCGTAAAAAGGTGTTAAGTACTGAAACTTTACCAGAAGATTGTGTTAGAACAGCAATTAATTGTTAGCTTTTTGAGAGCACACAGGCAACTAGAGATAAAGTTGTATATTTTGTGTGTCTGTTGACCTGCAGGCATGTAATCCCAAGTATTCAGACTATGACAAGACTGGGGGTCTCTGTGCTGCTGAAAACATCAATGACACTCTGACCCTGTACCGCTGGCTTGTCAGTGCTCCGAGTGGCAGCGACGGTGTCACCAGCCCCATGCGGGAAGTGGACTCCAACACCTTCTTTACCAACACCAAGTCCATCTCCCTGGACTCCATATACTTCCAGGCTGGATCAAGGGTCCAGTGTGCAGCACGGGCTGTCAGTGCCAATGGTGATGTGGGTCTGGAACTGCTGAGCCCTATTTACACAGTGAACAGAGAAGACGGTATGTGGTAACGTGTTGAATGAAAGGCAGGTGCCACATCAAACCTGTAATGTCAGCATTTCATGTCTACCCATAACTCAGGTGTCACTGATATTGGGGGCAGGGGTGGAATGGAGACAATGATTCATTTATTTGGCATCTCTTTCTAGTGAACCAAACAGCAGGATCCTGAATGTGTCCTCTGCTTTTCACTTTATATGTATGTACAGCAAATACGGATATTTCTATTTTAGACATCAAAACTGCACAGTTACCGACAATGAGTAGAGAGCAGTGAAGCCAGCTCAGAAGAACTGAAGGACCTCTGAACATGGGAACATTTAGATATCTATAGACCAGGGCTGGTTTGAGCATAGGCACTGTAGGCCCATGCCCAGGGCCTCAGCCCCTCAAGAACTATGTGACTGATTAGATCAGAATCTCTGTTTTCAGTTTTTTAAAGCATGTAAGTTTCCCTGCCTGATGCATGGGAAGAAGAGCTTGAAAACATGGAAGTGTGTGTAACTGATGCAGTGAGGTCTGCCTGAGTCTGCAGAGAGCCAGGAACAATAGCTCTGATGGTGTGAACTGCCCCAGGCATCTCAGTGGGGTGTTATTTCCAAGACCCATTACTTTGAAGGACTCTATCAGCAATACCCCAGTGTAGAGGACTCTGTATGTCCCCACTGCAGGTAGGACTGAGCCTCCATGCGCAATTGGACAGATTTGTATTAGCAGGGCTCACGCTAGCATGCTTATAATAGCAGAGTGGTCATTGCTGCACCGGCAGAGGCTAAGGCTAGACACCTGAGCTCAGACCCATCCGATTCCCCCACCTCCCCTGGGTCCAAGTTCAGGTGGCTAGCCCAAGCCTCCACCAGTGCAGCCACATCCAGTAGTGGGAGTCTGTCTACTTGGGTTTGGAGGCTCACTTCCAGCTGCAGTGTATACTTACCCTGTGGCAGGAGGAGAAGAGTGGAGCAGGCTTGGACCACTCCACCATATGCCTAGATACCTCCTGGCTGCTGCGGTATAGTGGTATACATTTTTCCTCTCTGACAATTTAGGGGATTGGAGGCCTTTGCTGCTGCTTCTGCCTCTCTGGGAGGGAGACATCCTGCCACCACCACTCCAAGTGGACATACATGGCTCCACCCCAAATGCCAGGGCTCCAACAGGTACAGGAGGGTAGAGCTGGAGCCACAAGGAGTGCCACATTATGGTGTGCAGGGGCCCCTCATTGTCGTAATCCAGCCCTGTTATAGACGTGTAGAATGAGCTCTGACCTTGCTTTCGTTTAGACAGTGTGTCACAATTTAACAGACTCTTTGTGATCTCTCCTTCCCCCTAGGTCTTTGTCAACCTCGGATCCCAGGAACGGTTGGAGCAGAACCTTTCTCAGCCAAGATTCGCTACACGGGTCCAGATGATCCCAATTACCCCAACCTGATCAAATTAACAGTTACAACGCCTCATATGGATGGTAAGCATCAAAAGGTCACAGAAGTGATCAGATGCTGCCTTGGACTTTCATCTCCAGCAGCCACAGATAAGTGGCAGTCATAAGCCATGTACCCACCTTATAGCAAACTTTAGCATTGCTTCTGACAGAGGGATTTTTCTTGAAAGAAACAGCACTGTAGGCTCTTGGTTGGAGAGGTGTTCCCCTGTGGTGATACATTAGGTCCTGTCCACACTATGGAACATGCTTTGTTTAAATCTGTTTTTAAACCCTGTTACAGCCTTTGCATCTGAAACGGAAAATATTACAAAAATCTTGTTACACACAGGCTGTGTCTACACAGCAATAAAATACCTATGGCTGGCCTGTGTCAGCTGACTCTGGCTTGTGCAGCACAGGCTGCAGGACTATAACATTGCAGTGTGGACATTCGGGTTCAGGCTGAACATTTACACTTCCATTTTATAACCCTGCAGCCCAAGCCCAAGTCCACTGACTTGGGACAGCCACAGGTGTTTTATTGCAGTGTAGACATACCCACAGTGGGCTAGATTCTCCTCTCATTTACACTGGTGTAACTCCACTGACCTCAACAGAATTATTCCTGACTTACAGCAAGATGAAAGGAGAATCAACCTCATGTTTAGAAACTGCTGCTGCAGTTTGGGCTATCATGGGTCTAAAAACCAGTGTGTTAGAACTCTGCTAGCAACTGCCTGGTTGGAATGATTGGTGAAAAATGTGGCTGACAGCCATCTTTGAACAGGGAGTTGTTATGTGGGTCTAGTAGAACCATGTGTGTTAAATGTTTTGTAACACAGTTACATGGTTCAAAGTATAGACAAGGCCTTTACCTCTTATGTTTGCAGAACAGAGGTTTGCCATGGAAATTGCTTTCATTTGTTCAAGGGACACCCTATCTAGACTGGTCTTTGTTAGGAAACTGAGCCATTGCTGAAAATGGTTTTCAGCGACAATGTAGGCATTAGCCTTCGCAAGACAAAATCATTTCCAATACCATTGTAGGAAGCATATTTGAGTCTCAGTAATACTCAGTGAAACTGTTCAAAATGTCTTTGTCTGCTATACATTCAGGCCTAAAACCTTTTCAGTACCAGTACATGGTTGAAGCATTGCTGAAAAAACTATGGTCAGCAATGTTTCCGTTTCCTAGTATGAACAAGGTTTCCATGCAATTCTCGGTATTATTGCTATACTGCTACAGTGCCAGGGACTGGGAACCTAGGCAGTTGCAGGGACATCTGCATTTAACCCTTTAACAGCCAAAGCCAAATTTTTCCGAAATGTAAAGTTTGCTGTCAGCAATAGATTTTGTACTCAGGGTCATTGATAGACAAGAAATAGTGAGCCACCAAAAAAAAGATCACCTGAAACAGTCACAGCTAATATACATAGCATACTTCACATACTCATAGTCCATAGTGAAACTACTTCTGGAACAACATGGTGAATTCATGACATACATGCTGTCTCCATACTCACAAACATACAGAAGTATACATATGGCCTTGTAGCCTCAGAATGTTCCCATGTAGCAGAAGGATGAAGTTTTCCCTACCCCATTTATGATGTCAGCATTGTTAGTATATTTGCAAGATGCTTAGAACATTTGACCAGTCAGTCTCTTCAGCTGAGAATGCTAATTGGACTGTGTGCACTGTGTTTCAGGAATGCTGCCTGTCATCTCAACTCATCCGTTATCCAACTTCGAGCTGACTCTTAGCCCTGATGGCACTCGTGTGGGCAACCACAAGTGCTCCAACCTACTGGATTATAATGAGATCCAGACCAAACATGGTTTTATTACAGATGAAACCAAGAACCCTGAAGTGATTGGGGAAACTTTACCCTACCAGTACAGCAACTCTCTGCGATCTACTAAGACCTTGCGTTTCTATCGTAACCTCAACCTGGAGGCCTGCCTCTGGGAGTTCAACAGCTACTATGCTATGTCTGAACTACTGACTGACTGCGGGGGCTCCATTGGCACAGATGGCCAGGTATGTGTCACTGCGGAAGCGCTTGCCTCAGAGACAGAAATGTTGAAGAACCAAGTCCAAGCAAGAAACACTTATAAAATAAATAAGAAAAGCATTAGCCACTATACAGATCACTTGATACAAATTCTCACAAGAAAGGTTCAGATGTCCTGGGCACAGTTCCTTTTAGAACCATTTAGAGACATTCAGAAGTCCCCAGAACCCTTTCAGTTTTCTGTATTTCATTTGTTGATAAATAGCTTCTCCATCAGTTGCTCCACTCATTAAATTAGTCTCCTCACTAATGGCTAATCCAGTGAAGTGCTGAGTGCCCTCAACTTCTGCTGAAATACCACTGGGAAGAGACAGTGGGCCAGATCCTGGCTACCAGTCTGGTTGCTTTGCACCAATCGGTTGGAAATTGCAAGCTGGCATCCAGCTGGATAATGGCATGTCCTGACACCTGGTGTAGGGAGTGTGGCCAGCTCGCCTTGCACCCTTCTGATTTCTGGTTGCCTTTATATTCCTTCCACCCATACTGTACTGAAAGCAGCTCAGTTGGACTGGCAGATTTAGCCCAGTATAGCCATTGTGATTATTTGCATAACCACAAATCCCCTTTCTAGATTTTGTCTGTAGTAGTATAAGGAGGAAATAAAGAGAGAGATGAAAAGTAGAAGAGCCATCTCACTCCTCTCTGACTTCTAATAGAATGCTACTCTTTCCTGGCTTAAATAAAAGCAGTGATCTGTTCATTAGTAAACCCTGACAACCAACCTAACTAGGAAGTGAGACAAGATCTGGTTTTAAAACAACTGCTCCTTTATAAGAGTTTCTGTGCTGTTTATTTTCTTTTCCCCATCGTTTTAAATACATTAAAAAGCTTTGAGATCTATTGATGAAAAACAACACGAGCTAGGTGGTGGTATTATTTATTTTATTACTAGGTGGGAGCAGTACTGTTGGGCACACTACCTCTGCATGCTGCCATGATTCATTTTTCAGTGTGGGTTTTATACATACACAGCCGTGTGTGATTCCTGTTGGCTGCTGCTCCTAACCTGGGTGTGAATGTGCTTGTAGACTTCAGCTCTTTTTGTTGACCCAAAATATTTCTTCTTCCAAGTGTGTACGCACACACAATATCAGCCAAATTATCTTTAATTGCTACACTGATGCAAACAAAGGCAGAATTTGGCCCTGTCGACAATACATACATTACATATATTGTCAGAAGCCTCATAACTCTCTTGTGTGCTTGTTTGCTATGGAAAGCAAAGGCACCCCGTCAGCCATTCCTAAATTGGGAGTTCTAATTATTGACAGAGTCACAGTGCTCAGTCATTTTAGCAATGACTGCACCTTGGTAGTGCTGCCAGACAGGTGACAGAACATAGCCAGAGGCCTGGATGCTGGGGAATTAAAAACAAAGAAACACCATATGAGCGCACACATCCACTTTCCTGAGCATAACCAGCCATGATCCCAGACTTTATTATGTATGAGTCACTAGAATGTCCAACAAAGTCCAGACGTGCCAGCAACTGCACCCAGTGGTGGTTTAGAAAAGGCCTTGATAAAATTGAGTTCCATTATAATCAGTCACCATAATGAAAAGTCCAATGGGACTAGAGCTTGAGGGCCCCCACCCGCGAAAATGAAAAGTCCCCTGGCCACTCATAATGTCATTTAATATATGATGCTAAGGTCCTCAGAGCATCTCTGGCTCTATATTCCCTGAATCAGGCTCTGATTACAACACATGGTTCATTCTCCTGTGTTGAGGTTCTTTGTTGTTACCAAGATGGTGGGAGCATTTGTTTCTGTCATAATTGTGTGTGTGTGTGTATGTATGTATGTGTATATAGCTATAGACTCTCCCACTCCAACCACATCATGGATAAAACAGAGAAGAGACTCCAGTCTGGAATTTTGGTTCAATATACTATAAAGACAGGTGCCATTTGCAAAATTGGGTTCTCGATCCACGTTCTGTTTTTCAATGCCCCAAAAGAATGTGGTTGTCAAATCTGTATTTTCATGCAGCCCATCTCTAACACCATGTAACTTGTAATCAATTCTGAAAGAAACAAAACATCAACTGTGTCAGTTTGAAAAGGAACTTTGACTAAGGAAGAGCTTCGTGCATTTCCAGAGTCTTGGGCTGAAGTGTACCAGAGTTCACTAGTGAAGGTGAGCTTGCGAGTACTAATTCCATAATGGATATGTCTATATAGCCCAGAACGACTGTAGCATTTGGAATAACTCTCAGGTCAATGCTAGCATGTCTTGTATCTTGCGAGATGTGTGGCCCGAGCTGATGTGCTTCAGCCTGCGCCATAACTCTCTTCCTTTGACATGCACTGTGAGTCGCTCCCAATGGCGGAAAGTAGATTTGTAAACACACCGAGTAAAATGTGTGCAAGATCTGAAATGTAAGCAATGCAAATTGCAAAAAAAGGGACATTTCCATACATTTGACTAATTGAAGATATAAAAGTGAATGAGGTGTTTTCTTTTGGTTAGCAAAGTACAATGAAAGTTAAAATGAAAGTTTGGCAACTAACTTATCAGCATTAGACACGAGTGCAGTAACCTTCTGCCCCAATGGTTTTCAGGTGTTAAATCTGGTGCAATCCTATGTCACAATGCGGGTGCCCCTCTATGTCTCCTACATCTTTCACTCTCCTGCTGCCATTGGTGGCTGGCAGCACTTTGACTTGCAGTCTGAACTGAGACTCACCTTTGTATATGATACCGCCATCCTGTGGAAAGATGGCATAGGCAGCCCACCGGAATCAGAGCTCCAAGGTCAGTTCTTGCTGCTTTCCTTCTTATTTTTAGACTCTGTCCCGTCATGGCCCCCTTCCTTCCTGGGGGAAGCATATGGCAGTTTGTGTGATTAATCAAGACACCTCCTGGCCTTGAGAATCACACAAAAAACAGCATCAAGGCCAATTCCCACTATTAAAATACCCAAGGAATAAGGTTGTTTGTTTTTAATTCCATATGTTGTTGAATTAGATATTTTAAAAGTTTTCCCAAATATATATCCCTTTAAATCTACCACAGAATGAGTAAAAACAATAGGCAGCCCCATTTTAGAAATAGATAACAGAGGCCATATTTAGGAGGGTAAACCCCTAGAGTGCTGGATGGATGTAGGTTTACAAAACAATGGACAAGCCCTTGTGTTAATGGAAATGGTTGAGTGCCAGCAAAAGAGGGATCCTACTGGAAACTGAGCCAGAAGCCTTTGTGGTAAAGCTTGAAGAAAAACTCAGTGGATCTGATTCTACTCCCACTGCTACTTTTTTACACCCGTGTAATTCCATTTACTTCAGTTGAGTTACCCCTGATTTATATCAATGTAACTCAGAGTCTGTCCCAGTGGAGCAGACCCTTGGTTCTATTGAAGTCAATTAGTCTGAATATCTGTCACAGTAAGGTTCTATAATGCAGGAGGGTTTAGATCATCCAGAGAGTGCCAGAACTTAGCAACCTATTTCATTTCTCCAAATACTGAAACTAGCAAAGAGCCTTTCTTTCAAAAAGGAAACCGAAAACCATTCTCTGTAGACACAATGGCTTTTTTCTGTCTAGGTTCCCTCTACCCAACCAGCATGCAAATCAATGATGAAGGGCGATTGGTGGTGAATTTCAGGACTCAGATTCGGTTCCGAGGACAGCTTGTAATGTCTCACCCAGGTAAGTACCTGGTCTCTTCTCCTGGACCAGTATCTCCAGGAGACATGACAGACATCGGGAGCACTGTCTGCTCCCAATGGAAGGGAGGTGTTTTATAACAAAGAGCATGTTTCAACAGATTGGGGGGGGAAAAGAAATTGAAACCATTCTTTTCAGGGATGGCAGAGATTCCTTTGTCTTGTCTTGTTGCCTCTGTCACTGTGTGCCGATTGATGCTGATCCCTTCCAGGATGTAACTCACCCTTTGCTTCTACAGGTACTTCTCTGTCATCAATGGTGATGTCTGCTGACCATCCTGACCTCACCTTCACACTGAGTCTGTTACGAAGTGAGCCAACCTTCCACCAGCCTGTGCAGCAGTGGAGCTTTAGCTCAGACTTTGCTGTGAGTTCCCATTCAGAGTGGGGAATTTGGGGAGACTGCAATATGTAGGGTTTACTTCTGTTCCGATGAAAGCTGTTCTACAAAATCAATCAGTGTCTGTTCACATAGATTTGATCAAGGGTATAACAAAAATGACCATTTTAATGCTTGCCAGCTTCCAGCTGCTTTACTTTTACATAATGAATGATCACAACTCCCTGGTGAGGTGTATAGATATTATTATCCCCAATATACAGATGGGGGAAAAGAAGAGTAAATGATTTGCCTAAGAT
The DNA here is from genome assembly GCF_011386835.1 of Chrysemys picta bellii. Classification (NCBI taxonomy): domain Eukaryota; kingdom Metazoa; phylum Chordata; order Testudines; family Emydidae; genus Chrysemys; species Chrysemys picta. Next base: position 55,297,774 of record NC_088795.1, on the reverse strand, counting down.
AAGACAGAGTTTAAGTGACTTGTCCAGAGGGAGTCATTGCCAGAGAAATCTGATGCTACAGTAATGGGAGTCATGTAAGTAAATAGGTACAATCATGGCCCTGATTCTACATTGTAATCTGTGCAGGTGGGCTGTGTGGATTACAATGCAGGTCTGGGGCCTAGGGTTGGATTGGCTAAAACAGGAAAATTATGGAAAAGAAGAAATTATTTAATAGCTCGTTCAATATGCAGGTCAGTTACAAAGCTCAGACTAGAACTCGGGTCTCCTGACTCCCAGTTCTGGCTCCTATTGATTGAACTGTCCTGCTTCCCTGAGAAAAGTATTTACAATTGGGTGTCCTTGTGTACATACGACACTGTTAAGTAGGAAGATAATAGATAGAAGATCTATGCTTTTTAATATACATGCTGTTTAGACTGAAGGATTACAATAAAGGTAGTGGCAGTGCCCTGTATTTTGAACTGAAGCTCTGGTTGTTCAGAGACTATGGAGAAGGGTTTGCTTTCTAATATTGTGGATATTTTGTGTGTGTGTGCTAGGTACGAGACTATTCTGGTACTTACACTGTAAAATGTATCCCATGTACTGCTGCACCCAACCAGGAATATACCCTTCCTATCATCTGTAACCCATGGGAACCAGTCATCTTTGAAGTGGATATCAGATTCCAACAGGTACAGCATTTTTATTTAAGGTTACCTATTTAAATGCCTTACTTGTCTTAGTGCATTCAAATTGCTGTAGAGCTGTGTTTGTCAGGTGTATCTCACACTGTGCCATGACAATTAAACTAATATTTTTCATTTGCTTCCTTCACAATTTATTATAGCCTATGGCTCAACTACTTCATCATTTTTACACCATGTTTATGAGAGCTGTTCATGGATATTAGAAATTGAGCAGACTGAAAATAAGATCATTTGTTTTCATAACAAGTAGCATTAGAACCCCAGCTTTTTTTAATGCTGAGACTCAGCTTAATTTTATGGAAATACACTGAGGTGACCCTGGTTGTAATGGAGTCGGAAATCAGGCCTGTACATTTGACACTTCATTCAGATTTGTCACGGACATGTGCCTGTTTAAATCAGAATATTCCTGTGCTTATGAAAGTAATTAAATGGTATGAATGAATATAGCATCCCATGAATTACCTCTGTTGTTTTATAGGATGTCTTATGTGTACCAGATTCTCCCTTTCTGTTGAAAGAAGGAGCATCTAGGTAGCAGGGTAAGCAAGAGGATTGCAAAACTGAGCACTTGTCTTCCCACTAAACTGCAGTGTGGCCGTAATTTTCAAACATCTTAAATTTAGGCTTGTAAATCCTTATGTCGGCACCTAAATTAGTGCATGATTTTTAAAAATGCTACAAACCCAACAGTACCTATTGATTTCAATGGGAGTTGCAGAGTGCTCATCTTTTTAAAAATTAGGCCCCTAACGTTGGTGCCTAAGTAAGAATTTGTATGCTTAATTTTAGGCACCCAGTTTTGAAAAATCTGTGTCAGTGTAAATAGGACTCTTATTTATTATATGCTAATTAATTAAATGAAAAAAATTTACCAAATCAGCATTATGGCTCTAAGCAGACACGGTCAAGAAACTAAAAAATATGCCTTCCACAGTAGCATAGTCATTACTCATAGAGATACATAGAGGAAGTTAACACTTTGTACAATGATTTATGTGCTAAAGAAGAAGTTAGGGTTGCTGGGTGAATAATTCTGAATTATTTTCAGACCTATGCAAATATGCAATATTAAGGTTATAGCAGTAGGGTTTGGCTTTTTTCCTGAATTAATAATTTAATGCATGGAGGAACATAACTCAGGGGATTGAGTTGTGGCACATGAAGATTAGGTCGTTAGTTTGAATATGACCAAAAGTCGTCATTGATTGTTTGGCATATGTGAAATGAGTTAGTGTAATCAATCCAGCTTCACTGGTCATGCTCTGACTCCTAGAATAGATGCCACCCCACCTGGTTCAACAGGCGTAGGAGAAGCGGGGCGGTAGCCCCAGAAGGAAGGAGTGGAGGCAAGGTGCACACTAGACGAACATGGGCTGGAAGAGAGAGGTTTTAAAGCTACACAGATCTTCTTCACGACACATTATCATTCATGGGACCAGTGCCAGAATTCATACAGCTCTTAAATGATGATTTTATCCCATTATATCCTGTACAACAACCCTGCATGTATTAATTTTATGTTAGGATTTGAGATGTACAGAGTATTGAGTGATCCGATTAGCTGAACATCACGGAATCTGCAGTAAACACTGACATTTGTAAAACTGTAGCTAGATTTCAGAGCTTTTTTTTTTTTTTTTTTTTTTTTTTTTTGCCACAGGTCAGTGACCCTGTAGCGGCTGAGTTCACTCTTAATACCCAAATGTTACTGCTGTCCAAGAAGGAGCTCTGGATATCCAATGGCTCCATGGGATTTGGGGAAGGAATGGATGTGGCATTTGCTGAAGGTAAATACATCTTTTAGTAGCCTGCACCCCATTGTACTAAATATTGCTAATCTGCTGTGGACACGGAAATAGAACTACTTTTAACAATAATGGAACGTTTTTTACTCATTTCTATAACACCTATTACAGAGGCATCTGTGTGGTGGGTGTGGGATTTCTAAATGTTTATCAAAGGCTAAACAAAACAAATGATTCTTGCCCTGAATGTTATTAGACTGTAGCTCTAGTGTGAGCAAATTAAAAACAGATGGGGCCTCTTAATTGGGAAGATCCTACCACCAGAAAAGTACAGCTCACTCCTTCAAGTAACTGAGAGCCTCACCCGTAACAGTCACCACCACACTGAATTGCAACCAGAAACAGGAGGCCAAAGATTTGAGCACACGTTACCTACTTTCACATTGTGCACTGACTGGAGTTCTGGATGTGCTTCAGGGATTCATAATAAAGTTCAGTTATACCAACATTACAGCACAAGTCGTTATGTACGTAACTGGTCTCCAACACAAGACCTCCTTGTGAAACCAAGATAGTCTGCTAGATCAGTCTGTTAGAGAGACTAGGGGGTGAGGTAATATCTTGTATTGGACCAGCTCTGTATAAGATCAAAAGCTTGTCTCTCTCACCAACAGAGGTTGATCCATTTCAAGATATTACCTCACTCTCCTGGTCTCTCTAATATCTGCCCTAGCCCTGAGCCTCTCCAACACCCCAAATCCCTCAGCCCCCTCCTGCATCATGAATCCCTCATCCTCAGCCCACGCCCCAACCCTCTGCCCTAGTCCTGAGCCCCCTCCCACACCCCAAACCCCTCATCCTCAGTCCCACAGCCCTCACCCCTGCACCCCCTCTTTCCCCCAAACTCCCTCCCAGAGCCTGCACCCCTCACCCACCCTCTGCCCCAGCCCGGAGCCTGCACCCTAATCCCCAGACCAGGACCTGCACCCCAAACTCCCTCCCAGAGCCTTAGGGAGTTGGGAGGGGCAGGTTCTGGGCACCACCAAAATGTCTACAAACCTGCCACCCATGAACACTGCATAGATCAGTAGTTTGTTACTTGAGCATAATAGCTATCATGTTGGATACCTCTTTATGTGGCTATCGGTTGCCCCCTAGTGAGAAGGGGGGGAAAAAGTCTGCTTTCCCAGGAAACACTGTTTACAATGCAGTAACTAGTGCAGATTAGTAGCCAGTGCTAAATCAGTAATAAAGGTACTATATTCAACTACATGCATACAGGCAATTGAGACCTTAACATGATCATTTCTGCACTACACAGCCATAGGTCTCATTGCATTGGTTTTATTATTATGTACCATTGTTTGTACAACATGAAATGAATTACTTTGTGTTTAATTTGCTTTATTAGGGTCTGAAATTTATGGCCGAGTGATGGTGGACCCTGTTCAGAATTTAGGAGACTCTTTCATTTGTAACATTGAGAAGGTGTTTCTGTGCACTGGGGCTGATGGATATGTGCCCAAATACAGTCCAGATAATACGGAATACGGATGCCTGGCTGACTCACCTAGCTTATTGTACAGATTCAAGATCCTGGTATGTAAAGGGTTAGTTCACACAGAGTAATTTAGAAATAAAGCTTGAAAATAGCAATCTGGCAATGTTCTATTCACTCCCCCAGGATAAAGCTCAACCTGAGACGCAGGCAGAAGTGTTTGGAAATGTGAAGTTTCACGCTAAATTAGCTATTGATCATGCAGATGCTTTTCCTTTAGTAAAGCAGCCTGGTTCGGATGGTTTCAGCCTGTCAGCCTCTCCTCTCTTCCAGGTAAGTTCTCAGGTATTTGTTGTACAAAAAGCTACTCATGAGAAAAGGATATTATCTCCACTTATCATCATGGACTGCATTGGTGCTTCCTCTCCCGCCTCATAAGCGCTTTTCAATATTTTGCTTGTATGAATTAGCCATTTTAAAAAATTGTAGCTTTCTACCTTCTTAATCAATGGATCAGCTCTCTGGGTGCATTTTATAGTCATTTGTACTGCTTTTTACTACTGCTCGTCATGTAGATTCAGCACAGGAAAGAGAGGGAGCTAGATTTTGTTTCTTCTTGTATCATCAGCATGGTCTGTGCTGTGCCACAGTGTAGACAATGGGGAGGGTGAATTCCAAAGCACATCAAAGTGTTGCGCTGTAACTACCCTGTGTGGATGCTACTGGCATAAAAAGGTACCTGGTTCACGTTAACATGGTCCTGTTGAAAAGACGACTGCATTAAAGCAAACTAAGTACCTTTGAGTTCAGTGTCCACACAAAGCAGTTACAGCACAGTATTTTGGGGTGCTCTACAACTCGTGCCATGGCATACTGTAGACAAGCCCTAAGTTTGAGCTATCTGGGTGCACACTGCTGAAAGCAATGAGATTGCATGACTTTGTGACTGGGAGCAGAAACTAGAGCCAATGGTGTTACTAAGCTTAACCTAGAGATGCTTTTATAGAGAAGTAAAATTTGAAGAACCTGGTTTGAAGGTATTAGCAACTGGAAAAAGTACGTTTACTTGAAAGCTGTGCAGAGCCCTCTGGCCACAGACATTGCAAGTTACTGTTTATCATCTTGTGATTTCAATTTATAGTAAAGAGGGTTTTTTTGTTCTGTTCAAAGGTAGCAGCAGGACGAGAGTGGTACATTCATACAATTTACATGGTTAGGTCAAGAGAGAATGCTAACCGAGGCATGGGCAAGAGAAGCCTAGAGCATCACCAGACACTCAGCAGCACCAGGAACCTGAAGCGCAGTCGGAGAGCCAATCCTGATGATGGCCCCACCATTGCCCAAGACATTGGAACAAATAAAAACAGGGGCACAAATATTCAGCATATAGCCCTCTACCATTCCAGTAAAATCACCCAGAATGATCAGTTCCTGCCAGGTGAGCCCTATCAAAGGCCAGTATTGGAAATCAGTGGTAGAGACTCTGAAAACAGCATTTTGCCTGTTCTGGGAGGGGCAGGTGGGCTGCTGCTTCTGATAGGCACTGTGGTAGTCATTATATTTCTGCTGAAGCAGAGGGGACAGCCCTCTCATAGAAAGATGATTTCCTCTGTCACCTACTCCAGCAGCAGCAATGACAGTTCTGAAGTGTAGGGGGTGTCTCAAAACTGAGTTCTCAATCCTTCTAAGATGTCATTTAATTGCAAAAGCAAAAACTCAGGTGGGTCTGGCTGCCTACTTTGCACAGACATGAAATTGCCTGCTATGGTTGGGTCATATTACTACTAAAAAACAGAAGTGGCCCAGCAGATGTGTATTAGGTTCAAATATGAATGACTGATTTAGAGTTCAAAACCATTTTTCAGAAACAAGAGGTGACACTGGGACACCTTAGTGTTTTTTAAACCAGCATTTGCTTTTAAGAACCAGTGTATGTACCTTTTATAGCCACTATGTAAACCTGATGTTCTTTAAAGGGAAATTGAGGTTTAGTTGCTATTGTATAGATTTATTTTTGTGAAAAGAAAAACAGTAGTATGTATAGTGAAAATTTCATACATCGCTGTGGAAGAAAATCAATAAATTCTCCTCTCACATCCTAATAGGGATGTCAGTGCCAAACAAATCTGCTAGTGAGACCTGGGGGAAGATCAGAATTATTGGACTCATCTGCTGTTGTTATCAAAGAAGAATTTTTGTTCTACATTTGTGTAGCCAACAAGTTATAGGACCATACCCTGACCCACTTGAAAAATAGTATACAGTACTTTACTGTTCCTTTAAATTACTAACATAAGCAAAGGCTGTAAATATTACTCTCAGGGTAATGAAGAATACTTACTACAAACATGATGCTGCTCCATAACTATTTTAGAATGTCCTTTGTTGTACATGGGAATGTGTCATTGATCTAGGCAATTACTACTAAAGACTGCTTTGAATTCACTTTTTAAATTTGAGTGATTACAGTAAATTATAAGCTCCTATATGCACAGTCATAGGTCAAGGAGGAATTCCACCTCTTGACTTGTTTACTAGATGCTGAAAGTCGCATCTGTGTAATTAAGCTGAGTAAAAATTAAATGTATCCAGTAAATTGATTAAATCCTACACTAGCCTAATGGTGCTTTGGGAAATGCCTGTGTCCTCCCCCTTCCCCCCCAAAAAAAGTTAGTTTCCTACCTTTGGCTGAAAGAGGGGACCCTATGATGAGTTATTTATTCACATAGAAAACAACTGAACAAGCAGCAATATGTTACCCAATACCAGCTCAATTATATTCTATAATAATCACAAAAATCCATAGCATAAAAAGTTTGCAGTTGCTGCAATTTTTTTCAGCAATCTGTGCGGTGGCAGCTAAGAAATCTGAAAGGTAAGTTATGTGCTCTGCTCTCCATAAATGTAAATGTTTACAGTATACCTTGGTGACCTACAAACTGCTTGCCTGAAAACATTAATTCATAATGTTGGTTCTGCTTTCAGCAAAGCCTTTTGTTCTATATAAACACAGTGGTGCTCTTTAAACAAAATTTAACACCTGCAATGAAGACTTGTATCTATTAGGGGCCTGTAGAAACTAATTGGCTATAGTATAATATTCTCTACAGCCTGGCCCAGAAGACAGCTAGCTGCCAATTTAACTTTAGGTTATAAAATGTACTTAAAAGCTATGTTACCACTACAGTATTCAAAGAGAAACAATATTTGTAGATGCTAATTATAGTACAACATTTCTGGGGCTCCTCTTACCTCTGCCTCTACTTTCCAAAAGCATAAAAAGAACTCTAGTAAAAGGAGCATTATACTGAACACCTTTGTACTAAAAGAATGATTGTTCCATATTTTCTCATATTTGGAGATAAATGGAAGGAACACTAAATTTAATGTACCAATAAAGTGTTGTGGTACAATATTAAATAAGGCAACAGTTAAACTAAGGTGATTTTGTAGAGATGTCTTTTCTCACTATTTTGTTCTGTTCCAAATACTTAAATACCACCAAGATGTGTGGTATTTAAGTAACTTAAGAAATGGCTTAAACTAAAAGAAAGCCTAAATCTTAAAAAACGATGCTCATTCTCACACAGTGAGATTTTTCTGGTTTTGTACAGTTAGTTTGCCAGTCCTCCAGAAAGTGTACTTAAAGTCTCACATTCAGAAACAGCATATTGATTTCCATGGCACATGATTGTGCCCATCCTGCAAAGTTACTCAGTCAACATAACAGAAGTGTGAGAAAGCCACGAGCTGGGCCACAATACTGAACTCAGTTGCTTAGCCTAACAAAGTTCAGCTGCCTTCAGTAGAGCCACTCTAGTAGCTTTTCTTTCAGAGCAGTCATATCAGGCAATAAACCAAGTCAAGTTAAAACTACATGGAAAAAACAAGGGATTGTGTCTTGACTTACTGAAAGCTGCCTATACAAATACTCCTAGCTAAGGCTGTTGTCATACTATTAATTTCAGTGGAGTACAGAGCTAGTGGAAGTAAGGTTACCTTGTTGAATTTCTCTCTCTAGCTTGAGAGATGAGCTTTTAAATTTTGGGCTAATCCATATATTGGAATTTATTATGGATATCCAGCTTTGTCACTAATCAGGCAATGTGTTGGGGCAAAGCAGAACACTGTAGTTACACTTATATCACCACTTTTTGAGACCTACTCTAAAAGCTAGAGGAATTAGTGAACAAACAGCATCTGTTGGTAGTGATCTATAAATAAGTAGCAGGTCAGGAAAAAACCTGGAGGTCTACAAAAGTTGCTGGACACTCCACTTACTCCGTTCAAGAGAGCTAAATCGACATGTAAGCAGTTGCTCCAATTACCATACATGTCAGTCAAAAAAGAGGGAGAAATATCCACAAAACCCTCTTGCAATTAAGATTTGTTTAAAGTGAACCAAATTTGAAGTTACATGACTCTAAATAAACCAGGAGTTCTCAAACATTCACAAGCTTTCAGCTTGAGATCTTTAAAAGAAAAAGTCAACTGAAGCCTTTTATTAATAAATGAAGCCTATTTTATTACTTTAATGGTAAAAAAAATTCAGCACAGCTGTTGCATTTAAAAAAGTGAAACTACATTAAGTACTATGTTTCTAGTTCAGTAAACAGATGAACCCGATGTCCTTTAATGACATAATAGTTGAGCATTGTACAGTACATCTTATGAAGACCCGTAAATTAAAGAACTACTTTTTAAAATTTAGTGATTACAAAAATGCAGCATTCACAGCTTTAACTTCTTTTTCCTGCCTCGACCATCAGGAGTACCATCCATTTTACGCTTTTGTGCCTGTAAGATATAGACATATGGGTCATTACTTTATTCTCCCTAAAATTTGCTCACCATAACAAAACTACCCACCTATTTGGAGATTAAACATTACACAATGTTAAAAATGGGTTCAAGTTAACTGTTTGCTTGGCCAGTACCCATGGAGCACAGCCATTTGTTTTAAACTCATGTTCTATTTCAAAGAGTTAGACAACCCTTATTTTGCAAGGACATTAAACTGTTCAGATAACCCTGGTCAATCTCCAGTAGAGCTGAGAGCTCTGAGGCTTTCCTCTACTTAGCAGAAAGAGCTAGGGACTTTACAGAACATGCACACTTATTTTTTCCCAGAAGTGAATACCCATTAAGTGTGTGTAAAGCATATCCCATGGCTATTTCCCTATTCAATCAGCTGTTGCCTTCAACCACTTATTTTAAATAAGTGAATGTTATCAGGGATAAGAGGCCTACATCTCTTTAATGTGGAATCAGTTTGTTATGGCAGGTCAGAATTATCTTGTTGAACTATACCCTAGATAGGACTCACATTTTAAATTCAAATCTAATGTAATATATGGTGGTGGTGGTGTTCTACTCTTGGCAGATATCTGCCAATCAAATCTTCACCATATTTTTGTACAAGCTACAGTGAGGTGGCTAAACCAATTTGGAAACAATGCAAAAAAGCAAAGAACATTTTCACTTGCATTTCTTAGCACAGAAATGCTCTCAATAAGAAATGGGCAAAGAATGGTTATCAAGTTAAAATGGCAATTTTTTTCTTAGCATCTGCTTCCTGTGAGTCTAATTCATTTCAAGTCTAAAATACAGCAAAACACTGCAAACCACATATAAACACAGGAAAATGAGCCTGGATTTTATTCTGTTTTATGAATCCGTAAAACTGTCAATCAAGTTTTGATTGCAGGATCTATTGTCTCTGATGCAAGAAATTAAAAGAGCTCTGTTTTTCAGATCCCAGGTTGTGTTTCCAGGTCTGTAGTTAGAAAACTAAGCTAAGATTTTCAAACCCAAGTGCTCAAAATAAAAAGCTATGCCCTCTGAAAAAAATCAATTCACTTATTTAGGGGCAAAAGTAGGGCTTTAGGAGCCTAGCTTTCAGGCACACTGGTTTGTAAAATTTGATAAGTAGATGGATCCTTAGAATGACCCTTTAGGCACCACTTTTGAGAAGTGTCACTATTTTCCAGACACTTGGTAAGTACCCAATACTTCCCAGACACCCAGAGATGCAGCCTATAACTAGGTAATTTTCTTCACCAAAGCATTTGAACACAGATTTAAGATGCATGAAAACTCACTGAAGAAGGCTTTGGTCCACGTTTCTTCTTCTCTGCCTTCTCCTTTTCTTCCAATTCCATGTTTTCTCTTTCAATCAAAGTAATTAAGGTATTGCATCTCCTCTGTAGCTCCTACATTACACACAAGATAGCCATTTGATTACTTCACCTATATAGTACCCATCTTCAAGCAAATGGTTTTTCACATTAATTATACACGGGGGGGGGGGGGGGGAAGACTGTAAAATTTTATAAACACGCAAATTCAAGACCTTAGTGCTATTTTAGTTGTTACTTATGCCAGAGTTTTAACAGACTTCTGTATTTAACAGTGCAAAGTCTAGAGTAGTAATTTAACATTTAATCCAGTCTCAAAACAAAAATACACCACAGTAGATTTCATTCAAACCTTGTTAAGTCAAAAACTCCCATTTATTTATTCCAAAATTACCTCTATTTGCTGGTTTAAAACCAAACCAAATCAAACCCTTTCAATATTAAGTGTTTATGCTTTAATTTTCAGCTTTGACATTAAAGATCCTATATTCTAAAGAGACATTCTATACCAAACAAGTCTATATTAAAGTCTCAAAACATGTGCAGTAACGAGTTTGTTTTACACAGTTCTACAATCAAAACTATTAGTAAGATTAAAAAGGAATCAGGATTAAGTTACAGATGCTGCATACAACAACCAAAAGCCTAAACTTCATTCATCGATTTTCAATTGTGAAAACATTTTATATATATCTACACGCACACAGACATACCTCATCACATGCTGATGAGCTTTGTGGCCATTTGAATTCATCATGCACCTCAGACTACCTCACTTGCCCTCTGCCCACTATTTCTTCTCTATAGGAACCTACGTATTTCAAAGGCCATTAAAAACCCTGCCATGAAAATGTTCTCTCCCTTGTATCGTTTGTACACAGTTTTTAAACTAGAACTGACAAATATAAAAATTATGTGGATGAGAATGTCTTGTGAATAAAAACAATAAACAAACAGATCCAAACCAACACATACCATTGCAGTTCTGGACTTGAGGAACCAGTCAAATCTGAACTGGGGAGAGTTTCGAATACACTGTCTTAATTCATCATAAACATTTTCTTTATCAAATCCTAACTTGTGAAGCATACAGATTAGAAAGCGATCCTCCTCCTCTGTATAATTCTTCCCTTTGTTAGTACCATACGATATTCTCAACTGGTGGAAAGGTGCTTTATACCTGCCAATCTAAGGGAAAGAGACAATATTTGAGTACACAAAATTAAGAAACAACTTAGATTAGAGACCAATGTTTCATATTAAGCTCTGGACCACATGCAACAGACATGCAGCCAATACTAAAAATAAATACATCATTTAAATAGTCCATGACACACAAATGTTAGTCAATTATAATTGTAAAAATAATGAATCCAACTTGTGCAAGGGACAAATTCAGATGATGAATTTACCAGTTTGAATAGCAGCACTGGTAGCTGATCCAGACAAGGTTTGGTGAATGAATAGTAATCTTTTCTGACTAGCTGTAAGGTTGAGTCCTGACACCACTGTCATATTTGCCAAATTGATAGTCAGATCCCACTAGCAGTTCAACAGTAGTTTTATATTAACCCAGTTGCTGAAAGGCGGGTAATTCTTATTAAACACTGTTACAATTAAAAGTTCTGAATATCAGTGCAGGTTAATGTCAAATTCATTCACTGTCCAGACAGGACCTCTGCACAAAGTAAATGTTACTTAAGAGCTGGGTATTTTACTTAATGATCATTTTACCCCATTTTACCACACAGATGAAAGTAAAGTACCGTGACTCAATGCCATTCTGACAGTGGGGTCAGAATTCCCCCTCTATATAAAGTGAGTTTGGCTAAATACTGTGGAAGAGCTGGATTTTTTCAATTTTTTTTTTTTCACATCTCTCAAATCTGTGCTAGATATTCAGAGATTATCACAGGATGAACAATTCACATTGTGAAACCACAAAGAGGTAAATTAACTAGCAATAGACGAAGCCATAAAAACACTCAGTTTGAAAGATTATGGATATCAGTCAAAGGAGGAAGAGATTAGCAATTTATTGGTAAAGTAGCAAGTTATATGCAAATATATGGACAGCAAAGGGTGACTTTTTATGAAGGGGTGGGAAAGACCAGGGAGTCAGTTGTTGGCAGTGAGAATAGTGTTGCTTTAACTCCCTACCCTTTTATATGGGCTCCAAACATATGACTAGTTCAGATCTCACCCCTATAAAGACTGGTAGCTAGAATTATATCATGTTTAGCCCAAAAAGATATGGGACAATAAAAGGAAAAAAAAATTATAGCAAATACCTTTGTGTCAAGTGCTTTTTTTATACTAATCCGCCTCTGAATTCTAGCTTCTCCTCTTTCAATCTGAGCCATTATCTTCTCTATGTCCTGGAGTTCATTGCATCTTTCCCAGAACACAGCTAAAAGTGTAAAAAACACCCACCACTTGTTAGTCTCTTCTCACACATTTTTTGACAAACAGAGGCTAGGGACACCATTCCTTACCCATCCTGGCTAATAGCCATTTATGGACTTAACCAATTTATCCAGTTCTCTTTTAAATGCTGTTATAGTCCTAGCCTTCACAACCTCCTCAGGTCAGGAGTTCCACAAGTTGACTGTGCGCTGCGTGAAGAAGAACTTCCTTGTATTTGTTTTAAACCTGCTGCCTATTAATTTCATTTGGTGACCCCTAGTTCTTGTATTATGGGAATAAGTAAATAACTTTTCCTTATCCACTTTCTCCACATCACTCATGATTTTATATACCTCTATCATATCCCCACTTAGTCTCCTCTTTTCCAAGCTGAAGAGTCCTAGCCTCTTTAATCTCTCCTCATATGGGACCTGTTCCAAACCCCTAATCATTTTAGTTGCCCTTTTCTAGTGCCAGTATATCTTTTTTTAGATGAGGAGACCACATCTGTACACAGTATTCAAGATGTGGGCGTACCATCGATTTATATAAGGGCAATAATATATTCTCAGTCTTATTCTCTATCCCCTTTTTAATGATCCCTAACATCCTGTTTGCTTTTTTGACCGCCTCTGCATTCCAAAATAAAATATTTAAACACCTGGTTCATTACTTCTCACAGAAACTTTAAAGTGCTTTACAAATACAGGCAAATAGTTCCATTTTACTATAAGAATGGGGCTGTAACGTTACTTGGTCAAGATTACACAAATAGTCCCTTCTTCTGATCCCTGCCTCTCCTCACTCCCACCCTCCAGGGCCCCTCCTTTGAGAGCTCTCTATACAGTTTGGGTCACCACCCTTACTCCCAACCACAGCCCCACTGCTTGGTATGCTCTCCTCCCAGATCCCCACATCTATCATGCCTCTACTCTCCTACCAACTAAAGCTTTCAAACATGTCTATCAATGTTTAAAAACCTTATTAGATGGGAAGTGAGAAGCAGGTCAGAGTGAACCCCTGGTTCACGCAAGCAGAGTTAGCTAGATGATCCACAGGCAATGTGTTGCTGTGGAGCTCCACTGTCTGGCCCATTTCTTCCCCAAAGCCAGGAAAACATGACAGGTGGGACAAACTAAAGGGTAATCTAGGCTGTATTAGACTGGTCTCCCTACCCGGTCATGAACAGGAACATCACCACTTCCATGCCTTCCTCCCACTTGCATACCATGCAAAAGCCTTATATACATAGGCAACACTGGGGAAGTGATAGAACATGGAGGGCTTTCTGTGCACACAAGACACGCCTGTCCCTCCAGTTTCTTTAAGTCATAACCCAAATACAGCAGGAGTTCCATTCTGGCACATCTTGTCAGATTTGTCAAACTGGGACTCCTCTCTGGCAAACCTGATGTCTGCCAGAAGATGACAATCTCCTCAAAGTGGGGTGGACAGCTCTGTGCCTGAGGTCTCTCTTCATCCGCAAGTGTACTTCCCACCATGTCCAAAGCCAGTATTACTAAAGAGGGGGTTGGTCAGAGGGAGAAGAGAAGAGAATTGCAGCTGAAGGTGCCACAGGGGCAGGCCTATCCACTCCACTCTAGGACTGCATCATCTTCCAACAAGCCTCCTGTGGTTCATCAGAGCAGAATGAGGAGCTGTCCTGACTGGACAGATCTGAACAGGTAGACTCCCCCATTCCAAATTAAGAGAGAGAAAAGCATTTCTCCTCTTCACTTCCCCCCAGATCATTCATATGAATATTCACAATAACAAAGGAAAAGAGAAAAATCGTGTCTGTAACAGGAAAGTGGGGGGTGGGACTTGGAACCAGGGAGCCAGTTTACCTACTCTCCGCAAGTAACTGGACTAGGCAGAGGGGACAGGGAGTCAGCAGATGCTATCCTACTCAGCACTGCTGGCCAGTTATGGCTATAAAAATTTATGGGCAATCTCTACAGAAAAGTCCTATTGCTACACACTCCCTCAGATACATCAGACCAGGACTCTCTCCCCACCCACAGGACACAGCTGCCTCTGCCCAGGAGTTGCAACTCAACACCCCATTGCTACTAATACGAGGCAGACTAGGATTGGGGCAAGAAGGATGGAGGGCTGATGTCTAAAACTGTTCGAGACCAGGGGCCAGACTTATACAAGTATTTAAGCAAAAGATGCAGACAAGTGCCTACTAGGATTTTCAAAAGCACCTAGGTACCCAACTCTCCTTAATTTCAATCTCAGTGCAGCTTTAAACTACTGAGTGGCTATACATGACTAAACCACCCATGTCCTTTTCCAACATCATATCAATTATTTCACCATGTCTTAAAGAGCCATTATCTAAACTTCTCAAAAGCAAAAAAAAATTAGTACGTTTACAGGCATTTCAAACTGGAAAAGTGCCAAAATACATCAGGTACCATCCACTACAAGTTAGTTATATGTTCACATCATTCAAGGAGAAAATTACCTGAATACTCAATGACTTCCTCTGGGGTTTTTCCTTCAACTTCACGAGCTATATTTTCAATATCATCACGGCCCCATTTTTCATTAGCTTTGATGAACTGGTTAAAATCTCTTTTATTCCAGTTGGTAAATCCCTTGAAAGCAATAAGCAGCAATATAGACATCTTTTAGTTAACTGTGTTGGGTTTTCTTCATTTAAAAAAACCCCACCAAGATATTAATTTCAATATAAATACTAAAGACACACATACAAGGCTCTAGATGCCTTAGCACAATGGCTCTCAACTGTACCCCTTTCAGAAGTCTGGTTTGTCTTGTGTACCCCACATTTCACTTCACTTAAAAACTATTTGCTTACAAAATCAGACACAAAAATACACAAGTGTCACAGCACGCTACTATTGAAAAACAGCTTACTTTCTTTTATTTACCATATAATTATAAATCAATTGGAATATAATTATTCTATTTACATTTCAATCTACAGTATATAGAGCAGAACAACAAGTAATTGTCTGTATGAAATTTTAGTTTGTACTGACTTTGTTAGCCTGTTCTAAATCTAGGCAAGTATCTAGAGGAGTTGATGTACCCCTGGAAGACCTCTGCGTACCCCAGGAGTAAATGTACTGGCTGCGAATCACTGTCTTAGCACAACAACAAAACACAGCAGAATTAAAATCTGTTCTTTACTGGTACAGTTTGCTTCATGCTAATGTGAAAACATTTTCTCCACCTGAGCAGAGGTGGGGAGAGAGGTTACTCCCACTCCCCCCCACCCACCCATACTGTTGCATAGGAGGATCCCAGAATTATAAACATTATCCCTAATTGCCTCTCTCTCCAGTCCCAAGTTCATTTTTTTTTCCCATTTCAAGGTCCTAATTAATCAAACACCCCCTTCAAAGGTTTTCCCCTTATAAAGGCATCCATGGAAATTCTTTGAAGGGAATAAGCTCCCTCCTCAGAAGCTGATACTCTTAACAGCTCCATCGGTCATAGATAGCAGAACCACAAAATACATGTTAAAAATCATCTAGCATGACCCAGTCCATTTTGCAAGAATAGTCTCTACATCTCCTCTATCTGGGAGGTCATCCTCTTCGACCGAGCGCGCAGCTTCGGGAGGGACGCACATGGAGCGGTGAGGGAGGAAGGGGACACCCGCCTAGCCAGCCAGATCAGCCGAATCAACCCTGGCGATCAATGGGGTGACAGATGGAGTACTTGGTCCTGCTAGTGAAGGCAGGGGGCTGGACTCGATGACCTTTCAAGGTCCCTTCCAGTTCTAGGAGATGGGATATCTCCATTAATTTATTTATTTATTTATCTCTCCCATGAGCAAATGCTTTTGCCCTAACAGAAAGATTAGCTCTAGGTTTGAACTGGTGGGCTTCTGCCCACCCCTATACAGCAAAGAATGCTTAAATAAATGTCAGTAGTAAACGTCCTTGATGAGGACACTTATCCACTAGGAACTAGACTGGTTTATAAAGAAAAGAAAAGAAAAAAAAAAAACACTTTGATATTCCCCAACAGCTACCAGATTATAACCTGGTGAGTACCAAATTGGGTGTTTTGAGTTTAAAGCATTTTTTTCCCACCTCTTAACTTTTATTTACCTTTTTTTTTTTTAAATAATAATATTCAGCCAGCCACATCATTTTAGAGACAGCTCACTTGATTTGTTACTTGAAAAAGTAATATCAGAACATTATTTAGAAGCTGAATTAAACTTGCTTTAATGGATATATCTACTTAGTTATTTATCCTCCATTCTGCATCTAGTTTATTTCCTTCTCACAAGTAGGACTTTATGTTATTAGTACCAAATTCCCCCTCTTCGCCTGTTGCCTCATGATAGCTTGGGGAATCTGTCTATGTAAAACTGATAAATTCTGATTGATTTAATTAATTCAGTGTATAACACACCCTCAGTGTGTATTAAAATCAGCTGTTTGCTGACACAAACCATGTCATGTTGTCACAAAGCAGCTACAGGACAACAAATAAATTGTTAACATGGAATGTTAGTCCAGGTTGTCTGCAGGGAGGGAGTTGGGGCAATAGAAATTCCCCAACAGAACAGAACAAAGGAAGAGGTGCTCACAGTTGCTGATAAAAGGTACATGTTCTCTGAGCTAGACAAACCATTTTACTATTGGATCTGAACAGGTGAGAGAGAGCTTGAAGACTTAGCAGGAGAGACGGATCTGGGTACTCAATGAACTGGCCTAAAACAAACTCTTAGAGGGGTGAGGACAATGGAGGGAAGGTTATTGCATGAGTTTGTAAGTCTCTATGCTTCCTCTATGCAAGGGAGTGGGGGGGAGGGAGGGCACGTTTAAGAAGGCTTTTCAAACCTCCAAGTTCTTGGAGGTAGTCTGGGAAAGAATGTGCTTAAGCTACTGGGGAAACGGGGGGTAGAGGTCAGCATTGTTCTTGTGGCCTAGGGCAGCTGGACTGCAGGGTCTGAGAAGGGATATGAGGGAGAGCCAATGGCAAGAGGCAGAGCCCTGATGCTGTTCAGACTCAGTAGGCTTAGATGCCCACAGGATCCAGTGTTTGGATCCAAATACAGTAGCATGGTGAGTGTCCAGCAGGGGGAGCTCAACAAGGCCTGTGACATCTTGGAGCTAATTTCTCCAAGTCTCATTCTGGTTTGTATCAGAATATCTGTTGAAGAGAAAGATGCTAGAACCAGATTCACAATTGCAGTTTGAGAACCAGTGGTCTATTCCACAGAGTCAACAGGCTTTTCCTATATCAATCTGTAAGATAAAGCAAATGAAGGTACAGCTGGAGGTTATTTTAAGAGAATGACCATACCTGCGTTAGTAGTTTCTCCTTTTCTTCTAACTCTTCATCATTAAGGGGATCAGCTTCATCAATTTTAAGCTGTTCTTCCTTTTGTGCTTGGGCTGCATTTGGCAAGTCTGGATTACGAGGTACCTGAGAGAGAAATTTCATCAGCTTTTACATTTCAGTTTCACAGAGTTAACCAGAACTCTCCAGATAAGAGCTGATTTTTTCAGCATGCAAAACAACAGTACTCCATCTGAATTATGAGTGACAAAACAGCAGACACAGTGTCACCATCAAAATATTTTTAATTGCCGTAATTAAAGTTTCTCAAGACAGAAGAGAACATACTATGTAAGAGCAGTTTTAATACCTTGTACCCAATAGTTTTTCTGTAATACAGAATCTCTTTTTCTAGTAGTTCAAACAAACGTGGAGGAAAGAACTGGAAATCTTGAACATTAGGCTGTTTTGGAGGTCGTGGAGCCTAAAGAAAACCAAAGATATACTTTACATTTAATTCACTTTCAAGTTTGCTTATAGTTAAATTCATTCAGAAACCATGTAATTTAAAAAAAAAAGTGGTTAAATTTTAGTTCATCAGAAGCTAGAGATTTGGTTGGATAAGAATATATACAAGAACCTTTAAGAATTTACAGTGGAGACTGACACTGGCAGACCAGGTGCCAGCTGTTGCCAAGGTCTTCGTGTCTGGACACAAAGATACATAGCTGGAATCTGTCTGGCTCACTTATAGGTTAATATTGATAAAATATGTATTATAATTGTAAGAAAGTGTTTAGTATTTCAACTCTACTGAATGCTTGACTTGCTGCATGCATTAAACTTTTACTTGTAATATCCGTGCTCCATACTGTAATGTAATAATTGAGCAGTTGTATTCTGAGCCTGGGTGACCACTGGTTTTTGTGTTAAAAGGCAGCAGGTTTAAAACAAACACAAGGAAGTCTTCTTCACACAATGCAGTCACCCTGTGGTACTTGTTGCCAGGGGATGTAGTAAAGGTCAAAACTCCAATGGTGTTCAAAAAAGAATTAGGTAAGTTCATGGGATCCATCAATAGCTGTTAGCCAAGATGGTCAGGGAGACAGCCCCATGCTCTGGGTGTCCCTAGCCTCTGACTGCCCGGATCTGGGAGTGGACAACAGGGGATGGATCACTTGATGACTGCCTATTCTGTTCATTCCCTCTGAAGCACCTAGCCACTGTCAGAAGACAGGATACTGGGATAGATGGACCACTGGTCTGACCCAGTATGTCCATTCTTATGTTCTTATGAGAAATCATCAAAAAGACTAAAGACTCGTATTGTTGTTCTGCCCTCTTTCCCCCCCCCCCCCCCCGTGAAGATGAGTCATGAAAATGGACTCCTCCCATCAGCTGAGTTTGCAGCTCAGAGCATGCCAGGAGGGAATAAAAACCATAAGGTACTAAGGATCTCCATGCTGCTCGGACTCTGTGTGAGCAAGGTGTTTCTAGGCATAAGCAAGATATCCCCAGCTGCTTAACCTAGACTATCCCTAAAGAACAGAGCTTGCTGATTATAGAAGCCTCTATTATCTTTTGAAAGGTAAGACTAACGCACTTTTGTGTCTATGTTTATTTGCTTTAACCTTGTAAATAACTAAATTTCCTTTTCGTATTTAATAAGTCTTCATATGGTTTACTATAGGATTGGCTACAAGTGTTGTATTTGAGGAGAGACCTAAAGCATAATCGACCTGGGGTAGGTGACTGGTCCTTTGGGATTGTGTAAGGGGCCATATATCACAGACACATGCTCACCTACGTGGTATGACAGACTTTGTGACTCCATTTTAAGGCTGTTAAAGTGCCGTAAGACTCTGAAGTTGGTGGGTGAAATCTAAATTTTAAACTAACAACAATTTGGGGTTTGTGCCATGGTTTTTAACAATTTGGACTCGAGCTCTTGTGCACAGTTAGGAGCATCACACAGTCACAACAAAACACTACTTCAGAATACTGTATGAGGAAAGTTACTGTTCGTATTGTGGAAAGAAGGATAACACTGCACATCAAATGTAATCTGGATTTTTTTTTAAGAAGTTAGAAACCAGGTGAATAATAAAACATTTTAAGTAGGACCACTGGGAAGGCCAAATAATTGCTTGAGAAAAAGCTTAAGATAAATCTACTTAGTTATTTAGAATCTAATTCTAGACTTCTCACCCTCTCTTGTCCTTATCTTCCACCACCTGACTAAAAGATCTCATTCTCCTTTTAATCTTCCTCTCCCTCTCCCTCCATGAGTCCTATGTTGAGAGTCCTTTGAACACTCCAGTTTGCATCTTTAAAATGCCTTTATATACACCATTCATTTATTTTACAAAAACTTTCCACTGATGGAAATTTATAGAAGTGTACGAATTGATTTATAGTTGGAAGCAAGTTAAAGTAAGTCTGTCTTCTGTACATTTCAATCATTTTCTGGTTTAAAGTCAGTCAACTCACTTTTGGTGCTTTTGGTTCACTGACACGAAGAGCTTCCCTGAAGTAAGCATCAACAGCATAGTTGGCTTTTCTTTCTCGTTTAGGTGGCTCAATCCACTCTGTGAATGCCATCTATAAGATTAAAGAAATAAATTAAAGAGACCTCAAGTTCTATAAAGGTATTTTATACAAAGTATACATTTTACACAAAACTAGAACTAAAGTATCTGGAACAATAATAGCCTTCCACAAATTTAACAAGCAATTTATTGCTGGTTAAATATTATGTATATCATGTTCACCAAACCAGTAACATGCAGTAAGTGTATACAAATACTACCAGTGAATTCTTCCAAAACAAATTCAGATATTACCTTTTGTTTCTCTCTATAATCTTCCCCTTCAAAGTTGTATACACTGGACTCTGTATCCATTGTAAAATTTCTAAGTGAACTTTCGCCCATCTTTGAGAGTTTCTCGTTCATTTCTGCAGTCTGGAAAAAAGTTATCAATGAGTAATACTTTTCAAAAAAGATCCTCCTTATTCACAAGCACACACTCCAAAAATGACTTACTAGTACGGATCTAAATGCCAAAAAACACTCCTGATCTACTATGTAAATTTTAGTCTGAAAAATGTTAATTGCATTTGTAATATTGTTCAAATTATCCAAAGTAGTAACACATTTCAAGTTTCTTTAATTTGCACCTCACCTTTTTTGCACCTCTTTCCAAAATACCATCAATATCATCATCAGTAATCTCACTCTCCTTTGAAGCAAACACATGCGTAGCTCCATGTCGAATCATCTGCAGCATTTCATCTTTTCCTATTTTATTCAGATTTTGATCCACCAGTCTTCCTGAAGATAAAAATATTGGAGGACAATACCTTATTGCAGAGTTTAGTGATTTTAGGCCAATCACTTGGATGTGTCAGGAACAGAAAGAACACTTCCTTTCCCTCCTTGTTTATTATGTTTGTCACAGGCCATTCATAAGTCAGTCACAAGAACTATTTTCAACATTTAAAAAAAAAATTTTTTTTTTTTTGGTTTGTTTTCCTGACAGAAATCTAGATAGTTAAGCAAGGACTGGTTCTTGCTTAGTAATACAAATTAATGACTCCATCAAAAAACAGACTCTGGATTTTAAGTCTTCCAAGTAGCCTCTCATTCCTGGCCAGCATTTTCACAATTTCAAGTCCACATCTCCCTGTGAACATGACAGCAACAGCTATGGTACTTTTTTAAAATAATTGATTTCAAGTTAGACTATCGAAAAAGTTAGCCCTTGAGCTTCAGCTTTGGCCCCCCCTGCCAAAAACGATGAAGCTCAGGCTTTGGGCCCCACACCTGGGACAGTCGGGCTTGGGCAAGCTCACACTTTGGTCCCCCCCTCCTTTGGTCACGCTTTAGTCATGAAGTAATTTTTGTTGTCAGAAGGGGGTCGCAGTGCAAGGAAGTTTGAAAACCCCTGAGTTAGGCTAATGTATGGAGTTACATCATCCTTACTCTTTTATTCCATTACTCTAGACACAGAAATGAAAATTTATTATTACACTTCCCTCTTTAAAGCATTTTCACTTTTTACATTTCTATTTAAGTATACTCATTCTTAGCCATCTGGGATGCCCTAGTCATTCCATAATGCAGTAACCAGTGTTATGCTGAAAGACTGCCACACAAGAAAAAAAACAAACTTAAGAAATTTATCATCCCCTTCCATCCTAAGAACAGAATATGACATTGTGGCCCCAACTGAAGTCAATGGCAAAACGCCAACTGACTTCAATGGCGCCAAAATTTTACCCAGAATTTACATGTGCAAAAAAGGGGAGTGGCATAGGAGAGAAATACAAAGTACAAAGAGAGAAAAGCTGTCTCAATACACTTGCCTTGTTGAATGACTATGGAATCCAAACGAAGTTTCATTTCTGCTCTTTCCACTATTCTTTCCTCCACAGTGTTGTCTGTGATAAATCTGAACACTCTAACAGTTTTTGTCTGGCCAATTCTGTGTGCTCGGTCCTATGCAGAAAATTGTGAAATACCCATGTCATTTAGCACAACACGGTAAAGTGTTTGCATTGAAATATAAATACATACAATTATTGCTTGAATTTAAATCAGTTTTTAAGAGAGTAGCTATCACTATACTAGTTTGTGAAATAAAAAAACCCTGTACATTTCAGGTTAAAATCCTTCCATAAATCCAGTTGACATTGCCACTCAAAAAAGTTTTTATTGGCACTATAAGCTTAGTTAACAAGGTCTCTTGCACAGAGAACAGTACACTTTGCTGAAGATTCCTCTCTAAAAGACATGGTACATATTTTAACAAATATTTCTCAGATATTAAGGCCAAAAGATCAGACTAGATCATCTAGTCTGACCTCCTGTATATAAACTCAGAAAATTTCACGCACTTATCCCTATATTGAGTTTAATAACTTGTGTTCGACTAAAGCATCTTCCAGAGAGACTTTGCTTTCAAGTCTTACTTTGAAGATAGTTTCATCTTTTGAACCATCACTGTTAAAACACTCATTTTCAACTGGAATTTGTCTGGCTTTAACTTCCATCCGTTGGTTCTTGTTATGCCTTTGTTGTGTCATTCTTTTGAACAACCTTTATTAAGCATATTTGAAAATATCGGCAGCCTGGCTGAAATCCTCAGATTTTCAACATGCCAATGTGCACACAGAGATCCGGTTTGTACATATTTTATAATTTATACCTTTAATATGAAAGTTTTAAAAATATTAGCTCTCTTGTTTGTAATGTGTAAGTCAATACATTGTTCTCTCCATAAGATCAAAGACTGAGATGCAACATTTTTGGATGTAAAGATTAAGCATGTGCACCCTTATAATGCAAGTTAGTAACAGAAAAGCTGATTCAACTCAAGAGAGGATAGTGAAGTGATTACTCCAATGTCTTAAAATGACAGATTAAGGCTTTAAATTTTAGGCCAAATTTGACCTAACTGCTGTGACCTTTTTAATGTCAACTACTCTTGGAGCATAGAAATCATTCTTAATTTTAAAAAAAGACTGCACTATTGAATTAAAGAGGACCAAAGTATATATAGAACCTGGACACCATGAAATGCACATATATACATTTGTATGGCAGTTCTGTAAGAAAAACTAGTTTATATACAATGATATTTCTGTCTTGGAATTCTTACCATAGCTTGAAGATCTACTTGTGGATTCCAGTCTGAATCATAAAGAATTACGACATCAGCAGTAGCCAGATTGATTCCAAGACCACCGGCACGCGTGCTCAACATAAACACAAACTTGGAGCTGTCAGGTTCATTATATGCATTAATAGAATCCTGCAGAAATAAGATAGTCGTCAATGCAACTGTATATTTTGAGCACACAATTTTATTTAATTTTTTTTATTTTAATTTTTAACACTCACTTGTCTCTCATCATGAGGTGTTTGTCCATCCAATCTACAATACTCATAATTTCGCCACATACAGTAATCTTCCAAGATGTCTAGTACTCTTGTCATCTGACTAAAGATTAGTACTCGTGAGCCTATTAGAGGTAAAAAGTAAAATTGTTCAACAAATAAGTAGCAAATTTTAGTATATGTGCTGCCAATATAAACATTAGTTTGGAGGGGCGTTACTCTTAAACATAAGATTGTAGAACAAGATGATGACTGGTAAAAGTTAATCAATATGAGCATCTAGTAAGAATACATTTCTTTCAAAATTTGGGAAACTGATAAACTGATACATTCTTAGTCATATTTTTCAGGTAATTTTTAAAAATCTAATCTAGATTAAGAAAAGGTATTAAAAACTGACATTTAAAGTTCTAAAAAAAAGGTTATCTTCTTGTAACTGTTGTTCTACGAGACGTCCATTTTTCACATCCATTCCAATCAGGGGTGCATGCGTCACGTGCGCGATCGTTAGCAAGTTTTCCCTTAGCACCACCCATTGGGTTTGTCGTGGAGCCCCCTGGAGTGGTGCCTTTATGGCGCTCAATATATGATCCTGCCAACCCGACCCCCTTCAGTTCCTTCTTGCCGGCTACTCCAACAGTGGGGAAGGAGGGTGGGTATTGGAATGGACATGAACAACTTATCTCGAAGAACAGTTACGAGAAGGCAAGTAACCATTTTGTCTTCTTCACGTGCTTGTTCATGTCAATTCCAATCAGGTGACTCCCAAGCTCTACCCCTGAAGGCAGGGTCAGAGTCAAGGAACCACTGATTGGAGCACCACTCTGCCAAAGGCTGCATCGTCTCTGGCGTGATGGATGATAGCGTAGTGAGAGGTGAACATAGGCACCGATGACCAAGTAGCTGCTCTGCAGATCTCCTGTACCGGGACTTGGGCCAGAAATGCCACTGAAGAAGCTTGAGCTCTTGTGGAGTGTGCCGTAATAGGCAGAGCTGGGGCCTTGGCCAGCTCATAGTATGTGTGGATACAGTCTGCGATCCAAGACAAAATACGCTGAAAAGAGACCAGGAGTCCTTTCATCCAATCTGCAACTGCCATGAATAGTTGGTTCGATTTTCTGAATGGCTTAGTGCACTTGATGTAGAATGCCAACGCCCTCTGAACATCCAGTGAACGAAGCCATTGTTTCCTCACATCAGTGAGGCTTGGGATAAAAGACGGGCAGGAAGATATATCTTTGGGTGGTACGAAAATGAGACACCACCTGGGGAAGAAAAGCCAGGTGAGGCCTGAGTTGCACCTTGAAGACCGTGTAAGGTAGATCAGAAGTTAGTGCCTTCAGCTCATACACCCTCCTAGCTGATGTGACAGCAACCAGGAAGGCCACCTTCCAGGACAAAGAGCAAAGAGTAAGTTGCCAATTGCTCGGGGGGGGTGGGGGGGAGGAGATGAGCCTGGATAATAGACTCAGACTCCAAGGTCAGAAGGTACCATTATGATCTTCTAGTCTGAACTCCTGCACAATGCAGGCCACAGAATCTCACCCACCCACTCCTGTAACAAACCCCTGACCTATTTCTGAGCTACTGAAGTCCTCAACTTGTGGTTTAAAGACTTCAAGGTGCAGAGAATCCTCCAGCAAGTGACCTGTGCCCTACGCTGCAGAGGAAGGTGAAAACCCCCCAGGGCCTCTGCCAATCTGCCCTGACCCACACAGGTACTGGCTGACGAACATGTGGGTATAACCTTTCCAGGCCCTTCGAGAAACGCCCCACCATGGGATTGGTGAATACGGAACAGCCAGACGCTCCCGAGTGGAAGGCCGAGATGGCTGCGAGGTGTACTTTAATAGAGGACGGTGCAAGGCCTTATTGTTTCAGGTGTAGGAGGTACTCTAAGATGAGCGGAACTGATGCCTGTAAGGAGGTATATGATGCTCCTCACACCAGCATGGGAACCTTTTCCACTTGGCTAGATAAGTGACCCTGGTGGATGGTTTCCTGCTACCAAGAAGGACGTTCCTAACAGGACTTGAGCACAGGAGCTCCATTGGATTTAACTATGAAACTTTCAAGCCATGAGATGGAGGGACTGAAGGTCTGGGTGTTGAAGGCGACCATGGTCCTGTGTGATTAGTTCGGGGCAAAGTGGTAGAGCTATTGGGTCATCCACTGATGGCTCCAAAAGCATGGTACCAGTGCTGACGGGGCCACACTGGAGCAAGGAGGATTACCTTCGCCTTGTCTCTGCGGATCTTGAGTAGTACCCTGTGCACGAGAAGGACCAGCAGGAAGGCATATGTGAGGTGGTCTCCCCAGGGTAATAGGAACGTATCCAAGAGGGAACCCAGGCTGTGTTTC
This sequence comes from Chrysemys picta bellii, assembly GCF_011386835.1. Classification (NCBI taxonomy): domain Eukaryota; kingdom Metazoa; phylum Chordata; order Testudines; family Emydidae; genus Chrysemys; species Chrysemys picta. Next base: position 55,271,755 of record NC_088795.1, on the reverse strand, counting down.
TGAAAGGAGCAGAACATTGGGCATTTCCTGTTGTTTCTGGTGGCAAACAGGTCGACTTGGGGAAATCCCCACCTTTGGAAGATGGAGTGTATGATATCTGGTCGGATGGACCACTCGTGATTACAGAACGAGCTACTGAGGTGGTCTGCTAGTTCGTTCTGCACTCCTGGAAGATAGGACTCCGGGTGCACGGAGTGGGCTATGCAGAACTCCTAAAGTTAAAGGGCTTCTTGATATAGGGGAAGGGAACATGCTCCCCCCTGCTTGTTTATGTAAAACAAGGCAGTGGTATCTGTCATCACTGCCACGCACTGGCCTTGTAGTATGGACTGGAATGCTTGGCACGCCAATCACTCTGCTCTGAGTTCCCTCATATTGATGTGAAGAAAGCTTGTTTTGCAACCACAGCCCCTGCATCTGGTGGTCGCCCAGGTGTGCCCCCCAACCCAACAATGACGTGTCCGTTATTAGGGTCAAGGACGGCTGTTGAAAGGAACTCCCTCGCACATTGTATGGAGGTTGAGCCACCATTGGAGGGACTGGAGTACTTGTTGTGGCAACAACAGTATTGAGTCTTGCCTATCGCACCACGGGTGATATACAGAAGTGAGCCACTCTTGGAGTGACCTGAATCTGGCATGCCTGACATGTAAGTGCAGACTGCCATGTGGCCGAGGAGGGCCAGGCAACCCCGCTCCGTAGTGGTCGGGTACTGCATGAGGCTCTGAATGATGCCTGCTATGGCTTGAAATCGTGTCTCTGGTAGGTACTCTTTCGCTTGTACCGAGTCCAGCACCGCCCCATTGAATTCTATTCTCTTGGTCAGTGATTGGGTTCACGTTGAGGAGTCTCTAAAACATGGATTTGACTAGTTGGACGTGAGACTCCACCTGCTCCCTGGAATGGCCCTGCAGCAGCAAGTAATCTAGGTAGGCATACCTGTACCTGCCTCCTGCGGAGGAAGGCTGCTACCCCCGACATGCACTTGATGAATACCCGGGGTGCAGTCGATAGGCCGAATGGGAGGACCGTGAACTGGTAATGTTTATGGCTGACCACAAACTGCAGAAACCATCTGTGCTGAGGTCGAATGGCTATGGGGAAGTACGCATCTTTCATGTTGAGGGTGGCATACCAGTCTCCCGGATCCAGAGAAGGGATAATTGTGCTCAGGAAGACCATGTGGAATTTCAACTTTACCATGAACCTGTTGAGTCCACACAGATCTAAAAATGGGTCTGGGATCCCACCCCCCTTGCCTTGGGGATGAGGAAACAACAGGAGTAGAATCCCTTGCCCCTGTGCTCCTGAGGAACCTCCTTCACAGGGGGTCCAAAAGGGTCACTGCCTCTGCCAGTGCGGAGGCCAAGCTACAGGTGCCCTGCTCCAATGTCTGTGGGAACGGCGCCCACTGTGGCGGGAGTAGAATAATTCCGCATCTAAGTCAGACAACCCCGATCTGGACAACCACGGCGGCACTGACCAGTATTGCATAGGGGATCGGTGCCGATGTCCCCGCATTGGGAATCGATGCCGAGAGCTGGGCACCAGAGATCATTGCCTCTCTAACTGTGCCGGCAATCGGTGCCGTTCCAGTGGCACCAGAGATCTGGATTGCCTGGACGGTGCCGGGGAGGAGTATAAGGGGTCCCGAGATGGCCTGGGCGATGGCAAGCAGGAGCGGTGCAGAGGAGAACGCTGCATCATAACTGGCTTCCCTCTAGACGGCACCAGGCGTGGAGGTATAGGGGGGCTTGGCCCTGACCGCCAGGGGTTGCGGCGCCATCAGTTCTATCAACTCCCTGTCAGCTTCGAAAATGTCCAGGGTAGAGGGTAACTCCAATTCCTCCACCTGGCACTGCCAGTCCGGGGAGTCACTGGGCGCCAGACTCAATGGTCCCCCCCAGGGAACCAAAGTCAGTGGTGCCAACTCTTGACCCTTGCATGCAGAGTGCTCTTTCCCAGGATGCACTGCTGATGCACCCGGAGGCTGAGAAACCTTTGGCCTCAGTGATCGGCCTCTGTCAGTTTCCTTCTGCTTGTGCGGTACCGGCGAATGGGAACCGTGCCGGATAGTCTGCGGTGCTGGAGAACGGTGCCAAGGGTCTCTGGACTCTTTTCTCAGTGACATATTGTGCACCAAGGCCAGAGTGCTGCACACCGATTCGCTCTGCGCAGGACCCCGCGCTCAGAGGCAGGTTGAGGACAGAGAGCGGACTCCATCAAAAGCTGTTTGAGATGGAAGTCCCGCTCTTTTTTCGTCCTGGGTAGAAAGGACCTGCAGATTTTGCACCTGTCTATTTGGTGCTTACTGCAGGTCCAACACAGTTTAAACACTTGGCCCCAAGGGAAGGAAACGGGTAAAGTGAAACCCTGGTTCCTAACCGAAAGTATAACTCTAAGCTACGCTAAATTAAGAACTGAAACCTATGCTAAACTATAGCTCTAACTAACAAGCTAAGAGAAGCACTTGCGAGGCAAACGAACGCTGTTCCAATGACCGTCAGGGGCGGTAAGAAGGAACTGAAGGGAGGTGGGGGAGCTCAGGTCAGCAGGACCATATATTGAGCACCATAAAGGCGCCATTCCAAGGGGCTCCACAGCTGACCCAACAGGCCCTGCTAAGGGAAAACTTTCCAACAATGGTGCACGCGACATGCGTACACCTGATTGGAATTGATGTGAACAAGCACTCGACGAAGAACCTCATTTAATATGGAACTTTAGCAGAAATACATATATAATGCTGACCTGCAATAGTCAAATACTGCTATTCAGTATTTTACTCAATGGAGATCCATAGCGTTATAGACATATCAATATTCTTTACAAATTCTTCATCCTTAGTGTGAAAATGATATTGATCCTTTACTGCAAGTTATATACAAGGACAACTGAAGACACAAAGGCACACACTAAATAAGGATTTCAATAGAAACCACCGTCAAATCACCTTTTCATTAAAAAAAGTGTAATTAAGATCAAGCCACTCCCCCCATACCCTTGTGCAAATACTGGAAAATTAAAATTTAAAATGAACTGAGTAATTTGGGCTAATAATATATGGAGATATACCTATCTCAGAACTGGAAGGGACTCTCAAAGGTCATCGAGTCCAGCCCCCTGCCTTCACTAGCAGGACCAAGTACTGATTTTGCCCCAGATCCCTAAGTGGCCCCCTCAAGGATTGAACTCACAACCCTGGGTTTAGCAGGCCAATGCTTAAACCACTGAGCTATCCCTCCCCCCAATATTATGATATTAAAGCATTTAACAAGTATGATTTAAACACATTTTTAAAATAAATCATTTAAGAGGCAAGCACCCACTTGACTTACTTACCAAGTCCAGCATTCAAGAATATGTTCTACTGCAACACAACAGAACTGCAAACTCCCTAGCCTGTTTATGGTGTTCATAAATGGCAAAAAAAGTTGCCACCATTATTTCTTTCATGTTCAGTTAGTCATGACACTTATCCTTTACACTGGATAAGTACCTATTCCTTGTGATCCATTTTTAGTTAATCCAGATAATTTTTTCCAGGACTAAAGGCAACTGTCACATGACAGCTGAAACTGACACAGCATATAGCAACAAGCCTCATAAGCAAAAAATGCCAACACTATCATTTTGATTTGTTAACTCCTATCTCAGGTCTTATAATGGCATCCATCACTATAGTGTCTGAATATCTCCCAAGGGATAAAGCAAAAATACAGGCCAATAGGCTAAGCCTAGGTTTACTTCGTATTGCCTATGGCTGTTCTTTCTTTCTAAGGTCTTCCCTTGCCCTTAAGTTTTCTATTGACTCCTCCTTTACTGTGCTTAGATCTGTCTGTAAAAACACTAACTGAATTAGTAAGTTTTACGCTTTGTTCTGAAGGAAATAATATTTGTGGTGAATCTGATCTCCTGCAGTAATGAATTCCAGAGCCTTTACCCTGTTGCCAAGAAAGCAGTTTCCTCACTTTCACAAGCTTCCCCTTAAGTTGAGTTTCATATGTCCTGAGGAATGCTGCCATTAAGGGAGACTGACATGCTCCAAGGTACCTTGGAACAATTCCATAGAGGGCCTTGAAGGTTAAGACCAAGGTTTTGAATATGATCTGGTATCTTATAGAGAGCCAGTATAGTTAGCAGAACTCCACAGTGATGTACATTTGACAGCTGTTGCTGAAAAAAACAGGTTACTACATTCGGGACCAACTGAAGCTTTAGTGGCCCCCACTTAACTGAAGAACAGATTTCAAAGTCCTGATCCTGATCTATAAAACCTTTAATGGATTGTGATCCAATTACCTATGAGGCCACCCTAGCCTCCACAACACCTATGATCTACAGAGAAAATACATCTGGAGATTAAATTCCATCTATTAAAATCAAATGAATCAGACAAGCAATCAGACAAATGATTCAAACAAATCAGGAAAGAAATATGAGTCATACCTTGTTCTTTCAACTTTGGAAGCAATTTATCCAATACCACCATTTTGCCACTGTTGGTAACCAAATGCATATCTGTTGTGTAAGGTGGACCAGGTTCTGCTCCATCAAAGAGGTAAGGATGATTACAACATTTTCGCAATTGCATCAGGATGTTCAACAGTCTCATTTTGTCCAGCTTCCCAGCAGAGTTCAATATATCTATATCCTTCATTAAGATTCGTGTATACCTAAATTGAAAGTGATACTTCAATTATGTAAAGGCCCTCTTTTATTGTATAAGTTATAAAGCAAGAACTCAAAAGCAGACCCTCCCCCATTCCATAAGTAAAGCTCACTGATGATTGCATAAACAGCAACTTAGCCATTAGGTAAAGCTATCACAAGGAAACATATATTGAATTCCTCCCAGCTGGCTGCATCATAAGCAATTAAATCAGGTTCTGCACAATACAACAGCATTTTTCTGCAGAAGTTGTAGTTAGTTCAGTTGTAAGCAGCAGATTTCTAGTCAGCTTTAACAGTAGTACAGACAAGTGCCTGAATTACTTACCATTCTCTTTGCATTTTGCTTAGACCCACATAAATTTTAACTTCCTTCTTTGGAGGCAAACTCTTTTCTACATCAGCTTTAATACGGCGAAGGAGGAATGGCCTTAGCACCTGGAAAAGATTAAATGTTTAGGTTGAGTATCAAATAAAGCAAAAAATTCAAGTCTTTTGTGTTTCTTATTTGCTTAACAAGCAAGAACTATCAATAAAATAGAGAAGATTCACTGAATACATTTCTGAAAACTAATCCATTGGTATTTTAAAGCCATGTTTCACTGTTCCTCCTAGAGTTTCAAACTCCAGACCGTAACCGGGTCCTCTGGAAAAATGATTAACACATACACAGCTATCTTCCAGAGGAACACATCTGAGTTTCCTCTGAAGGATTCAAACCAGAGCATCTTGAAGAGACATGGGGGGAAAAGGAGGAAATGCTAGCATGGCTAGTACCAGTATTGCTATGGTCCAAATGCCCCACTTCTGTTTTTGTTATCAAGCATGGCAAGCAGTTACAGATAACCAAGCTGCATGAGGATGCCCCAAAAATCAAAGTGGCATGACTGGATATGAAAAGCTGCTGGAGATAGGCAAAAATGAGCCTGGTCATCAATCCATAACTCTAAGAGACGATCTCACAAGAATTTTGCTTTGCCCCCCACCACTCCCACTGAGTGGTATGAGTTATCTGTGCCAGACAAGATGAGTAGGAACACCTTACACTTCTGGATTTTCTTCAAATTTTAGTGTTCTGGTACTTTCAATGTATATGATTCAAGTTGGAAAAAGATTTAGATTCATCAGTTTCAGTTTCTTTAGGGTCAGTTTCATATTCTGGTTTCTCGTGTACTTACATTACAACTCAAAATGGGTGACATTTTTTTTGTCAAAACTGTTTTGACAGAAAATTGAATTTCCAATTAAATAAAATGTTTCACAAGTGGCTGTTTTCCACAGAAAACTGTTTGCTTGCCAAAAATAAAATACTTCAATTCAGATATGTCCCCATAGTGCCTCATACTACCTATAGTTTGGTTGTCTAATGTCCCCATTCTCCTCTAAAGGCTGAGCTCCCTAGCTGGATGTCATGTCCCATGCTGCACTGCAGCCATGGGACATCATAATGCATCGCCTACTCTCATCAAAGGGGGAGACTGATCCACCATGGGAGAGTTAGTAAGAACAGAGAGCCAGGCCTACAGAGGAGAATAGGATCATAAGAATATGGGAGTTGTGCTTTGAACATATAAAATGCTAAGGACCTGATTTTTCAGAATCATAGGGATCTCAAATTGTACACCCAGAATTACTGGACACTTGACTTTAATCTCTCTGTGCCTTAGTTCCCCATCTGCAAAATGTGGCTAATACTCCGTCATCTCACAGGGATGTTGGGAAAATACATTTATCAATATTTATGAAGCACTCAGGTACTAGAGAGATAAGTGCCATACAAAAGCCAGAGGAAATTAATACATTCTGTCTTCAGAACAGGGGTTTAAGACTGTTCAGTAAATAAGGCATGGGGCCACATATTTGAACAGTAACAAGAAAACAAACTATTAAATAGCTGCTCAAATTAGCACCATCCATCCTGTGCACAGAATGAGACAGGGGTCCCGTGGGAAAAAAGCAGTATGTGATCTTCTAACTAAAGACCGTATCTCAATGCATATGCACAGGGGAACTAAATTAAGGTTGTACAGACAACCTTAATTCAAGCATTTCCTAATATGAATGCTTGACTTTGCAACCTTAATAAATATTCTTTTAACATGGGGAAGGGGAGGTTGAGATCTGGGCTTAAAGCTATTCAACCAGGCCTATTTAAGAATTATATACATCCTTTGCATCACTGAAGTCAGGATGCAATTATTTTTCAAAATATTCCAAAAAGTATAGTATAATGGTATTTTTCTTAATGTTCTGTGAGCAAAGACAGAAAAATCTTTGGAACAACAGGACTGGTTAATACTCATTCAACATTATATGAATGTGACACATACAAACAAACAAAAACTTACCATGTGGAGACGTTCCACCAGCTTTTGATCTCCAAGACAGTTATTTGTATCAAACCATGAATCGAAGTCCTATATTAAAATATTTTAAATATAGAAATCACTTTATTACACCAAGAAAGTTAATCTACTGCAATAATAAAGAAAGTAGCTCACCACATGACAGTTACAAATTCAATTTAAATTTCACAACGTAAGTATATTGATATGTAATCAGCTATACTAATATAAGCACATTTATACTAGGTACGACTGAATCCCCTTAAGAGGTTGTACTGCTTTAACTATGTCAGTATCTAGCCAGATATGGTTATAGCAATACAAAAACTGTATACAGCACCCTTAAGTTACAATACTGATTTTGTGACACTATACTCATTTCCACGTCCTGTCCAAAAAAACAGAATGACTTCACAACAGAAGCTGATATAGGAGGCAGACAGTTTGTTCAAAATCTAATAAGAGAAAAATACAGAAAGCAAACAGTCAGGTAAGTTGCTTTTGGAATCAAAGTGCTGTTTCTAGTTTGCTCCAATAGGAAGGTCATTTTTTCTCATGGTCACTATGGAAGATCTCGGTACACTCATCAGAGCATTTAATGTACCCGCTCTTTTCTGCTGAAGGGAGCCACCACAAGCAGATCTTCTATAGTAAGAATATCATTACCAGCTCTGGGCTGGATGCCACTGAGCATGTGATGGATGACAAAGATGGGGAGCTATGCCCACTAGCTGAATACATTGCAAAGCTTCTTCTCCCAGTGGGGTTAAAGCCCCAATTCAGCAAGGTACTTAAGCATAAGCACAAAACCTTAAGCAAAACAACCTTACTGAATCTGAACTTAAATGCACTGCCTTTGCAGCACCATCAGATGTGGGCACAAGGCACTCAAGCCTGGTAGTGAGTGCACTACACAACTGCATTGGCCTTCCCAACTCATATGGAATCAAAATCTTGCTAACTAAATTTCAAGATGTGAAGATTAAATAACAAAATGATTCTTAAAATCTGATCTGATAATAAAGTTAGTCATTTAAGATACCACAGTACATAATCCTCCTTTAAAAATCACCAGCATGAAATTTAATATCAAATCACAGTGACTGAAACACCCATTGTGTGTGTTAAATGGACAATAAGGTTTAAAACAACGTACAGCGGACAATATACCGGATGAATTCATCTACATACAGACGCTCCCGGGGTTACGCAAGACTTGACTTACGCAAATTCGACCTTACGCAAAAAGTTCCATAAGGCATAAATAAATTTTTCGAGTTGCGGAAAATAATGCCTAGTGTACGGAAATGCAAAGTACTGTACTGTAGTGCGGTGTGCGGAGGAATACAGCAGTAGCATCTCCTACAAGGGAAGGCTTTGCGCTCTCACAGCCTCTCAGTCTCGTGTTATTTCGGTGATACTGTATTTCTGTTATTTCACCCTATTATTTCATTCAAATCATGCCTGGAAAGCAACCAAGCGATAGCAAGAGTGCAGGACAGTTCATAAGTGAAAGAAGATTTAGAGCAGAAAATGTTGTAATTGTTTGTTTTTTTATGCTTGCACAATATACATTTCCAACTTACGTAAAATTCGGGTTACGCAAGGCTTTCCAGAACAGAACAATTGCGTAAGTCGGGGAGCGTCTGTACTATACCTTTCAACAACCAGAAATGAATGGACTGTCAATCACAACATAATTAACCAGGTCTATTAAAGTTATTTGTATTTCTCCCAAGTCAGTAAATTATTAAAAATTAAATGAACTCAGTTAAAGAAAAATAAGAAACATTACATCAGCTGAGTTAAAGACATCTGGCAAAAGAAAGTTGAGAAGTGCCCAGAGTTCATGCAAATTGTTCTGAAGTGGAGTTCCAGTTAACAGCAGCCGATTTGTTGTCTTGAATTCCCTCACAATTTCTGACAACTGAAAGAGATCAAGACAATTATCACAATTGTATTATTGTAAAGATGCTGTAATCTATGCAAATGTCTACTTTGAGTAAATTCTAAGTTACCTTTGATTTTTCATTTTTGATCCTGTGGGCTTCATCTATAACTAGATACCTCCAGTTAAATTTTTTGAACACAGATTTCTCTTTAATAAGCATTTCATATGATGTTACACAGACATCCCATTCTCCTGGCAACAATACATCTCGGACAAAGGCAGCCTAGTTAGAAAGGAAAAAAAAAAAATCTTGAAGATTAACTACCATATCTCATAACTAAACAAATCGAATATATTTTGTTTAGTATTCAAAACAAAGTTTCCCCCTCACACTGCAAAATTAGGGGTTAAAAATAAAAATTCATTGTAGTCTCAATGCGACAGATGTGCTTTCTAGTTTTAGGGATTTGCTAGACTGATCAAGTGCCAATATCTCATTTTTAAGTGGGGAAGAAAAGCAAGCTTCAGATATCAATCTTTAACAGAAGAGTAGGCATAAAAGTTTTTTAATGGATAAATCATAAGATTAAAAATTGTAAAGGAGCACTAACACCAGTAATTTTATAGTATTTCAATTGGATTAGAGCAATGGTCCCCAAACTGGGGGGCACAGAGGAATCTCTCTGCACCCCACTGTGGCTACTAGCCTTGACCCCTGGTTGAGGCTCTGCACCCACTCCTGCCCCTAGCTGTGGTCCCAGTCTTGGCCCCCTTACTCCTGTCTGCATCCCCACCTCCCGGAGCTTTGGTTACGCTCCTGGATCTGGGGGGTGGGCGTGGACAGAAGTAAGGGGAGGTGTGAAGTAAACAGTTTGGGGACCACTAGATTAGAGTATAACGGGTCTGGAGTATGTAAAGCAAATCCAAGCTGACACTGCTGGGCTAATTAAAAAACAAAACAAACAAAACAACTGAGCTACTGAGTGCGGTCATCTAGGGACTACAATACAGCCCAACAATGGATAATTCAAAAAGAAAGGTTATTTATGTGACAGTAACTGGACTTAGAGATGTGTGGTCCCTATCCTCTAATCCACTGCCAGTGCATATGCTCTTGAGACCAGAAGATTCTTGCTACCAGCATACATTAATCCATGCCTGAGCCCCTCTCCTCCTCGTGCTCTGAACCAAGGCCATGGTGGAGGAAGCACAAACCAACTGCCTCTTTAGTACCTTTTGATCACAAAATAACCCTAGGATTCGGTGCCAAAGAACAGGGGAAGAAGGGCGGGTAGCGGAATACAGATAGGGACCACATATCTTAAACAACTCCAGTTACTCTAAGGTACGTAACCTTTCATCTTCGAGTGATAGTCCTGATCTGTAGTCCACTGTGGGTGAGTCAACAAGTAGTATTCATTGAGCAGCAGGGTGCAAGGACCCATGCTGTACCACTGAATGGAGGACTGCTCTGCCAAATGATGCGTTAGCTGTAGAAGCTGCACTGAGTGCATAACATTTTGTGAATACAGCCCCATGTTGCCGCTTTACAGATTTCCAGGAGAGGCACTTCTCAAACTGAGGCTACTGATGCAGCCTGAGCTTTAAATGAGTGGGCCCTCTCACTCCTCAGGAGAGGAATTGCTGTTAACTCATAACAGAGCAACATGCAACCTGAAATTCAAATCAGACAGACTTTGGGATGAGATAGCTTCACAGTCTGCAAAAGATACAAATAATCTGATTTCCTAAAGGATTTAGTCCTTTGCAGGTAGAGTGTCAACGCTCAACTGACTATCCAGAGCGCAAAACTTCCTATCCTCACTGGTGGCATACAGCTTTGGGAAGAAGACAGGTAAATGAAGGATGAATTTCGGGTGTAAACTCAGAGACACACTGTCCCTATGGAAAGCTGTGTAAATCAGATTAGCCACAAGGGATCCCAGCTCACCTACTCTTCTGGCTGAAGTGATAGGTTCCTTAGCTCACCTATTGATTTGTGGTGGCTATGTCTAAGGATTCAAACGGAATCTTTATTAATGCTGATAGGACTAGACCGAGGTCTCAAATTGGGGTAGGTTTCAGTATCAGAGGAAAGGTTCTAACAATGTGCCTGTCACAGGATGGGTAAGGATAGAGTGATTGTCAAGCAAAGGGAACAGGTGCCGATACCAGCTATGTGCACCCAGAGATAGCTAAGAGAAAGACGTGAAGTCTTTAAGGACAGGAGGTATTTTCAGATGACAGGAATGTCGGAATCTTCTGGTGTTACCTGACAGTTTTGACTAGAGAGAAAATAAATAGATTCTACTTTGAGATGTAGCACATTCCTGTTGACACCTTCCTATTATTAAGGATATGCTTTTCTGAGCATGTCCTTCTAGGTTTGTTGCCCATCCAAATACCAGGCTGTTCGGTGAAGGAAAACTGGATTGGGATGCCTTTGTGCTGGGTCAATAGGTCCAGGAACAGCTGGATACGGATGCATGGATATGCTGACATTTGGAATGTCAGGAAACCAGAATTGTCTGGGCCATCTGGGAGCAATAAGCATCACCAAGGCTCTCTCTTGCTTGATCTTTCTGAGGGCCCAGGGTAAGAGTGGAAGAAGTGGGAAGGCGTATGTTAGTTGTCCCAACGATGGTACTAGAAAAGAGTCTCCTCGGGAGCCCCAACCTTGAGTCCCCAGAACAGTAGATTGGGCATTTCTTGTTCTCCTGACACACAGAGAGGTTCCAAGATAGGGGCCCCCATTGCTGAAATACATTATGAACTACTGAATCATGTAGCTCCCATTCATGGTCCCTGGAGAAGTGCCTGTTGAGGATATCTGCTAACTTGTTGTGTATCCCTGAAAGGTGCGCTGAGAAGAACAAATACATCAGCTCCAAAGAGTGACGACTTCTATACAAAGAAGGGGGGACCTTACTCCTTATTTACTGATGCAGAACACTTGTCATTTCAGACATGACTTGGACATGCAGGGTTAGAATAAATGGTATGAATCGTTTACAAGCCTCATGGACTACCCATAGCTCCAGAAGATTTCTGTGTAATTGAAATTTGGTGAGAGGAGGTCCATATACTTTGTGCTACATATTCATCCCAATGGGCTTCCCATCCTTTGTAAGGAAGTATTTGTGATCAATCTCTCTGTAGGTGGAGGAGGGACAAAAGGGGACCACATGCATACACTGCCTCCTTGTTCTCCCACCAGAAGAGGGAAGCTTGCACTAGAAGAGGGAATTTGTCCAAACTATTTACTCAGTATGTCGACTATCTGCATACAACCCTGCAGACATCAAAGGCAAAGTCTTGTGAAGGGTGTCACAAGTACACAAGGAGGAGGCAGGCATGAACAGACATCTGTGGGTGCAGCAGAAGTGGAGTGATGAGATTCTTTATCGACTGGAATCTGTCCTGAGGTAGGTAAGCTTGGCACTAATACAGTCCAGGGTTGCCCCGATAAAGTCTACAGTTCTTGGGGGAACTAAAATGGACTTTTCTACATTTGCTCTCCAAACGCAAGGGGGCGAAGTGGATCCTTTCTTTTTGCAGCACAGCAGTGTTGAACTTGTCACTGTCTTTGGTACCAACAACTCACCATGGTGTGATGGTACCACAAGTGCAGATGGCGTCTGCTTCCATTTCCCTACTGGTACCAGGGACAATTCCACTCCTGCATTAACACCGGTTTCTGGGCACTCTTGCTCTTTGGTGCCAAGAGACCAGTACCATGCTCTGAACTCCTGACATTCCTATATCAGGTTGCAGAGTCTCAGCTTAGAAGGTACCAGAAAAGAGGTTCTCTTCTTGGATGAGGATCTGGAGGGAGATTTTTTTCTTGCTTCTTGTGAGAGTGTTTCCGATCCTCTTCATCCCCTCATTTGGAGTCCTTGGTTCTACCCCTATCGGCCATGGAGCCAGCGATCACCGTGCTCCAAAGGGAACTTCTCAGTGGCTCTGCCCAATGTACAGTGGGGTTTGACAGGCCAACAGCAGATTGAGGGCCTCACAGCATGATCTATCAGGAATCTCAGAAACCTCTCAGGAGCTTGACAGGTTTGGCTTGGGAAAGATCAAACAGTGCACTTTGAGCTACCCCAAGGCAATACAGGCACTTGGGGTGGATGTCAATAACCAGAAAGGCTTGGGGTTGGCAAAAGCTCTTCTTGAATCCTGGGACCTTGGGCACATTAGCCTCCCCACATGGGGTTCAGATAGGGGGAAACTGACAGTCCAATGAAGTTTGAGAATCAAGCTAGGTATCTCCTTTACATATCACCACATCTACTAAAAATGCTGCAAGCCAAAATTACTCTTTCAGTGACACTTTTGCAACCACATTCTCTTCAATGGCTTTGCACAAGTATAATTGACTAGAATTTAGTAAGCAGTTCTGTTGATGCATGGTAATATTCTCTCTCTGCACTCTCCAACTCATGTTCTCAAGTGGATTTGCTCTGCACAGAGCAGAACAAAGCAAAAACCTGGTTTTGTCACTTGAATAAGATGACAGCTTGAACACAATGATTATCTAGATTAGGAAAAAGACGACGACAACAACATTACATTGGGACTGGAAAACAATTTTTCCCTAATCTAGAGAAAACCCACAGGGAACTGACCTGTTGAGTAGGGAGAGAGAGGTCACTATTAGATCAGAATCTCACTTTACAAGGGGACACAATTAGATTTTATTTTAGGAAAAGAGTTGTATGGAGAGAGAGTCCATACTCAGAAAATTTATAGCCACTGTTACAAGTAAGACCAAAGATTCCTATAACAGAGGGACTACAGAATGAGCTATTTCTCTTTTCTAGTTAGTTTATTTCATACATTTTGCACTTTGTATAGTTAGTTTCATCCCACCCCCAAAAATAAAGAGATCAGTTTCCACTGGTTTATATTGTGGATCTCCATAACACAAAAAAGGAGAAAATTAATTTAAAAGCAGGAAAATGTGACTGTAAAGTGACAAAAATCAACAGGTAAGCCTCAGAAGCAGGGAGTGCTTGAAATTATTTTTCTTTTTTAAAGTTGATTACATTTCAAATAATAGCATCCATTTTAGGTCTTATATTGACCACGTTACTGAATAGATTCGTATACTTTTATATGTTCATGTGTCAATTTTTGTTTGTCTGGGAACAAAAAAAGAAGGGGTGTCATCTAGTATCTAATACAGAGCACATCTGAGCCTAAGCTGAAAATTCTGTGGCATCTACTTCTGGAACCATTAGTCTGCCTCCTGAACAATCTACAGCAGTTACTTGTTGATTAGAAAACATAACAAGGTGGCAAGTTTATATGTTGGGTCCACCATATATGAATACTTTGGGGCAGGGGAGAAGAAAAATATGAATATGCAATAGAGTGTCTCATACTTACTCTTTGGTCTTTGTCACCTATCAAACAAACTGCTCGAAGTGTTGGTACCCATCTCTTGAACTCATTCATCCAGTTGTGTAAAGTGGATTTGGGAACCAATACCATGTGAGGGCCAGGAATATTTCTGTAGTGTTTCATGTACCCAAGAAGAGAAATCGTTTGCAGTGTCTTTCCAAGACCCTGTTAAGAGGTTAAAATTTATTTCTATTATTAATGGGGAAAGGTTCTCTCAAAAAAACGTTTATAGCAACTCAGTGGTAAACTTTAAAAAGGCAGGTGAAAACAAAACTAGCAAAAATCCCAACAGAGATCCCCAAGATACACTGACCTGACAGACAACTACTTAATTTATTTCACTGTTTGCTTTAAAAATAAGTTACTTTTTAAAAAAAGTTTTACGAACTAGTAAGTCTAACGTGACTTGCTAAAGAAGTACAGAAAAATTGCCTGCAGCATAAAATGAATGGAGGGTCTCTGTAATTTATGGTAGCGAACAGCATTTGAAACCTGATAGTTACTGGCTTGTAGAAAACACTAGGAACAGTATAGCAGATGCTTGTTAGTAGAAACGTATCTGCGCCCTTTTGCAATGTTGCTCCTAAGCGGCTGTTGCTGTTATAGGGAGTGTCGTCTGACCAAACACATATGAAGAGTTAAGGGTGTTTTGGAAGGGGTGGGGCAGCCACATTGTGGGGATGTGATATGGGGGAACCCCAAGTTTGGGAGAAATGGGGCAGGGGAACCCCCAGTCGGCAAAATGGCTGACCAAGCCCAGCTGCTGGGGAGAATCTGAGGATGCTCCTACAGGCAACTTTATGCTCCACCTTGAAGAGGGCACTGTTCACAGCCTGCAATGGAGGGGGGGGAAGGGGACAGGTTAGCAACATCCCACGGCAAAACAGCACACCCATACCTCACCATCAGCAAAGATGGAGAGGGGACAGCTCAATGCACATGCAGGTGGTCCCCGATACTCCCCACTGCAAAATAGCAACATATTCTCTCCCCCGCCCCACCAAAGCCAGATGCTAAGGGAGGAGGAAACCTTCCAGCTGTGCCTCTGCCGCTCCCCTGAGCCCTGCCCCGCCCCCCAAAATCCATCTCTTCCAGACCCTCCACAAAACTCCCCACCACACACATGCTCTCCATGCAGGCTCTGTCAGGCAGGGCAAATGGATGCAGCTGCGCTGAAGGGCCAAGGTCAGGAGGGGAGTTGAAAAATGCAGTTTGGAAGGGACAACTCCCCTAAATGCCACCCCCCCCCCAATCTCTGCCCTGGATGTGACATCACAGTGTCACAAATGTTGCTGTTACCAAGTGGACAATTCAGGGTAGGAAAAGTGTTCCCAGGGGAAATGTTACTCATAAGCAGCAGTTGCTCTTACAAGGTGTTGCTGCAAACAAGTGTCTACTTTATTTGAACAGACCAAAAAAAAAAAAAAAGCGCATCAGTAATCCATTAAGATCTTAAAACAAGAAAAGATAAAACTTGTAAAGATTCAAGTTGTTTTGGCTAGAAAACTAATGTGGGTCTATATTCTCAAATACATTAATGATGTCTTCAAATTTGGGTTCATAAAGTCAGGAACTTAAGTCCACAGCATTCAGGAACCTATATAAAGTGGCCTGATTTTCAAAGGTAATGAGCACCTGTAGATCCCCTGGACTTCAAATTGAGTTGGAGGTACTCGGCTCCACCAAGACCCAGGCCATTTATTTAGATGCCTCTAAATATGGATTCAGGGCCCATGAAGAACTCTGCACATTTTGACTTAAGTACTGCAAATTCCTGTTGAATGTATTCTATCCTTAACAGAAATACTAAATTTAAACAAGTTTATATAATTAGATACAAATAATTCTATTTTAATAGTTGCAGCTTGAGCCTAGACGGGCTGACAACACCTCTAAGTAGTAAATTTAACTAGCTGAATTTCCTACAGAGAACAATCTAGCAAATTTTTGGATAAAGTAGTTGTAGATTTCCACACCAGCTGCTCATAGTCCTCTTGTGTCCCATTAATGATGTACATTAAAATACTGTAGCAAGTGTTGTAGAGAAAGCTATAAAGTAAACGTATTTGCAACTGAAATGCTAATTTTAAGAAAAATGTTCTGTTCTTCCACGTTTTCTTCCCCTTCTGATCCACCCGTCCCCCATTTATTTTTAAAAAGCTTTTGAAATAATTAGGTTTGATCATGATCAAATATTTCATGCCCTGAGGTAGGCAGCAGCCTATCTTTTAGACTGCATCATGGTGCCATTCTTTCATTTTTTAGAACTTCATTTCATTGTGTTTCACGTTTCTGAGTTAAAATAATTCACTTAAGTAACTTGTTTTTTTGTAATTAGGCATAAGTATCTACGGCTAAACTACTGGAGACCAGAAAGTCTTACTCTTTATTGTCACTGTTTCTGACGTAATAAATTGGTGCTTTCAAATATCTGACCATTTTTCACCAATATCTGACTTGTCAATTGACTATTTTGGACTAGTCAAATGCCCAATCCTAGAAATAATTAAAAATACACATACTTTCAAAGTCAAGATGCAGGAATCAAATAAGACGACATTTAGAAGAGGAGATTTTTGTGTTTTGTTTTGTAAACAAAAAGTACATTTAATGCAATGGCAAAAAAAACCTACAAAATGAACAGCATCAAGAAAAATAAATGTGCAGGAGAGGAAGCAACTACTGAGTACATTTCAGTTAGCATTTATCAAAAAGAGTAATTTAGAGATTAACAAAAATAAACACCTAGAATGATATTCTAGAAAATTAAGATATTGATATCTAGCAAACAAAGATGCATCACAGACTAAAACTCAAATCCAGTTTATAAGCAGTAAGTGCTGTTTAATGATAAACAGAAGATAAAATAAGATTTTTGCATTGTCAATAAAAAAAATAATTAAAGTTTAACAGGAAATACTGAGGTCTGAAAATGCAGAGAAGATGGTAAAGTTAATTGCTGCAGAAAATGATTTTGACTGGATATCAGGAAAAAATATTTTATTTTAAAAATGATTATTTTTGTTTCCAGAACTCAACTTATGTTTCAAAAGAAATCAACATTTCCAGCTAGTGCAGAAGTAGTTTAGAAGGAAAAGGTTAAAAGCAGAACAGCTGCAAAGATAAATAAAAATTAAGTTTTAACTGATACTCACCATCACCCACAATCCAAATATTTGTAAGTTTAAAAGTTTTTCACACATTCTAGGTCAAGGGTCGGCAACCTATGGCATGCGTGCCAAAGATGGCACACGAGCCAATTTTTAATGGCACGCTACTGCCTGCCAGGGTCCCGCTCAGCCTGCTGCCAAACCCTGGCAGCGGGGTGAGCCAGACCCTGGCAGGCAGCAGCATGTCATTAAAAATCCTGCCCAACCCAGCCCACTCTTCTCCGCCCCCCACTCTCTCTGGCGGGGGCAGAAGCAAGCTTGCTCCTGCCGACAGCTGCTGTACAGCAGGCTCTGCCAGCAGCCAAGCTTCCCCCTCCCCCGCCTCTTCCCCCAGCGAGCTGTGTGGAGCCCCGCCTCCTCTCCCTCCCTGCCGCCGATGGCCCTTGCGAGGAAGGGGAGAAGAGCAGCCCCAGCGCCCTCGCTGCTCAGACCATTAAGGAGGCAGAGAAGGGGGGGTAAGAGCGGGGCGTATCCCTCCAGCCCCCTGCCGTGAGCCGCTCAGGGCAGGGAGCTGGGAGCACTCCCCCATATCCCAGCCCACCCCCCCAGCCCTCTGCCCTGACCCCTGCACCCCTGCCTCCTGCATCCCCCTCACACCCAATGCCCTGACTCCTGCACCCCCTCACATGCCCCCAGCCCTCTGCCCTGACCCCTGAACCCCCCTTGCACCCCAGCTCCCTGTATCCCCCCCACAGCCCCTGCCCTGACTCCTGCACTCCCCACATACCCAGCCCCCCCACACCCTATGCCCTGACTCTTGCACCCCCCCCACCCTGAGCACCAGGTTGGCAGCGGGCTGAGTGTGGCCAGCGGCTGGGACCCAGCTGGCAAGGGGCTGGCAGCTGGGACCCGGGCTGGCAGGAGTCAGCGGACGGAACCCCAAACCAGCAGCGGGCTGAGCCGCTCGGCCCGCTGATGGTCTGGGGTGCCGGCCCCTGGCCCTGCTTAGCCCGCTGCCAGTCTGGGGTTCTGGCTGCCGGCCCCTTGCCCGTGGGGGTTCCGGCCGCAGGCCCCGCTCAGCCCACTGCCGGCCTAGGTGAACGGAACCCCAGGCGTGCAGCAGGCTGAGCAGGCCGGCGGCTTAAGATCAGCATTTTAATTTAATTTTAAATGAAGCTTCTTAAACATTTTGAAAACCTTGTTTACTTTACATACAACAGTAGTTTAGTTATATTATATATAGACTTATAGAGACAGCTCTTCTAAAAACGATAAAATGTATTACTGGTACGCGGAACCTTAAATTAGAGTGAATAAATGAAGACTTGGCACACCACTTCTGAAAGGTTGCCGACTCTTGTTCTAGGTTATGGTAAACTTGCCTTATCTTTAATAAATGCTCCAGTTAGAACTGTAATTCTACCATCTGGTATAGAACAAACCTTGACCTTATCAAGCTAGACAGTGCAGCACAACGGGTAGCACCCTATGAAATGTCCTATTGTCAGTTCCCACTAGCAGAAGTGCTAATCTAGAGGAAACAGGCATTTTTGCAATCAAGTCAGCTAACCCTACTCACAACACTAAGTGTGCCACGCAGCACACTCTACAGCAATGACGACTGGAGGGGGAGTGGGGTTTTCTCTCTCACTGTATTAGGGTTCTAAAGTGATCAGGACCTGAGGAAAATGGCTTCCAACTGGTTCCCTGCAGCTGCCATTCTTTTTACACCTTAAAGGCTTCTTACCGTGAGAACTTTCTGAATACCACTCAAAATAGTTGCAGCTTTAAAATAATATAAAGGGCAGTCTGTTCCATAAAACAAACTTTTTCTGAGTTTGCATTTCCTTGAGGCAGATAAGCACACAGAAGTGATTCCATTTCTCAAAGGAAGCTATTCTATAGTTGACAACTGTTGGAGTAATGTCATGCATGTAGTTTTAACAAAAATGTTGTGTTATGAATTAACCACATTTTACAAAAAAAAATCATTCGAAGTGTATCATAACACGTAATCTCTTGCATTTTATCATATAAACAGCGTCTTTAAAAAAATTAACTAGACCTAAATCTGATTACACTTCGTGTCATGTTCCTTCTGCCTACACAGCCCCAACAACAAAAATTAGCAGCACTTACCATTTCATCTGCCAGGATACCATTGATGCCATTCTCATACAAAGAGATGAGCCAGTTCAACCCTCTGACCTGATAATCACGCAGTTTACCCCATTTTACATCTAAAAGTGAGGACATGCAAAAACAGATTAAAAGATTTGTAAAATATATTTGAAGCCATCACAGCATTCCCTTATTGCTAACTGACACTATTTCTTATCTAAAGGTTGGAGAATGTGACAGTAATACTTTCCAGAGAGCAATTAGGACATTACCAGCAGAGGCTGTGGCATTTCTTAATACAGGTCTCTGAGCCTGAAGAGTGATAGCATAAGGAGCATGTTTCCCTCAACATCACTAGATGTGCCAAAATTCTAATGTAATAATCTTAATTCAAATCTCAAACCCAAGATATAACCACCAAGCAATATCAGGTTAAAGTATATTATCTCTTCTCAAAATGTAAGATTAATCAATTAGATTAAGTTGTACTGGAAGACAGATTAGACTGGTGCTATACATGTAGTATGCATAATCTGAAAAATAAAACCCCACCAGTGGCAAGTACTGTATCAGTACATGTCTTTCAGAGTAAAATCCCTCCAGCTGCTGCCCTGAATCTTTTGAATAGGAGTCAAACTACATTACAGTAAATTTCACAATGCTACCAAGGAAAGCTACTTGCAGAAGCAATGTTGCTACTGGAAATATTCTGCTGAGGATGCAGGAAGGAGAGAGAAGAGTCCTATTTTTCTACCCCCAGCTGCAGAGAAGCAAGTCCTGCATCTGCTGTTCATAGCAGAAGTTATTGGAACTACACAGTGCAAAAATTCGATACTGTAGTGCAGGTATCAGGTCTTCCGCATAAATTATTTTTTACTGCAGAATCAAAACTCATCTTAAAAAAATTACATTTCCAGCCATATAGCAAGTTAAAGTTTAAACTGCCAGATCCTCAACCGATTCAGGAATAATCAAAATCTAAGAATTTGCACATTTAAAGTTTTCCATAAATCCGTGGTTTTCAAACTGTGGGTCGAGACCCAGTACTGGATCACCGAACATAAGGCATTGGGTCGCGGCGGCTCTGGTCAGCACCATCGACCGGGCTGTTAAAAGTCCCATTGGCGGTGTTGCCTGGCAAAGGCAAGCTAGTTCCTACCTGTTCTGACACTGCACTGCACCCCAGAAGCGGCCAGCAGCAGGTCCAGTTCCCAGGCAGAGGGACCACGGGGCTCCGTGCGTTGCCGCCACCCCAAGCACTGGCTCCGCACTCCCACTGGTTGGGACCTGAGAGGGCGGGCGGTGCCTGCAGGCGAGAGCCGCATGGAGCCGCTTGCGTGCCTCTGCCTAGGATCTGATCTACTGCTGGCCGCTTCTGGGGCGCAGTGTGGTCCGCAGTGCCAGGACAGGCAGGAAGGCTGCCTTTGCACCCCCGCTGCACCGCTGACTGGAAGACACCCAATGTAAGCCCATGCCCCAATCCTGCACCCAACCCCCTGCCCCAGCACTGAGCGCCCCCCGACATCCCTCCCCTCATCCCCAGCTCCACTGGGTTGCAGGCATCAACAATTTTCTTCAATTGGGTCTCCAGAAAAAAAGTTTGAAAACCACTGTTCTAGATTATGAGGATCTTGCAGGAAAGACATCCTCCTCAGGAATGCAAGAATATTAGAAATAGAAGAATTGTAGAGTCCACTGAGATTTTACCAAGAACAAAGAACGAAAGAGCAAACCTTACATGATGGAGAATCTTCAAATCGAGTGCATATGTTAGTTGCCTTGGAGCTTTCTGTCAACAGCTCCTCATCTTCTTCCTGTTCTGTTCTACGATGTCGATAGCTAAAAGATCAAAAGTAAAATATAAAACAAATTTCAAACTAGATTGAGAAGACACCAGACTGCTCCATAATAAAATCGTGATACCATTCTTGATAGAGGTAACAAGAGTGGTCTGAAGAAACTTGCAGGCTGATTTCGTATAAATATTTGCAATATACTTTGTAAGACTATGCTGTGGATAATTACTCTTTCCAATTTTAAGCTCATCTACTGTTTTGTGTCACTATGTTTGCTGATTTATGTTGATCTGAGTATTTAATACTGTGCTGACAGCTCAACTTCCAGCTGCATTTATTTGTGTATAAAAGAAATAGTCTCTCTCCTTCTGTTACTACCAAAGCTCCAATATGAGGGATGGCAGCAAAATGCTTGGAGGAGAGCAGAAATGCAAAGACTATGGGAAGGGTGCTAACATTAGCCTCTAACAGGGAGGTTGTACTTTTAACAGGCAGTTCCTAAGCTTCTGCAAAGCTTCCCAGAGGCAGCTGCTCTAGAGCTCTCTTTCAGGAGTTAGAAAAAAATCTACATCTTTATAAACAGCAACAAAGGTAAAAACAAAATATATTTCTTTTTAGATTTTGGTTCACCTATAAAATTCAGTACACTTGGATTTCCCAAGAGCCATTACATTTATTCTCTCCCACCCACACACGCCTTCTTTCTTCACCACCCCAAAAATTATTTGGATTCTGACCAAACTTCAATTTATAAACAGTGGGTTTTTTTGTTGCAAAATGACTTCATTTTATAAATGCTGAATATGTGTCTAAAAAAACAAGGCCAAAACATCAGCAATTTTGAGAAAATAAAGCAAAATACCCTACAGCATCACTCATCTTTTAAAGGAAGGTAAAGTTTGTACCTGCAAAAAGATACAAAAACATACTGCAAGCATAACTAGAATAAGAGGTATTACTTACTCGCCAACTGACAGCAGATTCTGTTTCTCGTCCTTTTTTATTCGTGGACGTCCTGGTTTCATTTTCAAAGGTGAAGTTGGAGTCTTTTGAGCAGCAGGCTGAATGAAATGCGCAAACAGCTCAGTCTGCTTTAACAGATACTCAAATCTGTTTGCTCTGTCTGTTTGCTGTTGATATAATGAAAAACAAGTCACTTGAGCAAGTGAGACATTACAATATGCTCGTATTATAAAAATGTAGAATCTAGAGTTACAATGAATGGCTTAGAATTATTCAAATTCGAATGTATATTCTTTAAAATAGGTAGCTACAAAAATTAATGGCTGTGAAATGGATTTGATCCCATCAAACAAGAGCCCATCAAATATCCCAGAATAAGTCTAGGCCAAGGTCACAGAGGACACCTGAATAAGACTGAAATCTAACTTTGAGACCAGGAATCTCCAGAATACAAATTGCTGTGTGCAAGACTGAAGAAACCCCTGTATATGAGAAGTCCAGTTTATTACGGTGAAGCACCAATAGGCTGAAGACGACCTTTTTGTAAGTGAACCAATGTAGAGTTGTCAGTGTGCAGACTCACAAAGGTAACTGTTTTAATGCAACTGCTGTCCATAACTTTGGCAGGAAACAGCTGTATTAAACAGACAAAGACCCTTAATTTTCAATGTTAGTAATTCAGTATCATGTGGGTAGCAGTGAACTGAGAACATCCACTTCAGTTTCACTCTTCTGCAGCTTAGTAAAGCTATAAGCAGACACAGGTACTTGAGTTATTAATAGGAAGGATGTAAAAAAGGAAGCTTTGACAGGAGAGTAGATAGGGTAGTGGATGGCCTCATTCCCTACATACTAGCCAGAGCTTGACAGAAGATCATCCATTAACTTGTTATGAATGCTAGCAACATCCCCTTTTAAAGCAGCTAGTGACATCCCCTTTTAAAGGGGAGGAGAAAGAGGGGGCAAGTCTTCCCAGCAGTGTTGCCTATAGACCTCAGATCTTCTATATCAGGTTCTGAGGTCTACTACATTTTGCAAGCCTTGGATTAAATCACCAACGCAAGGTCACACTATGAAACAGAGAGGCAGGATTTGAACTCAGAATTTGCTGCCTTTCAGTCTAATACTCTAGTCCACTAAATCACGCTACCTCAGAAGAATCTACCTACTTTGAAGCCTTTCCATCTCAAATCCATTTTGCCTGGTAATGAATACAACTTCAGAGAACTTTCAGCACCAACAGAGCCTTCTGCTGCGTAGCTTTTTATCCTTCTTCCCTCACATTATGACTACCTCTCTTTTACTGTATAGGGCAGTGGTCCCCAAACTTTTTATGGCCACACCCTCCTTACCCCTGTTGCCCCCTGCCTGCCCCCTCCCCGTCAGAGGGCGGGGCTGGAGCAGGGAGCAAAGCTGCAGCTGGGGGGGAAGAGTGAAGCCACAGCCAGATGCCAAGGCCACAGCAGAGCTGGGAGCGGGGCTGGGTGGCACTCCCTCCCTGCCCCCCGTGCAGGCTGGCCCAGCTCTGCCCCTCCAGAGTTCCCCCACGCCACTCTAGGGTGGTGGCGACCCACAGTTTGGGGACAACTGGTATAGGGCTATAGCGTTTGAAGTCAAAAATATGAAATTGTGATCTTTTTTCTAGAGCAGGAAAATAAAGGTCATGATCATTAGACTTTATCTGACCTATATGTTAAAAAAGTCATGGAGTAATCCTATGGGGTTTTGATTTAAGATACTGATGGGCTCCCTCAGACCAGATGTAAGTTCCTGTTTCAGAGGGTGAATGATTATTTCTCAGCTTCTCTTAAGGTGGCCTGAGCCCTTTGCAGGACCTGGCACGACTGCCTCAAGAGTCTATAGACACAGCTCTAAACTAGCCAGAGGATGCATAACATATGTGAAGTGTTCCCTCCCTCCGGAAGCTCAATACATCACCACCATTCCATTCCCAACAGAAGTGAAAAGAATCAAGTTCTGAACAGTGTCACAACGCAGATCTTCACATTACACCACTCCTTGTAAACTCCTACGACATCTCACTTAATTTAGACCACTAAAAATTGCAGAAGCTTGTACCATTTCAAGGGGAGTGAGGAAATAAGGGAGGAGTAGAGGACAAAATATGAAGAGGACAGCCTACAAATCTCAAAATTAAGATTTCTGCAGAAAAGCCTAGTCAAAATACAAGGAACCAAGTTAAAATGTCTCAAATAAGAGCAAGAAATTAACTTTTCTATAAAAAGCAGTTACATCAATGGTGGCTATTTGTACCATATTGCACATGTGCTCAAAATTACACACCATTTTCTCTTCATATGTAGGATCTGGTTCCTGGATTTCTTTTTGTTTTCCTGGTGATGAATCATCAAAAACTTCCTAGAAGGAAAAAAAATTAAAAACAAATTGAATTCTCCTTTATAAAGATATCCAGCCTTGCGCAATCATCTTATTTTGTTCATGTTACCATTTAGCCAGAGTATGACACCTCTATCTCAATTCCTTGATACATTCAAATCAAGATCAATTTTACTTATCAAGAATTGCTGTTGTTTTAATTTTAGTTTTGACCTAGGGGCAGGGTGGCAAGTTAAGGAGGCGGTGCTATTTGATTTTCTTTTGCCTACCAAGCCAACTAATTACCACTGATGATTAGATTTAGGATAGAAAAACAAGTCTCCATTAAATAACTTGATTCTACCCCACACACATTTCCCTTTTTGGAAAGGGGGGTGGAAGGGGGGCAAAGGTATTTTCTTTGACTACCCTTTCAGATAGGGAATAAATAAAATCCCATTCTCCCCTCTGGCAATAAAGTATTCTGCTTCAACACCATAACCCCACCACATGAGTGCATCTTTATTAACAATTTATTAGTTTCACTCTGCTTCTGGTGCCAGGAACAGAGGCAATGTGTACTGGAGGTGGAAATACTACTGGCATGATCCTCCCCCCTGCAACTGTCCTGAAGAGGCATTTTACAACATATGTTCTGAAGGAGGTTGGGGAAGAGAATGAGATATCTACAGACAATTACCATCCACCATCTGTTTAGAATAGATGGCCTACACAAAAAGTTATTTACCTCGCTTCCGTCCATACTGGCCAGTGGGGAATGGACAAGTGATATCAAAACAAAACAGGCAGGAACATGCACAAAGCAAAGAATGGGACAGAAAGACTTCTCCTTTTTATATACAGTAACTCCTCACTTAAAGTCATCCCAGTTAACGTTGTTATGTTGCTGATCAATTAGAGAACATGCTCGTTTAAAGTTGCACAATGCTCCCATATAACGTTGTTTGGCAGCCACCTGCTTTGTCCACTGCTTGCACAAAGAGCAGCCCGTTGGAGCTAGCTGGTGGGGGTTTGGAACCATGGTGGACCAGCAGCCCCCATGTCAGCTCCCCGCCCCCCTAAGTTCCCTGTGCAGCAGCCACCCAACAGGCTATCAATTATCAATTGCCAGCAGTTCAGCTGTCCCTCCCTCCTCTGCCATATGCTGCTCCTGCCCTCTGCCTTGGAGCTGCTCCCAGGAGCGTCCTGCTTGCTGTGCGGAGGGGGAGGAGGGAGGGAGAGAAAAAGAGGGGTGCTAATGTCAGGGTGTTCCCCTCCCCCCTGCTCCTGCCCCCCGCTTACTCCATCTCCATAGAGCGGGGAGGGGGACACAACAGGGCTCAGGACAGAGGGAGCTTGCTCGCAGCAGCTGCTGTCTCAACTTGATCTACTTAAAAAGGCAATGTACTTAGAGTGGGGTCAGCATACTTAAAGGGGCAATGCACACTCTCTCACAGTGTGTCTCTCTGTCTGCCATGCTGTCTCCCCTCCCTCTATTTGTGCTGCCTTGTAGAGTGTGAGGCTACATTAACAACGTGTTAACCCTTGAGGGCTCAGCCGAGTGCTAGTTCATTGTTTAGCAGTAAGGCATTCACTGGGAAATATCCCACCCTCTGACTTCACCACCTCAACCAAGCTTAACAATCATCATTGCTGTGTACAGTATTAAATTGTTTGTTTAACACTTGTGTGAGATAGATATCTATAGATTTAGATATAGTCTTTTGTCTAGTGAAAAAAATTTCTCTAAATCCTAAATCCCCCTCCCCCTTTACATTAATTCTTATGGGGGAAATTGGATTCGCTTAACATCGTTTCACTTAAGTCACATTTTTCAGGAACATAACTACAACGTTAAACGAGGAGTTACTGTATCAAGTATTGTGCCAAGGCAAAACATATCAAAAGGGGATATGAAAGTGTAAAAGCAAAATTTTAATTTGCCAGTCAAAATGCGAAGGATCCAACAGAAAAAAAGGTGGAAAATCCACTGCACTAAGACTGGTTCTCAACCTTTTCTATACCAGACTGTGCTGCCCATCTAGCCAGGGTCTACCTGGGAACCCTCTCTTGCTTTACGCTAAGAGACAAGCAGAACTGTTGTGAACCCTGCACAGGAGATAGACACTTCTGACAAGTTATTCACATTAATCTATACACACACAAATGATAACACTGTAGAACTTTAAAAAGACAATGGGCAGCAACTGTAGACGGAATTTAGGCAAGCATTTTCCTCCTAACATGCCAATAAGATTTTGAAACTAAGAGTACACAAAATAGTCATGACACCATTAAACACCTTCAACCAAATTTGAATTCAAATAATTCTTGAATAGTTCTTTTTTCCTCTTTTGAAAGTGTAACATTTATTTCCATTATATGCTGCTGAGCCTCCTCTGTATAAGAAGGAACTGCATGATCAAAAATTCTCAGATGAAAATTTCCTCTAAGTATGGCATGTTTTCCAAGCTATACTTTCTATCCAAAGAAGAAAGTGTCATTGCTCTTCATGGCTTCCTAGGATGTGTCTACATTAGCATTTTTCCTTCAAGTCTCCTGCCACGGATAGCAACAAGATTCCCTGTCCACCAACATTTTTATCCCCATATCTCCTCTAACCCTTAGAACACCAGCTTTCTTATCACTGTTACTAACAGAAGAGTTACATCAGTAGTGGTGCAATGGTGGGAGATTAAAAAAAAAGCTAGTGTAGATAAGACCCTAGTAGCTTCATATAGGATGAAGGAAGTGAGTTTATGGCTGGGATCTGATTGCCTTTTTGGCTAGTTAAGCAATCTCAGGGGAAAAAAGAGCAAGTCTGGTAACAACAGCTAAAGGCCTTTAATTCTGAATCAACGTAAATCAATATTCCAGAGGAAGGAGGCAGAGCACTTATAAATCTTCATCAGGAAACTTTCCAATCCAGTTAAAAAAAGAAACACCAGATATAAATATGTCAAGAAATATTTAAATAAACATCCAAAGTAGTCTGGTTTCTTCTTAATAGAACTATAACTTTACAAAAGACAAAAACCACATACATCAAAAATCCTTGTTTAATAGCTTCCCACTTAACTTTTACATTTTTTTAAACAGCCCTAACTCTGTGTTGCCTTACTTTTGTAGGTTTAAATAGTATTTATTACCCCAATGCTTTAGTTATTTGCTCATCTAAAGGAGCTACTTAAAAATATAGAATTTGCAAACTACTCGGATTAAGTAGGTTGACTATAAAGCATGATTCAAAATGTGAAACATTCAGCAATTAAAAAAGACAAACTAGTGTCCATGAATGGACAAAGAAACAAATGCTGTTATGAAACAATTATCTCTAAGTATTGGTTCAAATCCCAGGTTTTCCTAAATCCTGGAAATTTCTGGATTAGGCACCTGTTACCAAAATAAGACATTTCAGATCACAGAAATTGCCACTGATTTATAAAATGTTGCCAGAAAACTCAGCTAAACACAAGTCTCTGTTTGTTAAAGACTTTGTTAAAGTGGGATGCTCACTTTGGAAGAGAAGACGAATGAATTCAACATCAGCGTGTGAGGATTTGAGCTTCCCTTCAAAAATCAAGAAACATCGACAGGCTGCACTTTGACTAACTGACGATTTAAAAAAAAAACAATCTGAAATGTGGTGTTCTCGTCTTTCTAGAAGTTTGTAGTACATCAACGGGGGGAGGGGGACCTCTTGTTTGAATGGATGGATGTACACAGCGCCCACCGAACTGACAGGCAGGGCAGTGAACAGAAAAAGAGCAACAACAGTGAAGGGAAGTTGAGAGAGAGGAGACGCTACTTTCTGCTCAAGGAGTGGGAAGCATTTGTAACAGCTGCTCTTTATGCCGAGACGGACGCCCGTTTCCCGACCGGCCGTCCCCCCCCCATTCATTCATTAACCGGGGAGAGGAAGGCGCCGCGCACACGCTGTGCTAGGTAGGCGGCCAGCTAGGGAGGCAACGCCACTGCCGCTCTGCGCCTCCTCACACACACACATGCTGCTGAGGGCTCCTCATCCGCCCGCCCGCTCTATTGTTTCTGTCCCACGCGGCTCACGCACCCAGCCCTCGTGGCACGGCACGACGGGCGGCGGGTAGAAAGGGGGTCGGACGCCGGCTACCGCGCGGCGCTGCGAACAGACCGGGGGGCTCTGCCCGGCTCATCCCCGCCCCGGGCCCCTTCTCCCCAAGTGGGGGTTGGGGGCAGAGGAGCCCCGAGTGTCCGGAGGGGACCGCTGGGACAGGGGCAAGAGAACCCCGGAGCGGGAGTCGGGGAGTGCTGGGAGCGGGGCACCGCAGCCCAGGGCGGTCTCTCCTAGCTCACGCTCTTGTTCCTCTGGGGTGCGTGGGGGTGGGGGGGTCGCCTCACCTCCATGTCAGCTTCGCCCCCGGCAGGAGGTGGTGCCCCCGCGGCCTCGCTGCCGTTGTTAGTGGTCGCGGGGGGCGCGGTGCTGGCGGGGGGCAGGGTCTCATCCGGCGGCGGCGGCTCCTGCTGCCCGGCGGACATGATCCCGGTGTGCCCGCCCCGCAGACAATAGCGGGCCGGGACCCCGCTCCCGCCGCGCCGGTTGGACGCGGAGGAGGAGCGACCCTTTACGCAGCTGCTGACGGGACCGGCTGGAGGGGATGGGGGGCGTCGCTCACAGACTCCGCGCTGAGGCCCCCGTCACTGCTGCCGCCCCGGCTTTCTCAGCGCGCTCCCCACCAACCAGGAACCAACCCAGCCGGCTTCCAGATCTCGCGAGACCTCTAGCAGGGAGTGAACGAGCCTGCGCGGCCACACGTCCCCTGTTGGGCAAGCCCCACAGACCCACGAGGTGCTGCTACTACTACGAGTCTCCTACGAAAAAGGGGGCGGGGCCGCGCGAGGAGTTGGGTCGGGACAACCGCAGGCTTACTGCGTCACTACTTCTTCTCCCCCTCCCCCACGCAGAGAGTAAAAGGAGCGGCGAGGCAGAGCCTAATGGAGCTCCTCCCCCCCTGCGAGCGTCACACCTGGGGGTTTTAGCCCAGGGTAGGCAGCGGGTTAGGTCATGTTGCAGGGCCCGGGGGAGGGCGGCGGCGGCACGACACCGGGTACGTGTTCGTGGTGGGTTGCGTTAGGACGGCCTGGTGAGGCAGCGCGTTAGGGCCAGTCCCACGCAGTTCTGGGGTCGGCCCCCCCGCAGCTGTTATGTTAATTTTTTAAAAATTACCTTTAAAATCACAGCTGCCTCTGTTTACGTGCCGGTGTATCAGCAGTACACCCAAAGTAGCTAAACGGGAGCGAGAGCACAAAGTGCTGCCCTCCCCTTTTGCTACTGGGAGCGGTTTCTGCCACGCAGCGTAGCAGTTTGGTAAACTGTTTGTTAACTTGCTACCGCCTGTCCATGGGGTTGCGAATCAGGAGGAGATGGGGTATGTGGTCAAAAACGATCCCGATCTGCTTCCTGATCAAAGTGGCCGCTTTCATTGAATTTGTGAAAGGGGAGGTAGGGTTTGTAGGTATAGAGCATGCCCCTGAGCCCAAGTTGAGACCACAGTGGCCCCTTTTCATTTTTTCCACTGGCTTCTCCTTGCTTAGTTCCAATGACTGGGCTGCTCATGCACCTGTCACTGGTCCAGGGATGGTTGCAAAACGGGAGGGATGGGGTTGTGGTGGAAAACACTCCCGGTCTGCTTCCTCTGGGGGGGTGGTTGCGAAACGGGAGGGATGGGGTTGTGGTGGAAAACACTCCCGGTCTGCTTCCTCCTGGCTAATGTGCCAAATTGATCTATTGCATGATTGAGGCATGCTGTTTCACTTTTTTGTGTGTGAATCCGTGAAAAGGGAGGTAAGGTTTGGGGGAACGGAGCATGCCCCTGAGCCCAAGGTGAGACCACAGTGGCCCCTTTTCATTTTTTCCACTGGCTTCTCCTTGCTTAGTTCCAATGACTGGGCTGCTCATGCACCTGTCACTGGTCCAGGGATGGTTGCAAAACGGGAGGGATGGGGTTGTGGTGGAAAACACTCCCGGTCTGCTTCCTCTGGGGGGATGGTTGCGAAACGGGAGGGATGGGGTTGTGGTGGAAAACACTCCCGGTCTGCTTCCTCTGGGGGATGGTTGCAAAACGGGAGGGATGGGTTTGTGGTGGAAAACACTCACACTCTGCTTCCTCTGGGGGATGGTTGCAAAACGGGAGGGATGGGGTTGTGGTGGAAAACACTCACACTCTGCTTCCTCTGGGGGATGGTTGCAAAACGGGAGGGATAGGGTTGTGGTGGAAAACACTCCCGGTCTGCTTCCTCCTGGCTAATGTGCCAAATTGATCTATTGCATGATTGAGGCATGCTGTTTCACTTTTTTGTGTGTGAATCCGTGAAAAGGGATTTTTTTGACTTTACTCTTCCAATTTGCATCATATACAAAGCAATTTTTGGGGCCCCTTCCATTAAAAAAAGTTGCAATACTCTAGTAACATGTATTTGGAAATGTAAAAAATAACCAGTGAAATACATTCAAAAATTAATTTGTAATAATTTGAAAATACACTAAATCCAACATTTGAAAACATTAAATGCTTTAATGGGATGTAGACATTTGGAGTTACATAATGGGCTCTCGCTGGGTGATGGTGATGGTTGGTGCAAATGGGCTGTCGCTGCCTGGGGGAGGTGCTGCTTGCCCAGGGCTCCGGGGGGAGCTGGGCTCTGGGTTGGGGGGCGCCCGGCTCACAGGGGCTGGGCTCAGGGATGTGGGGAGATGGGGTCAGGGGGGTGTCCGGCTCAGAGGGGCTGGGCTTGGAGCTGGGGGTCATGGCTGTGGGGGGATGGAGTCAGGGGGTTGTCCGGCCCCTCCCTTACCATGCCGCTTACCCCCTCTACCGGAGCCTCAGCGTGCCACATCCAGGACGCCGGGGAATGGGATGGGGGAAGACGGAAGTGTGGGGAGTCTCCGACAAACTCCGGGCCTGGGGCAAATTGCCCCACTTGCCCCCCCCCCTCTGGGCGGACCTGCTGAATAGTGGTTACTGGGAATGGGCGAGGGGGGGGGAGTGTAGCAGATGACAATTTGAGGTGAATATTCTCTTGGCCAGATTCTACTGGGTTTATGGTGCTGTGTGCTATGGACTGGAGTGAATAACCAAGAATCTGTTTAATAATTATTCTCTAAATTCAGCTTTCTTCTTTCTCTCTCTGTGAATTATCACTAATTCAAAATAGTGGTGTGCAAGTTGACTGGATAATGATAATAGCATAATCTCTTGTTAGAACATTGTAAACCCTACTACCTGATTTTTATATAATAAACTCACTATACATAATACAAGAAATCCCTGATGTGAGAACCTGGCTATGCCGCTGCTGTAGGGGGCTCATCACCCAGCAGCTGGGGGCCACCATGTGGGCTCGGCAGGGCTGCTGGCCACGGGGCCAATGGGTGTGGGTGGGATCTCAGGAGTCATGTCCCAGGGATATGCCCCACTCCCCAGCACTGCTCCAGCTCTGAGCTGTCTCCACTGCCTGGGACCTGTGGGGCCCCACCTGCCTCCCCAGGGAAAGAGCCACCTGGGATTGGTGCAGAGGCTGGGCCAGTCTCAGCCAGTCCCAGAGGACGGCTGGGGGAGGGGGACAGTGTGGGAGGCTCAGCTGGGTCCTGCCAGGCATGTGGGTCCTGAGGGAGCCTGGCCCGGGTAGGCCCTGCTCCTGCTCCAGCCTGGCTGATTGCACCCCCAAGGGCCGGAGTTATCCTGCCCCAGGACAAGCTCTGGCTGCGCTGCCGGCTCAGCCTGGCAGACACAGTCACCTCCCATCAGGGCCGGGTATTGTGGCTGGGGGTTAGGGTGTGGGAGAGTAGGTCTCTAGTGGGTCTGGGGGGGTGCTGTGCAGTGGGGGGTGGGGAGATCTGTGTGTGTTGGGGCACTGGGAAGTGTGCAGGGGTCTGGGTGGGGCACTGTGCAGTTGTGGCAGTGGGGCGGTGGGGGGCACTGGGCAGTGAGGGAATCTGTGGGGGGGCTCTGGGCGGGGAGGGGCAGGGCACTGTGCAGTTGTGGGAGGGCTGTGGGGGGTCTACAGCTAGGGGGCACTGGGCAGTGAGAGGATCTGGGGGGGGTTCGGAGTGGTCTGTGGGAGAGCACTGGGCATGGGGGTTTGTGGGGGTCTTTTCACGTATTCACACACAAAAAGGTGAAACAGTGCGCCTCAATTGACCAATAGATCAATTTGGCACATTAGCCAGGAGGAAGCAGACCGTGAGTGTTTTTGACCACAAACCCCATCCCTCCTGATTCGCAACCCCATGGACCAGTGACAGGTGCATGAGCAGACAAGTCATTGGAAATAAGGAAGGTGGAAGCCAGTGGAAAAAATGAAAGGGGCCACTCTGGTATTACCTTGGGCTCAGGGGCATGCTAGCCAGGAGGAAGCAGATCGATGAAAGGGGCCACTCTCGTCCCACCTTGGGCTCAGGGGCATGCTCCGTACCCCCAAAGCTTACCTCCCTTTTCATGGACTCACACACAAATACGTGAAACAGCGCGCCTCAATCGTACAATAGATCAATTTGTCACATTAGCCAGGAGGAAGCAGATCGACCAAAGGGGCCACTCTGGTATCACCCTTGGGGTCATGGGCCCGCCCCGAAGGGGAAGAAGCATGATGGGAGCACAGGGCCGGGCTGGCCAGTGTGCGTCTGGCAGCTCCCGGTTTGTAAACAGTGCCATTGTACTAGGCTGGGTGGAGCAGGGTTGTTCCTGCCGTGCCATGACCCATCTCCCATTGCCCCCGGCCAGCCCGTCGCTCTGAGGACTCTGCCCCCCATGCCCCATGTCCCCATTTCCCCCCTGGGGGACCACAAATATGTTTAGCACCAGGCCCACAAAAAGTTAATCCAGCCCTTTTTGGGGTGCAGGCTCTGGGATGGAGTTGGGGTGCAGGAGGGTTGCAGGCTATGGTAGTTTGAGTGAGGGGTGCAGGCTCTGACCTGGGGCATGGGATTGGGGTACAGGAGGGGGTGCAGACATGTGGGCTCTGGGAGGGAGTTAGCAACTCAGCACGTTATATAAGAGAAATGAACTGCAGTGATTTCATATAGGCATAGAAACTGATAGAAGACACTTTTACATATTCAAAATGTGAGAGGCAGAGTTGGAGGGAGGGAGTGTCTGTACAATATTTCACCGCATTCAGTCTCCTGGCTGGATCAGTAACGTAGCCGTGTACAGGGCCGCCCAGAGGATTCAGGGGGCCTGGGGCAAAGCAATTTTGGGGGCCCCTTCCATAAAAAAAGTTGCAATACTATAGTAACATGTATTTTGAAATCTAAAACATAACCAGTGACATACATTCAAAAATTAATTTGTAATAATTTGAAAATACACTAAATACATTATTTAAAAACATTAAATGCTTTAATGGTATGTATACATTTACAATTACATAATGGGCTGTTGCTGGGTGATGGTGATGGTTAGGATGGGGTCGGGGGGGGGTGCCCCACCCCTTACCATGGCGCTTACCCCCTCTCCTGGAGCCTCAGCGTGCTGCGACCAGGAGCGGCCCCGGACAGCGTTGGAGCCTCCGCGCTGCAGTGCGCCAGGGCCGCTCCCGGACGCGGCACGCTGAGACACCGGGAGAAGACGGAGGCGGGGGCAGCCTCCGACATATTCGTGGGGGCCCCTGCGGAAAATTGCCCCACTTGGCCCCCCCGTCTGGGCGGCCCTGGCCCTGCAACACTTGTATAGGATAGAGAGGAGCTGCGTTGATTAAGCTTTGACAGGCTAGGAATTGGAGGCCTGTGCCTTTAAGACCCCAGCCCCAGGAACCCGCCCCCTGCTCCGAGGCTGACATGCAGCGTCCCTGTGAGAACAACAAAAACAGCCTCTGCCCCCCCCCCACCCCTTGATTAGCGAGCACAGTGTGTGGCTCATCCCACGGGGTCACTGTTCCCCCCCTCCCCCTCCTTAAACGGGGGTTTTGTACCCGCACAGGGTCTGGCAGTGTCTCCCCCCCCCCCGGCTTAACCCCGACTCTCACCCCCCACCACCGATTTTTGCCCTTCAGCCCCTCTTCTGCCGCTAGCTACAGTAGCTTGAACCCCCCAGGCCAGTAAAATTCTGCCCCCTGCTCAGACCCTGACAGCCCCCCGCTGCGATTTGCCCCCCTTAATCCTTTTAAACCCCCCCAAAGAGGAGGCAGCAAATCGTTAGCAGAAGTGAGGGCAGAGAGAGGGCAGTGGCTACAACGAAGGTTACTGGGCATGCTCAGTTCGAGTGAGCATGCTCAGTACACCCAAAGTAGCTAAACGGGAGCGAGAGCACTTTGTGCTGATACACCGGCTGGTTTGCGCGTTTTGCCAGACCGCTGAGCAGTGCTGCGCAGAGGGGTAGGGGCCCAGAGCAAAACTCTTCTACGGCGGGGGCTCCTCCATCCTTCTGAAGAGTCTGGCCCATGGGCCTCGGGTTCTTGAGAGCCTCGCTGCTTGGAAGCATCGCCCTTGAGTGATGGGTCTGTCCAGCTTCCCGTGGTAGCCTGAGGGCTGAGAGGAGCTGGTTTCACCTGGCCTACGGCACCCACGGGGCACCCTAGCCAGAGTGGTGCTGTGCCCTATGCAACAGCTTGCAATGCTACTCCCATAATGGTGCCCAGCACCCCCTGCCTGATATTATTCCACAGGTTGAGGGACCCTTTCAAACACAGGGCAAACTGTCCCTTGTACGCTCTCCCCCCCTGCCCTGGTCAGCCCTGGTGTTGACTAGAGTTTTTGTATAAGAGCTCTCCCAGCCACAAAATAAAACCACTCTCAATGAGGTGTGGTAGCTTCATCAACAGGAGCTTGGCTCCCACTTATGAAGCATTGTACAGTTCAGGGGGGTGTTTTTTCACACTCTTGAGCAACAAAAATGCCTGAGTAGACAGAGCCTGAGACATGCAGTTTCCTAGACACTCTCCATCAACTTCTGCAACAATTCAAGAGCCACCCATAAACGGCTACAGTTGTCCTATGTAGAGATTTTAGCCGTTAGATCTACAGTGGTTAGAGATCTAATGCCTGTAGCTCCTACCCCTTGCAAAAATAAGAGGTGCAAGGAACGGAAGACCAGATTTTTAAACATATGTAAGTGCCTAAAGATGCAAATAGGTACACAGACATTTTCAAAAGGCACCCAACTCCCATTCAGAGGGCCCTAGGTACTTTTGAAAATGCCACTAGATGCCTAGCTGCATCTTTAGGCACATAAATACCTTTTTAAATCTTGCCCTCAGTTCACCTGCAGAGCTGCTCAATACTACTATTCCTTTTTTCCCATCCACAGAATGGTATTCAGGGGATTAGTCTACTGGGGTTTTAATACTATACCCATTACCATGGTATCGGAAACTGAAGCTGTAATAAGAACTGTATTTGTTACAAGAAGAAAGAGTCAGCTTATGTTATTAACAGACAGTTTTTTGAAAAAATGAAGATTCTATGCTGGTATGATTGTGTGCACACCTACAAAGATGCCCAGCTATCAGGACTTTTAACTATGATGTACCTAAAATGTACCACTGATGCTGCTGAATCCTTTGAAGATATTCCATTATGATATCTCTGAACTGATAGAACATATTAAAAAAATAAAACCTAGGTGAAGATGCAGTGAAGCAGAGGAGTACCAGTGGCAAAGCAGTTAAAATATCTAGCCTTATTAGACTTGTGCGCTAAGTGCCTTGCATAACCAGGTGAGTAATTATCTGATGCAAAAAATAAATGTCAAGAATGTAAGTGTTCACCCTGTAAATAAAAAAGTAAAATAAATATTGGAAATGACATCATTCAGCAGTTTGTTTTTCCTACTTTTCTTTCATGTGAATTTTTAAAAATGGAATGATTTGAAAATCGTTGCTCATTCTGCTTCCTCTCATGGCCAATAGGTTAAAGAAAGTATGGCAAACACACAAAGTGAGGAGACTACCACACCTTGTGCTAAAAAGGAAAAGAAGGTCTCTAGTACGCAGCATATTAAAACAGTCTTCTGTCCAAGTACAAACAGGGCCAAAATCCACTTAGTTTCCAAGATCAGGTATTTTCTTGGTCGTATAGTCACAAACAGTTATTCCCCTTAGACAGGATTCTTTTATCATTTTCACACCTGCAGTTAACAGGATTGGTAGTTTTCAGTGGAAAAGATAGATATATGGGGGGCGGGGGAGAGACTTTAAAAAAAACAAAGTTTCTATGTTTGTTTAATGTCTTTTAAAATTAAGACTGAGTAAATAAAATTGAAAGTAACAACAAGGGTATTGTTAAAAAAAAAATCCAAAGCTCAGACAAAAACAGTGGTGCCATAATTTTCACTAAAGCATTAGGCAAGTAGCAAGAGCTAGAAGACAGTGGTTATTACATTCAACAATATTTATCATTTATGGTGGCTAGCATCTTCTGTGCTATGCCATGGCATCACATTTTTATATCACAACATAATATTTTGTCTTACCAGTAGAAGTTTTGAGACATAGGCCCTGTCTACACTTACAAGCTTACAGTGGCACAGCTGTACCGATACAGCTGTGATGCTGTAAGAGCACTTGTGTAGCTGTGTTATGCTGATGGGCGAGAGCTCTCCCGTTGACATCATAAAACCAGCTCAATGAGCAGTGGTAGCTATTTTGGCAGGAGAGCATCTCCCACCGACATATACCAGCAAAATTTATGTCACTCGGGGGTGTTTTTTTCACACTCTTGAGCAACAAAAGTTTTGCCAATATAAGTGCTATTGTAGGCATGGCCTCTGTGTCCTAAATCCTTGAATCTCAGTGCTTTCCTGTAAAGATAAGGACGACAGTCATTCTTATTTTCACAGGACCTACCCTGCTTGTATATGTTCATTACGTTGTAGAGAATTTTTAAAAATCTGTAATTTTGAGGGTTGAAAAATATAGGAGACAAAATTACTAGTTGCAGTTCATCTGCATGTATCACAATGTAGGCCCTTCTTCTGTAATAAGTTGCATACATACATACTTCTGTGCCCCTGTGGAGCAGTTTGCAGTAGCAGGACCCTAGATTTTAAACTCTTTGGGCCAAGAATGTAATGTTATTACATGGCACTGAATGAAGTTATGAGGTGCAATTTTATCCCACACCAGGGGCATTTGAAGATGGCAACCATTAATTGTCTCCAGTGTTCCTTTTCCCCTTTACTGACTAGCATTTTCTCTCTCCCTTTTCTCTCTGTCTTTGACCTTGAAAAGGCAGACCCATTTTTGTTCAAAACTTTAAAAAAAAGAAGTTCACTAAGGTAGAGATCAAAGCTTGGTGAACGCTTGACAAAAATTATTAGCAACTGAAAACATCACTGTAGAATGGAAATAGGGAACCATAATTGTAGTTGTCTCTACACAATCCAGCTATATAATTAGTTATCAAATATTGATTACTCACTTGAAGTCAATAGCACATGCAGGATCAGGACCTTGGACTGGACACTACAGTTTTCTTTCATATGTACCTAGGCAGCTGGGTGAACAGGTAGATGCTGACACTAGAAACAGATATCAGAAACACAATTAAAAAGAAAAGAAAAGAGAATTTCAACTAGAGGAGAAAATGAAGAACCATTAGGTCTGGGGGCAGCATGGAGGACACAGATAATTTTTTAAAAACTGAAATAGATATGCAGACGAGAAAATGAGGCAGGGAAAGAAAAGTGGAAAGAGAAAAGATTAACAAAGTGGAAAAGACGACAAAAATGTTCATGACAAGGAAACGCATGAAAGACTTAAAATTCAATTAAAAAAAAGTAGTAATGATTGATCATAAGACAACATGACCAGAGGTCTCATACTGAGAGCAGAAGAGGCATTAAGAGACTTGTCACAGGTCAACATACAAGCTAGCTAAAAATCAGGGCAGCATATGAGTGACTGAAAAAAATCTATCTCATCAAGATATTGAATTTCACAAAGACAGTTGAGCAATAACACTTACAGCATTTGTAAATATGCAACATGAAAAGGGTAGTTAAATTAATTTTTCCTTTGTGTGAAATTTCCCAGGCACTGCCTTTCAATTTCGTTGAACACTTGCTCTTAAATAATTTTTTTTTGTTAAATAAGTAAACCACTTATGAGTTACTTTAAAAGATCCTATTAGCTGAACAAGAATGGTGTTAATGTGCACTGCTGTGCAGTTTTCAGTGTCTGTAAATCTGTTTAGAGGCTATGAAAATAAAAGGAATGAAAGCGTAACTGTTGATGGCCATATCACTCTGAACATGACTGATCTTATCTGATTTCAAGAAGTTGAGCAAGGGTGAGCCTGCTGGATATTTGGGTCAGGCACTACCTGCGTAGATTTTCTTTCACACAAGGTGGTAGTGATCTCAAAGTATTTTCTCCTTTCTCCTCCAACTCCTTTTAAACTAACAAGTGGTGAGGCAGAGGAGAAGGTAGGGATTTTCAAATTATCCTCATTTTTTAAATTCACATGAAAGGAATATAGGAAAAGCTAGTAAAGGATGTTTATAAAAGAGCTCTACTTTTTTCAGAAGGGCTCATAGTTGCTTTCTTAATGCTTTGCTTTCCCCTTGTTTCCAAATAATATAAATCACAAATCTTGAAATATTGTTTTTCTACATCTGATCAGTTAGAGAGTTCCATTCATCCTTTTTCCATTAACAGCTTTTTATACCCACTTCTTGGGAGGAAAAATGGAAATGGTATGTATAATAGACTGTCAATAATGGGGGGAAATGCTACACTCGTGAGAAAAAGGGGGGCTTCATGTGTCA
This sequence comes from Chrysemys picta bellii, assembly GCF_011386835.1. Classification (NCBI taxonomy): domain Eukaryota; kingdom Metazoa; phylum Chordata; order Testudines; family Emydidae; genus Chrysemys; species Chrysemys picta. The sequence goes on along the minus strand of NC_088795.1, from coordinate 55,232,374 downwards.
ACATCAGCCTCCCCTCCTGAGGATATTTAAATTGCCTTGTTAAGTCTCTTTCTCAGTTCTACTTTAGCATGCTTTAGTAGGGAAGCTGCCACACTGGCCCTGCTTCCTTCATTGGGTTGGTAGGAGCCCTTCTTTGCAGTTCTTGGGTGAAATCCTGGTCCCATTGAAGTAGTCACTGCTCCCAGTGATCAACCGAGAAGATGCATTGAGCAAAGAATCACACTAGCAGCTGAGTGCATGAATGAGCCTGTTTTAATGAAATACAAATCACTATCTCCATAATTCAACAATACTTATTCCATTCTCAGGAGATCAGGAATTCTGCAGATCACAGTGGTGATAAAGCACATATATTTATTCGTAAGTATTACTGTGTCTCAATTTGATTCAGCCAGCTGAGATGCAGTCTTACAATACCAACATTATACGAAGTTCAAGCTGTGAAACCCTCTCACAAAAAAACATCTATTGTATGTCCATTTCAACAATTCAGTGAAAATATAATGTTCACAAATAATTTACTATATATAATTAACGTCATATCTTCTTGTGTGCTGTTAAATTTAAGTACAGTGAACACTATGCTGGATTTATTCAAGTTATGGTATAATGCTGCTAGGAAAATTAATGTTTCATACAAAATGAATAGTGTTAAGTATGTTTATAGTGCTCACACTAAATGTAATGATCTATAAGCCTACCATATTTCAGGACTGTGTTTGCAATGCAGACTGTAAAAACACTGCCACATGTAGGAAAATTCCATCTTTAGTAGTCTTGACACTAAAATAAACCATATAAAATCTGATAATATATCTGTGTCAAACTTTTCTTCTATGTGACTCCCACTTAAGAAAGAGACAACCATATATGCTTATCTAAAAACAGAATCTGGACATCAATTGCTTATATTTCTTACAGAGATCCTTGGAGAATGAGTTTCTGAAATGGATTCTCTCTCTGGCTGAACAAAAATCAGAATAAAGAGGATGCTTCTTTTGTTTTTATTTACCACACTTCTGTGACTGAAGAGCCTCATATACCATGCATATTTACACAATTTCATTGCACATACATACCTTCTCCTCAAAGTCCCAATTGTAGAAAGAAGCCTGTTCCTCTCTCTCTGTGTGATCAGATCTTGAGTGACATTGCTCCCTGGCAAAGAACTGGAAGCCAGCAGGCTCACTCAAAGGGGTCATTGTTAACTATGCAACATTGGACAAGTTACTGGACCTCCTTGTGATTTAGTCCATTATGGGTTGAAAATAGGGTAAAAAAAATTGGTAATAAATTGGACTTTACTAAAAGCAGGAGTTGCGTCTGTAAAGAGCTGCTAGGACCCTGCTCCTGCATGCTCATATATACAGATGGACTGCTGCATCCATGAGTGCCTCAATGACTTCAGGGGAGCTCCACATGGATACGGGGATCTGTCTGTGCCTATGAACTCGTAGGATCGAGACCTACATCATAGCATTTTAGTCTAGTTTCCTTAGTTTTTATCCCTTCACCAAGCTCAACAGTTTCCTTCTGGATCATGACCTTGGGCCAGATTTTTGAAGGTATTTAGGTGCCAAAAGACTTAGATAGATGCCTAGTAGGATTTTCAAATTGCAAAGATATCTAATTTCCATTGATTATGAGAGTTAGCTGATTATATGTAGATTGTGTTTGGGTTACATGCATGCCTTTTCCATAGGTGCTGTATATTCATGCATAATACAGTAATTCATTTGTTTCTATAAAAATGCAAGTTATTGGTTCATGTGCAAAGTCCTAGCTCCTTTTTTGCATTAACAATTGTTTTGAATAATAATGTAATAGAGCTTTGGGGATTCTTGTACATGTTCATAAGAGTTCTGCTCTCTCTGCAGGAAAATGATGTGGCAAAGTATCTGTTTTCAAAGTAATTGCTTTTCAAACATGATCGATTTTAATTTTCAAATATAATTAATTAATACTTTTTAACTAAGTCCAAAAACTCATGGGAAATAAAAGTGTGACCTTAACAGAGAATGTCGTGTCTAGGGGAAAATGTAACAAGCAACCTGAAGAAAACAGGTGACTTGAAAGTGAGTAGACAAAGCTGACAGGTAAAGATGGGTCAACACTCATATACAGTTTCAGAGAAAGATCACAGTATCTGACACAAAAAGTAGGCAGGCACTTGCACTGAGGAGACTGCACTGCCAAAAGAACAGATGGTAGTCAGCTAAGGGTTCTGAAAGATATAAAAAAAAGGCCCCACTTCTGTTCCCTTTAAATTAAACAGGGGAAGATTGATCCCAAGAGTGAGAAGTGGACATACTAATGGGGATATGCAATATAGGTGAAATTCATACTAGAGGACTTAAATGGGGCATAGACCTTGTGTGGGCCCGCTACACAGGGGTGAATTTCACACTACATAATGAACAGCACTTTTTTTGAAAATTGCAAAGTCTCTACACATTGCCTACTTTAAGAGCCAGGAAAGATCCCTGGTGATATAGACCAGGGATGCAATTCTACAATACACACTCCTTCAAGTAGAGTTGGGTGAATATAGCACAAAGAAATCCAATTTTGAGCAACCACTTACACATCACAAAGAGTTGAAGTGAGTTCACCAACCCTTAGCTGAAATGTTTGCATAAAATCTTTCAATATTTTCCCAGTGAACACATTAATAAAAATCAGAGCCCACTCATCCATCAAAAATATTCATCACAAATAGTTTCCCCATTCAAGTACGGATAACTTGCTTGAGTAAGAGTTGGAGGGTTGGATGCCTGAATCTCAGGCCTGTGCCTTTATGGAAAAAAAAAAATCCCTCCCTGATACAACAAAATATAGGGCTGCTTTATATTATAGCGTATATAGTCCATTAGTGAAACCACAGGAAAAAGAACCAGGAAAGAGTGACCAGAAGAATTTAATGCATGGTGAGAGGCAGTATAGCCAGCAAGGTCTAGCCCTACTTAGACTGTAAGCTTTTGAGAACAGGGATTGTCTTTTTCTTATGTATATGTACAGGGCCTAGTACCATGGTTGAGACTCCTACAATGTATAATACAAATAATAATAGATGAATGGGTCCTTACCCCCAAAGCACATTTTATCCCATCCTTGTTTAAAAGAATTAATATTGTATAATTTTGCTTCTACCTTTGCTATTAAGGTAAAACCTTTCTGAACTTTGTCTCCCTTGTTAGGCTGGACACAGCTCTCTACAGAGCTCATCAGTGTCCCTTCTGGCATTGGTCACATGGTTTCTCTCAAGCAGTTCTCTGTTTGATGGGCTGAGCCTGCTGCCTCCAGGCTGCTGGGGGATGGCCTGATGAGCTTGATTACTGGAATTTCTGAGAGTGGCTGCCTTCCACATACACAAGGGGGAGCTCATCACCAACCAAAAGGCCCTAGTCTGATCTTGTGCTGCTCTTGCAGTGTTGCCAACTCATGATTTTGTCATGAGTCTCATTATAATTATTGTTTTCCTTAAAGCCCCAGCTCCTGGAGTCAAGGGGATATGTGATGATTTCAACCTTCATTCTTAAACAAAAAAAGTTTTTAGCCCTCGTGGCTATAGAGGAAGCTTCAAAATGTGAACCCAGTGCACCCGAAAGGCTAAATACAATTTTAGAACTTAACTGCAAGTACCTATGGTTGAAATTTTTGCCCTCAATATATTATTGATAACTAATTTTAAAACTGACTTTGAATATATACCATAGCCTTGTAAGTGTGTATTATATTATACTTGTATTTTTGTAAACTAGCCATTTTGGCCATAACATGCAACCTTGTGGGAAGCCTCAGTGGAAAGACCAAGACTGAATGACTATCTCACCAAGTCCAGATCAGGGTTGAGGCCCTTGAGCAGGACAGCGTGGGGAAGTTTGCACTTCCTCTATTTATGTTGTATTGTTTTGTTAACAGATGTCCTTCTCAAGGTTGTCAATTCAGCACCTTTCATTAACACAAGGAGGAGAGAAAAAGTCCTACAAAAAGCATTTGATTGGCTGACAAAGTTTCCAGTCGTGTGGCTATCCAACATAACTACGGATTAGGGCAGTGGTTTTCAAACTTTTTTCCTGGTGACACAGTTGAAGAAAATTGTTGATGCCTGCGACCCAACGGAGCTGGGGATGAGGGGTTAGGGGTGCGTGGGGGGGGGCTAAGGAGTGGGGCAGGGGGTTGGGGTGCAGGGTTGGGGCATGGGCTTACCTTGGGCGGCTCCCAGTCAGCGGCACAGCAGGGGTGCTAAGGCAGGCTTCCTGCCTGTCCTGGCACTGGCACCATGGACCGTGCTGCACCCGGAAGCGGCCAGCAGCAGATCCAGCTCCTAGGCGGAGGCATACAAGGGGCTCCACGCAGCTCTCGCCCCCCCCTCAGCTCCCATTTCCCTCCCCGCTCCTCCCACACACACCACCCAAGGGCAGTTGGAAAAGAGCCTCAGACAGCATATTTTAAAACCTTTTATATAACAATGTTCAAACTTTCATGGGCCCTTTTCAAACTGGATACACCATGTGTTCTCATTTTCTTTTTTTGCAGACATAATTTACATGGGAAGGGCTTAGACACACTGATGGGTGCTATTAAATACCCTAAAATATACAGAAAATGTGCTGATTAGTTGTGAATAATAATTTTATACTTGAAAGGTGGCTAGAAAATTAAATGTGACAGTCTTCATTCTAGCACCTTTGATGCCCATATTTTATACTCTTTAGGAAAAATATGTCTCAGGATAAAATCAATTACCTTTTTATTAATTCTGTTTTTGTAATATTTTCTTTTTCGTTTTTAACAGAGAGGGAAAGGCACTGGTTAATGGTCTGTGGTTTAGAAACAGGAAAATAATTATCTTGGCTATCAAACATTGCATAAGAAACACTATCTTAATTTGAATTTACCAAAGTGCTTTTAGTTTATTATATCTTGGGT